>NC_091692.1:66497500-67146875 GCF_041296265.1 Equus caballus | reverse complement strand
GGTGTGTGAGTTCGCTGTTTTCTTTGGAGGAAGAATTTATCGTGAGTTTTGAACATATTCGGTCTTCATCACATTGAGAAACACTGAGAACTGTATTTTACTGGAGTTTTAAAACAGGAGTCACTGGGAACAATGTTCCCCTGTGTCAAGAGCTTGAGAAGACGTGGGCGGTTGATAACCTCATTTTTATCAAAGTTCTACATTATATTAATATTTGTAAGTTAAGGGAGAGACATTAAAATGTATATTATGAAAAATTAAATAGATGAAAAATTAGCGTGCAATTTATGCATGTATAATAAAAGCTAATATATAAAACAATCACACTAGAAAATAAATGAAACTGGATTTTCCGAAGTTTCTCATTATTTGGGCTAAAGTTTTCTGTAACTCTAGAAATTTATCTTTCTTAATCACAGCACAGATTCCCGTGACCCTTGCTATCTCAACCATTTTTCACACTTGCATGTCTTCCACTAAACATGTTCAAAGGTAAATAACATATCTACCTCAGGGCTTCTAAGGTGTAAGAAACTAGTAAGACAATGTATTCCTTCTTAGCATAATTCTTAGGTTAATATACATAAATTCTGGTGATTCCCCAGTGATCCAATTCCATCTGAGAACAAATGACACCAATTAAGGAAGATTGAATGTGATAAAGAAAGCTTTCAGGAAGTAGCGATGAGAATTAAAGGATAGGTTGGCATGGGTGATCTTTTTGGGAATTTTTCTTGGTATCAATTATGGGTAAAGAAAGGAAAAAACATATGCTGGATTCAGGCAATAAAGCACCTTATTATATGGCAACAAAACATAGGATTCGCAAAAGATTGGAATTTCAATTTATTAAAGAATAAACATTTGAGTTAAAGACTTATTATTGAGGCATCTGAGTTCAGAATAACGTAGACCTTAAACTACGCTGTCAGTCAGCAAAGCAAGTCTTTGGTTTCTTATGCTATGTACTTAGTATCCTGTTTGCTCTATATAAAATGAGAAAAAATTTTAAAGGAAATGAGTCCTTATGGATTTGAGAAAATTGATCCTTTTCATCTTTAATTTCTCCAGCGTATTGCCTATACGCATGTCTTAATTAGCTGCGTCTCTCTCGTTATTTTCGTGACTCTCAGTATGCTTATGTATGGCTATTAACATCAGACCCATTTATACTTGTTCAATTTAGACTTATAAAACTCATATTTACTGAGCTACTGTGTATTTTATGGTTATTGGTTAGAGAAGTTTGATTTAATGCTCTATTAATATTCATCAGGTACTTACTCTACATGTGACAATCTGTTTAAGGACTTTCTGTGTACTACCACATTTAATCTTCACAACAATATTAGAAGGACATTACTATTATTAGACCCATTTTACAGATTAGGCAACTGGAGATCAGAAAGGATAGGAGCTAGGTTGCAAACCCAAACAAATAACTATTAGGCTCCAAACTCTGTTCAGTTTTATATGCTCTCTCAAGATACAAGTGTTCATGACACAGTCTTACTCTTCAGGAGCTAATGTTTTATTTATTTATCTTTTGTGGGGACAGAAAGGAAAGAAGGAAAAATTGGGGTTAATGACTTATTGTCAGTTATTATTTTCATTCATACTTAATTTGTTCCAAACTACGTATGCCTGCTTGATCTTTATGTCTTTTTAGGTATCTATAAATCTCTATCATATCCGTAAGTCTTGATTAATCAAACTGTACATTATTAAGTCTCTTAGCCTTCTACTCCCACCACTCTTTTCTTTTGAAATTTCTTTTGAACTTGTCTTTCTACTTGCAGATTTATGTCTATGTGTGCAGATCATTGTCATACAAAGTCTGTCATAGGCATGTATTCATTCATTTTTTCACAGGTGCACTGACTTTGCTTTGTGTATTTTTCTATCATTTTTCTCAGATACTCATTTAGAGACTCTTGCAAATAAGTAAATAATTCTGCTCATGTATGGACAATGGAGTAACAAATACATCTCAAGCATGTGAAAAAACAGTGTTGCACACAATGACACAGGCTTAATAGAGCCTCATTCAACAGAGATCACAGTACTAAGATTCAACATTGGAAAACAAATCCTCTATCCTCTAACAATGAAGATAAAGCTATTGAAACAGATTTTTAGATGAATGCCCAGGTTCCAGAGGGAGTTATGCAATAGAATGGACACATGTATAGATATAGGTCCTTTTGTAAAACTTGATGATCTCATTTCTCATATGGACTCTAATATATAATTTAATGGGTTATTCCATGAGCTATTTCTTCTAATGTCTATTGGCAGTCACAAACTAATTCCATCCTCATTACAGCAGTGCCCCATTATGACTTGAGCAGACCATTAGGTCATTATCATTGGACAAATTTCAAATCAGAAGAAAAACGCCCATGGGGCTTGAATTGTAAAACACAGTTGTATTACTAGAGTTAAAATGTTAGTACATATAAACCATCTCTTGAGATGAATGAAACTTAATTTTAAACAACTTGAACTCTTAGTTAATAATCAACTCAATAAATATTTATTGAATGCCTCTTATGTGTACGGTATATGGAGTTTATAAAGATGACTAAGACATGAATACTTCTCATTAGGAGCTTACAGTCTTGGAAGAAAGAAAAGGCAGATATATAAATAAAAATACTACAATAGGCAAAATGAGATGGGTCACAAGAGAAGCAATTTATCAGTGCAATAACAATTTAGAGGAGAAAGAAGAGAGAAGGCTTCCTGTATAATATTTGGGCTTGTCTTGAAAAACGGTTGATTTTGGACTTGTAAAGATGGAGAGAAAGGAATCAGTTTAGTAAAACTCGTCATTTAAAATCACAGGATACACTTGGAAAATCCTGAACTAAAGAGAATAAAATGTTTGTCTCAAAGATGTTATTTTGAAAAAACTTAGAAAATATTATTTAACTAGACATAATTTCACTATATGAACAAAGTCTAATATAGGGCTCAAGTCTCCCCTTGTGCTAAGATAAATTTACGTTCTTCCCTTTATCTCAAGGCTTCCAGTCTTAAGTATTTTCCACTATAGAACACTATAGACTTAACAAAAAGGGCATTTAATGAAAAACATAAAGAACTTCAGCTTCAAATACTAATAGAAAAAAGAGGAATAAAAATCTTAAATGCTTAGTATCTAAATAAGATCATTGTCTGCCTTTTCACTTGATGCTCCCAGCACATTCAAATGAAAGATGGAATCCCTTTTCTTTCTTATCTTCTTTTTTTTTTTTTCATTTTTATTTATTTATTTATTTATTGAGGAAGATGTGCCCTGAGCTAACATCCACCACCAATCCTCCTCTCTTTGTTGAGGTAACATCCATGCCCATCTTCCTCTACTTTATATGTGGGATACCTGCCACAGTATGACTTGACAAGCGGTGTGTAGGTCCGCACCTGGGATCTGAACCAGCGAACCTGGGCTGCCGAGATGGAATGTGCAAACTTCACCACTGTGCCACCAGGCTGGCCCCTTCCTTATCTTCTTTTGATGTTAGATAACCTCAAAACTTAATTGTGCCATGAGTTTCACAACCCTTTTTTTGTAAATATCCTCCTCATCTCTCTCCGAAGTCCATGACCTCCACAGCCTCCAATGCTAATCTCTTCCACTAAACTTTTTGAGCAGGTTAGCATCTCCTGAATTTCTCCCTTACCCTGTTTACTACAATACTAATTATTTGTATACTTTCCAATGACTTTATAATGCCAAACAAATGCCTAATCTTGCTAAAAGTCTACAGTAAGGCAAACACTGTTTTCTCTATATATAGATTGACAAGAGAAATATTTATTTTCACAATTAATTTCATAATTTTCATAAATAAGTGCCACCTGGATAGTTTAAACTCAGTGCTAAAAAAAACATGCTCTGATGATGGTGCCCAGCCTCCTCGACAGAGCAAGGGTGGGTGGGAAGGGGGGCTAAAGCAGACACCCCTGGAGCAGCAACCAGGAGACCTAGCAGTGTTGGGAAACGCTTGTCAGATTGTGTCCTTGCTACAAGGCACTGAAAGAGAACTGTGGGGGTTATTTTGCATTTTCTTCAAGTGCTTGTGAGAAAGACAAACTAGTTCCATATGGTGGCAGGGAGAGAGCTCAGAGCCAAAATAAAAATGTGTACAGCCTGTCAGTATGTAAGACCTTAAAGTTCAGTTATCTGAGAGTCTGTCTACTGTTTAAAAGAGCCGGGGCCAAACTTCAATTTGTCATACACACAACTCCCACTGCCTTGGATAATGAAAGAGACTCTTGCCCTCCTGAATACAGTGAAGACGTAAAAATGTCAGAAGTATAGACATCTCTTAAGTAGACAAAATTAGTGAGAAACTGGATGCATGAGATCTGGCTGCCTATTTTAAAGAAAAGTAAGCTCTAGAATCACTTGTATGACACATAGATGTATTTTGAAGTCTGTTCCTCCTTACTAGGACACACTATTATCCTACATTCGTTAAGAAATATGATTTTGTTTTTCTAGGTATTGAAATTTA
Organism: Equus caballus; assembly: GCF_041296265.1. Classification (NCBI taxonomy): domain Eukaryota; kingdom Metazoa; phylum Chordata; class Mammalia; order Perissodactyla; family Equidae; genus Equus; species Equus caballus. The sequence goes on along the minus strand of NC_091692.1, from coordinate 67,142,352 downwards.
AGTGAAAGAAAATGGGTAACTATAGTTTCATCAAGGATGACTATAGATTCATGACCAATTTCAATGTTCTTTTATCAGTTTCGTTTTCCCTTAAGATGCTAGTTGAAAAAAATCAATATGCTAACATTCTTCATAGTCACCAACGAAATGGTACTCATAAATTTTTCCCCCTTAATTAGGAAAAGTTGGTTTAAAAGGATGAATACCATGATTTTACTTTGTGGCTACGTTTTTTTGTCACATCTAACTATATTCTTTGGAATTTTGTGTTGTTATTTTTGTGTTGTTGCTTTTTTTCTTTTTTCTTTTTTTTCTGGCGTCTTCCATATTTCTGTCCCTAAGCCAAATACTTTGCTCTGGAATAACGTTTGGTTTTTATCTCCTAACACATCATCCTTCATGTAAGCCACATCTACACTGGCTGAACTCAAAAGTAAATGTCCAGGATTCCCGTGGTATTATTTTGGGGGAAGTATTCTCTCTAATGACTCGCGCTTCAGGTTCCCTTTTACCATAGTCAGATGCAAAGCTAATTTTGGCCCTTCTTTCACTGGCTTTTTTTTGGAAAGTGAGATTCCATTAGCAGAATATAGAAAGCTGTGAATAGTTAATTATACATAAGTTAGCCAGAATCACTATTAAAAAGAACCACCTAAGTATTCTGTTTGAGCCTCAATTCACATTAGTTTTCTTATCTAATTAGAAAATATATTTGGCATTAGGAAATGGCCAGCCCTTAATTTGCTTGTATCAAATCATCAACTACCTTTGTTGCCTTTGGGTCAATAATTGGTATTCTATGCCAGCTAAATAGCTGCTGAGAAAGAATGAGCCCCTTAACTGTGCAGAGGGTCTATCCCTGACTACACAGTTGCTCATGGAATCCTTGTAGGAGTCGACAGAAGTATAGTTATCCTCATTTGTAAGTTTCTTAAAATAGTGTTAAGAAAAATTATTTTTATGAAACACCATCTCTATTTCCAAGTGCAAGAGGGTAACTGTCAGTGGGGTGTCTCTTCCTTAGAAGAGTGTAAGCAGCTCCCCTGTGACAAGCTAAGGATATAGACATGGGGGGAGGAACACTACCGTACATAAATTACAAGTTCTACTCAGTCTTGTACAGTGAAAAATCCACCGTTCCTCGAAATATCGGTGTCTTCTACTTTATTTTTTATTGAGCTATAATTGACATATAACATTATGCTAGTTTCAGGTGTATAACATAATGATTTAATATGTATATGTAGGGAGGAAGACTTGTCCTCTACCTAAATGTGGGTTCGTCTGGCCGGAGAACGAATTAAATTCACATGAGACAGAATAGCAAGAGAAAATTAAACAAAGATTTATGAGGAACCATGGCCCGGGGCCTTTCTTCCCAAAGGAAGAAACGGCACCAAAGAAGTGGGGTGCACAGAATGGTTATATACCCCCAAACAGGGTGTTTCACATGTGATTGAAATGTCCCTCCCACAATAGTCACAAGATTGTCCTGTCCACACAGCGCTTGATGGACACAGCAGATAGTGGTCTGATATCTCAGTGGGCGTAGCAGGAGGCAAGGCTATTGTCTTGAGCTGGGTGGTCACAGGTGAGCGCAGCAATCAGTTCCTAGCCTAAGGAAAGATGCTTAATCCTTAAAGAAATGCCAGTGTTGGGAGGCGGAGGGAAGTCAGTTACAGGAGGTTACCAGACAAGCACAATAAAATGCAGATTTAACCCTTGCCTTTGGCATTGATTAAGAGTTTCAAGAGAGAAGGTCATCTCCTTTCTTCTTCCTGGTACAGAGAGGGAGGCACCTTTACAGATAGAGATTTAGTTCTACTTTTTAGTTGCTTTCCTGTCTGCAAAGAAACTAGCCTCAAATAATCACCATGACAAAGAGACATATCTTGGGGTGGCCAAATCCAGGTCCCCACATATATATATATTGCAAAATGATCACCTTAATAAGTCTAGTTAACATCTATCACCACACAGTTACATTTTTTTCTTGTTATGAAAACTTTTAAATTCTACTCTTTTAGCAACTTTCAAATATACAATACAGTATTATTAACTATAGTCACCATGCTGTACATTACATCCCCAGGACTTATTTGTTTTATAACTGAAAGTTTGTACCTTTTGACTAGCTTCACCCGTTTCTGTCACCCCTCAGTTCTACTTTTAAATTATTGCAACCAATATGTCCCAATATTTACATTGCACTATCTTGGGACTCTTCTCCACTTCTGATTTTTGATTTAAAGATTCCTAATATGGGCAGGGCCTTAAGGAAATGTTTTACACCTTATTAGGCTTTTTCCTTTTTTTCAAAATATTTTTAGCTGAAGGATTTACCTTAAGAATTTTTATTTTATCTTATTTTTTTTTAAAGATTGGCACCTGAGCTAGCATCTGTTGCCAATCTTTTTTTTTCCTCCTTCTTCTTCTCCTCCCCAAAGCCCCCCAGTACATAGATGTGTGCTCTAGTTGTAGGTCATTCTAGTTGTGGCATGTGGGACGCTGCCTCAACATGGCCTGATGAGTGGTGCCATGTCTGCACCCAGGATCCGAACTGGTGAAACCCTGGGCCACCGAAGCAGAGTGCACAAACTTAACCACTTGGCCATGGGGCCGGCCTCAAGTCTGTCTTTATTTTTAATTTATTCTCTAATATTCGTTGGCTATGCACACAATACAAATAAGTCATTCAATAAGACGTAAGAACTGATAAGAATTAAGACATAGCCTTTCTTCCTTTATTTTGTCTGCATAATATATCGAACATGTTTTCACATCCTGGAGTCTCCAAGAAAATAAGAACAAAAACAGAACTGGGAAGAAGATCAAGAAGGGTGTATAAGGGTGTATGTGTGTGTATGTGTATGTATTTTTTTTTAATTATTTGAGTTGATTGGAAGGAAATGGGAACTTGAGTACTTAGCTAAATGAGATGTAAAAGTTATCCCTCTGAAAACATGGGCCAAGTATATTTTGGTTATTAGGGTTATTGATGTTTGGGTTTGCTTTTGCTTGCTGCCTTTAGCCTTCTGAAAATTAATTACACCAATCATTCATTCACACCCATCATTCATTTATTTAGTGAACATTGAGCCTGTGTCCTCTGTATCAAACACTGTTCTAGATTCTGGTGATTCAAAGATGAGTAAGACACAGCTTATGCCTCAAGGAGCTCACAGTTTATTATGGGAGAAGACAGGTAAAAAGACAAGTAAAATACAGCACAGTAAGTTTCACTATAAAGGTATCCATCTGATGTTCTTTGAGCTTATACTTGAAATGAATCTTAAAGGACGAGTAGTTTAGCAGCTGGAAAGGCCTTCCAGGAAGAGGGGAAGCATATGCAGATGTACAGAGAATTGAGAGTGCAGTGCTCTTAGAGAACAACTGATTGGTAAGTCTGGAGCATTATGTACATGTGCAGAAAATAACAAGAGATAGGAGGTGTAGAGGTGTGAGGGTGGCATGGGAGAAAGTAGATGAGGGCTAGATCTTCAGAGTCCTTGTAAACCACAATAAGAAAATCTGGACTTTCTCTTTCATGTGTTGGGAGAACAACTGAGAGATTTTAACCAGGACAGAGGAATGATGAGATGCATGTTTTTGAATGAGCTACACGGAGCATGGATTTTAGAGGGAAAGAGAAGGAGCAAGGACTCAAGGCAGTGAGACCAGTTGTAAGACTTCTGCAATAATTCAGAGAAAAGCTGCCAGGACTAGAAGGCTGACCTTCAAATCTTGATTATGTGGATCTAGAAAAATGTCTCTTTTTACTTACAGACCTTAATATACATCGTTGATGAGGTCCATAGAGATGAAGTTCAGCAAAATACACTGTAGATGTTTATTCTATACTTTATTCTAACCCTAACATATATACTTGCATACTTATTTAGAGATTTAGGAAGGAACCCTTAAACTTGAGACAATTGATGATATAGTCATTCAACAGCTTCCAAATGATGTTGGAGAAGAATATGTAATGGCGTGGAGAAATGGATATAAAATTATATATGAAAAGCATATTATAAAGAAAATGTAAAGTATGATTTCATTTGTGTTTATACATGAGGAAAAACTGTTTTGAAGAGTACAAAACTGACATGAGCAATTACTTCTGAAGAGGTAGATGAGATAGGCCTGTGGGCAAACACTTTATGTCCATTGTTCAAAATTTTTATGAGAATGTGATCAGAAATTACATGTTTACTTAAAATTAAAATAAATAATATTTTCTATTTGGAGAGGGGAAAAACAGGGAAAAGGCTAAATGTATATAAACCATAATGTTAAGAGTAGTTATATTCAGAGATGAGATTTGGGTTGCTTTTTATTTTCTTCTTTTTGCTTTCCTCTACTTCCTAAATTTATAATTGTTTATTCCTATTGCCTTGGTCACACGAAGAAATTATTGTAAATTATGAGGTTTAAACTATAATCTTCTTGTGAAAAGATAAAAGTATAAACTATATCCAGCACTTACCAGTCACTCACTTAATGTCAACTCAACATTCGTTCCGGTTTACCTGCAAAAGACAGTGTAGAGAATTATTGTGTCCTGGAAAGTCTAGACCCATTGGTGAGCTTAAAGCTACTGCAGGGAAAATGGTATTGACTTACCTTAAGGAAAGTCACTGTGAATCATAGAGAAGCCAAGAATCAGAGTTGGAGTTATTGTCACTCACTGAAGAGCACCTTTGGGCTAAACACAGCCAGTCCCAGTGGAGCCAGAGGTTTCAGGCCAGCAGGGTCACAGCTACTTAATTTTGAAATCATTCATCTTCTTCCTCAAACTCTGATTCTGTGTTCATCAAACCAGCAACTTTCTATTACAGTTTGGCTTTCTGTGTGAAATTTTCTCTAAGGAGACCGTGAGACTGGGCTCCCACAATGTTCCTATTTTTACTGTAAATGGAGACCTGACAAAAGTCTTTCTCAGTTTTGTGTGTGTCTGTCCCTGAGAGGCTGAGAAATTGATCAAATTAAAACTTCAGACTAGATCTGGAAGGTGGTGGACTCACCCAGGTAACGTGGCCCAGGACTCGCATTGATGACCTCTCACCTTACTTTGCCCTGGTGAGACCCACGTCCATGTGAGCAGCCTGCAACCTAAAATGTGAATCTGTACTTAAAAATTCTACAGTTTTGCGTCACTGGTGACTTTTAGCCTGCCTCTCAGAGTTTTAAAATATGTTTGTATGTGATAATTCAGCATTAGAAGTTTCCTTCAGCCTACTATTAACTACAAGTTCTGTTAATCATTGAAACCAACAAAACTTGAGTGGAGTTTAATTGTATATTTTCCTTCTGTGGATCTTGCATTATCAGGGAGCTATGAGTTTGAACATGCATAGTGAAATAAACACCAAACACATAGCCATAGAGAATTTTGTCTATCTGTAATTTGGAGTCTTTCCTTCCTTCCTTCCTCCCATTTTCCCTCCCTCCATCCATCCTTTTATCCTTCCTTCCTTTATTTAGTCTTTCTTGCTTTTCGTTCAGAGAGCTTGGATCTTGTAGCAGTTTGTTGGAAGGGCTGAGTTCAAAGAAAAGAGAAAATAATGAAAAAGGCAAACATTCAACATGCCAGTCTTCTGGGTTCTGTTATTCTGTTGAATGGCTTATCTTTTTTTTTTTTTTTTTAACTTCAGGTTGTATTTAAAGGGTCACACTGGGACAGCAGGAAAACAGAGCAGCCTGATCTTACACGGTGCTGATTTCAGCACTAAAGATGCTGATAATGACAACTGTATGTGCAAATGTGCCCTCATGCTAACAGGAGGTAAGTCCTATGGGGCCATTCTCTAAGTTATGTTTCATTGGTTTGAGGCTTGAGGTTTCTTATCTATGAGAAATGACTCTGATCTTCTGGTCAGGAAACTTAAGAGCAAGTCCCTGGAGATCATTTTGTTCTACCCACTAATTTACCATATGTTCTTGTGCAAGACATCGCTAGCATATTTAGAAGTTTTTCCTCCTCCCCCAACATCTATAGAAGGGACATGCTAAACTTGGCTCTTAATAAATTCTTTAGCCTCTTAAAATCCCAGTTATTCTACCTTCTAAATAATCATAATAATGCCCATAATGGAATGAACAATTTGAGAATTCAACATACAGAAAAAAAAATTCTTACAAAATGCTTTGCAACTGTGTAATAGAGTTCATTAATCTTCTATGAAATAGAATAAGAAGAATATAGAGGTGTAGTTAGATCTAAAGTCATACAATTTAGACCGGCTGTGCCAGGGTTTCGTATTATACAGTATTGACCTCTGCAAGACATTTGCGCTGGTATAGGTGATATCATTGAATAATATTGTATCACTGAGTAAGAAAGTTAATCCTTTTGCACTTTTGCAGTATTTTCTAGCCTTCTGATTGTGTCAAAGAGAAATTCTTAATTTGGTGCAAACATGTCTGTAACACTTCCTTAGCACTTACTCAGTAATGACCCTTCTTAGCAAAGGCAGCAAACCCTTTGGCCTGAGGCTCAGGACCTTGGTTAGGCAATGGCACCTACCTAGAATCAAAGTGATTTTGTTTTAATTTTATTGAGTTTTATATCTGTCTTTTATTATAGCAAGTGGTATTTGTTTCTTCTTTAAAGGAATGCAGTTTTAAATGTATTCACACTATTTGATATTTAAAAAATCGTAGATTTAAAGAAAAATATTAATAAATGTTATAAAGGGATATGGCAAAACCTGCAAAGTTGATACACAACAGATTGAAGTTTGAGAAACACTAAGCTAAAACCCATTGCAAATGATGTAGCTCAAGAATGTTATAGGCTCTGGCAAGGAAGGAGTTTGCACCAAACAAAATTGTAAAGGAAATTTTTTTCCCACTGTTTCTCCTCTCACAGTTTTAGCGTTGCTTCTCTCTCTTACTGGGATAGCAACCACTCCCACCTTAAGCTGTTCTGATCCTTTCTCTGTGTTAGTCTACAACAAAACATGTTTTCATGCTACTAAGGAAAAAACTCTAAATCTAGTATTTTCCTTCCCCAAATATGATATTACTACCATTATTATTACATGTTATTATATGTCACTGTATATGTTGTACTATCTTACTTGAACTTCAAATCAACTCTGTGAGATAAGCAGAGAGGGAAACTCTAATCTCCACTTTGTACGTAAGGAGAACAAAAGTAAGTTAATGTTCACCATTTTATTCGTAACATCTAGCGCAGTAGATTGTGGCACATAGGAACTCAATAAAAAATATGGTACATGAATTAATGAATAACCATCTTGTAACGCTTGAAATCACTTTCAAATTTTGAAGTCAATGAAATGAAACATTAGGTTGATGTTTTTCTTATCAATTAACAGAGCTTGGAAGAGTATAGAGAGAAGGTTTTGCAGAAAACTTTCCACCTTCATCCCCATCCCCGAGCCCTCTATTACTACCACCACCAAGTCGCATCCCTTTTACCCCCATCCACTCCACTTATATTAACATCTTTTCAACGTGAGATGAGCCCTAGCATTGTTAAAGCCAACTTGTTATGATTCCACCTCTATCATATCTTTCTCCTTAAGCTTTAAATATGCCATTTTGGCATCACATTCAAGCTCTTCAAATAGTTAAATGTCCTCTATATGTAATTTTATGACCCCCTCCCCCAAACAGGTGTTGCAAATTTAGAATGTTTTTAAAAACTGGTACCCACAGGTAAGATTTTGAACTTTTTTTCTGAAAGAAAATTTTTCTTTTCATTGCCTTCTTGATCCCATAAATGAAATTGTCAGTAACTTTATACAAAGACAAAATGACTTTGCCCAGTTTCCTGCCCATTTTAATATAAGTATGCTTCATTTTCTCCATGTCTATTTTTACATATAATTTTTGTTACCAAATAAATACAACACATGAACCAACAGTAAAATCTTTCAAATGTTTCCTTAGAAGAGTGTTCCAATATGTTCATATTCCTGTCATCATAATGAAAATATAGACCAAAGAGGAGAATGCCCCTCTTGGTTGTCGATGAGAAAACTTCATTGCTCAGATTTATGACTTTATTTCTGCTGCAAATGATGGAACTTTGTCATGTTCATTCATCCATAATCATTCTTGGACTTGCTTCTTACTCACCAATAAACGCATATGTTGGGGAGAGAAAATTTCCACTTATTGCTTGGGCTGAAATAGTCTAAGTAAATGTGTTTTTGTAATAAACGCCATTACCCTATCAAATATCCTTTTGAAAGAATCCAGGTCTTGCAAAGCTATTCACTCTGCAAAGCTAAAATGTGGAATTTAGATAGCTAAGAACTGGAGAACATAAGGATGAATGTCGATGACAGTCCAGGTAACTTGAGTATTGCCTGGAACTTATGTCCTAATTAGCAGATCCCCACCACCACTATTTATTCTCTGTCATATTTTCCCTTAGAAACATTTTCTTCATCTGATGATTTTTCCTTTCTTTTTTAAAATTTGTATTTGAATTTTTTGCCTGTTGAAAATAGTCTCGTTTAAGCAGTGAAATTTCATACTCTTTGAAATTAATAACTCACACTTCTCCATCATTATCAATTAAAGCTTTGTTTTGTCTTGTTTATTTATATATTTTTTCTTTATTTCTTCGAAAAGGAATTAAGGGTAAAGTAAAATTTATTGCCCGCTAACTATCCTAAATAGTTTTCTTTAAGTACGTGGAAGGATTTTAATTGGAGAATGTAGTATCGTTGCTCCCCTTATCTGTCAAAGACTAAACAAGAGGAGATGGGCTTAATTGAAAGCAGAAGGTATTTCAGCTAGACATAAGGTAGAACATTTTGATCTTTCTTCCTTCTTTCCTAACATCTTAACTTCTTAAATTCCTTCTATCAATTTAACATATTTTTCACGAGTAACTATTAAGGGAATAAGCAAGACAGAATAGAGCTTGCATCTATGGAGGGAGGCCATCAACAAAAAAGTAAACAATAAATGACACAATTTCAAACCATAACAAGTTCTAGGGACAAAATATAATATGTAATAGAATTATTGGAGGAAGGGGGAAGTGACTTTAGATGGAGTGTCCGGGGGTCAAATGCTGGAATGAGTTGCCAGGGAGCATTGTGCATGACTAGTTATGGACATCTTCAAGAAGAGAACGTAAAGCTATTCATCTGAAAGAGTTTGCTTATGCATGTTCCTGTAGTTGTGGATCTAGATAAGAATGTCACATTTTTTTTCTAGTTCTGTGATTCTATTATTCCATGTACTCATTGTGGCTACAGTAGGGAAAAACAAGTGATATTATCTTTCGATGCATGGGTTGTAATTCATAGTGGATCGCTGAGTGGAAAGGAGGCATGAGGGGCTGCGAAAGCACATTTGCCGTCAATAGAAATAGATAGCACAGTGTTTTACACCTCCTTTCCCAGAAGTATATGGACTTATTCCTACCTTACCAGAAAGCCAGCAATTCTTCCACCCAACTTATGTATTGAGTTATTTTTATGTTTTATTGCACATTTCATATGGGACCAGAGCATATATTTCAAGATCAAGTTGCCAGGCACATTTTCTCTGGAATTGACCCCTTAATTAATCATTAACTAGAGGTGATTTGTCAGCATAGATTTATAAGTCAGAAATATCTTTGTCTGTGATTTCATTGGCTTTAGGAAAATTCGTAAGTTTTCTCTTTAGGTCTCCCCTCTATGTAGGCTGTTAACAACAAATCTGTATATTTCAGTACTGGGAGGATAAATTTAAGAGATCATTATAGGAAATATTTTCTTAGTCCCACAGGAGAGCTCCTACTATGCCCTCCTGAGATCAGACAGAGGAATCCATTTCATTACCAACTTGAGTTTTATCTAATATTTAACATTAAGAAAATGAAAATGAAGTCTCATCCAATGTGTGCTTTTGTTTATATGGACTTATTGTCTAAAAAATAAATACGCAAAACAACTCTGACTCCAAAACTGTTAAAATGAAAAACTTTTATTACTAGATTGTCACACTCAAAGTGAACTTACATTCAAGGAAAACGTGGTCTTTGGTACTAAATTAGCATTCTTCAAGCAAATATTTCTAAAAGTCTGTTAGAAACTACAATTATTAAATGTTGCTGACGAAAAAACAAAACGAAGTGTGGTATTGCTTTACATTCCTTTCCTTACCTTACTTTTCTTTCAACATAATTTCCATATTTAGTATATAACGTAAAAGCTATGCAAAAATGTGACCTAACCTTCTGCAGAAAGAATCTGTTATGGTAGAAACTCCGATCTCTTTTCCCACGCATAAACTATGTCAGCCGACAGACAGGACTTTGCTAAAGCTAACAAAGGATATTTCTCAATTCAGTCCTAAAAGAGAGAGGATAAAGCCATACACATAAATTTCTTAGTACACCCTAGAACTTACCAGATGCTAGGAGCAGAGAGCTGATAAATGCTTGCAGCGGAGAGTTGATATTGCCTGCTATATAATCTTGAAGAAGACAAAGAAAATGGAAGAAATTAGTAGCTTCTCCAACTGGTGAATGATGCTGAAGTGACAAGATCTTTGGGGAACATATAATCATCTTAGAGTTTTTTAATAACCCAGGAAGGATGAGTTAAGCATTGTCAGATAACTGGCATTCCCTAGGTTTTCAAGCAAAAATGTTCAGAGAAAAGATCCATAGGGATAATTTAAGGTTGACCACAGAAATCTACATTGCATTACTTTATTCCAAAGCAATTCCTTATTTAGTACATAACTATAAGCCTAGTCCACAAAAATGTACATTCCTTGAAGGCAGGGACTTTGTGCTATCTATTGCTGTGTCCTCAGTGCCTAGAGCAGTGTCTGGCACGTTGCGTGTGTTCGATAAATGTTGGTTAAACGAATATGTTATCAGAATCTCTGAAAAGACTTTGCAAAATTACAAATGACCCCAGTGAGAATACATAAAAATAAATCAATGTGAGTATGAATGTGACTCTTGCGTGAACTTAGATTTAAGATGCATAATCGCATGTATGCATTTGCATGCACACACATGGAACAATGGGATGAATATTGAGGACTGGAACTAAATTTTAAGAATAACTAAAACCTAGAAGACTAAACTTTAGAATTGGAAATTTTGAGTGTTTGATTCCTGACTTTCAAATAAATTTGAACATCCTCAGTGCAAAGTTTAGGATTATATTTCTATTTTCTTGAGGAAATTTTTACTTACTGGAAAAAGAAGAAAGAATATCAGAAAATGTTTTTCAAAAGAGAAGTTTGGAAAAGGGTGAACCAAAACTGATAGGCCTATACCACAAGGTTGCTACCAAAGGTTAATAATTGACGAGAAATAATCAAAAGCTTAATTTTGTTTGTAGTTTGCTCTAATAATAATTTAGCAAATATTTATTGCACTCTTACTGTCTAACAGACATTTTTGCATTATCCTAAATGATTTATAGTTAATAACTTACATGATGCTTCTAAAAACTCTTTGAAGTAAGGACCACAATAACACTGTTGGCAAGAACTGAGATAGAGAAAAGTTAGATAACTTGCCAAAGGTCACAGAATTAGTGTCAGAGGTAGGATTTGAATGCAACCTCCAGATAAGCCATCACCTCATACACTCCTTTTACTGCCTCTGTTAAAAGGAATGGCCTTCAAAGACAGCAGTTTAGCTCTGTTTGACTGTTTGCAGCACATTTTCATGAGGATTTCCTCACTTAAACCGGGTTAAAAGTGAAATGAAGTCCATGGGAGGGAAGAGACAGTAAGAGAATACCTAGAGGTTTTTAACGAATTCAAGATTACTGGCCAGGATAAACAACTTTTCATCTTTGGAACAAAAAGAGAAAGGAAAAAAAAGCCAAGTCCTTGGCCTGAAGGGGATGTAGTACGAGATGACAGAGAGAATGCAGACCTCTGGAAAGATCCTCTGCCTCCTGCACACAAGACCCATGCAGCTGCTCCTTGAGGCTAGCTATGGGTAACGCCAATTTTGTGCACATAAACTCAGCGAGTGATTTTTTTGTGATGATCCCATTGATAACAAGGGCACCAATTGGTTCAGTTCAGCCTCATCCTTATTTAATGATAAAAGAGGAAAATCTTATTCTCCATGCAAGTTCTGTTCCATATTGCTGATTAGAATGCATGCATTGAAAATGAATGAAAGAAATCCATAAAAACAGATATATCTTTTCATTTTGCTGTACTTTTTACCTTAGAAAAGAAGTGTTGAGAGACATTTTGTTTAGGATCAAAAGAATTTGAAGGTTTGGTTTCCTGACTGTCAAACAAATTTGCACTTCCTGAGTACAACGTTTAAAATCAAATTCCTGTTTTCTGGGCAAAGTTTCATTTACTGGTGATAAAATGTGAATTTTCTGCTTCAAAGATAAAAGGCTTAAATGATTTTTAAAGGCCTGGGAAGCCCGGGATAGTTATTAGAAAACTAAATTTTAATGAGTTAAGTGTAAATGAATTAGAAACATGCATCTCAGATTTCTTATTAAAATATACATGAGGTTACAGGTTATGAAGAAAAATGCTTGGCAAAGTACATCTTGGCAGTTGCCAATCTTAAAACATTTGAGACATTTTATCAGTTGTCCCAATAGCAGATGGAAGCTGCTGCTTTCTTCCGTCCTTTGCTTGAAACAGTGAGTTCTTTTAAGCTTAAAGTGCCTTTCCTAGATTAACTTCTTTAGCATATTGCTCATTTGTTATGCCCAGGCACATACAGAACAAAGTACAAAGTTAATATTTCCCGAGGATTATAGAGGATATGTAATTCAGCTATTTGGTATTTTATCAGAGAGGACCTGCAAACTCAGGCATACCCACACAGAACACCTTCGTTCCATGCAAACTTATATTTGCATGGAACTTACATGTAACTTACTTATATATGTAAACTCACACACTGTTGAGTATATATGATTATCTGAATACTAGGGATTACATATGAGTAACCATGAGTCTGCTATACTTTTGCCAGCTTTCTAGAAATATGCTTTAAAACCTTGTCTTTTCAGGATTTATGTTTAAAAGACCTGGTCATGCTTAATTTTTTCAGAGAGGGGTAGAAAGTGGACAAACTGAAATATTTGATTCAAAGAAATTCCTTAGTTTGCTTTAATACGTGTGTCAGAGAATACTTACTAGCACAGAGCTAACCATTTTTGCTACCTTGAAGTTCAGAGTATTTTATAAAGGAAACTACAACCAAAATTGTCATGAGAAATAATTGCCCTTTCATTTAGTTTTCTGCCATCTTAATTCATCATCTTATTATTATGAATTGCCCTCTGATAGTCCATAGTATAGACGGTCCACTGGTCTTAAGATAAAGAGATAATCATTGAAAACAAAACACATGTTAGGTGCTTAAATGCCATGTCTTTAGAAGGCAAACGCTGTACAACTGTACTCATTTGGGGCCAAATCATTTTCATATTTCTCTAATAAACTCTATCAAGCAAATAAGGAAATATGTTGTTACCAAGGACCTGGTCTTCATTATTAAATCATTATGATGCCTCACAAAATTTAATCCTTTTGGTTCCTGCTCTAACCCTCATGCCCCACTTCCTAGATAACTTATACAAAGCACTTAGATGGGGTGTTACAGGCCCTAATAGTGCATCATCTTCTTTGATCCTTGCAACTGTGCTATGAAAATGGTTGTTCGGACATTTATAATCCACATCTTATAAGTGAAGAGATAAGTGGCTGTATGACCTTGGAAATGTTCCTTAAACTATCTGAGCATCAGTGTCTTTATGATGGTACTTGCCATACCACATAAGGCTGTTGGGGAATAAAATAAGAAAATGCATATAAATATTTTAGCAGAGTCCCTGACACATATTAACTGTTCAATAAATATCAATGTTATTTATGTTATTGCCTAAGATTTCTTGGTTATTAATTGGTGAAGTCAGCATTGAAGTCTGGGTTTTCTAATTTCTGGTCTGGTGTTCTCCAGGCTCCTCATTGCCCAAAAGAAAATTTCTAAAAATGTAATAAAAACCTCTGTGTGCTCCCTCCTGTTTATTTTGCTAGCCCTATATTCTCCAACCCCTTACCCACTGGCACTCCAGCCAAGCCAAGCTGCTGGCAGACACTCTCTCCTGCTCTCTCAGAGTACATACTGTCTTTAGAATCTCTTTCTGCCCAGTGAACTCACACCCATCCTTCAGGACCCAGCTCAGGAGGTAAATGAGTGAGCCTTATGGACCCACAAACAGGACTTTCTGTTTATGTTTCTAAGGATTTTTTTCATCTCTGTTTAACAGCTATCATCTCATTTTTTAACAATTTGTTGTGTCCTACACAAAACTGTGCACTCCTTGAAGTCAGGAATTTAATTTTACTCAACTCTGACCTTTATGTCCTTCTATTGGTTAATATTCGTTGAATTGATTCTAGATTCATTTTTCTCCTCTTTATCACGCTACCACAGATGCTCAGGATAACTTCGGCAGACCATAGTTATAGAATGAGGGTTCTAAGTAATATTTGATTACACATTTCAGCTGGAAGATCTGGTTCCTCTTGCTAAATATTGGTTCCCATTCCTAGGGAATGTTTTACTTGTTCGCCTGATGATGGACAAGTAGGCTGGATAAACTATAAATTTTTCCGCAAACATTGTTCAGCTTTCCACCAAAACTGCCTACTTCTCCACCTTCATTTTCTGGAGGTCCCTCCTTTGTTCACTATGTGCCAGCTACACTGATGTTCTTTTAGTCCTTAAACCAAGCTCTCTTTCTTCCTAATAACTTTGGCATGTGCTATACTCTGCTTAAAAGAGTCTTTCCCCATCTTCACACGGCTGCCTCCCTCTCATCTTTCATCTCTCATTAAATGTCAACATCTTCCATGAACATGAAAAGTCAAGTAAGTCTCCTGTTATTCTCCTTCATGGCTCCCTGATTCTTTTCTCTTTTTTTCTTTTCTTTTTGGTCATGCTTTGTAGGTATTTTATTTATTTGCTACTTTTTTGCCTATTTCTCACATTAGAAGTAAGTTCCATAAGGGCAGGGACCGCATCTGTCTTGTTGAGTATTGTGTGACAACACTTCACAATAATTACATATTGAATGAATAAAGAAAGAAAAATTGAATACAGTAAGCACGGATGTTATGTCTTCGGGTGTCTATCAAATGTAGCTTTTTAGCAAGCTAAACTATTTCAGACCATAGAGGCTGTTCAAGAAGAAACGAAGTCAATCGCTCTGTCAATAAGCCTGTAGTTGCTGGCCAGTTATTTGTTAAGCAAACTGTGCAGCACTAAGTATGCGAGGTGGGCTGGTATATAGACCATGCCTTGGGATAATGAACAAAAGACTATGTGATTTGGTCTTCAGACTCTCTTGGCTTCGGGCTACTGGTTTTCTTGTCAACTCTGACCCAGCCATACTGTTCTTCTTTCAGTATCTCCAAAATGCCATTCTCCTCACCACAAACATTACCCCGTCATACTCATTGGAAAATATACACAAGATCCGTTTATCTGATTCTGTTATGTGCCCCTAGTTGGATGCTAGTTCCATTTCTCTTTCTTAAGCTCATCATAAGTTTCCCGATAAATGTATCCTTCCGCCTGTGTCCTTTATGGCCAGGCTGCTGTTGCTACAGCCCTCTGCCTTCCCACACTTTCAGAAGTCTTGTGACTTTCTATAAACCGGACAAAACCACACACTTTTACCCTGAGTGCCTTAAGATAATTTGGAGGATCATTCTGTAATTTGTACTTCTCAACAATAGGGTAACTGCGTTTACTTCAGACACCATGGTGGATATTTGAAAGAGTATGAAAGGCTCATTAACATGATGGAAGAGTGCCTCAAGAAGGTCATAGAAAAGGAGGAGAGAGTTAAAACACTAAAGCAATCATTTTGTCCTTTGAGAGTCTTCTGGGTAAATAAATTTCCTAATGTTAGAATGCCTTTTGTAATATAAATAGCATATTTTTACTAGTTGTACTTACCAAAAAATGTTTTAAAGAATTAATCTTAAGAAAAAAAGGTGGAATTTTACAGTTCCTCTTCCCTCGCCAAACAAGAACATTCTTGTCCCTCGTGTTTTGACTACATTAACATCTATGTTGTTTGCGTACAGTTGGTAAAACAGCATTGAACACAGTGTCTTTCCAAACTCATCAAGACATACCTTACTGTTCCCCAGTATGAATCGGTGATTAATACAGCTTGCTATGCCTCTAGTTTGACTTTGCAAACACAACCCAGCTGTATTCATCTTCAAAAATTGAAAAGTGAGAACTAGCTTTTCTTCATATAACTTTTTCTAAAGTTTCTGCAAGATGATGCTCATGTTACAGTCAAACATCAGCTGTACAGCTTTTTCTTTAACTATTAGTCCCTTAGGTAGAACTCTGTAATCAAAGGGAGGTCAACAGTATCCAAATACAAATATGCCAGAATGTCTCTGGCATAAATCTCTCCCTAAAGATTTCAGTAGTGTTACTCCAGAAGAGAGAGAAAAAGTACTATGTTTTATCTAAAAATCTAAGAACTTGATTCATTAAAAAAAATAAAGTACTAAGTTATCCTTACAGGGAGCATAGGAGCTCCATGTTACTCATCAAGTTGTTTTTCTTTTTGGACAATCACAGAAAACATACTGCTCTAGAGGAACTATGTGGCTACTGTTGATGCACACTTCCTGTATGGCTATAAACTACAGAGAGGGCCTGGTAATTCAAATTCACAGTCATTGCCCAGTATCCAGTATTTCAGAAGCAGCGAAGGGCCAGTTCTTGGCAAAATTATAGAGTAAATAGGGAACATTTCTTTCTATTTCAATGCCAGTTGTCTAATGTTCTGAACTTCATCACTAATAATTAATGGTTCTATTCCCAATAACAGGCTTAAGGTAGATGCCTCTTTTGGGTATCTGCATTTTACTTGCCCTACACATAAATCCAGGCTGATTTAGATCACATCTTGAAACCCAGAAGCTTCCCATCCTCACAGTGTGAAATGAGTCTGAATGGAGTGACACTGAAAGCTAATTTTCATGAAAGCATTCCTTTCTCCGATTGTTCGTACACTGCCTGAATCGATGTTATTCAAAACAATTCCAGTACTGAGAAGATATTTCTTAAATGCTTCCTATTTGCAAATAATTATAACAAGTATGAATAACTTCCCCTTCAGTTAATGCTATTAGCTTCCAAGTGTTCAATTTATTTATAATTGTTTCTTCCTCTTCTCTCTTTCATTGTTAACTAATTTTTCAGGCTGGTGGTTTGATGCTTGTGGCCCATCCAATCTGAACGGAATGTTCTATACAGCGGGACAAAACCACGGAAAACTGAATGGGATAAAGTGGCACTACTTCAAAGGGCCCAGTTACTCCTTACGTTCCACAACTATGATGATTCGACCTTTAGACTTTTGAAGGCACAATATCAGAAGCAATTATAAAAGCAACAAAGAAATCTGGAGAAGCTACCAGATGAAAAACTGCTTGAAAACTTCTGAAGCAAACAATATTATCTCCCTTCCAGCAACAGGTGGCAATTATGTGAAGTCATCAAGGTTCTTGACTGTGGATTTGGAACCTTTTGAGATCACAAAAGTCTCTTCTAGGGGTTACCATGTTCATATGGCTTGGCTATAGAGAATGCCACTCACTATCAAGCTTTAAAAAGGGAAGAAACTGCTCAGTTCGCTGTGCTTCAAATTACTACTGGATTTTATTTTGGAACTATAGTAGCCAGATGATAAATATGGTTTATTCATGTAAAACTGAAAAAAGAAGAAAATTAACAACAACAACAACAACAAAAGAATATACATGAAGAATAGAAACAGGCCTGCCATAATCCTTTGGAAAAGATGTATGACACCAGTGAAATGGTGTTATTTCTATGCAAACCTACTAACAGTAAGTTTATACTGTTGTACAATTTTAATAAAAGTTCAGGAAGAACAGCACCGCCCTCTGAATTGGTTAAATGTTAATGGATTTCAGAAGCCTAACTCCTAAATCGTACTTACTAGTTGATTTCAGTTAACTCATCTTCAAATGTAAATTTCATTTTGGGAAGCCATAAAGAATTTTAGTGCATGAAGAACAACGTGTGAGGTAGAAACACGCTCCATTACTCTTTGATTTTTTGATACAGTTTTCAGAAAAAAATGGACACAATCAAGTGAAAATTTATCCCCCATGCTACAGTTTTCATTTATTTTAAAAGCTGACTGACTGATCTATAAATATATTTATAGCCTGAGTAAAGTTTAAAGAATGTGAAATATATCATCAAGCTCTTAAGATAATATACATGCATTTAATATTTTCTTTGATATTATACATTAAAGCAGTGTTTTAGAGTGTATTAAGTTGAAGTAAAACCAAGTAAACTGGAACAGTTTATTTTACAGTATCTTCTTGCATGTGTATACTTAAGTGTAACTTCATTATTTTAAAAATAATGATCTTCAATTCTTCACCCTATTTCATGCTAATTTAATTTTTGCTGATTAACTAAAACATGCTTTCCAGATTCACTCTGTTCCAGTTTCTGTAAAAGATACACTTTGAAGTCTATGAAAAATAAAAAAGGAATTATAAATACCATTGTACATAGTATGTTAATATCCATGGTAAACCTAATAGCTGTTTAATCTGGAATATACAATGTTGTCCTTAATTGACGAAAATAAACACAAGTTTTCAAAGAAATCCACTATACCACTTTATGAAATACATTATTTCTTCGCATTTTTCTACTCAGGCTCTGTTTTCTTAGGCAGTTTCTGATTTTTAAAACTTATTATTTGTGGAGAAAATTGGCAAAACTCTGTGTTATACATAAAGGAAACACACAAAAAAGAAAATTAATCATAGTTACCTCACTAAGAAAATTCTGACTGTTAGCTGCTATAAATCTCTTAGTGAAAATATTCCTATGGGATAATCGATTTTAAGTAAATTTGGGGACACAGATTTTTGTGGCAATTTGAAGTTAGCACAATATTTTATCAAGAGGTACTTTCTGCCTCTACGTCTTCAAGGTTACAATAGAGCACAGTTTTTATCAAAACATGAGTTTCTATGAGATAAGAAAATTGAAATGCTTATTGGCTTTCCTTTCTTAAAAAAATGTTTTTTCAAAGCAACAATACCAATTTCAGACCTGGTGACTTGATCTGTTATTATCCCTTTGTGGCTTTCCTCCATTTGAGAGGTAAAAGCTATTTGCATTTTTAAGAAAATATTTTTTAAAGTTTACCATTAAGTCTTTATATTTATGCATCTGTATACAACCTGTTTTGCCTTACAAGTGATATTTGCAGGTATTCCGCAGTTTTTCTCTTCTTGGTGACTCCTTCATAGCACTATTTAGCCTCTCCCTCTAAAAATCTTCTTGCTTGTTTTCATTTAAGTGAATGAAAGTGAGTGTTTTGTTCTTTTGTATTCCTACAGATTCTTTTTACCAGTGTTTTGATAAATAATACTATTTCCCAACTCATATTATAAAAATAAAATGAAATAATGAATAAAAAGAAAGCATGACATTTACTGGTTTGTTATCTGGGTTTGAAAAATGAAATATTGTTTCCAATTATTTATAATAAAGCAGTATAAAATGTTTTATGACTCCATTACGTGCATTGTGTGATGCTTACATGTTTATGGCCACTTAACATGTATATCCTTTGCATTTAATTATTTTGTGGTAAGCTAAGTATTAGGATTTTGTCTTTAAATTTTCCTTTCAATAAAATTCATGTGGCTTCTATGCAAATTTCTTCACATCAATCACAGCTTTATTTGATATAAATAAAATTGAAAACAATGTATTTGTGAAACTTCATCTCATTTTAAATAAATGTTTTACAAATTTAAAATTAGAGCTCTATGGGAGTATAAAATCACTGAAAAAAAGACTACTAAATGAACTAAAGCCTCAATCTTTGAAAAATGTTCAGTCTGGGATGTAAGATATCTTAGCTCTATTAGAACGGTAGATCTCTACTGTATGCTGGTTATGTCCTGCCAATTATTAAGTGTTGTATTAGCATATGACAGTTGACAATAAATCCTGAGGACTCTGAATGTGGAATAATAGGATGTGTGCTGAATATCTGAGTTATAAAAGGGAAAGAGCATGAAGGAGATGCTCCTCGCCCCTCAGGCCTCCTGTCTATCAGCTGTCTTATCAGTTCAGTTCTTAGAAGGAAATTTTTTACCTTTCCCCTTGATTCTGCTCCCATTGCCTCCAGATTGATCTGAATTTTCATTAACTTCCACCTATATCACTGAAAAAGATACTCTTTCTCCTGCTACTCTCTGCTCCTATTCATCCCTAATCACACAAGCTTATTCCTAAAGCCAGACTTCTGAACCTGTTTCTTCCCTGCTCAAAATCCTTCAGTGTTTCCTTACTACTGCCTGAAGTTGAAACAAACTTGTTAGGTTAACCCCAGCCTGCGTTCCCAGACAGTTCCATTCCATCTACTCAGAATTCCGATCCAAATGAAGAAATGAAGAAGCCTGTGATAGACTAATTGCACAAATGGCCTCTGTCCTTCTCCTTTCTCTGTGCTACCCTTACAGTGTGACTTTGCAGCTCATCCCATGTAGAGGTTGAGTCTTTCCCCATGCCTGGAAGGGCCGGCTTGAGACTTGCTCCAGCCAATAGAATGCAAAAGTGCCTGTGTGCCACTTCTGAGCCTAGGTCTCAAGAGCGTTCAGCTCCACCCTACCTCTGCCAGGATAAAAAGCACAGGGTAGCCTAATGGAGGATTAAAGACCACAGGACGCAAGACTGAGTTTACCAGATGCGGCCACTGTAGTCCAGCAAGACCTCAGCTGATCCACCAGATGACCCCAGATACAGGAGTGATCTCACCTGAGATCAACTGAGCCTGGCTCAGACCAGCAGAATTGCCCAGCTAACATGTGTAATCATGAGAAACAATGAGTTATTGTTTAAGCCACCACATTTTGGGGTGTTTTGTGAAACATCATGATTATAGCAATCGCAAAGTAATACAGCCCCCCACCCCACACACACGTGAGATTCTTATGCATCCTAAGATTACAGAACCACGCCCTAAAATGGTGTTCTCTTCCTTCAGATGGGCAAAAGTTCTAACAATCGTCTATAGTGCATCAAAATATTAGTACTTCATAACACTTTTTCTGATGCCTTCTATTAGCTGACTCTGTTTACTTACATACTCTTACAGCTCTTAGCACATTTTGCTTGAGCTTTGTCTTATATTCCCTATTGTTTTGTAAGAGTCTGACTCTTATTCATTTTTTAAATCTCCATAGTACCTGGTAGGCCCTTGTTATTCCTTGAATGAACTTGAGTTGCTCTGAAAGATTAAGAAATCCCTTCTATCTATATAAAATCTAGCACTCATAGATCTGACCACTGTCTTAAACCATTTATTTTCAGACTTTAAACTTAGCCCATTCTCCTCCAGAAAAAAGGATGCCCAAATTTATAATTTTGGTCATCTCAGAAATTCACTTCCTTTTCCACTTTGCTGGAACATATGTATTGTGTAGATTGAGGGAGGCCTACATGCTGCTTTTAATTTTAAATTCATGTAAATATGTGAAACGTAGTCTTGAATAGAATTACTCATTTATTACACATTTATTATTATTATTTGAATGTAGGATAATGATTTTGATTTTAGATAAATATATTTGGGCAGCTTATTTTCAGCCTTAGGATTTGAGGTTCACCTGCAGCCTTTTCTCTAGTTGATTTGGCTCTTTTAATAAAAGTTAGCCTCTTCTAACTCAAGGTCAATATTTTCTTCTGTATTCATCTGATCATTACTTTATCGATTACTTACAATATATCAGCCTTTCACGTTAAGATAGAGAACATAAAAGGATTGTTAGGGAAAACTGACATTAAACAAGTCATTACATCTCTTGCATTCTTTCAAGGAAGAAAGCAGTAGGCTCATCCCAAATGACGGATAATGGTTAAGGTTGAATAACGCCCAGGGCTTTGCCTTTTAACCAAGGAAATCCAGTCTCAAATTCTGACAGACAACTCTCAGCGAAATGTGAAAGGATATTTTATTTTGTTTTGTTTTAGTGGAGAAGAGAATGACTGCTGATACTGTCCACTACAGGCAAGCGCCTACTTCACCCACTTGTAAGACCTGTCCACCTCCTGCCCATCCATCCACTCTATCTGGCCCTCAGGGGGAGTCCAGGTGCATGTTGTGATGGTGGGAGTCAGGAGAGTAATGCTACCAGCTAGTTCTGCCACAGAACGGAGACTACCTTATCTAAGTTCCTCTTACATAAATTAAATTTTAGAAAATATATGCATCTGCTCCCTAGATATGCTGTAAGGAACCAGAATCAACTGAAAAGAAGGTCCTAAAACATTGTAAATTAAAAATGAATTTAAAAGAAAATATTATAAGCAGGGAATATTCATTTGCGTGTACTTTAAGACAATGTCTAAACATTAAAACATGTAAAAGGTTAGAGAAGAATACCATTAAGGCTCTAAATTAACTCAAATGTTGCCATTAGGAGGAAGGTACAAACATAATAGTCATAATAAGATGCTGGATATAGTTACATAGCTCTCCCTTCGGGAAATTATTGTATAGGTTTAATGGCTGAGTGTGAGTCATTTTTAACAAACATAGTGGACAATTACTAGCATTCAGATGAAGCATTAGGAAGGTAGTAGGGATACAGAGGATTAAGGCATAATGAATCTCACAGTTAGTGAGAAAAATAAGCAAGTAGATATTAAGGAAAGCACAAAAAATTTAAATTAATAAAATTAATGTAAGTATGTTTAAGCTGCAATGAGAATACTGAGATGAGTGACTAAGTCTACTGGAGGTTCTGTTGTGTATAGTTCTATATAAAAATAATAATGTGTGTAAAGAAAAAATGAGTAACTACAGCTCAATAGTAAATTTTATATGCACATGTTTTGAAAATTTAAAGAAACATATAGGCCTCCCTCACTTTGCACAATACATTTCGTAGAAGGTGGCGCCTGAACTTTATTTTGAAAGTTTATTGGGAGTTTGCAGAGAGCCAGAATAGGAACTGCAAAGGCATAAAGATGTCAGAGAGCATGGAGTTATGGGGAACTCTAAGTCATTCAGTACGAATGGACTGTAAAGTTTATTTGAGGGAGGGGGACCAGAAGATGAGGCTGGAGATAGGGCCAGATAATGAAGGATTTTATGTCATGTTCCTAAACTTAAGCTTTATTTTCTTGTTAAAGGGAGACAATAAAGGGTTTTGTACACTTTAGAAAGACTTTGCTTGCTGCAATTAGTAGATGCATTGGAAGCGGATAAGACTGGAGAAGTTTGGATAAGTGAGGACACTGTTATCCAAGTCTGTTAGGATGAGAAACTCATCTATACCACAGTACAGTAGGAATGGACTGGAGAAGTTGGATTTTGAGAGATATTAAGGAAAAAGAATCCAAAGAGTTTAATGATTAGATGGAAGAGGGAAAGGGGTCAAAGTCATTGCAGACTTTTGTCTTGGTTAATTAGATAGAAGGTGGTGCAAATGTCCAAAATAGGGAACACAGGTTTGGGGGAGAGGATAATGAGTTAGGTTTTGCATGTTGACTTTGAGATGCTAGTAATTCAAGTTTGGCAATTGGATATATGAGTCTGAGCTCAAGCAGGACGAAAGAGGAAGATTTTGGACTCTATAGCATCTAAGCAGAAATTAAAATTACTAGATGAGATTATTTCAAGAGAAATAGATCTTAGTGAAAAACTCGATGAAATATAAAAATTTTAAGGATGAGGTAAACAGAATTCAAAAGGGAGATGTCTTGGCTAGACAGACAATAGGAAAACCAGAGGGAATGGAGTCATAGAGGTCGGGTGTGCAGAGAGCATCAAGAATCAGAAATGCCTCACTCACTGAAGAGGGCAGGGGCATTATGACTGCAAAACGGCCATTGGATGTGGCATTCGAGGGCCAATTGGTGATTTTTATGAGATCAGCATTAGAAGTGAAGGGGTAGAAGCCAGACAGCAAGAGGATTATGAATAAACGGGACATCGGGTAATGAGGAGAATAGCTCAGAACTTTGCTATTTAGAATGACTTCTAGAACAGCATTATAGACTAAGGACTGGTTAGAAATGCCGAATATAGGGGCCCACCCCAGAGTACTGAATTGATTCTTCATTTTAACAAGATCTTCAAGTAACTCTTAGCGACATTAATGTTTAAGAGGCTTTGGTTTAAACTATACTTTCAAGGAGATGGCTGGGACTGGAAGGAGACAGGAAGGGAAATAGAGGGACAGAAACAAGGATGGGGATGGCTTTAAGGATGAGAGATGGGTGAATTTATTTGCAGGCTAAGGAAAATGAGCCTTTAGAAGAGCTGAGAGTGGAAGAAGAAAGAGAAAGGTCCTTGATGGAGCAAGTATTTCGAGGTGGCTAAGAGCATGGGATTAAGAGTAGAGGGAGTGAGAGGAGGCTTAGTTTGGCCAGTAGGGGAAACATTTCTTCCTCTAAGAGAAGAGACTATGAGGGAATGAAATGCCATAGGAGGAACAGCTAGCTAATGGCCTCTATTTTATAGCAGAAGTGGAAGGGAAGGAAACTATGAGAGTGTAGGCAGTTCAATAGTGTTTGAAATAGGTTTGGAATAGCCACTTAACTGGGATAACTAACTGTCCGGAGGAATTACAGCTTTACCAAGTACTATTAAAGGTTTAATTGAGATTGGAAATTACTAATGTGAACAGACTAAATCCACTTTATCCAGCGGTTTTCATATGTGTGAAAATAATGAAATGAATAGCACCACCTAGCTTAAAAGCTTCACTCTGCGATCCCTGGGTCACTTCACAACATCTGGTACCTAGCTCAGTCTACAACATTCATGCCTGTGGATGTTCACACCCAGGAAAAATTGCCTCCTCCTTGAAGTCCTCCCCAATATCCCTAAACTCAATTGCTCACCTTTCTTCTGTGTTCCAATGGTATTTTACTTCTCCTTGCATTACAGGATGTTCATAGTTTGACTCGTGTTCTAGTCAGCCATTAACATACTTGTTCTCTCTCTAGATAATGAGCAGTTTGGGGCAGAGATCAAATTTAATTAGTTTTTGTGTTATTAGAACATAACAATATGCCTAAATGTTCTTGAGTCTCAAATAAGTGTCAGGTGATTTGCACTGTCCTTTTCGGTTCCAGACTATAAACTCCCTGAGTTCTTGTTTTGTGTCTTAATTTACTTTGTGTTTCTGGGACCCAGAATAATACTGAGACAGCTTAGGTGGTAAGTAAATGTTGGGTGGGTGGGTGGATAAATGGATGGATGGATGGACACATGACACATGAATGAAAACAGCAGGAACTCAAAATAATCTACCAAGTCTTTTTTTTTTTTCTGAGAGTTTATTATTTAGGAAAACTGCCTTCCTGCTTTCAACAAAAAGATTATAATGACACATTTTTTCCCAAACATCAAAGAGTTCATGGAAAAAGAACATTATTTATATGCTAATGAGAATCAAGTGGATTACATATCTTCAAAAATAAAGATTTTTTTTTTTAAGTGTAAGGAAAAACCAGAAACAAGCGCTGGATCCCAGCATAACAAAACTATTTTGATAATATTTGAGCTACCTACGTCCAAACTGGGAACCAGTAACAGTGAGTCCAGTACTCAGAGAGCAGCAACACTGTCTGAGCCCACCACAGGAGGGGAGACCTAGACAGCAGATGACGGCATTTCTTGGGGCAGTGGAGTAGGGGAAGAAAGACATGGAAATTTCCATTGTTGTACAAAAAGACAAAAGCCTCTGCTGTAGTCTCTCTTAGACTATTAGGTTCCGATATTGTTGCTTATGTGAGACTGTAGGTTAAGAGTAGGAATGAGCTGCTTGGAGAAAGTGCCTGTTGTATAGACAAGGATCAGTCAAAGTTTGATGACTGACTGTCTCCGGGCCTCAAGATTCTGAGAAGTCTCACAGCAGATACTGTTGGTGCCCCTGGGAATTTACCTCTACATAGGAAAGGCTGTTTATCAGGAAAAACCTGCCATTCTCTAGCAAGAGGTGATGTTATTTTTTCAGTCAGAAGAGTATGCTTAGTTCCTGCACAGGGTGAGCTAGAGGTGCTAGATGGTTAGTCTCAAGAAATAGTCTTCAGTAGAGGACAGATCTCTGTAGACAAACACCTCAGCTTCTTTCCCCCTTGATCGAGGTGTGTTCTACGCTGTCTTCCAGATTCCCCAGCAGAAATGAGTTCCAGTTGCTCACATTGGCAGCTAGTTTTGTAGCACACTGTTCATTCTCTCCATGTCTTATTCTCTTACATGTCTTATCTCCAGTCCTTTACCAGTGTTTTCTGAAATTGTCCCTCAAATAAACTACTTGCCCTTAAACCCTTTTCTCATGCTCTACTTCTGGCAGAATCCAAACTAGAGACATGTATATATGTCAGGTGCGTTCTTGACTATTGAGAAACAGAAATGCCTCCAGTAAGATAAAGGCCACTTGGATAAGAACAGGCACAGAGGAGACTCCGTGAGGACAGATGGAGCCGGTGGTCTCTAATGCAGTCATTTACATACCGGTTGTGAATTGCATTTTATTCTGTTCCTCTTATACTTCCCTTTATAAAGTTTTGTTAATTGTGCCAGGCAAGAATCAAATATACTAGGGATAATTGAGAGAAGGATTTGTGCCCACTCAAATGCAAATACTCTGTGCTAGAGTAGGAGGGTTAAAAAGAATCATCCCTGAGGCAATTTGGGGGATAGCCATGGGGACTGGGAAGTTCTCCAAGGGGGAGGTGAGCCTGGAGTGATATGAATTACAGCAGCCAAGTCACACTGTCCTTCCTCATGAGAAGATGCTTCCACCATTGTAATCTTGGAACAGTGCCGATTAAAGAAGTCATCAGATTTCTTTAGAGTGCCCCCCATTTAATGCCCCCTATATGCAGTGGTTGCACTGGCCCTGACCCAAGCCAGTGCCTACTTCTATGCTGTTCCTCTGCTCGTCCCTTGCGGTGTGCCTCTCACTGCCCATCTCCATTTCCTGCTTCTTTCTACCACTCCAACCCCATTCCTTCCTGATTATGTGGACCCACACCATTTTTAGTCCTATCGACCATATAACTCAGTCATTCATGCTCTTAAAAGTGATAAATGCAAACTCAAGCTGTTTTTCAGCATTACAATTTCAGTGAGAAACATGTATCTGCCTTAAAATATTTCAGCATGTTTTATTGTTTTCTGACATAAAAACCTTATTTGTTGGCTCCAAAAAACATTTTATCAAAATATTTATTTCAAACTGTCAATGTCCTTCTGTTTTATTGTACTGAGCTTTCTGCTCAGTGTCTCATGAAGCTGGAATCAAGGCTTCAGAGGCTGCATTCTCCTCTGGAGCTCTGGACCCTCTTCCAAGCTCATTGTTGGCAGCATTAAGTTCCCAAGGTCTTAGAAGTGAAGTCCTTTTGTCTTGGTGCATGTGAGCTGGGGGCCATACTCATATCCTGGCCACTCTCAGAGCAGATTATCTGAATGAGTTTGCCCTAATCACATGAGCCCTTTTAATCTGGGGTCTAAAGGTCAGAGATAAGAGTAAAATCCATTACATTCATAGACTGGGGGATTATCCAGGGCAACTACAGCAGGGCTAGGGAATCTTGGGGGACATGATAGAATTCTGCCTACCACAGATGACAAGCCAAGGTCATACTGACAGTCTGCATATCAGGAAAAGGGTCTGGTGAAACGTTTTTTAATGTTAGCACTGATATTTACCTTGGAAAATTCTCAATCTCTCTGCTATTGTTTCCTCAGTTATTAAATATTGATAGTAATAATCTTTACCTGCTTTCCCTGCTTCTTTTCAGTACTGTTGTCCGAATTAAATGAGATAATTTAAGTACCTAGTATGAGTATAAACCTCAATTTTATAAGCCCAGAAAAGCAAGGGATATCATAGTACTTTATATTATAACAATATAATTATACAGTACATTATATGTATGTTTTAAATCAATTTAATTTTATCTTCAAACCCACGTCAAGCTAGTAAGGAAATCACCTCAGTCATTTTGGGAGCTTCCTTATCCCCGCACTGTGTCACAGTCTTAGCGTCTTCTGCAGAGTCCAGGTTGTGGAGCCCACATCTCTAGTCATCACTCCACATCGTTAACCCCTGAGACATCCATTGTTCGTATCCCAGTCTTCTTCATCTGGCCCTGCCAATTCCCTACTACACTTTGGGCTAGGCACCACAGAGCCTCTTTCTCCAATACGTGGGCTTGCCAGCACTTTGGGGCATTATCTGCAAATAGGGTGTGGGTTTCTGCTATTTGAAGAACTCAAGGTCCTCTAGCCCACTCTCAGTCTCCAGGAACCCCTACTTGTAAGTCTGGGGAAATCCCTCCCTTCTCTCCCTTTGAGTTTCCTTCCAGGCCTGGGTCTCCCTGGAAGGGCACGCTGCCCAGGCAACTCAACAAGTGCAAAGCTGCCCAAGATAATCAATCATTCTTGAAGGAAGACCTTTTTCATAGGCCATTGAGATATTGTTAAAAACAGAAATTTAAATATTACATTTTACTGATGTTAAGAAAAGAGTAAAGAGCAGTGTGCTGAAAGCCCGTCTACCCGAAGCCCTGGCGTCCAGGGCAGCTCCCCCAGTTCCCGTACCTAAGGAGCAGATCTGCTCAGAGGCGCTCCCTGTTGGATGGCTCTCCGGGAAACCTCGCATAATCTCAATGGCCTTAGGGCCTTACACAATATCTTGGAAAGAAAAAATTTGGGGAATTAATTTCTACTTTTCTTTTCACAAAAACATCACCCAAGGTAAAGGAACAAAAAGCTTGTCTACCTCTTGAATGGGGAAAGTAAAAGGGGAAAATACATGGAGAAAAATGCACATTACTCTGTCAAAAATTATCCTGACACACTCAATTTTCACAACTTTAACTCTTTTGGGGGTGGAGGTGGGGATGCTATGCCTGTATCAGGCTTTTCAAATAGGTAGACTTCACTCTGTTCCTGAGTTAATTCCAGACAAGCCAGGACTATATAAAGAACAAGGAGATCTGAAACTAACCTTACTGCTCCCAGTTTGGTGGCCCATCTGGGGGGGGTCCCTTAATACTCGTATGCCCACCAAGCCCAAAGTCCCCCAGCTTCTATCAGTCATGCCAGTTGATAAACCTGGGTTTCAAATATGATTGTTTGATTTCCACTAAATTTTTTCCATTGAGGCTAAGGCCCTGTCCTGAACTATTTGGCTAAGGCCTTGACAGTACGCCTAAGGTTGCCGCTGCCTCTTCCTGAGGTTTGAATTGTGCCCTCATGCACACATACACACTAGCTGAGATATTGCTTCTCACAGGATGGTCCCCTGCATACCTTTGGAAATCTTATGACTTGCCTCTGACTTGACATATGTATTACAGAGCTCTACCCATCAGACTGGACCATTTGCACGATGATGACAATCGTACTGATGCTGGTGATGATAGTCATAATATAACAATCATAACCATGTTGTAATAGTTGGCATTGATCTTGAATACTGATACTATTATTAGCAATACTACTACTAATCTTAACTAATATTTATTAGTACTTACTATATGCAATTTCATTCTTATGATACCATGATGGGTCCCTCATCATCATCGTCATTATTATTATATCCTTTATATATATGAGAAAACTGAGGGGTTTGTCCAAGAGAAGGTAAAGGACTTGTCCAAGGTAATACAGCAGTGTGACCCAAAGTTGCACTGTCCATCTCGATAGCCACCAGCCACATGTGGCTACTGAGTGCTTGAAATATGGCTCATCCAAATTGAGATGTGCTGTAATGTAAAATACTCCCCAGATTTAGAATGCTTAGTATTTTAAAAAAGGATGTAAAATTGTAAACTATTTCACTAATAATCGTATATTGGTTATATATTGAAATGTTAGTTTCTTGAATGTGTTGGGTTAAATAAAATATATTACTGAAATAAATTTTCCTTCTTTCCTTTTACTCTTTTTAATGCAGTGACTAGAAAATTTTAAATTACACATGTGGCATGCATTCTGTTTCTATTGAATGGCACTGCTCCAGAAAGCAGTCTTTTAAATATTACTCTCTAGAATAGCATCAGCAACACCACTAAATGCACTGTACATACTAGTTCATTTAGGCTCCCAATAACTCTTAAAGGAAAGTATTAGTGTTCCCATTTTACCAGTAAAGAAATTGAGATGCATTCATTAAGGTCGTTGTCAAAGACCATGCAGTGAAGAAACTTTGGTCTCCTGATTGCCGGTCCAATGCTCTTTATTCTGCATTTATGCAACATTCTTATAACCTATAACCATGCCGGAGGGGATCTTTGATGCTTTTAATATGTCATGCTTTCTAGCTTTCCAAGCTAACCTTGATAAAGCAATTCAGTTTTCCAAAGGAATAGCTTTACAAGATCACTCATAAATTACTTTTGTAAGCTTAACACAGATCAATTCACAATTGTTTTACAAGCCTCCACCCCTTTCCTCTCTCTGTGCAGACTTCCTGGTTCATTTCTTAGCACCTATACTCTCTGTGCAGATTTTGGAAAACAAGTTGAAACACTTTTCCTATACTAATTTTGCATGTGAATGTCAATAAATATCAACATCACCATATAGTTTTAATCTACTGAATGTTTACTCAAAGATTGGAAGACATTCATATGACCTTAAAAAACCAAAAATTGGGAAAAGTAATTAATATTTTTTACAACAAAAGCCTTTTTTATATATAATACAGAATGACTATGTTTTATGATCTGGGTAGGTTCCGCTACTTTGCAAGGTGTAATTTTACCTTACATGTTTTACCATTTGAAGTTATCTCAAATGATGTTCTATTCCACTCTATTGTATGCGCGAAGGGATCTGCTTATCAGAAAGATGGCTCTCACATGGTGGGGATGAGGGCTGGTGACTGGACCAGATATGCATCCCAGCCAGACTGTTCTAAATGTGATGCCTCAAATACAAAAGTTCCCTTCTCCCACACATCCTGCATCTTTGTGCATTTCGGTCCCACTGTCTGAATGCCTTTCATTTTCCACCCTGTGCGCAGGGCTGTTGAACATCTCTGAAATAGCCTTTAAGACTTTGCTCAAACATTATTTCTTCTATTACATCTTCCTTGATCCACAGTGGCCTTGTTCCCATGCCTCTGAGTCCATAATATTTTTTAACATCTATGGGAGCACCTAATGCAGGGTATTAAAGTAAATGTGTAGATTAGCTTTAAGTCCAATAACACTTTTTTAAAAGTTCCTTTGAAGTATTTTGTCTCTCCAATTGTGACATGTTTATACAACAGATTTTCATGACTATTCTCTATCTCAATACAAAGTATTTTAAAGATTCGCCTGTATCTTAGATGCCTTATTTTTACACAGAGGATATTCTTCAAGAGTTTACGCACTCTAAGCATTTCTGGATTTACGCACCCTTTTTGCCTAAATAGCTTACCTATGAAGGATTCAGGAAATGACATTCTCCGCACAACATTTCCCTGGAATCCTTTTGAAAAATTCCAGTGCAGAGCCACTGCTTCATCAGTGGTTACACTTCATAGTTGTTTCCACAAAACATTGTTTTATTAAGAAAGTAAATTTTCTGCTGAGAGTGCATCATCTCTGCTACATGTTTCCTTTGGTGGTTTATAAAAATAAGGAGTTCTTTGTGTATTTCATTATTGAAACAGAACTGAGAAAATGCCATCAACTGAGGTATTTAGTGACATTTGTGCCTTCTTCCAACTGCAGTGAAAAGTTCCCAAGTTGGGTGGCTTCTTTCAAACACTCACGTCTATCCGTCTGTATGCAGCTTGTTCATCTTTCAATGACTTTATGACAAAGCCATGCGTTTAAATATGTAACTATATTTTTATATTATTTTCTGTGTATTACTTTAGCCATTTGTCTTGTGGCAGGAAGAACATGCACACCCATAAAGCATTTGGCTTTGTGTTTTTCATCATTAAGTAACAAACCTCAAAAAGGTCCTTTAAACATTGCTTGTTTATTTAGGAGAATTTTGTAGTAAAGTCTGGTTGAGTGACAGGATTGTAAACATTACATGAAGGTATAGCTATTGTTTTTATATTTGCTACTTCCCTCAAAATTCCTCATACTGAATGTGAGAGAGTCAAGGCACAGGGGCCAGGGTGATGATTAGTAAGTCTCAGTTTCTTTGTGTTGGAAATCTTTGGATTTTACTGATTAATTCTTTATTATTTCTTAATTTTTTAATTTTATAAACAGAAACAGAAGTTTTCATATTTCTTCCTGTAATCAAATGCCTG
Organism: Equus caballus; assembly: GCF_041296265.1. Lineage (NCBI taxonomy): Eukaryota > Metazoa > Chordata > Mammalia > Perissodactyla > Equidae > Equus > Equus caballus. The sequence goes on along the minus strand of NC_091692.1, from coordinate 67,110,021 downwards.
TCTTGCCCCTCATGTAGCAACCCCACTTTGAAAACACTCTCTTATAAGCTCCTCCTATGTAGGGAGTAGATTTTATTCATATTCATAAACCTAGATCTACTGTCAGTGTTTGGGACAAACTAAATAAATGTTTATGGAGATAAAAAGAATTGAAATGTTAGGTCTTAAGTTATATATGTTTTTATTCTTTCAGAGGAGGAAATTTTGTCTAGTTCACTATACTTAGTTTATTATCAAAGGTCCATTTCACTCATCTTTTAATGACGTTGATTGTAGATATATCAGTGTTTAACAATAACACCAATTTTATTAAGGTGGGCTATATTTTATCACAGTTTTTAAAAATAAGTTCTCCCCAGTAGCTGAAATCTGTTTTAGAATGTTACAAGCATCTGCTATGTTTAAAAGGTAGACTCAAAGTATCAAAAAAAAATTTTTTTAAATTCAGTACCATTCTCAGTGCTATTTCCTACATTTAAGGAAGCAAAAGTCAAACCACAAAGCCATTACTGAGGCATGATATGTGTGCTTCTCCTGGATACTTAATGACTATAACCAAAACAAATAGTATTTCTTTGCCTCCACTTAATAATATTATTGGGTTTAGTCTCTAGAAACATGCCTGAAATTTAAGACTTCTCCATTATTAACCACTATTTATTGGCCTTAAATAATAGACTTAGAGCTATAAAAAAGTATAATTTCTACCTTAAGGGTTTGCTGTGTAACATGGACCAGAAGCTGAATGGAAATGCTTCAAGGTAGAGATCCAATTCTAGCTCCATTTTTAGTTCATAGATGTAATTATAAGGAGCCAATAACCCCCTAAGTTATGACCCTTGAAATTCCAAATTCCAACCAGTCAATATTTATAGAGCACCCACTGTGTGGAAAATGCTGTAGTGGCACCACAGATAGCTAAAAACAAAGTAAGCTTTTTATTACAAGGAATGAACAATTCAGTAGGGATACCACTGGTTTAAACTCTCAATATCATACTAGTCACTCTGATATGAAATTAAATAGAACATCAATAAGTGAATTCACACAACTATTTTTATTTTTCTATAACAGTAATGTCTTGCCCACGATTCTGTCACACCCTGAATGCTGACTGCATTATATTAAGCATCCAGATAAAACTTGTTCATCATTTGCTCCCCAGGTCGTTGGGATGCTAAGACAAGTTTCCCAGGTTCTATTTGCATGAAGGCACTAAGTACCAACCCTCACCCCCCCCCCCGCCCCCCACGATAAAGCAGTGAACAGGAACTAGGTCCTGATTCTCAAATAGCAGATTGAAACTTTCAACCAAAGAATGGTAAATGAAAGCTGTTCCAACATTTTTGGTAGGGTGTCTCAAAAATAGAAGGAGTAGGGGCCAGCCCCATGGCTGAGTGATTAAGTTTACATGCTCCAATTCAGCAGCTCAGGGTTCAGATCCTGGTGCGGACCTGGCACCACTCATCAGGCCATGCTGAGGCAGCATCCCACATAGCACAACCAGAAGGATATACAACTAAAGTACACAACTACTTGCTGGTGGGCTTTGGGGAGAAGGAGAAGGAAAAAAAAAAAGAAGATTGGCAACAGATGTTAGCTCAGGTGCCAATCATTAAAAAAAAATTAAAAATAAAAATAACAAAAGGAATAACCAATGATAAGTGAAAGGGTCATCCCCAACTGGATGTTAATATGCATCACTGAACAGCAAATATCACTAACAAGGATGCTAGGAGTAATGAAGGACCCAGTCTAGGAAGACAAGGTTGTCACAGAACCAGCATTAATTAAATGTACATCCCAAAACAGAATCAATAATTGCACTAGTGTTCCAAGAAGACCTTGAATATGAGTATATTTCTAGGTAGGTGTGTGGAAGCCTGTTTGAGGGAACTTCTTTGATCTGTGGCCTGGGGGGAAGGAGGTAACCATATTAACATTTTGGTGGAGTTGGGACAAATAGTAAACCACCCCAAATTAATTTTGGAAGTCTGACTGTAAACAAGGCAGAAGAATAGCAAAGCTCAGTCCAGAGAAGGGTAGGGGGTGAGGCTGGGGAAGCCAATAAAAAGATAGAAAAGTAGTTTTAGGAAGTGGTCATGGATAATAAATAATGGATAATTGGGGTTGGCGATTCCCCTGAAGGCAGAGGATATTATCATGTCAAAAATCCTAGAGAAAGGGCTGACCCCATTCACGCACTCTACTTCAGCGGCCCAGGGTTTTGCCAGTTTGGATCCTGGGCACAGACCTAACACCACTCATCAGGCCATGCTGAGGCGGCGTCCCACATTGCACAACCGGAAGGACCTACAACTAGAATATACGACTATGTACTTGGGGGACTCTGTGAAGAAGGAGAAGAAGGAAAAAAAAACCCTGGAAAAATGCTGATTTAGAAGGCAAACATTAAGCTGAGGTGAGGCAAGTCTTCCCCTTTCTCCTGGGGCTTGACTCTCAAACATGGAGACATTAGAGCCCTACTGAGAGTGTGGAAAGGGAGTTAGAAGCCACCTCCTGCAACATTTGTTTGTTTATGAGAGAATACAATGAGTCAATATTATGTACAGTCCTAGACTGGGGGCAAGATTGACATATTCTCTACATCGAGTTTGTATTTTTCTGGGGGAGAACTAATGAATAGATAAATAATTTAACCATACAATTGTAGATAACTAAAGACAGTATTAAGAAAATAGAGCAGGTAAGATAAGAGAATGAAGGGACAGGAGATGAGGGGGCCATTTTAGGGAAAGTGGTCTGACCATAGTGAGAAGAAGACTTCAAGGGGACTTTAAACGTGAAGAAGCGAACTAGGCAAACGCTCTGAGGACAGAATGTTCTAGAAAAGGAAACAGCAAATAAAAAGCTCCAGAGGCAGGCATGCACTTGGTGTGGAAAAGAAAGAAGGTCAGCGCCAGGGAGTCAGTGCTGGGAGTGGTCAAGGAGATTGTGGAGGTCAGCAGCAACTGTGTTCTGGAGGTCTTTATAGTGTATTTGAAGGATTTAGGTTTGCTTTCAGCTACTGTGAGATGCTGTGGAGGGTCTGGAGCAATGAGCAATGTGATCTGATTTAATTCTTAAAAATCATCTCAATGTTTTTGCTGCGTGACGAGTTCTACAGCTGGATTTGTGATACCCAACATCCCTTTCTTATCGCTGATACTACTACAGCACACAGGCCAAATATTATCCTAAGCATTATTCCAGAATTGTCTGCCAGTTAGAGGTTTACATTCTTTAGAGGATATCTGTACTGAGGAAAATTTTAGGAAGGTAATAAATAAAAACAATCCTTAAAGATGGATTCCATGAAGCAAAACTTTCCAGGTTTAAAATGTTCCCAAAGAGAGTAAAGTTCTTCTGTTGGTGCAGCATCTAGTAACAATGGAGTCTACTTTTCTCTTTAAAAAAAATTAGTGCCAAAAATTCCTAAATGATGATCAGCATCAAAATAATTCATTGGAACATAATTCTGGCAGGAGATGAATGCTTCCTGATTCCGGATCTGCTCCTCAGTGTTCTCTCAGTGACTGCCGCGTTCTTTTTGGCACATTTCCTATTGTACATTTCCCATTGCATATTTCCTATTGCACATTTCCTATTGCAGCCAGGGATGTATTTGCCACTAAGACAGGCACAATTATTTGTTTAAAAAGTCCCATTCTACATATTTTTTTTCCTTTTCATTCAGGTCAATCATTAGGCTGTATCTCTGTATTGTCAAAACTCCTAGTTAGTTCTCACTACCAATAAATATAATCTTCTGATCACCTCTGTGCTTATACTAAGAATTATATTCAAGATAAATAGACAGGTTTTGGAAAACAACTACTTCACACACAGAGAAAGAGTTGAATCCTTGACACTTATAGCTGTGTGACCTTGAGCAAATTACCTAACCTGTCTGGACCTCAGTTTCCTAATGGGACTAATTTCTACCTCATAAGGGTATTATAATAAGGAAAAAAAGGTAGATAATAAACTTATTTCATCCAAAATAAACTTATTTCACATCCCAGCACCATATACATGGTAGATATAATAAATGGTATCTTTTATTAAAAATGAGTTGTTAAAATAACAATTGACAGTGCAGCCTAGTATTTTGATTGAAAGAAAGAACATAGTGAACCTAGAACCATTTCTGGTCCCTTAGCCACCTTAAGAAATTCAAGAGAACCACGTGAGAGGGCTTGTAAGAAAGGTCAAGAAGGTATTTAACATGTGAATATTTTTAACTAAAATTTACATAAATTTACTACATAATAGCTTGACTTCCAAATGTATGTTTTAAGGTTAAACAAAGAATGTAAAGTAAAGAGTAAAATAGGATGATTAAACGTTTATGAAAACGAACATTCTCTCAGGGTGATTTCGCTGTGACAATTAGTTTTACCCATATTCCTCTGTGGGCACACTTAAGTAAAACCCTAAGAAATCAAGAGGTTATTTTTCCAAGGGTTGGCATCTAGATTATTTTTAAATGACATTTCTTATTTTTACAAAGGGATCACTTATTTTTTTCCAAAGGGGTAAAACGGTTTCGTGGCCTTCACCTCTGAACTCTCACCTTCCCAAAAGACATCTCCAGCAATCTGCAAACTCCTCCATATGGAATGATTTAATTTGACAAAGGACAAAAATGCCAATTAACTTTATTTTAATTGACTCAACTGTGTGATGTCTGGAAAAGCTGATGACTCAAAAGAAAATCTGACAAGAATGTTTTCAGATCAGAGGGAAATTGCAAAACTTTTGGCTATGCACCAAATAGGCAAGCTTTGGCAACATCCTGTAATAAACACCAGGAGAAAATTGTTAGGTATGCAACAATTTATTCAGGACAATTTTCCAAAGGTTTCCAATGGATAAAATGGCCTTTTCTTTTCTCATTTAATCTTGAATGCCTGTCTGTGTTTAGTATTCTTCACAATGACTACTAATTGGAACCAGACCCACTATAAGCATCTCTGAAATTTTCCTCGGTAACTGTTGACCTGTAGCACACTTATGATCTCTACTGTGGGCCGCTACTATGCAGGCCCTTGCCTTTTAAGAACCCTTCCTATATCAGATAGATTAGGATTGAATTGCAAACTTGACTTTTTCCGTAATATGGAGTTTCCAGTGGCTATCATACGCACCTAATGTGTGAAAGGCGAGAATCTTGAAAAGCTGTTTGGGATAATGGTTCTGAGCTTGGACTCGCACTCATCTAGACCTCGATTTTAATAACAAACTTTTCACTTATCAGCTGAGTGACCTTAGGCTTGTCAGTTAACTTTTTCAAGCCTCAGTTTCTCATCTGCAAATGGAACTAACAAGATTAATTCCTCCAATTTAGGGTTATACCAAGGATAAAATAAAATAAATCATGTAAAATGTTTAATCACAGTGGGCACAATTATATCGTTTTACAGCCTTGTCAGTTTAGAAGAAAGAAAATGCTGTTTTTACTTATGCACATTGGGTTAGATATACAACCAGGTCCACAATTTTAATTTCTTCATAGGGTAGTTTAGCTGGAAAAAATTGATCCCTTCCGGCAAATATGACTTAGTTTTAATTTGTGGAGTGTATGTATTTCAGCACTCAAATCAGTGAAAAGGGCTGGACCAATTTTGTTGATAAATAGTACCTGAGGCCGACTTGATTCTGAAATCACATAATTTTGTTGTTTGTTTCTGAATCTTAATTCAATAACAGTCAGGGAACCAAGACCTACCAACATAAGAAAAATAATACAACATTAATTTTTATTTGGCCCCTCATTAATTCTCTCTCTTCAGATTGGTTTACTGACCCAAGAAAAAAATGGTGAATTGATTTGTAAAGCGTTCCCATGTCTTAAGAAATTTGTATATATTAAAAGGCATGAAGGAAATAAAAACACACTTCCAAAGAGGCAAACTCTCTGGACTTCCTAGCGACAGGGGACCTAAAATGACATGCTCACTGTTCTCTGAACGTCAACCAGGGGACTGACTCCAAAGTACAATATCCTCACACCAGACCTTCGAAAATAGTTGAATCCAGTTGGGATGAGAAAAATGATTAATCTTCATAAAACGTGGATGGGGAGTAGAAGTGACCCCAAAGGTAACAAGTTATAATAACACAAAGATGTGTGGTTTCAAACTGACATCTTGCATAGTATCTAGGAATGGACAGAATCAAAACAATGACTGCAGAAAGTCCCATTTTGCTTCAAGAATTTAGTTGAAAAGCTTAGGAGGTGTGAAGCTCCTCTTTGATACCTCACAGAAATATATTCAGATGCAGCATTACCCAAGAGAAAAATCAAACTTAATCACTACAGAAAACTCTTATTTCTTACCAAGGAGTTTCATTTCTCTCTTCAGATTTGGCAAAATTCAGTTTAAATTTCATCTTTAATTTGAGCTCTTCACTTGATGATACATTGAGAAAGTGTGATGGAAGGAAGAACTCAAACCAAAGACTACGTGGCCTGTAGCAACAATTCTTTTTAATTCAAGATGGTCTCCTCTCTGAGACTTACATCTTGAAGTTTATGAGTGTCAAGAAGGAAAAAGTAGGTCAAGAATGCTTTTGTAGCTGACATAATAAAAGGAGATGCTTAAAAGATTTGGGAAATGATCAAGACATGAATTTTACAATTCAGTAATCCCAAGTAATTTTGATATAGAGAAAAGATGACGGTAGATTTTCTGATACAAAAGGAATGAACATGTCGATATTTTCATATTCTATCTTATAAAAGAAGTAAATATTCTTGGCTTGATATTTTATATACGCACACAAATAAACATATATGAAAGAAAGAAAGAGAAACGAAAGGTGAAAGAAAATAAGGATTCAGAAGCCAGGGTTACCAGTCCATAAGACCTCCCTAGAAGGAGGTTTCTGAAAGGCATTCCAAACCTTTACCAAAGACTGATGATGTTATAGAATTCGTGTTTAACCAATTTTCAGATGACATGAAGTAGAGGAGACCATCTAACCTATTGACCACCTGTCAGGAGCCCTCCCCATCAAAAAGAAAAAAAGATAAATGGGGTGAGGAGATGAATTTAATGGAATGTTCTAAAATTATATTTTAAATACAGAAGGGCATGCTCACTGTAAAAAACAACTTTAGAAAAATATCCAACAGGACAGAAGGCTATAAAGCAAAAATTATAGGATTCTTTCCCATCCTTCCAGACTCCTGCCCACTCCTTAAATTTAATCACTCTTCAAAGTTTCTTACCTGTCCTTTCAGACATTTTCTATGTAAATGTAAGTATTATATTGCACTAAGTATATTTATATCAATGTAAATATATTATATTAAGCAGTATCTATTTAACTAATTTCCTATAGATTGAAATTCAGGTTGTTTATATATAATGCTGAAACAAACATCCTTGTAGACAGATCTTTATGCATTTATATGAGCTTTCAAAAGTGGAAATATTGGGTCAAGGCTAAAAATAGCATGTAAATGACTAGGAAATCCCTAGAAATGTCCAAATTCAAACTCAGCTCAAAAAAAAATTCAACAGACCAAATATAGATCTGAATAAAGTACTCAGAATACAACACAACACAAATATAAAGTAGACGTAGTAAGACCTAGAGGATATAATGAAATAGTCTAATATATCTTATAAGGGAAATAGAAATAGAAAATTCAGAAAATACAGGAGGCAAAATCTGAAGAGAAAATGGCTGAGAAAGTTACAGAACCAATGAAATGAATAAATGCTTAGATTATGGAAAGACAATAAATCTAGGCTGGGGCTATCATAATAAAATAACAGAACAGTAAAAATTAAGACATTTTAAAAGCAAGTAGGGAGAAAAGATAGATAATATAAAAATAAAGTGGAATTAGACACACAGTAAACACCCAAAGAGCAGCATTGAAGGCAACGCTGAGGATTGAAACACAGCCCAAGTGAAAAAGCCCAGGGTTTTTAGTTGAGAGTAAACTCAGTTTCAGCCAAAATTAAGAAATGACTTCCAAAGTAAACTAACGTGAACTTAGACCTTATTTATAGAAATATAGAGACTATATTAGAATAAGGAGAAAAGGTTTAGAATTGGTCTACTATTTACTTATAAAATTACATTAGAGATGTGGGGCTAATTCTGGTACCATCTTTGTTCCAAGTGAAGAAACTCAAAGTTCTGTTACTCCAGGAGCAGGTGAAAGAACTGTGGATATTTAACAGAAGTAACGGGCCGAGATCATGATAGTTATCTTTAAGTAGTTATCCATTTGAATGGCTGCCACACAGAAGACAGATTAGATATGTCTTGGATGGAATAGATTTAAATGATTGCCCCACAGAATAGGAAATAAACACGTTCTGTATCTGGAAACTACACTGACATACTTTGAGGAAAAATGACCTGATTACTAGAACTAAGCAAAAGATGGAATGAGCGCTTTCAGAAGATAGTGAGATTTCTCATTAGAGCTACTCAGAAGAAAAGCTAGAAGATACTTGACAGGTAGGGTACAGAGAGAATTCAGGAAGGATATGAAAAAAAATAAGCTTTAAGTTTTATGTTATCCAACCTGGAAGGATCTGAGCCTGCACTGAGGTTCTGGAGGAAAAAATAGAAATGAGTGGAAATCAGTTTTCACAAACTCCCGTCTTACCCAGCAGAGACCCCAGCTTGGCGACACCACCAAATAACCAAAACAATCAAAATGCAATTGTTAAGTATTGGCCTCTTCTCTAGACTTAACAGAAAAAAATTTCCTCCTATGTATATGGATTTTTAGTTTTAAAATTTGTTGGGTACATTTACTCACTTCAGCCTATGAGGAGAGTCAAGGAAAAAAATACTGAAGCTCTAATGACCAATGACAATATTGGGAGTGCAGATTTCCATGTTTTCAGTTTGGTATATTGTGTAATATCTTATATTATTTCTTATGATAAAGTTAAATCATTTAGTGGGGCAGAGGAAAGGGCAATTTGCCCTGCTGCATCAAAATTCTGTAAAGCAGAGATGGCACTAAACTCAGGAGAAGCATCAAACTATGGAATCCGACCTAGGTTCAAGTGCCCACTCTGCCATTTACTAATGTACTAGCTGTGTGACCTTAAGCAAGTTACTTCACCTCTCTGAACCTCAGTTTTCCCATCTATTAGATGAGGATAAAGGAAACTACCCTGCAGGGTTATTAGGAAGTTCAAATGAGAGGGAAAAATCCCAGCTCAGTCCAGGTACTGTCTTATATGTTGGTTTTCCTGTCTTCAACTAATTGATTTTTGATTTCTTTGTTTGTTTTTAAACAATGAACAAAATTGTTTCACAAAACTAAGCTGCATGAGGGTAAGAACCAAATTTGGCTGTTGACCGTTATGCATCCAGGGCTTCACACAAAGTAAGCACTCAAAAATAAGTTTATATTATAGTTTATAACATTTTAATTATATCATTAACTTGAAAAAAATATTAAGATTAAGATTTCCCTGCCACTTTATGACTTAAATTAGCATGCTTATGCTGTCTCAAAATTTGGGGGAAAAAAGTAATGTTTTTTGTACCTTTAAATACTGCGTATCAATAGAAGCTATGTTTTCTTATCTTCCAATGCAAGAGGCCAAATTCTCTACAGGACAACATCTTGGGGCAGGCCAAACCCCAAGAGCCCTAACATCTGAACAATCTGAACAACGAAACCTTCCTTTTAAGCATGTATTTGCAGATATTTTAAAAAATCAACTTCCCATTTCATCATAAGAATTGAGGACCACATTTTCAAGAAAATCAGTCTGGTTTGTATTTCATTTCCAATGTGAAACCAGGTGTCTTTCATGTGTATTTAATTTTAGAGGAAGGGAATGCCACAAGACATGGAATGATTTGAAGTGGTTTAATAAAACAGATAAAGGATTTGCTGATACTCTATTGGCAAAATACAATTATTGTTGTTGTTGCTCTTATTGTTGTTGATATGGGCTGAGTTAAAATTTTCTTTCAAATTGTAGCCTTGGGATATAAGACAGTAAGCCTGATTTTAGGTATATGTTGAGCTCACAGACATTCAGAGATGACTCATAGTCTGTATGCATTCAATGAGAATTTCAGATAGTAGCCCCCAAAAAAACAGAAAGAGCGAGAAGGAAGGAGGGAAGGTGGGAGGAGAGAGAAAAATCCTTCACTAACATCTTTATCAAAGAATTAGTCATCCTTGGGAAATGTAGTTCAGTTTCTTTCATAGTGTGAAACTTAAACAAAAGGATAATTATTACACTGGTTACAGAAATCAAGCTGTCTTGGGGGAAAACTTTTTGATAAATGAAAAGCAATTTCATCTCCTTATATACAGTGCTATAAAATGATTTCCATTGGGAGAGTGAGTCCACTTTTAATTAAAATAAAGTGCATGCTATAAGTCCATATACAGTGTTTACACCACCCAACGCCATGATCAGAAAATCCCTAATCATACGTAACTCTCCAAGTGTTAACACAGTGTGTGACGTTTTATTTGCTAGAGCAAGTAAATACCACCGAAGATGTGACTGCCAAAGAGAGATTCTTTATTTTGCAGAATAAGTAACACTCAAACTTAAGTTTTCTTGAAAAAGTTAGTCAATAATGATTTTTCTTGGACTTCCTAAAATAGAAGTTGACATGGACATGACAGAACAGGCAGCTATGTGGACTTAAGACAACACTCGGTAAGCCTCTTTTAACTAATTAACTAACTAATATATCCAAAACAATTAAAAGTGTAATTCATTATAGAGCAACCAGCCTTGAAACTAAAATTTCCTTTCAAATTTTTCTTGAAACCTTGTGTACTGCCTTTAAGGGGTGAACTTTCAACAAACGCAGTCCTAAGTTGGTAATCACAAACCCTCTATCTGTGTTTCTTAGTTGAAGGACAATCCTGTCCAGAATGCAAACATACAAAGGTCAAGTTTACCAGGTACAATGATTCATATCATGTCTTAAAAAACATCTCTGTATCATCTTATTACATGCTTTGTAAATAATCAATACAAAACACAGGAAAATATTTTGATTGAAAACATTTGTGCCAGAAAAGCTCAGACACCTTCTTACATTGAGTGATTCACGGTTACAGGGGGTAGGGGTGGCTGTGAGAACTCCCCAGAGTCACCCTTGGGTGTATTCAGCAGCTTACACGCATACGTTAGAGTGCTGCGGCACCATGTTTCTATGCATTAGTCATACATCTGACCACCTTTCAGGGAGCCCAGCTTTGTGTTCAGCGCATTGGTGCAATGCCAGCCCCAGGGCTTAGTAAGTATGTGACACTGAAAAATAACTTCACCTCTTTGAACTTCAGTAGTTAGTATTAAATAAGATAATGCATTACGTGCACTTAGCTCGTTGTCTGGTCCATAGTAGGCAATCAGTGTAGTAATAGTGGTAGTAGCATTGCTATTATTTTTATTAACCCTGCAACCCAAGGGGAAGATTGCTGCTTAGTGGAGCCTGATCAGAGTGCACAGAGTCACGGATAAGGATGGTCAACCAATAAACTCAGACATTTTCAGTCATCTTGTAATTATAGAACAAAGAAACGTACTCCTACAAAGTAATTAAGATTAAGGATCATATTTTCCCTTAAGGAAAGCAGAAATAAATTGGAATTTTTTGACTATTCCAGTTTAAAGACTATAAGCCTTATTAAAAACAGAGTAAATAATGGCTTTTCATTAATTTGATTTATTTAGATGTAAAGAAACTGGAGAGATGCACATCCTGGACCTATTATAAATCTCAAACTCCTGAACTGCAGAAAGAATGGAGTAAGCATACAGTCCATACTCCAGACGAAGAAATCCACGTTTTAAGGGTTGAAACTATTTCACTTAAACTCTAACACATGGAAAGAATTTTTTCCAGATACACTGCAAAGACTTGAAAATAAAGATTGATCACAGAAATGCAACACAACCCTAAGGTGAACTTGGTAGGTAAGCCAAGATTCACAAGGTCAGAGAGTTATTTCCTTATGACTTGATTCCTCACCTACCTATGTCCCTTAGGGACCTGCAGAGCTTGTAGTAGTCAACCGGCAGCAGCTGGGTTGGTGATCAAAGACATTCATTGGATAAACATTTATTGAGTATCTATTATGTAGCCAGATACTATGCCAGACTGTAGAGACACGAGGATGATGAAGATGCTTCTACTGCAGTCACCTTAGAATTCTACAGCATCCAGTGGCCCTAGAAACATGCAAATGAGGAGTGTCTGTAAGCATGGCGACAAGATGTATCAAAGAGCTGCCAAAATGCAAGGTGCCATGTACACCTACAGGAAGGGGTAATCCAGTCTCCCCAAGGGACAGAAAAGGTTTTGCTGAGGTTGTGACACTTGAACCAGTGGCTTTGGAATAACTGCCTAAGAGAGTCTAGGGGGCAGCAATCTGGTCACAAGTGGCTGACTTGAAGTTGATTTGCAAGGCACTTTATATAAGACGGATAAAATGTCAGCTGTTCACAAGAGAGAAAATGTGGACGGGACATGACAAACATGAGGGCGTGCCAGAGTTGCTCCAAGTCTCTCTCTCCTCTGTGACATAACTAATTTCAGCTGACTACTTAAAGATGACTAGAGGTTTGCAAGATTGAAATGATGAGTAAGGGCATCCCTGGAAGAAAAGAAAAAGAGAATTGGGGAAATTACAATAGTTTAATTTGGTGAGAAGAAAGGGTCTCATTCTGGCAGTACTTTAGAATCCCTTGATGGGTTTTTTAAAAAATACCAATGTTCAGGCTTCACCTGGACCCAATTAAATCATGGGCTCTAGGCCTGGGGTCTTGGCATTGGTCTTTGTTAAAAGCTCCCAAGGTGATTCTGATGTAGTCAGACTTCAAAACTATTGCTCCAGCATAGCGTATGTGGCGGAGGGGGAAAGGGTGCAGAGAGAGCAGAGAGGGATCCTGGAGGTGGGCACCCTCCTTTCAGATCATGAAAATTAGGTCTCATCATGTAAGCAAAGCAGAGAACATTTTAGGAATTTTTAACTGAGGGGTAGTATGGTAGGATGGACATATTCTGTCATTTTGCAGGTAGTGCTAAGGTTGAATTGATCAGGAACGAGACAGGAAGCAGGGAGACCAGAGTTTATTGATTCCTGCCAAGGGATGATACATGCTCCAATGGGGTGTAGTGAGGGGATGGATTTGAGAGATATTTAGGGGCTCTGAACCCATGTGCCTGGGAGTGTGAGGGAAAGAGAAAAGTCAAGGAAAAAAACTCATTTCAGGTTTGGGCAATCTGATAGATGGCTTTTCCACTCATCAAGTCACCACATACAGAACAAAACAAGAGGAACTTGTCTGGAGGTAAAGAAGATGAATGAGGCATTGGACAATTTGAGTTCAAAGTGCACAAGGAACAGCCAGATGGCATTTTCAGAGCATGTGTGGATGTCTGGGGTGGGGCTCAGAAGAAAGATCTGGGTTGGGGACTTGGAGAGATAGAATCTGGACATCAGCAGGATATCGATGATAGACAAGTCTCAGGAGAGGACGACTCCCCCGGAATAAGTGTGCGGTGAGGAGAAAAGATGGCAGAGGAGAGAGCCATGCAAAAACACGGCTTTAAATTTCTGCTTCAATCAAAGAACAGCACAGGGCCATATAATACTTCAATTTGAGCATCTAATCAAATAACATATCACAGTAAATAGTTATTGGTTGAAGATTGCACATTGCAACGCTGCAAATTAAAATGAGATTCCTTTTTTTCTTTAACTTCTGTGATTAACTAGCACCACCTCTCCTTTTAAATCTGAAAAACAAACATTTTTTTCTGATAGCACATCCTTATTTACAACTGATGGGCTTGGTAAAACAATTTGAGACAGAATTTTAGCAGTATGAATGAACAATTTAAAAAGACAAAATTATTTTACTAATTAATATCATTTCTGGTAATCTCTCCTAAGGTACAATTATAAAAACACACGAAAGCGTTTAATAAAAGGACATTTAATTCACAGTAACATTCACTATATTCAAGATATTATCTATAATAGTGAAAAAAATCAGAAAGAGAAATACTTGTCATTTGTGCATTAATATTAATTAGCTACACAAAAATGGCATATTTTTATATTACAGTAATTAAAAGAACAGATTCTGGAATAAATCTTGGCTGCCTGTGGCTGTGTCACTGTGGGAAATTACTAATTTCCCTAATCCTTCCTTACATTATCTATAAATAAGGGATAGTAATACCTACTGCATAGGCTTGCCGTGAGCATTAGCTGAGGAAAAACAAAAAGTAAAATTGCTAACATTTATTGAGTGCTTACAATAATCCAGGCACTCTTCCAAGCATTAATATTTTACACATATCCTAAATGTATTTAATCTTCATAAAACCATAGTAAAATCCTCCTTTTAAAGATGAGGAATCTAATGTACAGAGACTTTAGCAAGGTCACAGAGCTGACAGGCGCGGGAACATGAATGCTCACCAGGCAGACCAACTCCAAAAGCTTTGCGTTTAGCTGCTGAGGACCTGGCATCTGGGAAGACTCAATAAATACAGGGGATTATTATTATTATTATTAATTAAAAAGATCAGAAAGAATCACATGAGAAAATAGAGTGTTGGTTTTTGTGTGGTGGGCCTATGGTTACTATTTTTATTCTTCTATGGTTCTGTATTATTTTTCAAATTTTTTATTATTAACTCTCAACTTTATAGTGCAATAAAATAAAATAAACTTAAAATAAGATAAAACACATCAAGAATCTGAGTTCTATTTCTGCTTCCACCACTGTAAGAAGTAACGTTACTGAGTTGTTCACCTGAGTAGTTCTTCAGTATTCTTAAATACAAAATAGGGATGATATTTCACAATGACTTCCAATATTTTGGACAATGGAATTCTTTAAGAAAATCTATTTTAGAAGTCCAATCTGGTAAACAAACCAACATAGAGCTTTTCTGATTGTAGTGGTGGAGGGTTTAAAGAGGAGAAATACAGAGTAGAGATGCCTGGGCTACAATCCCCCACAACACACACACAGACTTGGGGAGGATTAGTTATGCTGCAATAACAAGCAATCTCAAATTCTCAGTCACTTTGATCAACGAGACTTTCTTGCCCATGCTATATGTCTAAAGTAGATTAGTGGGAGGTGATGGAATGTGAAAGGTGGAAGTGGTGGATTCAGCTCCACACAGTCACTCTGGGACCCAAGTTAAAGGAGATGCCTCCATCTCATTGCTTTACTTTCAGAAGCTCATGGGCTTCTTGGTTATGAGGGCAGGGAAAGAGAGGGACTGGATAATTGCATAGAGTCTTTTTTTGTCTTAACTAGGAAGTGAAATGTGGTGCTTCTGCTCATGTTTCATTGGTCAGTACTAGTCATATTGCCAAGCCAACAATGAGAGGACTGAGAAATACAGTGTTTCATGTGTCTGGCAGAATAGGAGAAGCAATTACTGATGAAATCCAGCAATGTCCACCACAAATATCAAGGTGACCTGAAGGGATCCTCAGAGCACAGTTATAACACATCACTCAATGAGGTGTTTAATCATATCCTTTCTACTCAAGTAGTCTCTGAGTCTTTGAGCTCTACAAAGACTCACTAACTGTCCTTTCTTAACCCTGGTATTAAACAGGGGGCATGAATCCATATTATATCACCTCATTGACTCTTCCTGTTCTTACATTTTTGGGTGTAAGCACTGCCAATAATATGGTTCTGCTTCTCATTCAATATCAGCTTCCAAAGGAAGAAGGGATTTGACGAGAACAAAGAAAAGTCTATACTCAAATAAGTTTCATAAATAATGGATTAAAAAATTAAATAGGTAAATTTATTGCAGAGTTACCTGCTTTTAATATGGTGGTATAGTTGTAATTTTCCATGGGGTAATTATAATATGCAGCATTTTCCAGTATCAAAACTCTTTTCTCATTGAACTATTATCCAAAAGTCTCAAAACTCAAGCTCCCTCGAACACATTTAAGAAAATACTACATATTGTAGAATATAGCATCTACAGCACAACCAATGTTGTGATGCTCATAGATGTGCTGTGAACCATGTTTTAGCGTATCTTAATGTTTCTAATGCCTTCAACAGCCACAGGAGTGAAATACAGAGAGCCAAGTTCCCAAATCCCAAATCCTACATTATAGTGGGTGTGAAGTCACTTAGCAGCAGTGACCCCAACCTGACTGTAATGGTGTTACACAAAAATCTATGTGTGGTGCTATGCAATAGGGGATTTAGTTTTCAACACTGACCCTGAGAAAGAAGTGAGAAACCCTTCCCATCTAAGAAAGGAGAACCATAACCTGTGTCAATAGAGTACATCCAGAAAATAAAAGAGGAAAAAGACAGAGAACTCAGGCCACAGAGAGCTACAGAACCATACAAACAGACAACTTCCATGTCTAGGATTAACTGGCACAATCCAACATTTTGCAGAACATTTTCAATGTAGCAGTCTGAATAAACAAATTGATAAAGACTGAGGGACTTTTTGCAAGTGTATAAATGAGGCCTGAAAATAAAGGGTCCCAAAGAGAGAAGTTACAATGTTAACCTAGATGGTGATGATACTTTGCAAGTTGAGAATGTTACATGTCACAAAAAAAGGTTTAGCAGAATTTAAAAGATTAACACACTTTGGGTCAGGGTCTATTCTCTTAAATGTACTGACCTAGGGCTTCTGCTAATTTATTTGTGAGAATAAGGCAGCAGTTTTATAAGAACCATCTCTGAGACAAACCAGGAAATATAGCCAGAATCCAGAAATGCCCCATCCTAGACTAGATTCCTTTTGCCTATGTTAGTCTGGAGAGGGATGCCCACTTGATATTCTGGGCAAAATTCTCTGTTACTTGATGGGCCTTAGCCCCAAGTCCTTCTTTGATCTTATATTCCATGAACTAGGCTAGCTCCTATGAGAGACACATGGTATCCTTTTGATATTTGTGCCTAAGGTTTGCCTAAGCAGTCTTGCTAGCACTTTTGTCTCAAATCCAAACTCAGTCCTTATAGTCCCATCACTGTAAATGGTAAGAGACACAGAAAGATGCACCCAAAGAAAAATGAAGATAGTCTCCTAAAGCCTAGAAGAGAGCTGTCCAAGTTCCTTTACATGCCTTCTTTCCTGTCGTGGATATTATAAGGGTTAGATGGAAGAGTGGGAGGCCCCTTCCATTGACAAGATAATGCCACCATCACTCTCCAGCACTGATGGGATCCCTGAGGTATGAATATGTGACATCAGACAGGGGATGTATCATAGACTGGGCAGCCTCTACCTCCTGTGAGGTGCATGGGAATAAATTACTTAGATACAACCACATCTCCCACACCTCCTCAGAAGTCTCACATATCTCTTGGTCTGCCAGTAAAAGAACAGAATATACTTCCATCCAAGTTACAGGATTACCTGACATAATGATACCTGAGCAAGGAACAGTGGACTTCCTAATGGAGAACCTCAGAATTAGGCAAGTTTACCTCCAGTCATAGGCCTTATTGGACAACCTCAGAACTCCCCCACAACAGGGGCAGAAAGCTTCTCCTCTAAACCTATCCCATTGCTGGTGGCTGCATGCTCTCAACAGCTGAGGTATTCCCAAAGAGAAAAGGGAGCAGAAAGGATGTCACAGAGAGCCCGTCCTTCTCGAAAATTCTTCAGATAAGTCACTACACCAGGCAAGGGGAAGAGTGAGTGAAGGAGCAGAGGGAGAATGAGATTCTACACAAATGGAAACAGAAAGCAGGGGAAAGGCAGTTCCTTCATCCAACAACACACACAGAGTTAAGACTTAACGGTGTTCTATGCCTTTAAAGGCTAATCAAACACAAGTGCTGAATCCCCTCCCCCATTGTCCTCCTATCTGTGCTTCGTCCTCTGAGTCAATGTTTGCCATTCACCCTTCTTATTGCTACTTCTAATGGCAATCACCTCTGTGTGGAATCTAATTCTACTGCTTTCTTACCTTGTCTGAACTTCTCTTTTCTTCTTCTTGCTTCATTCATCTCTTGTCACTTCTTTCAAAAACCTCCCAATTAATGAATGGCAGAATGACATTTATTGACAGCACCAGCCAACAGAAAGCGACCTTCTGCATAACAACCTGACTAATGATGGGCTCCACAGGTTTTCTTTGCCATTTAGGTCATCTTCTTCACAAGCAAAGAAAGGCACATTTTAGGAGAATACTTAAAGGTGAGATCTTATTACAGAAGCGCGAGCTTTCTGAAAACATAATTCTTGGATAACTGTAGTTCCCCATTACAGCCAGGGTTAATGTGGACTCTAATTCTTAGTCGATTACACATGTTATCAAGAATCTTCAGAGTGAGCATGAGCAGGGTTCTCCAAAAGCTGTAAGTGTCTGAAAAGTGTCTACTACTGTGGCTTATTCATGATACTATATGGTCAACCTCAGTACATATTCAACCTGTCTATTCATTTGTGAATTAGAAAATATGCCTATCCAATTTTCTTCCCAAATTATGTGTTTCATAATTTTCATGACACATGAATACACTTTAAAAAATACAAATACTATTTTAGTGGCCTGGCCCTGTGGCCAAGAGGTTAAATTTCCATAGGCTCTGCTTCAGTGGCCTGGATTTTCAGGTTCAGATCCCAGGTGCGGACCCACTCCACTCATGAGCCACGCTGTGGAGGCAACTTGCATACAAAACTATAGGAAGATTGGCACAGATGTTAGCTCCGGGCTAATCTTCCTCAAGCGAAAAGAAGAGGATTGGCAATAGATGTTAGCTCAGGGTGAATCTTCCTCACACACACACAAATACAAATGCTATTTTAAATATTTTGGAAATTATAAAAATTTTATTAACCCATGACATTCCAAATATTTGGCCTAAATAACTTTCTCCAAACCACCTCTAATATATTTATGTTTTTAATGCAATGAAATATAGTACATGGAGAGATAGAGAGTGAGAGAGAGAGACATATCCTAAAACAGGAGCAGAGTTCTCCTTTCACAAATGCAGGTAGAGCAAAATGTATGCTGGTTCCATCTGGGCAGGATGATATTTGTCTTGCTTGTCAAACACAGACCATATAGCAGGTGCTCAATAAATATTTATGAATTGTTTGAGCAGTTGCCTGGGAAAATAGAGAGCTGGGAAAAAATTTTTTTTCATTACTTCTCTATAAAACTCTACCATCAAAGATAAACTTTGATCAAGAACTTGAACTGAGTCAAACTGCTTTGATTCAAATTCCAGCTCCACCATTTAAACAACGGTGATGGATGGTGGTCAGTCTTTGGGTGGTGAACATGATGGAGTCTACACAGAAATTGAAATATGATAATGTACCCCTGAAATTTATATAATGTTATGAACCAATGTCACCTCAATACAAAAAATTAAAATGAATAGATAAATAACTGTGACCTCAAGCCTTAAGCTTACGTTCTCTCTGCTTCCACTTTCCTTGCCTTTAAAATGGGAAAAACAGTAACGCCAACTCGTAGGGTTATAACTCGGATTAGGCGATTTTACATGTAAAAGTATTTGCAGAGTAAGTATTCAGTAAATATTTACTACTCCTCCTCCTACTACTACAATGATGATGACTACTACTGCTATTTTGTCCAGAGTGCAATTTCCTCCTCTATGAAACAATGTGTATGGATGATGTGTAGCTTTCAAACACTTTTAGAATACCTGTTATGGTTCCATTAGAGAAGCAGAATCTCTTTAACTGATTTGGAACAAGGGACTTTTTGTCTTATACCATGTACAGAAGTGGGGGCTCTGAAGATGTCTAAGGAAGGTTGTTGCATCTATGCCTGGTAGAGGGCTGAAGTTGCTGTACATCAGCAGAATCAACATCTGGCAAGAAATCCTGAACATGAAGCAATGAGAGCATGGACAAACTGAAATTCTCAAGGACAAGAGAAATCCAAGAGGTCAAACTGGAATGTGCCTCCGCTCCTCACCAGCTGCAATCGTGATGATGTGGATGACCTGCAGAAGCAGCTAAACATCCTTTACCATAGCAGAGCTGCATCGTGACTGGCTCAGGACATGGAGAAGCTGGAGGAGCTGTGGAACTAGTTGCTGTCTCACGCAAATAAAGTGCTCTGGCAGATCAGTGACAAAGTGTTCAAGCTGACCCCTACACTAAACTTCAATCTAATGCAAGCTTCCCTGTGGCCAACCCTAATCTAGAACCACATAGAGAAGGGATGTCTGGAAAATGCAGTTCTAGTTAGGCTACGTTGATACATACAAAACCACTGCATTTTGCAACAGTAGAAGCATTAAAAATCCTCATGTGGGACCTGCAATGTCAGAAAACAAAAGCACAACTATTCTAGCTGAAAAGGGCAAAGGTCAAGGAGCGTAAACCCTCTGGCTTCTTCCTTATATCTCTCCCACAAGCTCTCTCTTCCCCAGGACTGCACAGTTTGAAAGCTATTTTCAGTTGAGCTCTCTTTCTCTGGAAAATACAGATTAATGTGTAAAATGTTAGATATGTCTTACCAAATCATAGAGATATAATGTCAATTAGGCGTCAGACTGTTAGGTAACACATAGTTGAATTTCCAGTCAAGATAATACAAATTGTTAAAATCTAATTAACTCTAGATTCCATCATTTTTCAGTAATGATCCAACATGACACTCTGAATAATAGTGTCAACAATGCAGACAACAAATGTCCTATAATGACTTTATCAATATTTCAATCCAATGGTGGGGAATAAGGAACAAGAATATGGATGCTTCACATATCAGCCCAATATATTTGTTACCACAGGATGTAAGTATATTTAATCCATGGGATTTATATTTGTACAATATGTTATCTTTAGTTTTTTTTAACTGTCATGATACTGATGATAAAGATAGGAGATTGTTTTCTTAATAATTTTAAAACTTGAAAAAAATATTCAAAATATGGGATGATAGTTCCCACGAATCAAAGTGTTTGGAATGAAAACATTTTCACAGGACACACACTCAGGATGCGTCATGTATATGTGCGTCTGTGTGTGTGCATTTTAGTAGCCACCTGGGATTTAGAGGTAACTATCTCAAGGGCCAGCAAGCTTATTTGTAAAAGGCCAGATAGTAAATATTTTCAGCTTTGTGAGCCATATGGTCTCTGTCCCAACTGAGACCATGTGAGTTCTGCTGTTATAGTGCAAAAGCAGCTATAGACTATACATAAATGAATGGGCATGGCTATGATCCAATTAAACTTTATTTATAAACACTAAAATTTGAATTTTAGACTGTTTTTATATGTTATTAAATATTCTTTAAAAAGTTTTTTCAACCATTTAAAAATGTAAATATCGTTATTAGCTCATAAAATGTACAAACACATCAATGGACTGGGTCTGGCTCATAGGCAATAGTTACCATTTTCCTACCTACTATAATAGAAATCATAAGCCAGTTAATAAAACTAAAACGCTTTGACCAAAAGACTGCAAATATTTAAGAAAATTTTCTCATGTGGAAGTAGATTTAAGAAACTTGAGATTTTTAAAAATCTAATTCTGTATTATTAAAACGCAATGACTAAAAACTAAAATCCATTTGAGCACTCAAAATTGCAGTGTTTTGTTTTCACGGTTGTACCAAAATAGTACATATGTCTCATATGCATGCTGTTGTGCTGAAAAATATTATTTTATTAAAATAAGAAAAATAAATTTTGGTATTTGTTTGTTTTTAAATCAATGCAAGCCTTTAACAAAGTTAAGATTACTTCTTGGCTACATAGGAGCATGTCAAGAATAATTAAATAATCTCTTGTCACATCATCACAGCTAGTCATTGAGTATCTTGCTTTTTCCATCTTATGGAAAAATGAAAACGTAAGCATTCTGCTAATGTATTTTTTTCCCTAGTGCTTCAGAAGTTTACAAAGCCATCAGTTGCCATAGAAGCAAAAGAATATAAGATGTAATACATAAAATATGTCCAAACACGGTATGGATTATCAGATCAATCTAGTGTGTAAGAAACGCCTTTACAACCCTGCCAGTTGATTATGGGTTTTGTGTCCCATGGGGGATAAGCTTGGTATTCCATGAGGAAATATCATATTACTGTGTTGATTCCATTGTGTTTCTCTTCAGCAAGTGTTCTGGGCAATGTTATCAGAGATAATTTTTAAAAAGGGATTTCAATCTTTTAGGAAAAGTCAGACTAAAAGTAGTCAAGTTTTAAATTTTTTTTAGGTGAACCTGGAACACAATTTAGTATATATTTTTAAAGAAGAATAAAACTCTATTAAGTTCATGTTAAATCTCTTTTATCTATAGGAATGCACTTCAAAATTATGTTTTTATGTTAATTAAATAATAGGAATATGGTACAATGTGAAGAAAATAATTTCTCCAAATAATTCAATTATTAGTATAGAAGACCATAAACCAAAAATATTCACATTATTTCATTTTATTTCCCCAAAACTCAGGTTTGCCTAAATTACTTTCAAACTTTTTTTCTTGAACTCACTTATTTTGGTTCTTTAGTGTTTTCTTATTGAAACCTTTCCATATTTATTAAAGTGAATACTAAAAATAAATGTTTACTATTATAAACCTCTTGTTTTAACTGGAAACAAGCCACATAAATATTGGTCCTCATCAAATCGTAGATAGAGAAAATAATGAAACGTCTTAGGATTTAAAAATAATGTGCCAGGAAGTCAGAATGTTCAGAGCGACTTAAAGTTAAAAGAAAGAGAATAAAAATATATTGACAAAATATGGCATTTCAACCATTAATTGAACTCTTCAACCCATTCATTAAAAGTGAACTAAAAGTGAAGTCAATAGTCAATAAAATCAAATTATTTTGTATCGTTCCAGATCCCTTGTTGTTATACAATAAGCGCTTTTTGTGTGGATGAATGTATGATAAGTGAAAGTGTATATGTTTTCACTATCAAATGTGATGCTCATTCGTCAGAAATTTTATAAGAACAACAAAGAAAGGAGGATGAAAATTCTTCTCCAAAAGATGTCTGATACCAGAGGTGAGAAGTTACACAATTGCAAATGCAGTCCCCAAATAAATTTTGTTCATCTCCCCCAAGCATAAATATAGCTGTGACACCTCACTCCTAATCTACAATTACCTGTCTATTGTATACTTTCTTTCTACAACGTATTATAAGATGAAGACTTTTTTTCTCTCCAGGAAAATCTTGGAAACCCACATTAATGTTTTCATTCTTATATTTTTGATGTATTAGCCATCCTCCACGCATGTCAGTCTCTTCATTTGTAGAGTGAAGATAAGTGCATCTACATCAGCATGCTTGGGGAGAATCAGGCGAGATTATGTACATAAGAATATTTTTCAAACTGGAAAGCACACAGGTTAAATCATCTGTTATTTTTATGATCTCCTTTAAATAGGCCATTTTCACAGTTTCCTTCATTAGTCATCCACTCCCCACCACTATAATGGCATGATTAAACTAAGTGAATAATGGGGAAATTCAATCCTCCTTAATGTATTGCATCATCAAAATTCTTTTTGTATATGTTTTTATCCATTTTGGTAAAACCAATCAGGGGATCTGCGACCATGTCTAGAGTGCAGCAGAGATGGAAAGGCAAGGCCGGCAAGTAGAACCTTCTTGAGCACATGTTATGCCAGGCATTTTGCTAGAAATGTCCACACATACTTTTTTTAGTCTTTAGGGCAACACATAAGTAGAAATATTATGCCCGTTTTAAAGATGGAGAAAAATGATGACCAAGGTTTCAGGTTCAGGATACAGAGTACAGTGTAATGGTATTGATTCTGCCTCTCCAACATACTGGATAAAGAGATATTCTCAATCTCTTAACCAATACCTGTAGGAAAGGTCCCTTTGCTGATAACTGCCTGTCTAAGTGGAGGAATCAGACACAATGCCAGGTGTGGTTGTGAACAAAATCTGAGTGTCAATTAACAGGACTTTTTTGGAGTATGGTAGCCCTCAGTAAATGACTACATAGGAGATTCAGTGACTAAAAGAAAGGAGTGAAATAGCACCCAGAAGTTAATTCCTTCCCAAATCCTTTTCTTCAGCTGCTCTCACCCAACCTTAGCCTTACTCATACATACAACAAAAGTTCCCCTTTTTGCTCCACATGCTGCAGCCACTTATCTTTCATCTCCAGTGGAATGAGTTATTTTTCAAAACAACATAGGCACTGTAATAAAATGGCCATGGGGTTAGGTTAGCACAGAGCATTTTTGTAAAGAATAGACCTACTTTGTTCCTCTCTCTTATATAACCAACATTCATTACTGAAGCCTTTAGTTTACATTTCAGATACCTAAGCAAAAATTTCAGAAAGGAATTCCTTTATTTTGTCCTTATTTTTTAATTGTCCTTATTCCTTTCTAATTAAAAAATGAGCAGGCCCTAGTGGTAGAAAGCACTTTCTTTTCCTGATATTTTTTAGTATAGGTAGACTTTGCTTCTGAAAAGAGCACAAGCTGTGAACTCAGATCTGCAACTCAGTATCTCTATGATCTTAGATAGGAATCTCAAACTTAAAAGCCTCAGTTTCCTCATGGGAGCAATAAAAAACAACCTTGACTAACATTGTTGCAGGGACAAGCAAATGGGACGCATGTGTGAGAAAGTCCTCTTTAAACGGTAAAGCCCTTATTTTTGACACGCTTTCTGCTATGACTTATTCTCATCCAACCTTTTGTTGATGGAACAAAAAATATTTCTAGAGTGCCTACTATGTGTCATCTGTTGTGCTACGTGCAGTGAATGATAGCATCTGTTAATACTTGCACAAAATTGGAAAATGAGAAAGTCATTGGTATCTTTAAATTCCAACACATTTTATGGGGAGAGACAACTGTGAGCTGGAAAATTAGCAAAAGAGACAAAAAGGGGTATTTATATTGAAGTAATGAAGAACATGGATATGTGTTACGATGTGAAAGGAGATGAAAATTTTGACAAAGCGATCAGCATGAGATATGTTCAAGAGACACTGGACTTGTTCTGTCACAGTTGTGGTGATACCATGCAGAGCCAAACTGTACATGGCATTGAAAATCAAGATAAGAAGTATAGATTTTATTTTAGCAGAAAATGGAGTCTTTGACAATTTAGATTATAATAATGATATGATCAAAAGCAAGACTTCCAGAATGGTGGTGTGAGGAGCTCAGGGAATTCTTTCTCCAGTGAAGAATTCTTTCTCCATTTAGCTGATGAAATTTAACTAATAAAAATTATAAATTAAATAATCATTTTTTTAAAAACCCTTGTTTCTGGAAATTTTAAGTGGGGAAATATTTACTGAGGAAATCTAACTCCAGTGAGAGCCCATGGCACCTTCATCACAACTTACTCCCAACCCTCTCCCTTGATCAGTGTAACAGAAGCTCTACCCTAAGACAGGTGTCACCAAGAGGATGGTGCTCCCTCATCCCCTAACTCCTAGCCTAGGACTATGATTTCACCCCAGGAGGGGCAGGCTGTTGCCATCTCTCATCCCCTGCATCTTGTTTGCAGAAGCTATTCCAAGCTGGCACAGCTAAGAGGACTGAGGCTTGCTTCCCCCACCCAACCCCCACTCATAGGGCAGGAACTCTACCTCAGATGTGGTAGGCTAAGAAGACTAGGCCTCA
Source organism: Equus caballus (assembly GCF_041296265.1). Taxonomy (NCBI): domain Eukaryota; kingdom Metazoa; phylum Chordata; class Mammalia; order Perissodactyla; family Equidae; genus Equus; species Equus caballus. The sequence continues at coordinate 67,084,388 of NC_091692.1, read as the reverse complement.
GCTGTCCCTGCCCCAGTTCACTCATAGGGTGAAGGATTCATGCCAGAGTGTCAAGTTGAAAGAACCTCCCCACTCAGTACTCTCCACTGGTAGAGCAGGTGTCTTTCTAGAAGTAGGTGTTCTGTCCCCAGTCCCAGCTCCGTTGCAGTGGAACAGAAGTTCTGTCCAAGGGTTGGGTTAGGTGGGCCATAAAAATGAGAGAGCTCTGAATTTCTCTGTTTCCCTAAGGAAACAGACTTCATTTGGAAAAAAGCGTGGGGAAACTCATGCCTGGAAGTGTTGTCACAAACGGTGACCTTGGTCACGAGCAGTTGAGGGGAAACTTGTAGTTCCATGATGCTAGTAGAAACAAACAAAGTGGTAGACCAGCTAAAAGTTAAACAGAAAGAAACGGAAAGAGACAGCTAAGAGGAGCCCTGCTGGGGTGTAGCAAGTCTCAAAGGCTGGCAATATATTACCCTACAAAGGGCTGGACACTCATTGGATGAGACTGGAGCAATTTATGCCCCAGGACATTGTCAAAAATAATAGAGCAATCAGTTAGTGCATGATAACAGTTGGAGGTTATGTTGGGGATCCTCAAGACCCCCCTCCGTCCCACAGTTCACTAGGACAAATCAGAGGACTCAGCATACAGTTGTACTCAAGTCTACGATTTGTTGCAGTGAAAGGCTACAAAGTAAAGTCAGCAAAGAGAAGAGGTGAATGAGGTGTGGTGCAGAGGAAACCAGGTGCATGCTTCCAAGAGTCATTTCCTGGTGGAGGCACACAGGATGCGTAATTCCTCCATCACATGTTGTGATAAGACTGTGAAAAGCCGTCTAACAGAGAAGCTCATTAGGCGGTTTTTTATTGGAGGCTGATCACCTAGGCACTCTGCCTAGCATAGGTGAAAATTCCAGAATCTCAACAGGAAAGCACATTCTTTGTGCAAACAGTGTGGGCACAGTGAGCTGATCTAACCAGTTGTAGTAATGGTGGAAACCTTCCCTTAAATCCACGTTCCCTGATGTGGATGACGTTGCAATAAAGCTGTTGAAAAAGAATGAGGTAATCAAAGCTGAACTTCTGAAAGTTTAATGCAAATTTAGTGTAGATGGGATTAGAGCGGAGAAAAACTAAACACAGGGGAGAGAAGCATTACTCACATTAAGAAATACCAAGGAGCTGAAGGGCAGAGGAACATAATCATCTCTTATTGAGCAAGAATTGTGCATACATCATGCTTGATATGGCCCAAACCTTTATTTATAATCTTCTTTTCCATTACTCCTCTTCACATGTCCTACACTGCAGCTAAACTCAATACCCCTCTAACTAAGGTGATCAGAGTAGGAATGGTAAAGAAGATCATGATGAAAAATGCGCACTTGCAGTTTTCCTTTTTCCATTTGCTATGCACAGACTAGACTTAATTACTCAATAAGTCAAAAAAACCCATCACCAAGTGTTAGACAGTTTAGGCTAGATTATGCTACTGCAGTGATATTCAAATTTTATCTTGCATGAGAATATCCTGAAGGGATTTTCAATGTGTAGATTGCTGGGCGCCGCCCTCAGAAATTCTGACTCAGGATTCTGGGGTGGGGCCTGAGATTCTTCATTTCTAATAAGTTCCCTGCTGAAACTGATGCTCTTGGTCCAGGGGCCACACTTTGAGAACACCTGTGCTATTTTAACAAATATGCCACGGAATCCCTGTTGTTTATCACAACAAAAGATCATTTGTCACACATACTACCTGTCCATCACAGACCACCTGGGGTGGGGTGGAGGTGGGAGGTCTCTGCTCCACATAGTCACTCATGGACATAGGTTGAGCTCCATCTCTGTAGCTGCACCATTAGAACCCAACACATCCTTGTTCGCCAAAGCAAAAGACAGTCTTGGAAATCTCATAGCTACTCTTTTATGTTTGGCTTAGAAATGGCACACATCATGCCTGCTCAGAGCTTATTGGCCAGAACTAGTCATAAGACCTCTAAAATCTTCGTTCTACCCAGAATGAGAAGGAAATTGGCTATTAGTGAACTCCAATTCTCTAATATTGGAATTATATGTTTAGAATACTTAACTTTAGGTAATTAAACTCAGTGTTTTATGGAACACAAATTACCTACCTATGCAAAGCTGCTGACCCTCAAACCTTATAGTGGCTGATTAGAATATAGTAATATAAATATTAACTTTCTACAGTAATAAAAACAGTGTGATATTGGCATAAGGATAGACATATAGACCAATGTAATAGAATGGAGAGCCCAGAAATAAACCCTTGAATATTTGGTCAAATGATTTTTTTACAAAGTTTGCCAAGACCATTCAATGGGGAAGAGTAGTCTCTTCAGTAAATAGTGCTGGGAAAATTGATATCCACATGTAGAAGAAAGAAATTGGACTCTCACCTTACACCATATACAAAAATTAGTTCAGAATGTATTAAAAGCTACATTTTAGAGGTAAAACTATAAAACTCTTAGAAGAAAACATAGAACAAATCTTCAAGACCTTTGATTTGGCAATTGTTTCTTAAATATAATGCCAAAGCACAGGTGATGAGAGAAAAAATAGATCAATTAGACTTCATTAAAATTAAAAGCTTTTGTGCATCAAACAACACTATCAAGGGGCCAGCCCCGTGGCCTAGTGGTTAAGTTCAGTGTGCTCTACTTCAGCAACCCAGGTTTGGTTCCCGGGTGCAGACCTATATTATTTGTCAACTGTCATGCTGTGGTGGCAACCTACATACAGAATAGAAGAAGATTGGCAACAGATGTTAGCTCAGGGCAAATCTTCCTCAGCAAAATAAAAAAGACACTATCAGAAGAGTGAAAAGACAACCAACAGAATTAGAGAAATATTTGAAAATCATAAATCTGACAAAGGTAGAATATATAAGGAACCTAGAATATATAAGGAACTCATACAATTCAACAGCAGAAAGACAACCCAATTAAAAAACATGTGACTTATTTCACTCAGCATAATACCCTCAAGGTCCATCCATGTTGTCACAAATGGCCGGATTTCATCATTTCTTATGGCTGAGTAGTAGTTCATCGTGTATAAATACCACATCTTCTTTATCCATTTGTGCCTTGATGGGCACCTAGGTTGCTTCCAAGTCTTGGCTATTGTGTATAATGCTTCAATGAACATAGGGGTGCAAGTATCTTTATGCCTTTGTGTTTTCAAGTTTTTTGGATAAATATCCAGCAGTGGAATAGCTGGATCATATGGCAGATCTATCCTTAATTTTCTGAGGATACTCCAAACTGCTTTCCATAGTGGCTGCACCAGTTTTCACTCCCCAAAGAAGATAAAAACAACAACAAACAAACAGATGGCATTGGAGATTGGATTGGTGGTTACCATAGGGGAAGGGGGGAGGGCAAAAGGGGTGATCAGGCTCACGTGTGAGGGGTTGGACTATAACTACAGTTAGTTTTTGGGTGGTGAAGATGATGTAATCTACACAGAATTAAAGATATACTATGATGTACATCCGAAAGCTATGTAATGTTATAATCCAATGTTACTGCAATTAAAAAAAAAAAACATGCGAAGGACTTGAATAAACACTTCTTGAAAGAAGATACATATATAAATGACCAATAAGCACTTGAACTGTTCTCAACATCATTAGCCATTAGGGAAATGCACATCAAAACCACAATGAGATACCACTTCACACCTACTAGGATGGCTGTAATTAAACAAACAAACAATCAAAACCTCCCAGAAAATAACAAGTGTTGCTGAAGATGTGGAGAAATTGGAACCTTCATACTGTACTGGTGGGGACATAAAATGGTGCAGCTGCTGTTGAAAACAGTCTCAAAAAGCTAAACATAGGATTACCACACAACCTAGCAATTCTGAAAGAATTAAAAACAATGACTCTAGCAGAAACAAGCATGTCAGTGTTTATTGGGTCATTATTCACAATAGCCGAAAAGTAGACACAGCTCGAGTGTCCATCAACAGATGAATGGATAGACAAAATGTGCTATATATACATATAATGGAATATTATTCAGCCATAAAAAGGAATGAAATTCTGATACCTGCTACAGTATGGAATGAACTTTGAAAATATTATGCTAAGTGAAATAAGCCAGGCACAAAAAGACAAATATGATAGGCTTCCACTTATATGAAATATGTAGAAAAGGCAAATTCACAGAGACAGAAAGTAGATTAGCGGTTACAGATAGGAGTAATAGGGAATTATTGCTTAATGGGTACAGAGTATCCGTTTGGAGTAAGGAAAAACTTTAGAGAAAGATAGTGGTCATAATTGCACACCTTGTGAACATAATTAATGCTGCTGAATTGTACACTTAAAAGTGGTTAAAATGGCAAATTTTATGTTTTATATACATAGTTTTTATCACAATAAAAAGAAAAAATACTAATACTATAGTGCCTATGTATCATAGTAAAAAATAATAATCTCATTTTAAAATAAATGTCAAAACTGTGACTGGTATAATACATACAAGAACACGGACTATACCCTCAAATAATAGGAGAAATTCACTTAGATGGAAAATGACGCCCAAATCTCTCTTTTCTCAGAGAATGGGGAAGTTAAAGTGTGGTCCTCCTGAGGGGTTCCACAGGGTGGAGACTGAAGGAGGAGGTCTTCAAGTTGAAATCCCAGGAGTCAGCTGAGCTAAGAGCTGAGAGAGATTCCCAAGTCTAATTAGACAAAATCTATGGGGTGGGAGTTGAGACGGATAGCCACGGACTCAAGAGCCAAAAAAATGAACATAAGAATAACAAGTCAGCTATTAACAGGGAGAGGTCTGGATCAAGTGCCTGTAATTTTATTGTTGTCTAAAACTTGTTTTTATGTACAAACCGCAGCTACAGAACTAAGAGGCAGATTCAGTCATTTGTTCAGTCAACAAACATTTTGACATATATTGTGCCCTTCTCTGAATACTACTCTCCATGTGAAATGAGATGTGAAGCCTTCAGACACACAGATATATTGTGGTTAAAAAGGAAAAGAACCTTTGAGACCTAAGAGGGACCCGAGAGAACTCTAACATTATTGCTGTTATTTTTAAAAGGAAGAGAAAAAGGATACCGAATATTTCTGGCATGATGTCCCAGCAAGGAAATTCTTGCACCTAGTTTAAAAAAAAAAAAGAAAGAAAGAAAGAAAGATTAAATCAACTGTGGGAATAAAGCTCTTTTGACCTGCTGACTTATCTAAGCAGAGAGTTGCTTCCCTCGGTGGTAGTTGAGATGCCTTGTTTGTACTCACTTGATCCCTGGACTCCTCCCCTGCCCCCAACTCCCATTTGCCTGAAAATAGTTAAAAGGCAAAGCAGTGAATCAGGAAGTCTCCAAACACAGCAGGGTTCAGTTTACAGTACGCAGGGTTAGGGCTGAAAACTGAAGGCGTCTCATTCCATTTTCAAAGCTGAACATCTAATGGTGGATTATCATTAATGACAGACAGCGTAGTGTCAAAGGGTTGTGTCAGGTTCCAGACCTTTTCATGCTTTAAATTCCTGTGTTTAATCAAAGGTTAACCAAATCATTGCTGGTAGCAAACTGCTGCTGAGCCAATGTACTGTGGGTGGCCTGCCTTTGCCACTGAGTCAGCCACTGCCGATAAGAAAAAGAATATACTTATAGCTCATATATACACATTCCTGGATGTTTACCACTTTACAGAAACTGACAACCAGCTTATGAGAAATTCAGGCTGGAGAGGCTATGCCTTTTTATCTCTAATTGGGGACTAATTTGATTATTTGAATATATGATTATTGATTTGTTCAACAATTTCTTTAATTTGTTTGATCAAACAAATATGTCAACACATTATTATTATTATTATTATTATTTTGAGGAAGATTAGCCCTGAGCTAATTGCAGCCAATCCTCCTCTTTTTGCTGAGGAAGACTGGCCCTGAGCTAACATCCGTGCCCATCTTCCTCTACTTTATACGTGGGACGCCTGCCACAGCATGGTGTGCCAAGGGGTGCCATGTCCGCAACCGGGATCCGAACCGGTGGATGCCGGGCCGCCGAAGTGGAACATAAGCACTTAACCACTGCACCACCGGGCCGGCCCAACACATTATTTTTTAAAATTTCTTGCTTCCTTCCCAGGCCTTCAGCTGCTTCTCCAAGTTAGCCATAAGTTTAAGGAGCTTCCAGCTAAGCTCTTTGCTGGGCCTCCACAGAGTTTTGAAGCAGGAGAAAGTTCCTGCAGGTGAGTCTCAGTCAATGGCAGAGAGGAAGCCTGGGCTAGTTTACTCATTACAGTTTGCTGGGGGGGCAGGAATTTAGGAGTTTGAACAAAGCGGCAAGAACAAAAGAAGATAAAATTTTCCCAAATACATAGCTGAGGGCTTTTTCATTTTTTATAGGCTAGGGAGGCCAAAAGAGTGCATAAGATTCATCTGGTTGCTGGTTAGAAATGCAGATTTCTAGTATCAAGCCCTTGAAGATTATTTAATCCACCTCTTCATTTTACAGATGCAGATACGGGGCAGGGAAGGCAGAGGGCCAAGCCATGTGCTCTGGTCAGCAGAGCTGGGAGTAGAATCCTGGTGGGGAAGGATTCAGAGTTGAATGCAACAAAATTTCTGTCCTCAACCTAGACAGACACATAAACAGCGCATTCAATTCATTGTGACAATTATTGTATTAGCCGGATAAACAAAGGGCTTTGGAATCGTCAGAGAGACTAACTGCTGGCCGTGGCCAAGGAATATTGAGGGTGGACTTGAAAAGTAAGGGTTTACCAAAGAGTGAAGTGCAACCTAGACAAGGTCTTAGGAATGATAATACAAAAGCAAGAACGTATTCAAGAGTTGGTGTGGTCGGGAGACTCTGAAAATTGTGCATGTGTATCTAATACACGTCTGCTCAGTGTTGGGGTTGGGTGGCAGGCTGGGGCAAAGGCTGAACATGGCTGGAGAAGTAATTTGGAAATAGATCATAAAGAGCCTTACATGTTATTCTAAGGAGTCATCACTGCAACCTGTAAGTGAGTAGTTCTCTACCGTAGCACACGTAAGAATCTCCTGGATGGCTGTTTAAAATAGTGATCCCTGAGTTCCACCTGCAGAAAGTCTAGGGTGGGGCACAAAAATGTGCGTTTCCAACAAGTTCCCAGGTGATGCTGATGCTGCTGCTCAGATGATCACACTTTGCAAACCACTGGTGTCGGTAATAGAGAGCCAGAAGCAGTTTCATAAAATAAAGACCATGATAGCATTTAAATTGTAGAAAGAAAATCCAAGGCGGGCTGGAGCAATTAGGGTATGCTGGTTGCAGGGAAACGAGGGCACATCATCCATTTACTAGGGGCAGCATTCTGAGCTAAATTTCCAGCTTTCATTTATCATACTTAAACTATACAATTGCCAAGTCTTAAGCATAAGGCTTTGATATTGGCTTATATCAATAAGTGTTGGCTGAGTGTTAGAATCGCAGCTAATAGCCTCTTGAGGAGAAGAAGAGATACAGGTCGGTGTTCAGTGCTGGGACCAGCTGTTGGTGCAGTGGAACATTTCCACTGGAGAGAATGGAGTTTCAGCACAGCTGGTTCTTCATTAGCTGTGGTGTGGGAAGGGACACTCATCCCCTGCCACCTCTTCCAGGCCCCATTGGTCCTCTATATCAGGAACTTTAGCAGCCTTAAACTGACCTCACTTTCGAAATGCAAAGGCCAGTTACCTAGACATAGCTTAAAATCTGAACTCTTCCTCCCAGCTTTCCAGCTTCTCTTTCATCCAGCTAACTTTAGTTCCCACAACTTTTAAACATACAGCATTTATTTTTGAGAGACTGGTTATCTTACCAGACCTCAAATATGCCATTTTTAGCCCCACCTTATGTCATTTCTCATACCAGTAATGCCTTTCTCCTTCCCTGTCAAGTCAAATCCTACCCATCCTTCAAAGCCCAGTTCAGAATCCTCTTTCTGGAACCCTCCTTGTATTTTTCAAGCCTGCAAGGATCCTGCAAATTGTGAAATCGTATAACCGCAATTGACTTAATAACTCACAGTTTAGTCCTTAACTATGCATATTTCTGACCCCTGCGCAGTGTTTCTTCATCAGTCTTAGTTTCTCAGCCAGACTGCCAATTCCTCAACATGTCTTCTGTGCTACCCAGGAAATTAGCAAGGTGCTCTCACAGGCTAGGAGAATTAGATTCTGAAGTGCTGATCCATAATGACAATGAAAGCAAGTATAATTAATGCCTGAATCAAACATACGTTTTCAGGTGGCACACTAAGATGTGGTAGAAAACTACCTAAAATAGAAAAAGTAAAGTAACCTAAACATATCTGACGGACATTCCATTTGCCCATCCTCACCGTGCTTGGTCTATGACAACATCTCCGTTTTCTGTTTGCTTACCCTCATTCTCGCAGGGATTTGTCTTCTCTTTGCTTTTAGATTTTTTAAAAAAATTTTTGCTAGTTTTAAGCTTCTGAATTGCAAAACTTCTAGCCACAGGGAGAGGCAGGATTATTACAGATGCGGAATCTTGAAACTCCAGCCTCTAGGAAAGTACTGCCTGCACTCCCACCTTAGCCTTCCTCTCCCTGTGTCTGGGACCAGCTCCAAGTTGGCTTAGCTCCTGGATTACATGGCTCCCAGACCTCCCTCTCCCAGGCAGACCCCTACACTCTTCCAGCTACAACAGCATCGTTTTGCAAATCATTCCCAGATCCACCTTTCTAAGTCAACCTTACTCTTCCTCCTGTCTGGACCTACACTTTAAGCTTTCAGATGTTTTTGCCCACACGTTTCGCAGCCTGCAAACCTATCATCCTCTAGACAAACATAATGCTTCCTATCTCCCCCAAGGCCATGCTCCTATCTTGCTTGTCTTCATTTGTTAGAGCTTTACGTCTCTGCAATTCTCACAGGCAGCCAATGTGGGGAGCATTGTGTTTCTTTTGGTTCATTTTTGTCTTCTATACTTTGTCCATAACATTTACAAATATCCACATTTCCCAAGAAAGGTGAAATCCATGCCTTGCTAATCACATAGAGGCGTTACGGTAACACAGGCCTCCCTTTTCTTTTGCCCATTTAATTTGGATTGTTTTTTCTGTCCATACTAAATGTGATTGTCAAAGATTGTAATATGATTAATTCACACAACACACACACACGCACACACACATCATTTCTCTATAGAGCATTGTAAACTCAGAATATTATAAACAGTTTATTGTAAACTCTTATAAACTATTATTATAGTGGCTTATAATATTGACCACTCATGAGTGGCTTCAAAGTTGACCGACCACATGTGTGTCCTTATTTACACTCTCTGTCCTTTTTCTTCTGACTCCTGGAATCAAGATAGACATTGGTTTACCTTCAGCCATTTTATTCTCTTTAATTAGCTCTATATTTTCTTTTATGACCTCCTGAAATCTGGTACAATCTTTTTTCTGAGTTAGAAACTATTTTAGCACCCTTTGTCCTTCAAAGAAGATCAAGAATTAACTAAAGCAGCCCACTTGTGACACCAATCTTGAAAGAATACGAAGGTATGTTGATTATTTCCAACTTTCCATTAATAATCAACCTAGGTTAACCATCCACACATATTGCTGAACATTTGTTTAGATTCTGCGGTTTAAAAAAAAAGCATCATAGGCCAAACAGTCTAAAAGTTGGAGGCGAAATACCCTGAGATAATGGGAGAATGGACAGTGGCAAAATTAGTTTTCCCTCCTATTTCTTCTTGTGTATGGATGTGTATCATGGTCTTTGAGGTATACTAAGGGTTAAATAAATATCTGTAGAATGAATGAATTAACATGAAAATAATGTATAAAAAGTAGCACAGGAAGTGTTCCTACTGGTTCTGAAGAATGCAGTATTCTCAATTCAATATGCTATAGTTTAATTCTACGTTTTGAAAACAACACTGAGGATGCAACTAAAATACATCATGTAAAGCACATTTTGAAAATCTCGTTAATTTGTATTTCGTTTTAGAAGAATGGAGTTTCTAATTTATTTCCCAGAGTCTTGTCAAAAGGGTGATATTAATTACAATGTTTTATTTATACTTTGGAATCTCTCTAAGGTTTAAACTCAGTTTGAAAGCAGGATCATGAATCTGTTCTTGAGAAAGCATAACACAAAGTTGCTAGAATCAGATAACTTTAGTTTTCACATTAAAAATAAAAATAACATTGAAGTCATTCTAGGTAGACAGTTTGCAATGGCTCCCCTGAGTCCCCTTAAATAATTTTACATTCTGAGATATCTGAAACTTTGATTGATGCGTTGATAAATGCTTTCTTCTGTTTTAGATAATGAAGAAACCATTGACTAAAAGTAAAGCCAAGTTTTGCCTTTAAAATATCCTCTTGCGCATATCAAACTATATCAAAGCCTAATTCACACTGCAGTGCATATCGTGAATGTTGTACTGATCATAAATCCCGACTCTAAGTCCACTTATAATGACAGCTCTGCTCTCAAACAGTTATACTGTTGGCGAGATCCCTCTGAAGACTGCAGGGATTATAAGGTCATCCTTGGCTCCAATGAATTCCACAAACTTGAGAATAAGAAGACCTAATTTTTCCAGGATTTTAAGTGTCATGATAAGGAATGGGATAAGTCAATAACCTGCTCTGTAGGTTTCCTGTCTTAGATGTCTGGATTTGATCACATACCGGGTAATAATTTTGCCTCATAATTATTTCGGGTGATTCATTTGGAAATATGGCTACGGTGACTCTGAAATAATATTGGAAGTTACTTGGAACTCAAGTGAATTCATCAATTTCAACCTATTTTAATTAATATCAATCCCAAGATAACCAAAGTTGATTTTGAGCACTTCCTTGATTCTTCTTCTTATTATTAATACTTGATTTTTTGCCTCAAGTTGTTCTTTCATAAGTGAGCTTTAACTGATCCTGAATATCAAGTCTAATTCAGATCGCAGTAATAAAATACACAGGAGCTTTCTCTGCCTCAGTTCTCTGGCTAAGAAACTGGAGTTTCTCTCTCACTACAAATGCCATTATTCCTGATCTGAGAGTAACTGGTTTCATAGCCACTTGAATGATGTCCTTCTTCTCAGCATGTGCCCCTGACTCAGCCTTACACTTTTGACGTATATACTTGATTCTTCTTGCTTCTGTGCCCTCTGCCTTCAGTGTCTTTCCTTTTGCTGTCCTCAAAGTCAAAAAACCTTTCCTGACAGTCTTAACTCCAGGGTGCCATTCCCTTTATTTTGAATTTCTTGACCCTTGCAGCTATTTGTATTACTCATTATTTCATGTGTCACTGACCTGTCTCTCATTCTTAAAAAGGCAGAAACAATGGGGTTTTTCCTTGACATTTCATCCAGAGACAACTGCAATACTCAGTATACAGTAGATGCTTCATGCATGCTTCATGAGTGAGGGGACATTAATGCAATTTGGGGAAACCTCTCAATAGAGTCGTCTTATCCCCCTCACAAACTCTCTCTCTTTGTTAACATTCCAAACCAACTGTTTGTTGAAAACAAGCAGTAACATGAATTATGATGATTACGTCCTCCCACTCTCCTTTCTGTAGTATTATTTGCAGTAGGAACTATCTGGAATTATACAGCCCAAGTGAGGCACTTGGAGAAAAAAAGAGAAAATTCAGGAAAATGACTTAACCTCAGGCTGGTGATTCAGAATTGGTCTTATTGGTTAACGATCATAATTTATTATGTAGTTCTGATATAAAAGGAGATTTTTAGTTTAGACATATAGCTCGAAATATGTTATTCTATTTATAAAATTGTAAAAATGAAGAGTCAGGAAATTACGCTTGCTAACTAGGTGCTATGTGTTAGATTTTTCTAGCTAAGTGATTTCTGAAATAATCTAAATATGTAGAAGTCTAGTTACGCATCTGGAAGCCTGATATTACTGTTTCTTAGACCTGGTAGCAAAGCAGAAGCAGGCTGTTAAATTAAATAGGGCTGAAACCAAAGGCATCCTGCACCACACCTGTTAATCACTGAAATGAAAGGCCAATTCAAAGAGGTAACACAACACTGTTAGTCGCTAAAAACTGCTTGCATTACCACAAGTTCACTTATGGCTCTCTTGGGAGCATCACTGCTGTGAAATCTATAGAATTAGAAACTGCCCCCAAATTCTGCTCAGTAGAGAATGCAAACATTTCACTCAAATGGCACTTGTTTGTCAAATGAGCAAGGGCAGGGAAATTGATGAGCGTACTAATTATTCTTGAAAGAGCCAGAGAAGAGTGGTGAACATTCAAAGACCTCATGATGAAGTGAGGAGCAAGGGAATGAATTACGCCAAACTTTAGAAGGCTCAGATTCACAGAAAACAGGGCTGGTGGACAGCGCGGGGCTTTCTCAATTAGAAACAGGTCTCCTCTATTGCAATCCTGAAATTTCCCTTGTGGATTAAGGCCATTGGAGTACAAATTTTTTAAAATTGTGAAATTTTCTTTCCAGCACTGAATATCTATGCATAATAGGGGGATATATGCCATAACCACTTTGACTAATCTTCTGTCTTCCTGGGTTTTATGGAAATTAATGTGTTTTTCCCCTTAAATACCAAAAAGGAACACCATGATAGTTCTAGAGAAAGGCTCAACTACTCACTATTTAAGCTAACTATGCAAATGAGTAATCCTGGGCCTAAGTGAAATGACTCTGGACTTAAATAAGGCCAAGTTGAATTTGGTTTTTAAGCAACAAATGCTTGCTTGCATCGAAATTACAAGTCAAAAAGTTCAAGAAAACTTAGAATAAATTCCTTGATTTAATAGACTAGTACAAACTGTCAATTATTATAACCTCCAGGTAAGGGAAAATAAAATACCCATATTATCTTCTGTATCCCATCTCCAGATCGTAGGTAAGGAAGATACTGGAAAAAAAGGACATGACACAGAGAAATACCCTGAAAGAGTGGGCACACATTGTCATAGAGATCTTGGGCTCATGCTTCCCACATGTATTTGCATTTTTAATTGGATATGGTTAAAGATTGAGACACTTCCAAGTTAAAGATAATTGATCTCGTTGGGAAATCAAATGGCATGAGTGGTGTTTAGGATGGAAAATATTGAAATGTGTGCTGGAGTAGGATGAGCTGTTTGACATCCATAAAATCATACCAATGAGATAGAAAAAATGTTCAACTGAAGTTTACCATTTGCAGAACAATGTTGTTGTTTCTGTGACAACTTGTATTCACCCTCAAATTGCTTATAATTCAGTAGCGTCGTAAAAAAAACACATGGCAATCTAGTGAGAAATGTTTAGTTTAAGACACAGTGTAGAAATAGATGTCATGTGAAAGTATGAAAATAGGAAAACCAATTCTCCATGCTGAGGTGGTGAAGAAAATTTATGATGATTAAACATGCGCTGTTGCTTGCTTTGCCTAATTGTAAAAACATTCCTACTGGTTTAACTATGCTTTTCTAGTTTTGAATTGACCCTCCTAAGTCTTTCATTATTGATTTAATGAGGAGCATAAACAATCCTGAGAAATCCTCTTCTCTCCGTTCTCACCTACTATGTCACCTCTTGACTATCAGGACCCTCTCACAAAAGGAGGTTGATATGAGAAACTGTTTAGCACAGTGGCCATAATTTCTTTATTTCATCCACTATGAAATGTTTAAACTACCTCAGGAATTCAGACAGAGCTGGGCATATCCAGATAAAAGGTAAGGTTTGGTTATTAAAGGAAACTACCATGAGGAATTATGGTTGGGTGACCCCATTTGAACTAAGGAAATATTTTGGAAACACCCTCAACTAGGACAGAAAGGATATGTTTTTCCCAGAGCCTTGCCAAAGCTTGTCCTAGGCCAATACATTTGATCTCAATGGTCTCCCATAACTAGGACTGTGGCTCAATATAATAGAGTCATATTGTCCCTGGTTTCTGAAAATGAATACAAATTGTGAGTGCTGTCTGGACATGCAGGTGCAACTGAAAGTCTTGTCCACTGTGTGCCCATCAAGCTAGGGCAGCACATTCTGTCCAAGGAGGCCCTGATCTATGCTTCAGAGATGCAGTCAAAAGCAGGAAACTGTCTCCCAGGCAGAATGGGTTATTCAAGGGACTTGTAAACGTTCTGCGGTTATTCAATTTCACAACCACTAGGTTGGGATTACAGGAAATAATATCCAAACTAGGACAGCAAATCTACCATAGAAGCAATCCAGATAGATTCCTGGATAAGGATAGAGACTCAAATCTTTAAAGAGGGTTTTGTTTTGTTTATGTTTGTTTACTAGAGAGCTGCTAGATTGGCCAAGCCTAGGTCCATGGAAGAGCAGGGTGCAGCCACCATCTCAGGCAGATTATGAACATTTCTGTCATTTTACATAATAAATCTTTACTCTGTTGACACGTGTACTTGAGAGTTCCTTATACGTGTTGTGGTTCTCTTTTTCCAGCTAGGTCCAAAGCAGGAAATGATGGGTTGTTCTCTGGCTATTTCCTCCCAAGTCAGAAAAGAAATGTCAGCTAATTAGCTTAGAAATTTTCTGCCCACTTTTGTGAGCCCAGGGGACCTTAGATATGAGAAAGACTCAAACTGAGTGAAGAGGGCGTAGGAGAGCACAGTCCTAGCAGCCTTCCCATGTTTGTTATTGGTTATACTTTATCTCTCTTCTGCCATTCAAATCCTCCCCTCTTTTCTGTCTTCTTTCCCCTTCTTTGAACTCTGGACCTTCAGGCTATTCTGCCTCTTAGAGGTCCCCAGAGATAGTGGAAAAGCTGTGGGTTTAGCCTGCCTACAAGACACCTCAGGGATTTGCCACATTAGCACACTCTCCTCAAAACTGCCATGTTCTCAGGCTTCTTTATAGAAGGGCAGTTGGTTGAAGGAAGATTTTTCTCATCAGAATTTTAGAGAGTCAGAAAGAGTTTCTTCATACAAACCAATGAGAAGGACCATGTCCTTCACAGCTTGTATATGATTACAAATGAATTCTCCTCTCGGTAGACAGCATCAGCTCCAAATGTGCACCAACAAGCTGAGTTCCATTCAAAACAATGAAAGCGTGCACTCCATGCTTCCTCTTTTCTGAAAATAGCTTAGCACCTTCACTAACGATATCCTCAAAGAATTTTGATAAGCCAAGGAATGAGAGCATGGAGCTGGTCTCCATAAAACCAGGGCTTGCCAAGTGTGGCTCTGTTGGATTACTTAAAAGGCCTGTACAATTTCTCTCCCAAATGAGATTAAAATAGACTGGTGTATAATTTTCTGAGTAATTCACTAATGCTTCCCCCTTTTTATCATAATGGGGTTATGTTAATCATTGTCTTTGTCTTCAGGGATCTCATTTTGAGTTCAGCGAAGTTATGAAAATATCGAATGACACCTCTCCAGTTTCTCTTCTAACTTCCTTTACTAGTCTTGGATGTACCATGTTTGGCCTGGTGCCTTGTCAATTATAACATCTAACACTTGCAGAGTCCCAGCCAAAGCTGTTATCACAGTCTTATCCTGTTTGATATCCAGAGCAACTTAATCCTCTCTTTAGGCAAATCTCACTCCTTCTGGTCCACCATAGATTTTGTATGGGGGAAGAATTATTGTTCTGCAATTTTCCTACTTCCTTGGGTTTCATTGCTCTCATTTCAAATTTATACTTTTTCTCTTCTTCTTCTAAAAACAATCTTTGCCATCACTATTTATCTATTGTATATAAAAGAAACCTGATAAACTAAAAGTTTAACCAAAAAAATGCGTCTTACAGCATATCAAACCACAAGTTATCTCAAGGTATAAAAATATTTATTGTCCTTGGAACTGTAGTTTTGAGGAAATGCAAATTCAAACAATAATTATATATAATTGGGGCTTATCAACTTGGCAAAATTATAAAGGAGGATAAATTGTTGATGGACGTACAATTGATATACCCTAAGAAAAAGCAGAAAACATGTATCAAAACTTTTTAAATGCGCATATATTTTAAGCAGCTTCGCCTTAACATTTTTATCCTGAGATTATTATTAAAATCATGGGCAAAGAGATTGATGAACAAAGAGGCTTTGCTGAACCTTTACTTATAATCAAATGTCCTACAATAGGAAATTGATTAAGTAAGTTGGTTATATTCATGGACTAAAACATTATGTGGGCATTAAAAATCATGTTTTAATGTAAAATACTTATACTTTTAAGTAAAAATTAAGCAGACTATGAAACTTTGCATATGGAATGAGATCTACCTATCTGTCTATCTATCTAATCAAACATATATTTATACTGAAACAAGAAATTTTATGTCTCTAGAGGGGAAATTACTTTGTTTTTTCAAGTGTCAAGTTTTTGAATTTTGCACACTTCCTTTATACAATAGATCAGAGTTATAACATGTAATTTCCGTATCTAAAAATATACAGAACAATTATATAAGCATTTGTAACCATAGATTATAAGTGTAAAGAGCCAATCATTTGCAGGTTGCAACTTTTGAAATCAAGTCCATCACCTCAGACTTTAAAAGCAATCCTAACTGAGGTGTGTCATATGATGTGTTGTTATGCGATTTTTTGGAAAACAGATTACTGATGTTGCTCTAAAAATAGAAAACTAAAATAAGTTATTCAAAGAAAACTATTCTCTAGTATTGAGTCATTGGGTATGAAGTATTTTTTTCCTTTTCTAAATACCACAACTATTAAAGTTGGCAAGGTAGATATCCGGTAGTTGTCTTTCTACAATCAATTAACAAAGCTATCAGCCAGGTCTCCGGGTCTTAGGAAGATGTCCTAACGGCACACAGATGCAAGTTACTCTAGGTTAATGCTATTGCTCTGTTTAAAGCACATGCAGGAAGGCAAGTTACCAGTCCCCTTCCAACTGAACCAGCATAGTAATATATAAACAGTGGGCCTTCAGTAAAGATCTATTAATTTCAACAGTTATTTAGAGAGCCTCCACTACATTCCTAATTCTGTCTTAGTCCTACATAGGTAAGAAGAGGTGTAAGAATTGCTACAGTCTAATCTCGAGGATTAAAATCTTTACAGAGTAAAGAGCAGCACAGATGAGAACATTAGCAATAACACAAACATGCTAGAAGAGATAAAAAATCACGGAAATCAGAGGATGAAAAAATCAGAGAAATGGTGAAAAAAGATACCAGAAAAAGATTACTGGAATAGCTGAGAATTGTTGGTTGGATCTGAGTAGACTGGAGGATGCAGACTCAAACACCCATAGAGCCAGGCAGGCAAGGCAGATGCACAAAACAGGCCACTATAAAGATACAACAGACAGGGATGGAGACAATGGCAAAATGGAGAAGGGCAGTCACTGCTCTGCACCAGCAGGTTGTTGTCAAAATGTCATGAAGACTCGGTGTTGCTGGATTTGGGTTTTTTCAATTCAGTTGTTTGCCTGTAGACAAAGGGCTGTCACTGGGGAAGATGGTGAAGATAGTGATACCAACTGATTCTGTTTACACAGTCCTAGCCCCCTGTGTGGATCAGGGTTCCAATCAGAAAAACAGAACTCCTAGCATATAGATATAGATATGAATAGGGGATATAATGTAGGGATTTGACCTTATGCAATTCTCAGATCTGGTTATGTAGTCTATTTGAAGTTGTTTATTGTTTCTGTGTCTCATGTTGGACCTAGAAGTCCAGATGACAAGCAGTTAAGAAGGGAGAATGGACACAAGGGGAAAATAAGGAAAAACCAGAACCTCTAAGTTTGAACTGAACCCACGGAAAGGAACTGGAACCTGTAGTGGTTTCTCACTGTTCCCAAGCTTCCAACTTCGATGATGGAGGTGTCTTGCAAGAAAAACTGTGGGCTGAGTTGCTGCCCCCTAACCAGATGAGCCAGCGTGCAAATAGTAAACATGTGTGAGCTGCAGCAGCACCTTGGGCCCCCTGGGACCTCCAAAGCATGAAAAGTAAGATGGTTGCTGTCCCATGCTCATTCAACTTCTCTACTCCTGGGACAAACGTGTGTTAGTCTCTTGACAAAGGGTGCCAGCGACTCCTGCGGGACATTCTCATCATCAAAGTTGGAGGCTTGGGAGAGTGGAAAAAACTTGCTTGAGATGTTCAGCAATTTCAGTTCTGGATCTTCCTCCTTACTGAATTAAATGACAATAGGTTAGTCACTTAACTTCTCTGGTGCTCAATTTTCTCATCAATAACATGAAAGAATCAGGGTCAACTCTACACTGCAAGCCTAAAAAAGCAATGCCTGCAAAAATGGAAGTAATATACAAAAATTGCCCTGGGAGAGGCTACTCACAGCTTTGTCATGCAGTGTGTATAGGTGCAGAACGGAAGACCTGCAAGTAAGAACACAGGTAGGCTAGGTTAGAGGCAACACTTTGAACTAAGGAGACATAGAAAGATAGAAATGTAAGTGGAAAAAATAGGATGGAGGCTTGGGAGACCAGGACTCTTGTCCTGGCTTCATCACAGACTCCTTGAGCTAAACTCAGTCATTTAGCTTTTGAGGGTCTCGGTTTTCTCTTCTGCCACGTGAAGGAATGAGGCAGTAGTGCTCATCATGGCCCATGATGGAATCCCCTATAGAGCTTTAAAATATATTCATGTGCAGATCACATCCCCAGAGATCCTGATTTATTTGGTCTTTGCTATGGCCTGGACATCAGAATTTTTAAAAGCTCCACAGATTCTAATGTGGAGCTAAGCTTGAGAACTCATTATTAGAATTTGCTTTGGAAAATGGCAGTATGATTTAAGGGTTGTGGGAAGCCCCCCCCCCCCCACCCCCAACACATATACGTCCATCACAAACCTGTCAGATTGCATGATAGTTCATCCTTAGGGATTCATCCCATTGGGTATTAAAGCCTCTTCATTACTTATTAAAATTCATATACTCCTGGTATATGTGACACCTTGAACTTACAATATGTATATCTTACCTAGAATCATAAAAAACTAATTTGGAAAGAATCTCAGAAGTCACAAGTTCAAACTGGCAAGTATTTTTGTTGTGATTTTTATAGATAAGGAAACTGAAACTCAGGGATGTCTTTCTTCAGTGTTAAGCTTTTCTATAGCATTTATTTTTGATGTGGATGTGGGGAGGGCTTTTAATTAATGTCTTCTTTCTTATATAATATTTTTAATAATAAGAGGTTTTAGACTATAATTGTGTGACCATGCTTTTTTTAAGCCACTTGTGCCTTTTCTCAATCTATTTTAGAGTTTAAAATCCTTGTTGGATGGGGTTCCCCAAGAATGACATTTTAGCCTTTAATATGCCTCATTTATCTAAATAAGCATTTCCTGCTCTGTTTTATCATCACCCTGTGATTGCTTCCTATAATCTACCTTTCACTCTTTCTACCTTTGATCTCAATCCACAATATCCCTGCTCCGCTAGCCAAAGAGAATACGTCATTGTCAAATTCAAAAGCATGAAGATCTCCCCCTTACATTCAAAGACATAAACAGCTGTCAAGTAATGTACATGTTTGTTCTCAAAGACATGTGGGGCATTTTGCCTGTCTGAGAATCGTTGGGGTTCCACTGGGGTGAATGGATTCAGCTCTATAAATTTCTATCACATTAAATTAATCAATCCCTAAAAATAAAGTTGTAGTCTGTTTAAGTTTTGGCTACTATAACCGAGACACAGCCTCTCTCTCCCGTCTAATCAGCACAGTCCTTCCCAAATCAACCTGTGTGAATCAAACCTGAAGCATCCTACTCCCAGATGCTGTGAAATGATGTTTGCAAAGGTATGACCTCATCAGAGATTCCGTAGGAAGGAATTCTAAGGGCTCACACAAGTAGGAGATTAAGACCAATATGTTTATTGCTCTTGGTGACCTAAATGGTAATTGGAATTACGCAAATCTTTTTGTCAAAATTCTATTGCTGGTTTACTTCTCCATTGGGGAAAAGCTATCATTTTCAAGTACAAAAACAACTACAGCAGTTGAATAATTTTTAAATCCTCTTAAGCCTAATGTTTTTCTTCCTTTAATATCTACTTTAAAGCATAAAGGTGAGCGCAGTGTTTGAGTATGTTATATATCGTTTACATCAAGACGTATTATTTATACAAGGGATATTGCTATAATATATTGAGCCTGAGAAACTACTTGGTATATTCAATGTTCCAGTCTGAGAAAGAAGAAATCTTTTATGATTTTTCATAAATGTGACCAAGATCTCTGTATTGACGGGACTCATGCAATCATTTTTTAAAGATTGAATGAGAAATAAAAATCTTTAATGATAACTATCCAGGAAGAACTAAATAATGCATTACTTTCACTTGGAAAAGTTGCTAACACGCTCTGAAGTACCACCTTTTTAAGGCTTTATATTTAAATAAGTCTCAGGAATTTTCCTCGGGAACTTGAGATTCATCCATAAATTAATGACTTGACTATGAATTCCAGTTCTCTCTTCTTCATTTCAAATCAAATGATGTGCAAAAGACATTGTAATAAAATTTGCTTGGTGGATCACACAGAGTGTCAAATTGCAGTCATCAGCATAGAAGGATGCAATAGGGGTTCCTGAGTTCTTGTCTTTACTCCACCATGGCTAGTTGTGTGAAAATTGGCAATGTTACCTCTTTAAAAAAAGCTCTAGTATTGCCATTTGTAAAATTGGTTGTGTGAGAGCTAATGATAATGTATGTAAAACACCTTGAAAAGTGCTTGACGAAATAGCAGCTACTTAAAAGAGCACTTTTAAAACAAAACAAGTTTATTCTTGGGAGAGTTGTTACTTAGCCAAATACCCCTATCCATTAAGGATTTTATCAAGGTTTATCTTCTCTAGAACAATATTGTCTCAAACTTGGCAAAACCAAGATCTCACCACTTCTTCCTCGTTCTTAAGGTCTCTTCATACTTTGCTGCCTTACATTCAATGTGTCATCATAAAGATATTTATTCTTTCTGTTTATCTAATATTTTCATAGAGTCATGGTATTTAACATTAGAGGAATTTTAGGAAATAATCTTTTTCTATATAGAAAGGTGTATTGTATGTTTCTGCATTTGTTATGCATTTTATTTATTTGTTTGTTTAAATGTAACAGCTTTATTGATATATTATTCACATACCATAAAGTTCACTCATTTGAAGTGTACGATCCAACAGTTTTTAGTATATTCACAGAGTTATGAAACCATCACCACAACAAAGTTTAGAACATTTTCATTACACTAAAAGGAAACCCAATAGGCATTACAGTTACTCTGCATTTTGCCCCAACTTTACCACTCCAGGCAATCATTAATCTAATTTCTGTCTCAATAGATTTGCCTATTCTGCGTGTTTCATGTAAATGGAATCATATATCATTTTAGACATACATACACACACATATGTCACGTTTTGCTTATCGTTCATTAAATGATGGACATTTGTACTGTTTCTACTTTGAAGCTACTATGAATAATGCTGCTATGGACGTTCATGCAGAAGTTTTTGTGAGGACGTATGTTTCCTTTCTCTTAGGTGTATTCCTAGGAGTGGAATTGCTGGGTGATATGGTAACTCTATGTTTAACCTTTTGAGGACCTACTAGACTGTTTTCCATTATTTTATATTCCCACCAGCAATGCATGAGTGTTCTAATTTCTCCACATCCTCATCATCATTTATTTTCTGACTTTTTAAATTAAATCCATCCCAGTGGGCATGAAGCGTTATCTCATTGTTTTGACTGTATCCTGCATTTTCCTCATGGCAAATGATGTTGAGCATCTTTTTATATGCCTCCTGGCTATGTGCATATCTTCTTAGGAGAAATGTCTGTTCAACTCTTTTGTCCATTTTTGATAGGATTGTCTTCCATTATTTATTGTAAGAGTTCTTTATGTATTCTGAATACAAGTTACTCATCAGTACAATATATTCTTGCATTATGTGGGTTGTCTTTTCATATACTTACGGTACACTTTAAGAAACAAAAGGTTTTAAATTTGATGAAGTCCAATTCATCTATTTTTCCTTTTGTTGCCTATACTTTTGGTGTTATATCTAAGAAGACTTTGTAAAACTAATCCAAATAACAAAAATTTGCTCATATTTAATTCCCTTAATGATATTTTCACTATATTTTTAGTTATTTCTGTGATTACTTTAAGACTTACCATATATACAGAAACTTACACAATCTACTTCAGATTTATACTAACTTTATTTGAATTAGATATAGATACTCCTATGTAATTCTTTTCCCTCGGCCCCTTTTGTGCTATTATTGCCGTACATCTTACATCTACCTATGTTCCAATCCAACAACACATTTTTATGTTTATTACCGTGTGTTATTTTATGGGTTCTAAAGAAGCTGAGAGAAGAAAAAAGGACAAGTACATATTTATAGTTTGCTATATTCATTTTATTATTTATATTTCTTGATCTCTTTGTTTCTTTCTAGGAATTCTAGTTACCATCTGGTGTTATTTCCTTACCTTCTAAAACAGTGTTGTTTCTACCATCTTCTTTGTGCTATTACAGTCAAATAGATTACATGTCCACATATTGTAGGCCCCTAACATGATTATGTACATTTTGTTTTATGTGACAGCTTTTTGATCAGTTAAAAGAAGGAAAGGAAATACATAATTTTTACTATCGTCTATAATTATCTACATAATTACCTCTTCTGGAGCTCTTTGTTTTTTCAGGTGCATTGAATTACTTACTGTCTGGAGTGACTTCCTTTTAACTTGAAGAACTTCCTTTAGTATTTCTTGCAAGGCAGGTCTACTAGCAATAAGTTTTGTAGGTTTGTTTGTCTTGGAATGTCTTTATATTGCCCTCACTTTCTAATGATAGTTTTGCTGGATATAAGATATTTGGAGTTTTTTTTTTTTTATTTTTAGCCATTTTAATATGTCATTCTGCTGCTTCTGGCCTCCATTGTTTCTAACGAAAAGTCTGTTATATTATTGTTCTCTTGTACGTGATGAGTTCTTTGTCTCTTACCTTTCAAGATTTTCCCCTTACCTTTGGCTTTCCTTATTTTTTCTATGATCTGTCTGGGTTTGGATCTCTTCCTGTTTATCTTACTGGGAATTCTTTGAGTTTCTTAGGTGTGTAGGTTAATATTTTTTGTCAGATTTGGGTAGTTTTCTTTGATTATTTTCTCTAAGCTTTCTCTCTTTCCTCTCCTTCTGACACTCCTAATCTATCCATGTTGGCGAATTTAGTGGTGTCCCACATTTCTCTGAGGTTGTGTTCATTTTTCTTCATTTTTTTCTCTCTTCTTCAGATTGCATAATCTCTATCAATTTATCCTCAACCTTGCTGATTCCTTCTTCTGCCAGTTCAAATCTGCTATTGAGCCCTCATGTGAATTTTTCATTTTGGCTACTGTGCTTTTCAACTCTGAAATTTCCATTTGTTTTTCTTATAATTTGTATCTCTGTATTCATATTTCTATATGATGAGACATTAACATCATATTTTTCTTTACTTGTTTATGCATGGTTTCCTTTAGTTCTTGAACATGTTTATAACAGCTGCTTTGAAATGTTTGTCCACTCTGACATCTGGGCCTTCTCACAGGCAGTTTCTGTTGTCTCATTTTTTTTTCTTGTGTGTGAGCCAGACCTTCCTGTTTCTTTGCATTTCTCATAATTTTTTGCTGAAAACTGGACATTTTAGATAATATATTTTAATGTCTCCAGATACTACACCTCTCACCCTCCACCCCAACCCCCAGGCTTATTGTTGTTATTTGCTTGTGTATTTGTTTAGTCACTTGGCTGGCCTATTGAGTGAAGTCTACATCCATCACAGTATGGCATCTCTGATGTTGGCTTCTCAGAGGGCACAGCCTTGGTCATGTGCAGAATCTCATGTGCAGAATCTCCCTGTTATGACAGCAGTTTTCACAAGATCTCAGTTTGACTGCCTTTTCCCCTGATCTGTGTTAAGCTAGCGGCTGCTTTTGATGTCACACCTGGCTGTTAGCTTCCACTCATTGCTATGTGATTGCTCTATTGTTTTCAAGAATTCTCTGAGTCATAAACAGATCCACAGTATGGTTCATTTAAGTTGAGGTGACTTTGAAGGGGCGCTTTTTTCTTTATTGAGGTTATGATAGTTTATGATGTGCGCTCAGCGAGCCAAGGAGTCAGAAGAAAGATTTCTTGGACTCTCAAGGTCTGGCAGTGGTGCTCTTTTATTGAGAGAATAGCATGGAATAGCATGGGGACAGGACCCATGGGTAGTAAGAGCTGCAGGCATGGGGACAGGACCCATGGGCAGTAAGAGCTTCAATGTGTTGAGAGTTAGAGCTAAATTTATAAGGCATAGGTACGTGAGTTATTTCTTTACAAGACAAAGGAAAGATCATGAAAAAAAAAATCATTTAAATGGTATCAGTGCAGGTGGGGTCTGGTTATTGGGTGGTCCTATAACTTTGGATAGAAATCAGGTCAGATCAGGTCAGGACGTCCTATGCTTCCCAGAGGATGATATAGATCGGTATGTAGGGCAGGACGCCTTGGACTTCTCTCCCTGGGGCAGCCTTGATCCTCATCAGTGTACAACAGTATGAAATTTCAGTTGTACATTAAGAAGGAGTATATTTTAAGGCCAGGCTTTGAGGTTTGTTCTGGAACCCAGGAATGCTCTTAGTTGTCTCTTTTTCTGGTGCCCTCTGGTGAATTAGCTGGCCTAGGATTTGGTTTGTTGCTCTCATGGTGCTACCACCTCCCTCTTTATATCTTACCACCAAAACCTCCATAGTTTTCAAGAGTGCCATTAAGTTGAACTTCCCCACTGTCTATTCTAGATAAAGTCAGTTCCTTAGGGAGAGCTTTGGGGCTCTTTGTTATTATGATCCATCTCTCTCCCCCTCCCCCCACCCCAGGAAAAGATCTCTGAGCTCCTACCCCAGAGCTGAAGTTATGCTGTGCCTTATAAGCAGCTCACTCAGCAGGGACAGTAGTATTTGGTCTGCTCAACTTCACAACTAGTCAGCTCTCCCAAAGTGGAAACTCCGCCATACAATTAAGCTGGGGGTAGGTACATTGGGGCTCCAATTCTTGGCCTGCCACACCTGGAACAGAGCTTCCAATCTATGAGAGGGAACTGTGTAGAGGAAGCCCCCTCCCCTCAACCTCTTAGCCTCACTCAGCTAGAATACAGCCTCTGGCAACACAAAGCTGAGGGGGATAGGAAGTGCTGGTGTCACACGTTGCTTGAGGAGATATCATAGCCCTCATCTGAACAGAGGGGTGTGGAGAGGGTGAGCAGGCTTCTTGTGTTCTTGGCTACACTGACCCAAAGTAGAGCTTCCATCACATTGAGCTGGGAGCAGAGGCGGGAGGGAACAGGTCATGCTCAAGCACTAGACTGTCACTGTTCTCACTGAGATTTAACAGAATCTCTTGAATAATTTTTTTCATTAGCTATATGCACCTATGGATATTTGCAGAGATTTTAAATGATTGTCTTTTTATCATTTTCATCAGTTATGGTTGTTCCATGGGAAGAAGATCTGCGGAGATCCTCACGCTGCCATTTTGGAAATGGAGCTTCTATTCGATAAATTTTCATCAATACAGGGGAAAAAATTCTTCATCCTATCACAAATAACTGTTGCTGATATTTTTGTATATTTCCTCCCAGGACCTTTTTTTAGACTTAATTTATTTCACTTGTCCTTCCTTCCTTCCTTCTTCATTTCTATTTATTTAAATATTGGAAATCACTCTCTTTGTGAGGTTTTCTATATTTTATTAACATTCTAAGATAAGAATTTTACACATTATTTCATATTCTTTGTAAATATCAGTATTAAGGGGCACATACTATTCTACCAATTTGATGTACCAAATTTACTTAATAGTCATTTCCCTATGGCTAGACATGTATCAGTCATAGTGTATTGTTATCATTTATTGAGTACATTATATATACCTTCTCAATACTCATAATTGTATGAGATAGAGCTTCTTACCATGTTTTACAACTAATGAACCTGAAACTCACTCAGAGAGAAGTAACTCTCAAAGCCATAGAGTTAGCTAGGAATGGAGCCAGGGTGATCTCAGATTTGTCAGGTTCTAATGAATATGGTTGTGTATAATGTTTCTGCCTTTATCACTATTTCCTTTTTAAGGTAGATTTCTAGAAGTAAAATTACTAGGCCAAAGGAGATTAATATTTAAATTTTCTTGATAAGAATTGGCAAATTGATTTCTAGAAAATCATGTTTTAGTAATCATTTTTCTGTGCTGCAATTAATAGGGTCAGAATATCCCTGTTATTTTTTATCAGAAATAGCATTATATGATCATTTTCATTTATATTCTGTTATTACCAATGTTGAAAATGTTTCCATTCTCTCGATATAGATTAGTTATTTATACATTTTGTACGTGTGTCTACTGAAACTCTTGAGGCTTTTCTTACTATGTTTTATGAGCTCTTTATAACATAATATAATATAATATAGTATACTATAATACTGATAAGAACCATGAATATTTGCCATAAGAACTATGAATATTTGCTATGAATATTAGTACAAGTACTAAAAGTACTTTTACTTGTTTTTCACTGTTTTATTTTAGCTGAACATATTTTTTATTATCTAAACAATTTATATGCAGTCAAATTTTATTAAACAGAGTATCTATTTGATTTTTGAGATGAGAAAAAAGAGGAACAGAAAGACTTATCCTAGAGGTCACTGTTCTGAAAATTAGTGTCAG
This sequence comes from Equus caballus, assembly GCF_041296265.1. NCBI lineage: Eukaryota > Metazoa > Chordata > Mammalia > Perissodactyla > Equidae > Equus > Equus caballus. The sequence continues at coordinate 67,057,664 of NC_091692.1, read as the reverse complement.
TCACCTTTGGTTCATGGAGCACGCCTTGGGGAGTGGCTCGCCTCACAATGGCTGCAGGAGCACTGTTTCCTTTGCAAGTCATGCCTCTCCTTAGGGGTCTGGCATAATCCATCAGTAGGTATCTCCTCAATTAACTTTTTTCTGATAAACTCTCTCTTAAGGAGCTATGCTCAAGATTCCAGTTCCACTGGACTGGGCAGTAGATCAGCTCTCTGCATTTTTAAAAAAACTGAAACATTAGGAGCTATGATATTCTATATTATAAACTTCAATTTTCCTTCATCTAGGAGTCACATCCTTCAACTCACTTGATGGGTTAGCTATGAGAAGCCAACCAGGTAACGTAAGCAAAAGCACATTTCTCAGTTCTAACTCTTTCTCTCATTTACCTGGTTGAATAAGAGCACCTCAATTCATCTTAAGTTTATGGTGACTTATCTCCTGAATATCTCTTAGTAGGGGGCACCTGCATATACCCTCTAAAATACATCCTTCACCATTAATTTAGGGTCCTAGTTCTTAAGTCTTTCTTGGACAGCATCCCCATCTATTCAAATGCCTCCCATACATTCTTTGTCTCTTTCCTTCAAGAGGGCAGCCGTATTTAGTTAGTTCTTATTGGTTAACTCTCTGTACAGCTGAACCTAGAGTGTTCTAATGACTGTGTGCTTCTAGGTCAGCTGTGTAGATAGGTAACCATTGATGATTTTTCCCTCAAATTCAAACTAACAGGCAAATAAAAATGCAGGCAATTTACCTACTCCTTATTATTGATTTGAGTTAGGATTAGTGACAAATGTAACTTATTCTTTCCTTAAAATATCTGGCTTGTAGTGATATTAATAGAAAATATTAATCAAAATAACAGTTCAGTTCATTTGGGAGAGGAATCAGCTTCTACAAAAAGTAATTTTACTCTTGTGGTATGAAATAATATACAACCATGTTAATTTAGTCCAGAAATAAGTTGAAATTATGTGTTATTCCTCACTCTCCCTAAATATACATCATGGCTATAATAACTTGCAGTTTTCTTCTGCTGTGAAGGCAAAACTTTCTAACTGAAAACTTTAGAATAATATAACATATATTTTATTGGCAGGAGTAGGGGATGTCTTAAATATGGAAATTCCAAACTGGCATTTTCTCCAGAATGCAGAGAGGGCTCACTTTTCAGATGTGACCTTATCCTGAACTTCTCTGAAATAGCAGTCAATCGAATATATTACCCTATCAGTTTACCAAAATTTGAAACCATATATAGATAGATATAGAGATATGAAGATAGATATAGTTACATATATGTAGATATACAGACATATATTAGGCATTATCAGGCAAATGATAGTCCAAAGCTTCAAGTATTCAAAACCTCTTCAAATGAAAACATGTACGATTGTTGTTACTAATTGAAAATGCTGTACCTGTTATTATCAGTTCTTGTGTGGGTCTTCCCTTCATAAGCTAAAACATTGTAAGATCAAAAAATAAAAAAAACCTAATAACTAATGTCAAAATCCCCAGAGTATACTGTTAGCATATATCTGCTTTGAGCAAAGAGAAGGAAATCAATTACAAATTTGTTTCCAGTAATTGCTATGGCCACAGTTACCAGAAGAAACAGAAATTCTTCAGAAGCAAACTCACAATAAAGACCTTCAGTGAATTTTTTTTCCCTTCGCTGAATTCCACAGAATAGGTATGTGACAAAGGTCCCACCCACATGTGGTAGCACCACAATATACCATGCTATGCCAGCACATTCTTACCAGAGCCATTCTCAATGGCTCAGAGAAAAAAACATCAAAAGAAATTCCTCTGAGTGAGAATATGAATCAACATGTCCTAACCCGGTGGAGAATGTTCAATGATACTAACCTTTAAAAAGCTTAATGTTTTTATTAAAGTGGTCTCATAAGCTATAATATACAGACTCATACATTTTGCTAGCGATATTTTCAAGCAAATATTTCACAGATTTAGTTTTTAAATTCAACTTTTGACAAGACTGAGAAAAAAATAAAACCCTCCAAAAGGGAAGCATGTCCATCTTCTATTGTGAATACTCGTGTGCTTAAAAGCATTCTGCGGAGAATACCACTTAGCAAGCACACTTGGCCCACACATCTGTGCTCTATTGTGTTTTCCTGAACAAATCAAACCCATTCAGGGACTATAAAACAAGAATTCATATAAAAATGTGTGTAAGGAGGACACATTTCTCATTTTAAAAGCTCATTCATCCATGATGAAGCTATGAAAAGACGGTTCAAGTTAACAATAAAGAACAAGGAATGACTGTGTGGGTGTCTGTGGTGGGAAGGCTCAGACAAATGGTGGTAGGGTTAGAATGATGGAGCCCCAGCAAGCAGACTCCAAGGGTATCCTCTGGGGCCTTGTTTGAGTAGAAATAAAGAGATGGAGATCCACACAGATGTGCCAAAGATTCATGGTAAACAGCTGGCAGACATTTCAGTTTGTGAGGAAAGCAGGGTGCCGGGGTGTTCCGGAGATATAAGAGGAGGGGCTAGGCAGAGCACAGGGACAGTGGTGGACAGGAGCAAGCAGCAAGCAACACACAGAAGTTTAGGAAGAAAAGCAGTCAGCATCTGGGAAGTACAGCTCTCGCATGTACCAGGGGAAGTGTGTTCAGGAATAAACTTCTCCCTGGGCAGTCCATATCAGGACCTGCTTGGAGTAAGGTGAGCCCCATTTTCAAATTACATAATTGTTCTTCCTCCATCCAGCCTCCCCTCTATCCTAGTAAGCCACTGTTACTGATAAGAAAGCTTCTTATTGCACAGGTGTGTTGGGGCAAATGAAAAAGGCAGTATGCTGAACCTCACTGAAATAGGGGCTTGGTCATAAAAAGCTAAGCAAGGAGCTGAGTATAGTTCCTGGGCGCAGTATCAGAAATACAACTGCGTTTATATGAATCTTGATGCTGAGCTGTAGGCACCAGGCAGCTGACATAACAGGAAGCTCATGCACCTTGGAGTCAGGTTGGCCAGGGTTCAATTTCTAATTTGCCGCATACCATGGCACATTTTTAAGCTCACTGACTTTCATGTTTTTGCTACTATAGATCCCCACAGCCATGTGTTTAGAGAAAAGTATACATCTGGTGGTCCAACGCAGGAGTCCAGAAAGCACATTTTACACACTTTAGTTCTTCAGTGGTTTATAACATCCTTTCCACTACCCCTCTTTAATCTATCCCTTCCCAACCAGCTATAAATGTCCCCCAAGTCTAATTCTCTAGATGTGGGGCTCAGGCAGAGGATACTGTGAAAGGAGAAAAGAAATTGATGAAGAATAAATGGGGAGATGGATGGGAGAATAATGATCATGAATATGGACTCTTGGTAACTCAGGGGAGGGAGGTGCTTAGGAGGACCTGGGGCCCATCTGGTGTAAACCCCAAGAGGCAAGTGACTGGAATGGCTAGAGGTGGATCACTCCCCATGTGTTCTCTGGTTCCTAGCCACCACCTGCCATCTGTAGTGAGGGTCTCTTTATCCCTCCCCTCCTTGACTCTCTGAAGAATGAACTATTGTTTCAAGCATTAAAAAATAATAAATAACACAAATAAGTGTATAATTACAAATCAATACAAGTGCTAAGTAAGAAAAGAGGATGCAATGAGAGAGTGTAATAGGGATCTGATTTAAATATGGGGGTTGGGATTGAGAAGTGGGGAATTAAAATGAGTGGAAGTTAAATGTTTTAAGAGTAGGAGGAAAGGGGTTTCTAGGCAGAGGGAGCAACAAGACTTCTATTTTAGCATCAGTGAGATAAAACTCTAAGAAGCAGTATCAGTATCATCAGTCTGTTATCCAGAACCAGATGGGCTTTAGAACTAATTGACCTATGAATGATTTGATGCTTACAAATTAAAAAAAGTAAATAAATAAAACCACAACACTTAAATTCTTAAAGAGTGAGAGTAATCAGCAATATAAAATGAGAAGTTAAAATACTTTAAATAGTAATTATATGGATATAGTCATTTCCACTGTGATCTAACATGTTTCTATCACTTTCCCCAGGCCACAACAGAGGGAAAGGGGAAAGAAGAAGGTAAGAAGACTCAGCAATGTTTGACATTGTCTTTCCCCAAATTCTCCAACCTGCCACTGATGTTTAAGAAACTTAGACCCTCTCACATTCTTCCAGAACAGTGCTGGAAATCCTGTGCAGACTATCTCACGTGTGCTCCGTGGACTAGGTCTCTTGGCCTCTTCCATTTTCTTCCTCTTCTGCCTAATGAACCTTAAAGCAGCAGCAGTCCTGTGTACTCACCTTCACTCCTGCTGGGATTGGCTCAAGAGGGGCACCAAAGGAAGGCTTTGCCAGCCTGCAATACCTGTCTTGAGACAATTAATTTCTTATATCAAAGGCTCTACTGACAGCACCTAAGAGTGGCTTCTGTCATTGTAGAAGCTTCTGGCACCATTTCTCATCATCACAAGAAGTGGTTAAAAACTGATCTCACTGTTTCATGAAGATTACACTGGAAAATAAACTGGGTTTTACTCATTTCTGTAGAGCTCTTCACGTAAGGATTAAGTCATGAGTCCTTTGGGACCCGGGGGAGTAAGATGAGTCCAAATGATAAGTATAATGATCATAAACAAGGTGATGCCTTAGACATTATCAATATGCTTTTCCTTTTGCCTTTCTGAATACAAGATCTTCATCCCGGTTGTCTCAACGCATCTATTAGCCTCAGGGGACACTTGGATATTGCGAAGAAAAAGGACAAGGTAGCACCTAGTCTCTGAGATCAATATACACTATAATTATGAGAGTAGAATTTTCAGATTCCACAGAGCTGTTGGTCCTCATTTAGGTTACATAAGAACACTCAGAGGACTCACCGTGGAGTGGAGGATGTGCTCCATCTGGGTCAAGTGAATGGAAAGAGAAGACATGATTTGGGGGAAACAGAAGAAATTGCCAAGCCTTTCCAGGCCAGGAAATTTGTGGGAAGGAGAAGAGAAGAGAAAAACGAGCACGTAGACAGATAGGTATCTTCTGGCATCCTCTCTGTGGTGAAAAGGAGAGAACATTCCAGAGAGGTGAGGGAAAGATTGAAGGCAGAGAAGGGCTCTGCTCTCTCCATATTAAGTCCTCTAGAAAGATCACCTCTGAAACATCCTCTAGTCACCAAGCTGGCAAGTCGCCACAGCAACTTGGCAACATTAGATGGTGAGGCAGAGGAAGGCCTCGAAGTTAACCTTCTGGAGTCACCCTGGGTTTCAAAACAACTGAGATTCTGGCTGGGGAGCTTGTCATACTGGTTTGACAACATGACTTTGTACCAAGGGTTACTGAGCAGCCTGCAAGGCTTGAGGCTGACTGCCTTAGACCCTGCAAGGCCTATACACCAGCAGAAGCCAACGTGAGGCTTGTTTGCTGGAGAGGGCTGCTCAGTCCTGACCACGCTGAGAAAGACTAGTTCATGAATCTTACCAGTGGCATTCTTCAGCTACAAATGACAAGAGGACTAGGGGCACCAGATGAGGAAACTTGTCCTAGAGCCCAGAGTGACAGACAGCATTGAGACTGAGTTCCAGGCCCTTCCCATTAACTTTAGGTTATGTGCTTGGTACGGCCTTACCTGTTTGCTCAGACACTAACTTAGGGAGAGAAAGAGTGACAAGAGATGGTGTTTGAATGAGTATTTTATGACACTTAAATGGACTATTTAAATTAGATTAGCACTGATACCAGATAGTTTGTTTATTCTCATTCTTGTTTGATTGTGTTTTATTTTGAAAGATGGTGAATTGTGTGAGCACCTTAATGTGAAAGATTATGCTTTTTTAGTCTTTGCACCTCTTCCAGTACCTAACCTATGACTTGGCATGTAAAGGAAGCTCAAAAAAAACCCCAAATACCCTGTAAATGGGTAATGAGTAAATAGATATTTTTAAATTTCAGTGGTCCACAAGATCCTAGAGAGCAGCTCACAGTATCTTAAAGTTTATCCCCTATTTCTACACTTCCCTAACTCAGTGCCGCAGAGATATAAATCACCTTGGGTGAGAAGAAACTGCATCTCTACGACTGGATTTCCAAACTTTAAGAATTTTTCTGTTTCCCAGTCATTTTTGTGTTGGAAGGAGGCAATCATATCTAGTTTGTGAAACCCTGGCTATAAGAGATTTTCAATCAACACACAAAGGTTCACAGAGGTTGTTCCTTCCAAGAATAATCTCCCAGGGCCCCATTCAACAATAAATATTGCCCAACTTCCCCATGCAGAAGTCAGCGTAAGGCCGCAAACACGATGGAAATTGCCTCTGCATCCAGCCGGCTGGTTTGGCAGGCCAGGAGCCAATGCACAAAGAAGGTCTGTCTCTGTTTGTTTTCCTCATACTTTTCCTCCTCTCTGAGCAGTAAGCCATGGAGAGTTATGGAAAAGCCTGGGAAGAATGTGATAGACTCCCTCTTCACGCAGACCCACTAATTATGAAGATCCAAAGTTTTTGCTTACACTGACTGGGCAGTCATGATTCTGACCACTGGACATACTACAAACATGGAGTCCTGTAAACCTCACTCTAAGAAGAGGCTGGGGAGAGACGCCTCAGAGTCTTCACTCACTCTGTTTCATTTTTAGGCTCCTTCCCCCAGCAAAATTAAAATAAAGACAACAGCCATTTTATGACTCATTGTCCTTGTTACCCAGTAGAATCCTAGGGGACATTCTCCTTCTAGTGTCATAGAAAGAGCACCAAAATAACAAGCAGTTTGTTATCTTAAAAGGACAAGAGACCAGGATTTAAGAGACTTAGCTTGTTATTCTAGTATGAATAAAGCCACTGGCTTCCTGCATGACATGAGCCAAGGCCCTTCACTTCTCTGGGTCTGAATTTCCATCCTAAAAAAAATGGAGACCTTGTAATAGTGTTTTAAATTCTGTCATACAAGATAGTTTTTAAATTATTAACTGGATGTAACATCTTGACACTTCGGCCTGAGTTACACTTTTTTTTTCAAGAATATATTTAGGCGATTTTCTAAATCCATTTCTTGAGTTAATTAGCTTGTGTTATCTATAAATAAAAACTTTCCTTCACAAGCTGTTTGGATACCTTAAGATAAAATTCATACAGGAAATGTAAGATAAATATTTGATTTTTTCCCATTATGATACATTGTATTATCAAAGCCAAGAGAGCTGTGATTTATGCAGAGAGGTGTTCATTAGTGATTTTCTCTTTGGAGTTCTGAGTGGTGGCTTCTTCTAGGTAACTGTTTCTATGCTAACAGAAGCAAGATGTATTTTGTCGGTGGTATTCAGCTGAAATAAAGTATTTGCTGGAACCAGTCATGATCCATTTACTAATTTCTGAATTAAAAAGAAAAGCTAATTAATAGCTTTATTAATCAAAAGGGCCCTCATGCTGTATAATCTTCATTCTGGGCCAGAAAAATCTATTCAAGTAATCTAGGTAGTCTCAGAGAAACCAAATATTTGTTAGTGAAGAAATAATGACATCGGTAAGAGATTGAGATGCCAGCTCAAAAATAGTGACGTGGTGTTAAGGAATGCCATGAAAAAGAGGTTTGCCTTACACAGTCAGAAGTATACGTGTAAAGGGATTAAGCAAAATTGTTCCCACGATTTGTGCTGAGTGGGAGAAATCTCTGTCAATTTGCTTGAAAATTGTGTAGGTATTAAAGGGAGGGCATGATTTTAGATATTTTAACAAAAGCATGCTATTTATATTTTTTGAAATATTAGCTTCTATATACTCTAAACCTACTGCTCTGTTATCAATAACCACTTGATTTTATTAAATTCTCAAGAATATCTAGGTTAGCAACATCCTACACTTACACTCGGGTCAAACAAGTGCAAAGATCTAACAGAAATCAATAAAGAACGTGACATGTGGAACCATTACTTTTCCAGTTACAGGTGATTATGTTCAGAAAAGAATGCAACAATTCTTTTAATGTTAACTCTACTTAAATGTCCATTTTCCACCTTTGTCTCTTGCCAGGAGCACAGTGATTATTCCAGACCTGGGCTATGTAATAAATGTCTGGGAATAGTTTCCTTGCTTGAGCTGTTTCTCATACTAAAACATAGAACATGCAGTATTTCACCATCTGGGTCCTTTATGTGTAACTTTTCCTAGTTCTCAACTGGAGTTAGTCGCACGCTCCGAAATACAAATAATGCAAATAATAAGATATTATTTCAACTTTGGCTCAGCCTATTATTCAAAGAGCCTAAGGAAATAAATTAAACTGTTCATCTGAAGTAAGATTAAAAAAATGCTTTGTTGGAAAATAATGCAGAAAGCGCACTTGTATTTTAAATTTCTAAAACTATTACCAATGTATTAGGAGTTTACAGCTTGATGGTAATCCTCTGACAAAAACCAAGTAAAAGGGGAGATTTAGGAATCAAATGATCACATTTTAACATGTAACCATGGAGGGTGATGAAAGCATATTAAGAATGAAAAAAAGTCAAATACTAACAGATGTGGAATATTGTACAAAGTACAAACCCAGTAGGTATCCTCATAGAGAAGAACCATGGGAATGAAAAGCTAAAAGGAGTTTCCCGAGGTTGTTTTAGTCTGTATTCAAGTAGGTTGGACTCAGCCAAATTTGCCTAGAAATTTGTATTGGCCAGCCCAACCTGGATACCCAATAAATAGGTCTTGAACATGTAGATAAGTGGTTGGCCCAGTGGGTGGAAGTATGGGCTGGAAACAACATAGGGGAGACATTGCAAGCACTGGAATATACAACACAGTGTACGCTATATTACACATTGTACTCTTGAAAATGAAAAAGCTGGTTCTTCTGGATACTTCTCTGTGGACAACAGTCCTGAGAATGGATTTCCTTTCTCTCCTTTCTCTCACCCCAGGTCCAGGCTGAACATGTCTATAATCTACCAAGCAGGCGTCATCATCTGGTTTTACCAGTCAATCACCAGAACTCTCACAAAGTTACTCCTCACAAAGAGTTTAACATTGTTCTTCAAGAGTTTGCTATGACCTACAGGGCTCTCGTGTGATCTTGTCCCAGCCTCACTTACCAAGCTCAGTGGGGACAGTCTGCATTATCTTCCAGCTACACTGGATTTCTGTCAGTCTCTAAAATGCCGCAAGCTCTTTCCTGCCCCTTGCCTTTCCCTCTGCCTGAAATGTTTCTCCCCAGGTTCTTTGCATGTTTGAGTTGGTTTCATTCTTCAGATCTCAGCTGGAAGATAACTCTTCAGAGAAGGTTCTCCTGAACTCTAGGTAGGGTGTTTCTACTTTAGGTAGAAAGGAATCAGTTCCCATTAGTATCTACAACAGCAGCCCATTACGCTCATGATTATAACATTGTTTACTTCTTTACTGTTGGTTTTCCTCACTGGAATGTAAACTGGGCAGGGAAAAATTCTGTTTTGTTCATTATTGCATCTCTAGTGCCTAGTAAGTCTTCTGAAACATGGTAGGCCTCAGTACAATGTTGATTAAATAAGTGAATGAAGAGAAGATTGGAAAGATTTTATAGTGAAATGGAAAGATGAGAGGAGGAGAGCAGTACATGTGCACAGTGAAGGAAAGGAGAGAGAATTAAGATGAGAGGTTGTTCATTTCCTGGGGGTCATTTTCAAACCTTTTATTTCCTCCCCAAAATCTAAGTGGACAAGACAAAGCTGTGTGTTGCATATGCCAGGATCCTTTGGGGATATACCTATGGGATTTGACCTTAGGAAGGAAAGGAAAATCAGAAGGGAATATCCAAAGTACCACAAAAACAAGTCTTCAGACACTCTAAAGGAATTATCTGAGCCTCTTGACTAGCTCATAGAGTGGTTACCTTAGCCACCCACCCTTTTGATAAACTGGGAAATTCAGCTAGAAGATGAAAGCTCAAACGTCTTAAATGGTTAACTCAAATGATTAATGAAAATAGAAGACAAAAATTGGAACGAGATTTGCTAGAAGAAAGAGAGTGAAAAAGAATGCTTATTTTATCCGTGTTATTAAACTTTTGGGAACAGGATCAGATTAGAGATGTACATGAGAGAAGGCAAGTAAGAGCCAGAGCCAGAGCCAGAATGTGGCTGAGAATAACCCTGTGGCGATATGTAGTCAGATCCCCTCGATTACAGAACACCTACCATCACCCTCTTGTTTGGGTCAAGAGTTCAGTGACCTTCAGTTAAGCTGTGTTGATGCAATGTACCAATGAGAATAGATGTTTCCACTGCTACTGAGGATGGATGGAGCAGCTTTTTCCTGATGTCTATTAAGTGGGACTTGGACTGCAAAACAATAGCAACAAAAAGAGAGTAGACAACTTAAGCATTTTCCCATAAGCTCAGGGCTCTCATTTGTCCTTGCCAAGGGCTCTAAGTCAGTCTGCATTGAGCAGCAAGCTGAAACCCACTGAGCTGACAGCTGCTGCTGGCCTGGAGCCCACTGTGGACCTGAGGAGAATAATGCTTCCCACTTCATTCAGGGCTTAAAATAAAGCTGAATCACCACTTTGGAGGTACAGAATGTGTCAGCCTGGGGAGACTGAGGTCATTGCTTGTGATTTTCTTGGGTCGTACAGTAACAGAGGCCTTCGGAAGATGTGTTAACCAAGCCACGAACCGTAATATTTCAGTTCACCAATTTGAATTATTTTCCTGTTTACTATGCAGAAGATGGATAGATGGATTTTCCAAAATTATTTTTGCTTCTCCACTGATTTCAGAAGGTTAAGGATGACTTTCCAGACCTTGAAAACTATTTCTAAAATAATGTTTTCTGAAGATATGGTAGAAGTCTTCCTGGTCCTAAATATCTAGGGGCATGCGGGGCTCAGAGATCACTATCAGGAGCCCCTTCATTTCCTTCCCTTTATGCTCCAAGGTGGTGGCACAATTTGAAGAAATAGATTCAACACATATTTTCACAAATGAAATTTGCCAACCAGAGAAAAGATGCACCCACAGCTTCTTAGAATACCCAAATAATGTAATTACAAAGGTTTTCTGGGATGTAGCTCCCAGAGATTCATCTCACTTTTTGAGAAAGGATTCTTAAACACACGTAATAATTCACCATATGCAAAGAGTATGTGTCATCAGAAACAATTTATAAAGCAGCAGGAGGTTGTATGTGGCAGTATATTAAATACTGCTCAATTATATAGACGGATGGCATTGTTTTCACAAGCAAGTAATTTAACTTTCCTATTAGTCATCTCATGAACTTTAGAGGAAAATGAATACCATATATATGATATAAAAACACTGGAAGACACTGGAACACCTTATGAATACATCTAAGAGAATGGATAACATTTTAATGATGTGTATTTTTTGATATAGACTAGTTCTTTGAAAATTGGTGAATCGCTTCTGTTTTTAACAGAGAGATACAGATGGAACAGAATGTTCCAACCTCTTTCTAATTTTTTAATCACTCATTTAGTAAATATTTGTTGACATCTATTATATGCCAGGCATGGGTTAGGGACTTGATGTATAAAAGTGAAAAAGGACAAGATCCATGCCCTCATGCAACTGGTTATCAGAGGAAGAAGACTAATTTGCACATTTAATTATGTGATTATGCTTATGAAAAGTGCCCCCAAAATAAATAAGTGGTGCTAAAAGAACTTGTGATACGATATCCTGACTTAATTTGGAAGGTCTAATGAGAGTTCTCTGATGAAGTGACAACAATCTGAGATCTGAAGGATGAATAGTATTAATTAAAGAAGGAGAGGGAGTGTATGTGAGGAAGACTTGAGAGAGGAAGAAACACAGCAAATTTAATAGCTAAAATTGGGCCAAAGTGGCTGGAACCTCAAGAGAAAGAAGGAGAGTAATGGGAGATAAAGGTATTAATGTAAGCAGGGTCTTGCTGATTTTTTACATTGAAAATTGGGGATTTTATCTTTAAAGTCAATGGGAAGCTGTTGAAGTATTTGATATACTGAGATGCTATGATTAAAAATACATTTTTCATCCTTTTTTTTTGCTATTTAAAGAAAAAATGACTTGAAGGAGGAAGCAAGAATGTACAGAGAGAGATGCCTTCAGCAGCTGTTGCAGAAGTCCAGCAGAGAGGTAAGAGTAGCATGCACTTGAGTGATAATTGCAGTGGAAATGAAAAAAAGGAAGTGGTTCTGCATTAGAATGAATAATATTTGATTAATCTGGCACATAGTGGGCTTCAATACATATTTGTGGAATGAGTGACTGATTAGTTTTACATTTAGGAAAGAGAAGAATCAAGGATCCCTCTTAGATTGGTTTAATTGAGAACTTATTATATATAAAGTTGTTCTCTATTCCAAATGTTGTCCACAGAACCAGCAGCATCAGCATCACTTAAGATCTTCCTAGAAATACAGAATCTCTGGGCCACCCCAGACCTACTAAGAATGGAGCTGTTAATGAGATCCCAGGCGATTTTTATGGACATTAAAGTTTGAGAAGAAGTGTTCCAAAGTAGGGCAACATTGGGCCTGAGACTCATATGATGTTAAGAGAGCAGGTCAGAATCAAAACCAAAAGAAAGAAATGCAGGGACATATTTAAATTAAACATGGATCAAGAATAAGAACTTAGTCAAGATGGGCTTGAATATATAATCAGTTGAGACTTCTTATAGAAACTCATCACCAAAATAAGCAAATTAAATTTTCAAATTCCAAAAAATAAGACAATACTAGTGATGAGAATTCCTCTAAGAATAAAAATAATAATAATAACTGTAATTATAATAGCAGTTAGACAGTAATTAAGACTTGTGTGTTATGGTTACTCAGTGCTTGCTTTCACATACTTTTTCTGTTGGAGAAATCCAAGTTAAAGGAAAAAACCCTTAAGCATATGGGGCAAAATGACATTGTATTTTATGGCGTGTACAAGAAAATGCTGAAATCCTTCTTTACACCCATGTATTTTGACAGAGGCTAATTAAAAAAAAAGCTAAGATCCATACTAAAGCTCTACATGATAACCTCATAAAATATACATACCCTGTGTACAGGAAGAATCATGTTGGTCATTTCTATAGAGCAAGCACAGAAATATTGGAACATAGAAAAGATGTGTGTCCTGGATTCCTATATCATTATGAATCTTGATAGCAAGAAAATGCCAAAAATAGTTCTGAGCTACACTCTAACTCAAAGTACCGTGAAACCAAGATTACTAGGTTGCTTACCAACATGCACTAGATCAGTTCCATATACCCCAAAAGCATAGCGGACAGAGGAGGGAAGCCACTTCATGTTTCCTTAATATGTTGCCAAAAACAGACAAGGTTCGATTGTGCTCAGTGGCTCCTGAGGTTACAGAACATCATTCTTTTCTAAAGTTCCAGCTGGCAGTCACTTTCCCTTACTCTCATCTAGTCCCTTGTGTTTGTTTTATATTCATGCACATGACAGCAGAGTCACCTAATTGGCCTGTGCAATCTCGCAATTATTGTTTTCAGAAGAACGCATATGACAATTATTAGATCAACAATTGAATAATTCAAAGCAGTCACTTAATATTAACATCATGTGTGCATAATGGGAAGAGAGCAGAGGAGAACAGCAAGAATGTTGCGGGGCCTAGACGTTTTACCTTCAGGAAAGAATGAAAAAGGTGACTTGTTTGACCTTAAAGAAACAGGAGGCTCGGGGGAGAAATTAGAAGCCTAAGAATGTATAAGACTGGCTTTAAATGGAGAGGTTCTAGGACCTGGTCAAAAGGGCAACAGAGGAACACAGTGGAAATGAGTTCTCATGACCACAGAGAAGTTGAGGATAAACCCTCAAGGCATCCCACAGCCCTGGTGTAGTGATTGATAACACAGAGCTTGAACTTCAGTGTTCCTGGATTTAGAACCTGGCTCTGCCAGGTTAGATAAAACTGACCAGAAAACTCTGGATAGAGGGAAACATTATTAGGTAAATTCTTTTTTTGTTTTTCTGATTTAGTGCCTTTTTTTTTTTTAAGAGCGCCAGCTCTGAAGTCATACTGCCTAGGTTTGAGTCCTGTGTTTGAATATTTAGTTATTCATTCTCCTGAATTCTCAGGTCTCACACTTGTAAAACAGAAATAATAATAGTACCTACTTGTATGGTTTTTGAAGGATTAAATGACACCTTTCAGACTGACAGTACATGATGAACTTTTTTTTTCTTTTGAGGAAGTTTAGCCCTGAGCTAACTACTGCCAGTCCTTCTCTTTTTTTTTTTTTTTTTTTTTGCTGAGGAAGCCTAGCCCTGAGCTAACATCCATAGCCATCTTCCTCTACTTTATATGTGGGGCACCTACCACAGCATGGCATGCCAAGCGGTGCCACGTCCACATCGGGGATCCGAACCGGCCAACCCCGGGCTGCCGAGAAGTGGAACGTGCGAACTTAACCACTGCACCCCCAGGCCGGCCCATGATGAACTCTTAATAAACATAAGCTCCCTTTATGGTTATTCCTGGCCTGTGCAGAGCACTCCCTAAGCACTGTGAAGAATTCAGAGATGAACCAGGTAATGAACCTGAATGTAGGAGCTTTTAGAATCAAGTAAAGGAAATAAGACCTGGATTCAAATGACCATAATAAACAGGAGTAAGTCTGCCTCAAGAAAGATACAGGTAATAATATGAGCATTTAAAGAAGAGAACTGGGACCGGCCCGGTGGCACAGCAGTTAAGTTCCCACGTTCCGCTTCTCGTTGGCCCAGGGTTCGCCGGTTCGGATCCCAGGTGCAGACGTGGCACCGCTTGGCACGCCATGCTGTGGTAGGCGTCCCACGAATAAAGTAGAGGAAGATGGGCACGGATTTTAGCTCAGGGCCAGGCTTCCCTCAGCAAAAAGAGGAGGATTGGCAGTAGCTAGCTTAGGGCTAATCTTCCTCAAAAAAATAAAGAAGAGAACTGATCTTAAAGGAGTGAGGAAGCTATGGGGCAAATTTGTGGAGAATGTGGTATTTGAAGAGTATTTAGAAATATAAAGAGTTTGACCATTTGGAGACAGGGATGGCAGGGAGTGGTGGGAGGGTCGTGGGATAACACATTCCTAGCTAAGAGAACAGGACAGGCGTTCATTTTGCAAAGTATTCAGAGTCTAATGCTGACTTGAGATTTGTTCAACAAAGTTTCCCTGTTGAGATATTCTAACAGTTTACTGAATTTTCAGCAGTCAGCCAGCCTCCCACACACCAGCCTCAAAAGCAGGGACACATCATTTGTTTAGAAGGAACAACCATTTCAACGAAATACTACGGCCTAGCATCAGTACGACCCTCATGAGTTTTCATTGTTACTCCATTATTGAATTTACTTCCAAGTTTATCATTTAATCATCCACATTGTGCAAGAACAGTAGTTTATTCATGATTGTTAAAAGAGGAAGAAAAACCTCAAGTATTGAAAACAACCTATTTAGATTCTAACAGAGTACAAAACTCAAAATGCATCTTTTGGGAACTAATGTTCCATTTCATGCTTTAATTCAAATTAAAACATAGAAAATCATGAACATCAACACATTAAACAGGTTAGAAAAGAATGGATTCATTTTCTGTGACACATAGAATTTATTGGGATTAAAATACTAAGGAGAACATTCTTGGCAAAATATATTCTTGATTTTCCTTCAGGCTGTTAGTCTGGAAACTTTTGCAGAAGTATAGGGACTGACTCCCAGATACAATTTTTTTTCTTCTCTCCTTCTGCTTATGCATATAGATTTTTTTAAAAATATACATTTATGTAAATACAAATCTGTTACATTTGTGAATTCCAATAAAAACGCTAATTGTGTGGCATGGGGATTTAAATTCTTAATTCCACCAAGGGAGCTTTATTTTCTGAAGCTTTGCTGAATTTTAGCCAGTCAGTTAGGTACAAGGAAGGGAGGATGGCATCACTTCACCAACATGACCCAATCAATTCAGACAGGCTGAGAGCAAAACAAAAGCAGTACAGATTAAACCAGCCCAACCTGGAGAACATTCACACCTTCAGCTGAGGTGTTCAGATGACTCAAATGTGCTTTCCTGACCCACAGCTAATTGGCCAACAGGTGAACTCAGGTTCTCAGCGAAGTTGGTAACTTTGGCCCTAAGCAATGGCATTCCCTGATCTTTGGAATGAATTGAAGTTTCTTCTGAATTATGATATCATAATTTACTTACTCCAAATTAAATCCTATGCACGAGCACATTTCCTATGACAAAAATCAAACTTATAATTTCATCAGAACTGATGAACTGGATCTAATTCGATGCAGAATCCCCTGATTGGGTTATATTTCTCTTTTAAATAATTTTTCGTGTTTTTTTTTTATTGAGGTCATATTGGCTTTTAACATTGTGTAAATTTCAGTTGTACGTTATTGTATGTCAGTTTCTGTATAAACTGCATTGTGTTCACCACCAATAGTCTAGTTTTTATCTGTCACCATACACATGTGCTCCTTTACCCCTTTTGCCCTTCCCCTACCCCCTTTTCCTTTGTTAGCCACTAATTTGTTCTGCTTATTTATGTGTTTGTTTATCTTTCACATATGAGTGAAATCATCCTGTATTTGTCTTTCTCTGTCTGACTTATTTCACTTAGCATAATACCCTCAAGGTCCGTCCATGTTGTCTCAAATGGGACAATTTTGTCTTTTTAATGACTGAGTAGTATTCCATTGTATATGTGTGTGTGTGTATATATACACACATATGTATATACATATGTGTATGTATATATACACATGTATATTACATCTTTTTTATCCATTCATCCATAGATGGACACTTGGGTTGCTTCCAAATCTTGGCTATTATGAATAATGCTGTGATGAACATAGGGGTGCATAAATCTTTTTGAATTGTCAATGTCATATTCTTTGGATAAATAGCCAACAGTTGAATAGCTGGAACATATGGTAGTTCTATTTTTAGTTTTTTGAGAACTCTCCATACCGTTTTCCATAGTGACTGCACCAATTTGCATTTCCAAGAGCATGAGGGTTCCCTTTTGGGGTTATATGTCTATTGATGACATTATAACACCCTTTCTCTTTTCTACTTTTGAGACACAATTTCATTTCTTTTTTTTTTTTTTAATAAAGGAAGAGGTTCAGAGAATTTCTTAAGTGAAATAATGTCCAGATTTGTGAAGAATATGTCTTGGGAAACAAATTTTGTTGTAAATGTTAAAAAAAAATACTTCTATAAGACTGGACTGTGTACTGTGGGAAATGGAGGATCTTATTTTCATCTGTATGCCATTGAACTGATAGTGCACAGCTGTGGTATACATACACATTTATTCACACATTAAAAGTGATAGCTACATCTGAACTCACATTTTCTAAAGAAAACCACATTGAGAATCATCAGATTGTAGCATGAGGTTTATCTAACTTGGGTGAGGACAAAACTCTTCACTGGGGACTTCATTTTATGAAAATATCAATGAGTTCTAATTTTGAGGTCATGAGAAATGCCAAGTACTGAGAAAGGAATGCTTTGCCTGTATGAGTCAAGCAGAAGACATAACAGTATTTTTTTTTTCATCTTTACAGGAAGACAGTATGCACAGTGGAGAGAACGTGAATTTTAAAGTCAGAAATAGCTGAATTTGAATCCTAGCTCTGCTACTTACAAGGATCCTGGTCTTGAGTAAGTTATTTATTTCTCTGAGTTCCAGTTCCTTAAACATTTAAGATAGAAATAATAATGCACATCTTGAAAGCTAATTGTGGATAATAGATAAGAGCTTCAGTGTATCCAAAGTGTTTCTAGACTTCACCAAACCACGGGCACATTGGAGTCTCATTAACTGAAATAATGTAGGTTTCAGTGTCTCTTGCCTCATCATGGATGACTTACAGTTTATCCAAGTCTCACCAGATTACTTCCTGTAATCCCCAGAGAGATCTCCCCAACAATATTTAACACTTCAATGCTTTTCTCATCAGATCCTCTGAGCCTGAAGCCTTTCCCGTGTCAATGTTGCTTATGTGCTTTATGTGAAGGCCAATACATGTGCTAAGAATGTTGTCTTCAGCCAACAGTGGAGCATTGCCCAAATGGAGCATTCAGAGGTATTTGGTCCACTGTCTTCTTCTAAATCCTCACTGCACTAAAAGCCAGGAGGAGGTCCACTCAGAAGTGAGAAGAGAGTCTCTCTCTCTTACTCTGTGTCACACTTTGTTACCCGAGCCCAAAAGCTGCTTGTGCCACCGTGCTTTTCAGAGTCACCCATAAAGCCAGTTTCTTCACCTTTTGCATATAGCTTCTCTCTCTATAAGGTTTAGAGTGATGCACCCAGGTTATAGAAACCAGACGTGTGACCTTGACGAAGTTTCTTAACCTTTCTACTCCTCAGTATCCTGATGTATTAAATAACATTACAATAATATCTACTTATAGTGTTGTCATAACCAAATGCATTAATATATGCAAAGCACATCTTGTAAGCACTATAGAAGCATCAACGGTTATTAGACCTTTTATTGTTCTCAGAATTGCTGTAGAATGTAGACCCTGGAAACAAGAGGAAATTGTTGGAAGAGGTTAAATGATGACTCAAATTATTTAACTGAAATATTAAAAGGAGATGTGATTTATACTGTACCCTAAACTGGTACAATTATCTTCAATCAGAAGGTACAGTTTCAAAAAAATAAAGTATTCTAGGAGCATAGAGGGAAAATTAATCTGTCCTGTGGATGTTTAAGGGGTAAGCGAGAGGATTCATGTTGGAGTTAGTATTTCCAAGAGACTTAGAAAAATTAGAATCACTTTGAAAGAAGAGAAGATGAGATGGTAAAGCCGGACTGATGGCAAGTCAACTTCCTCATCAGAAGTTAAACGATAACCTTTTTCTATGGACGTCCACTTTGTTTTCTTTAGAAAACAAACGTTCCGTCGAAAATCAAGCATACTTGAGAATGGTGAGTGGTCCACAGGATAAGGGAAGTGGAGACTAGTGAGACCTCTAGCTTGAAAAGTAAGCTGAGATTGTAGGTGACATTGAACGACATACTCAAAAGTTTAGGTCTATTTTTAAGGGAATGAAGAGATAGCAAAAGTTTTTGTAAATAGAATCCTTGACCATTTTCATATCTTCAAACAATGCTCGCTTTCAGACGTTATGTTTGAAAACCCTAAAACTGCCTTCTGTGTTCTAAATTTACATGTTTGTATCCCATCCAATAAATTACCTTTTTGGCGGTAGTGCTTGCTGTATAATTTAGAGATATGGCAGCATCTTAGCACAGAAATTTTTAAAAAACTCTATGTTTTATTGCATTTTACTCTTATTATTTTACAAACAGAAATATTACCCAAAAAAGTGCTGACATTAGTGATGACAAGCAAAGATCTCATGAACTTAATAAACTTGAGATAAAGATGGAAATCATTAGGCTAAACTTAGAAACTCATTGAACCTAGGCCTATTGACTATGTCAGTAATTACGAAGGAAAAGAACAAAGCAAAAGAACATGTATGACTTGTTAGTTATCCATTTTTAAAGACTGTGTCTAAAAGGTGAACTGAAATTAGGAATTTCAGATCAGTTGTTAGTCCTCTAGGAAGGAATTTCGCTTATAGTATGTAATTCCATAGGTGGCTTGCATGAATTTACCTTTGATAAGTTTTCAGGAACACTATTATATAAGAAAGCAGGGGACCATCTGAGGCTGATGCTTTAGAAAGTTAACTTGGATAGCTAAATGGGTAAGGGAGGAAGCCTTTGTTATAGCCCAAATTAAAGATGATGGAGATTTAAGGCAAAGTCAGAGAGAATGAAAAGAGATTCCATAGCAGCTGCTCAAGGAAAGAGAAAAGAAGGCCAGAAAGGAAAGGAATTGGGATGACAGATGTGGTCTAACTCTTTCCAAGATATTTCATGGTGTTTGCATAAGCTTGAAACTAATACCAGATAAGGATAAACAAAAAAGGAGAATTTCAGCCCAACCTTGTGTGTATTGTACATACACACAAACATCCTAAGAAAATATTGGCAAACCAGAGATAACAGTGCATAAAAAACATCATGACCATATTGGTTTATCTCAGGAGTCAAAGGATGGTTTCATATTTTAAAAAATTAATGTATGTCACCACTTTATCAAATTTAAAAAAAGAGACATCATTACCTCAATTTGTGCAGAAAAGGCCTTTGATTAAATTCAGTGCCCATTCATAATAGTATTTATAATAAAACTTTTAGCAAAATAAGCATAGGAGAAAACTTACTTAACCTGGTGTGTCAGTTGGAGTCCAATCTGGAGACAGAAACCACACAGCAATTTGAACAGGAAAAATTTAATGTACAGTATTGTTAACTATAACAAGCTATTAGAATAAGCGAGGGATTGGTTAGTGAGAAGTAAAGAAAATCCTTAAGAATATAGCAAATATATGAAGCAGCAACCTAGGGTTGAAATACAGTGCCCAAGGAAGTCTCTCCCCCCTCTCCCCCTAGTGAGATCCAGACATCCTTAGAGAGGAGAGGAGAGAAGTTACTGTAGTATCATACCAGTGGAATTTACTGGAAATCTGCTCTCTAGAAATTGCCAAAATCCTACTGTAGGATTTTGGGCAAAACCATTCATGGGGAGGCATCTTGCTGGAGGAACTGTGCAATGAAACAATACAAGGAGAATGCCAGCGGAAGCTGCTAGCCACTGGTTGCTACTGACCTCCATGACGGCAGGAGCCTAGCGCTAAAGAAGCAGCCTGTGCTGCAGGAGCTGGACGTTGAGGAAGCTGCACGTATCATAGTATCCTGATGTTGGAGAAGCTGTCTGTGCCAGAGAAGCCTGGCCTTGGAGAAGCTGTGGTGCTTCAAGCGCCAAATGCTGGAAAAGTTGCCTGTGCTTTAGGATCTGGGCCGTGGAGAATCCATGTACCTTACAGGAGCATGCCCAGTGAGTACAGCACTGCCAAGGTTAACCTTTCCTCCTGTAATGTCTTGCTACTGCCCTCTGCTATCAAAGTTTAACATCACACCATCTGCCAAAGGAAAAATTTTTAAAGGGCCCATTTCCATTTTCACAGAGCAGGCAATAAAGCATGTACTTGGAGCTGAGAGGAAATAAATTGATAACCAGCATCATTAGTAATAGAAATCTAATAAGAATATACAGCAACTATTGTAATTTATTTTAAAGCAATCCCTTTAAAATCAAGAACAGGACAAGGACTCTAGCTATTACTGCTTCTATTCAACATTCAACTGGAAGATCTAGCCAGTAAAATAAGATAGAAAATGAAACAAAACATATAAACATTGTAATCAAGGGAAAGAAAATGCTAATATTTGTATGAGAAACATAAAAGAGAATATAGTAAGTAATTAAAAAATTAGAATTTCTGGGGATTTTAACCTAGGCTGCCAGACTAAGAGCTCATATTTTTAATGACCTTCATAAATTGTCCTTTTAAATAATTCTCAGAGACAATCAGGCTTTAAATATTTCTCTGTGGCACATTTTCAGACTTCACGATACTAAGGCTGAAGAAAATACTCTGAGCGTTCCCCCACAGACATGAAAGTTCATTAAACCTCCATTAGTACACAAATGCACACATATACACAATGCCCACGCACATAAGAGTGAATTCAAAAAGCAAAGAACTGGGAAACAGATTACACTATCCATGGGACCATGGTGTGATTTTCACTTCATCTGGATATCTGATACAGTGCTTATTTTTATGGCTGAGATTCAATGTGCAACTTCAACATTCAATGGGTATTCATTGAGTACATGCCATAGGTCCATCTTTTAAGATGCTCTGAAAACAGCAATAAAAAGATAGGCAAAGTCGTTACTCTCTTCAACTCACATTCAAATTGAAGAAGTGCTGTGAAAACAGAGTGGCATACTAAGAGTGTCTTGGTAAGCTTAGCAAAAGTCCTTCTTCCAACAAATTAACTCAACACGTATTGGAGTGCTATTGTCAGTCTCATGAATTTAAGTGCTGGTTATAAAGCTAAGTTTGATAAAGCATCCCTTGCTCAAATACACCTCCAGCTCACCACTTTCAGAATTACATAATCCCTTATGGGCTCTTAAATAAGCATCCCTTGATTTGAAGGCTTGGCCCACTACTTATTAGCTGTTCATGAGGCCTGTATAATGGAGATGATAACAACGACAATACATATCTCAATACATAACATTATGTATAATCTCATAAGGTGGTTATCAAGATGGAATGAAACTCTACATTTAAAATGCCTAGCACACTTCCTAGAAGATACTCAGTATTCAATAATTATTGAAGATGATAATGGTGATTATTTTTATGTTTCTTAAAAGCCATAGAACTTGAATCCTATCAAAAAGCACACAACCAATCCAATGACATACCTATCTGATAGTTACTGAGCTGGGTGAATAAATTTGTTGGTCTCTATCCAACTGAGATCAAAAAGGGTCTTCTGTTAAAGAAATCATTGAAGCTAGGGAAACGGAGTTCTACATGTTTCTCACCACTGGGTGTAGGCGATGCAGATTTAGTGGAAACACATTTATGGGCAAGCTTACATAGAACTGTAGTTCAGATTTACACAAAACTATACATTTTCAAAACATGTTATGATTATCTACCCCATTACCATGACAAGAAGCCAAAGCTATAAGTCAGCTTTGTATGGGAAATGCTTACAAATTGATTCCAATGAACAAATTAGAGGTTAAAGGTGATTCCTGAAGTTTTAAGGGAAAGAGAAAAAAAAAATCCCAGAAATCTCTGTGGAGTATTTTTATTTTTTGTTGAATTGTCATTTTGTGGTGATCATTTGAGTGAGGAGTACAGTTAAAATTGCAGAAGTTACCTCACAAGTCGTTTGCCAATAGCAGATACCAGGGAATGGATATTGGTGTCAATATAAAATTGAAGAGAGAGAGGGTGAGAGAGGCAGGGAGGGGAAGGGGAGGAGGCTTGGAAAAAGGATGTGGGAGATAGAGAGATTCCTTCAGTTCATGACAATGTTTCATTTGTTGTCTTCCATTTAAAGCTGTTGCCAAAGGACCATTGTAAGTGGAATTCTTTTCCTTTCTTTCTCGCACTCCAGACTCTCTCTCATTCCCCTTCTCCTACCTTACTCTTTCTATATCCCCTGACTCTTGTCCAAACCAGTTTCTTATGTTAGTTCTGACATTTTATTTATTTTCTATTTGTTAATAGAAAAGAATGATCTGCCCAGGTCCACAGAGGAACTGAGTATCGATGTTGTGGTCCTTCCACTATACATATAATGTAACACAACTAAAGCTTTGCTTAGGAGGAGAAATTAAGTAAATTGTCTAAAAAGTTCTTTCTTGGTGGAAGGATTCTGATAGAGAATGTTTTTCTGTTTTTAATCTTTAGAAAGAGGCTCCAGTAATATTAACCAATAGCACCTTAGTGATATCTCTAGCCCTAGGCAATATTGTATATAAAATATAGAATCGTGGAGATGTGACAGTGGATCTAGTTATTTTACCTGTCCAGGAGTTCTTGTCCTTCCTGATCCCAACTTGATTTCAAAGGACAAGGAGTTGTCCTTTCCCCATTGTGTGCAGTCTTGGTGGGAAGTAGCTTCTGCTTCCTCCTACAGAATCATGGAGAGCAGATAACCCCTCTCCACGACCCAGTGTATGGAGTGAGTGGAATGTGATTTAGGCCAGACCAATGAAATGCTCTCTCCCTGGACCTGAGTAGGTGACACAATGATGTGAATCATGGCCAGAGGTTATTCTTTACTCCTGTAGTGGTGACAAGGTACCTAAATTCCTGCTGCATGCCATTCCTTCTGTGAGCCCCAGATGGGATCCAAGAAAACTCCTTTTGCCTAAAATAGCCAGAGTAGATTTTTGTTGCTTAAAATTAATAGCTGAATTTTACAATTGCTCATTAGAAGAGCTCTTGGAAGTTCTACCTTAGGAGAAGATATAAACAAGGTGAGATAGGTCATCTGGAAAACAGGGTTCAGAAAAACCAACCCTGTTGATGTATGCCCATCACTCTCCCAGAAAGACTGACAATGGATCTGGAGCACACAGGGCTTTCGTCAAGAGAGGGGTGTTGCAACGTCAGTGAGTGTGGATTGGGCTTGCTGCTTTGGGGAAGGGAAGTCATACCAAAGAGGAAAAAACGTCAAAAAAAAAAAAAGTGACTTTTTAAATGCTAAGCAAAGGATATAGAATATAATAAAGGATTTTTGAGTTCCTGAAACCTGGCTTTAATTCCCAAAATTCAAATTGTTCTATGTCCAATGGAGTGGAGAATAATGTATTTAAAATAACAGCCAGGTTTTTTTTACCCTAAAGTTGTTAAAAAAAAAAAAAACAACCAAACAAACATAAAACTCAGGGCTGTGATGGAAGAAGAGCCTGAGAAGAGAGGATTGGGACACAATTTGGGTAGTTCTCTGAAGGAGTGCCTCATGCCATCTTCTCCATATTGTCCCCATTCCAAAAGAGGTTTAGTGGGATCAGAGAGCAGATTATAAGTATCAAGACTCTGAGTGAGCCTAAGGAGGCAGGAAACCTTCTTGTGATCCTCACATCCAAGGGTGGTTCACAGGAGAAGAATAGACACAGTCCCACAGTGTCGAGGCAGAAGGGCTGGTTGTGCCCCCCAAGTTTGATTGTGAGAATCAGAAAGTTTCTCTCATACTCAGAAGGGTGCAGAAGTGCCCCAGAGAGGGTTGACTCTTCTGAGAAGCCAAGAGGATGCAGTGTGCATGGACCGGTGCCTGTGCATCAGATGGGAACTCGCCTTCCCCATAGATGCAATTGGATACAGATGCCAAAACGTAAACAAGAATAGAGTTGAAATACATTTTAGTGGATGTCAGAGTAGACACATGAGGAACTTGTACCATATTCCTGATCCCCAAAACTCAACCTCATAAAGCTGTGATGTTATATAAACCCATTGGCATGCAGATTGTTTCAGCTGAAAAGGGAGAAATGAGATGAAGAGGAAAATTGCTAATTTTATTGTTTACTTGGCATTGATAAGATTACATTTTCTGCCATCAAGAGAATGGCAGCTCAAGAGAGAATGTTTTAAATTATAGAAAAATATGAGGAATTATATTTTTGGATGGACAAATTATGGGTCAAAAATATTGTACCTAATAAATGCAACCAACAGTATATCACTTACTTAGTTAAAACCTTTCAAATATCTGATAGCAATCTTTTGCATTTACCTGCCCAGAATCCATCACTTCTTGTTCTGCTACGAGCACTTCAATTTTCCTTTTGGAAGCCTTCCATCTCCGTTGTCTCCATATTGCTTCTGTGAGACTGACCCCATCATCTGGCTCTAAGGCTGGGCAAGTCACCCAGGCACAGCAGATCAGAATCAAAGTGACTGGCTACAAAATGAGTTCATGATAATGCAGAACAATGAGTCATCTTGAGATCTTTTCACTACAATTTCTGAAAAACAGGTGTTGGTGTGACAATGCTGGTGGCCATCTTTACCATGTTAAGGTAAAAGTTTGCCTAACAGTGACACTAAACTAGAGAAAGTGAAGAGATGGAGAAAGAAAAACTGTCCTGAAGTCATTGTGGAAGGTCTGGATCCAGTTCTCCCGAATCAGATTTACCCCTTGAATATGTTTTGATTATATGCAACACATTTTTTTCTTTTTTTCTATTGTTTAAGCAAGATTTATTCACTTGTAACCAAAAAAAGCCATAATAGAAATAAATTCTCTTTAAAATTAAAAATAAAATCTAAACTCCTTCACATAATCTACCAGGTCCTATAGCATCGGCTCCTTGCCTGACTCTCCAACCTCTTATTCTACCCTTCCTCTCTAACACAGCTCCACTCGCTCTAGATTATCTGCCTGCATGTCTCTAGTTCTCCTCTCTGTGCTGCACGTGGCCGGCTCCTTCTCATCTTTCAGGCCCTGGCTCAAATATTAAAGAGAACTTCTCTGACCAGTACTGCTCCCTATCTCACCACTTTAAATCTTCTCATTTCATCACCCAGTTTATTTTCTTCACAAAAATTATCAGTATCTGAAATAATCTTGTGTATTTAATTGTCTACTTTTTTATTGTCTGCCTTCTCCAACCAGAATGTAAGCTCCATGAGGGCAGGTATCTTATCAATCTTGAGCAACACATGGTGCCTGACCTTTTGTAGGCACATAATAAATACTGCTGGAACAAATCAATGAATTTCATTCTTATATTCAGCAATTACATAGTGTTGACTACAGTGCCAGGCACTGTCCTAAAGGTTTTCTAATTATTGACATGTTTAATTCTCATAACAATCCTATGAGGTTGGAATTAGTATTATCTCCACTTGACCAATTACGAAGCTGAGCCACATGATGGTTAAGCCATATGCCCAAGTGGGGGGGCTAAGTAAGATTCACATGTGACAGCTGGCTCTTGACTCATTTCTCTCATCCTCTGTGCCATGCTTCCTGAATGACTTATTGATTGATTTGATGAACAAGTTGGCGACTAAGAAATTGATCATCTCTAGGTGCAATGAGAACGCCCAGTTCTGAATTTAAAGAGCGAGGATTGACCTTGGACTCCATGATTCTGCCCAGATATTAGCCCTAAAGGTCCAGTTGGTGGCTGCAGAAGCGCTCCTCTCACTTAATGCTACAGCACTATGCATGCTTGGGAGAGTTGTTAATTTGCACTGGTGGGTTGAGTCCTTACAAAATATTTCACATCTACTTAATATTGTTATGTAACTTTGGTCAGTTGAGAAGATACCAATTTGTTCATTCATTGGGAAAGAGTGCAGGGCTCTCAATGAGGAAAGACCTCAAAGGCATATTTTTACCATTCTTTATAAAGCAGCCACGACATTTTATAAAGTTTAATCAACCGGTTTATAGTTACTGCTGTTGAATTTTTGTAGTGTATTTCAAATCCTACTTCATTTTCTTTAATAATTTTGTAAACTTTATGGTCTGACTCTACTAATCATCTGGAAATAAGATGAATCAAAATAGAAAGGATGTTCCCCATTTAATCTTCAAAGCCTTTCTTATGTTAACCAACATTAAAAAGCTGTGGGTATATTCATTTCTTTTCATTGAGAACATTAGTCTGCCTTTGTTACAGACAACTTTTTTTTTCCTTCTTTGGGTAAAACTTAATCCTACTGAAACGAGTTGCAGCTGTTGTACAAATTCATATTTTTTATACTGATAGGAAGCAGTCAGACATTTCAACTATTCAGTTTTGTTTAAAAGTAATTTAACAGTTCAGTTCACTCTTAAGAAGACATTGATGAAGGAATTGTACAGGAATGTGTTTGTAGCCAACCGAATGTTTGTGATTAAAAATATTTGTGAAGGCAACACTGCTAGCCTTGAAAAGATTATAAGGTCCTGCAGTCTGGGAGAAATTGATTGAGGGAGAATCCACTAACACTTGAAGTGGTAGCTTTTGACCTCTGGCACTGGTAAATACCAGCCAAATGATGCACAGACTTCACTTGTAAGTGACTAACCCTTACATAACTTCCTTTCCTTAACAAACTCCGTGAAGTCTCCAATTTTCAGAATTACAGAATCTGACATAATGAGATACATTTTGATACCAGGCTTCCCTAAACACTGACTACTCTCTCCTCGTATCTCCATTCCTGACTCAAAACCATATTGATTTCCTTTTCTGGAAAATTGGAAAGTATTAAGAAAATCGGTATTTTGTACACTTTCTCTCTCTCAGATTTCCCACTAGCAACTCATATCTTACCTAATCTTATGAAATAGTGGTTAAAAGCATAGACCTGAGGGTAAACTGATTAGAAGTCTATTAGAGATGGAAATCTATTGAAAACTAGACTCACCACTTAATAGATGTCTAATGCAGGGTGAGCTAGGAAGATTTTCTAAACCTCGGTTTATTCATCTGCACAAAGGAGATAATATTGCCCACTTCATAGAATTTAGGGGCATTAAAGAATATGATCTATGTTTAATACCTAGTATCCAGTAATTCATCAAGGAAAAACCCAATAGTTACAGGAAATATTAAAATCTTCTCTTACAACCAAACTCATATTTGGCTCCAGTTCCCACCAACAGGTAAGAGTTAGAACTAATTAAAATTAACTTAAGGAAAAAGATAATTCATTAATAATAATTCAAAATAATACTGGGGTGTCTCAAAGAACCTCAGGATAGGAATGCCGCTGGGTCTCAGGAAGAATTGGAAGAGAAACTTCACAATTAATAAGACTCTCTCTGTTTCTCATCTATTCACATTTCTGAATATCCACTTGGTCCTTCTCTCTTCCTCTCTAGTTTCTTCCCCTACCTTGACCATACGGTGGAAGTTATGACCATTAACATCTCCCAAGGGTTATAAGGGCAGCCATTCAAGAGGGAAAAATTACTTATCTCTTTACATGCCACATCCAAATCTGTGAGGAAAAGCTTTGCTAGTCCACTTTGGCTCATGAGCCCACTGCTGGTCCAGTAACTGAGGCCAGGTTGCTCCTTCTTACAATCATGTTGATGGAAGATGTTAGTGGTAGGAGGAACAATTTAGTTTCTAGGAAAGGAGTTTCATAGATGGCCTTGAAAATTGCCAGGCTTCTCCAACTGTCCGTCCAGCTCTCTTCTTATGTTGGGACATGTGCACTCAGGAAGAAGAGCTTCCTTCTCCCTGAGTCGTTTCTTG
Source organism: Equus caballus (assembly GCF_041296265.1). Taxonomy (NCBI): domain Eukaryota; kingdom Metazoa; phylum Chordata; class Mammalia; order Perissodactyla; family Equidae; genus Equus; species Equus caballus. The sequence continues at coordinate 67,029,011 of NC_091692.1, read as the reverse complement.
GCAATCCTGGCTGCCATTGTTGTTGATCCCATTCTGCTCCCAGGCGTAGAACCATTCTATAACATTCATTTTAGCAGCACCGCAACTGCCATCAATGCAACTCACACAGGTTCTCAAAAATGCTTGCCTGATCCCCGTGCCTTTTTCTCTCATCACCTGGATTATAGAATCTTAGCACTTAGAAGTGAATTTAGAAAACAGAAATCACACACACACACACACACACACACACACACACACACACACACGTTAAAGATGGGAAAATTGAAACCCAGATAAATAAAGTCCTTAGCTGATATCACACAGCACACTGAAGCCAGGTCTCTGAACTTGCAGACTAGTCTTCTTCTTCCTAAAGTTGGATATTTCTCGGTCACCAGTAACCATTCATGATCCAATTCTTTCTCCACAAAATGCAGTTGTTTCTGGGTCTGGAGCCCTGGTCTTCAATAAAAGTAGCTGGCTTCCCCAACCCAGCTTGGTAATAACTTCAGATTATACCTGACTTCAGAAAAAGCAGCTGCTGCACACTGTTGTGAACTCTACTTGCTTTTCCCTTAGAGGCAACAAAGGCACCCGAAAAGGATTTAAATTAGGGATTGTAGTCATATCTTTGTTATCCATTTTTCTTTCATAAGTTCCTTGTTATTAGTATATATATTAAGAAGCTAAGTATCCCATTAATGATGTTTTTGAAAGATATTTACAGGTGAGGACAGCAAAAAAAAAAAAGTATAATAGTGAAGAGTTTGGATGACATCCTGAGACTTATTATGAATGTGCCTGTGCCTTTGAGGCAATCTACCCCCTTTTGCCCATTTCTAGAGGGGAAAAGGATCACTTGTTCCTTTAAAAAAAAAAATTTAAACACTTGTAGAGAGGGCCTGATGGAAAATTCTTTCATCTACTTTTTGATGATTCTCATAATAAGCCTAAATATTATGTATTTGAAAAAATAAGGATTACTTTCTAATTACTGCCTAATGTTAAATATTTCTAAGACTATGTCATAATGTACTGAGCTCCATGATTATTGGTTTATATTTTATATATACTCCTTATTGATATAATATCTGTATATTTTTCCTCCTCTCATATATGGTTCACATCTATTATTTTTAGAGTCTCAGAATAGTACTCTAATCTTTTAAAAGTCACTCCTTTTCCACTCTAGTCAATGTGGTTCTATAGAACATGGCTCCACCCTTAGCTCCAACGGGTGGCGTGTAACCAAGATATGGCCAATTAGAGTACTGAAGTCTCCTGGTCATTGCGATGGGCTCAGGAATAAGCATGTGTCCCAATCAGAGCCAATGAGAGTCAATTTTTTAAAATCTATTGTAATCATTGGGTAAAATATTGAAAAAAAATAAATTGTAAGTTGAAGTTGGTGGCAACTGCCTGGAAGAGAAAGTCTTTCTGAGACTTGAGCCAACACAGAAGGAAGTGAAACTGAAAGACAGAGTAAGATTGAGTTCAGCTGATATTGTTTGAGCCCCTAGATCTAGCCATGCATGAGGTTTTTTATTTTCCTTAACTTAAGACAGTTTTATTATTTTTATCTGTCACTTGGGAAGAATCTTGACCAATTCTATGTAAAAACCTTTTACAAATCTATATCTCATATAAGCACTCTCTGCTGTATCCATCCTACTTTTAGAAAAGTGTAACTGGAAACAGTGCAGGATCCCAGAGTGGAGGATGTCAGATTTTCCACAATGAAGAGAAAGGACTGATAAGTAATAATAATGGGTTGATACTAGAATTTGAATTTTTAAAAAGTGAACTATAGGAATCAAGATGGGAGATAAGCACACCTTAATTAATGAAGGTGGAGAGGAAGGAATGCACAACATAGGTATTGGAAATAAGAAACATCAGCACTTAATAATAATGATATTTTCCCTCAAGTTTTTGTGCTTTTGGTGCATAGGTAGCATGATTCAGTGCATTTGGAGACTGGGGCAGGGTGGGGTGGGCAATTATTTTACTGAGTTTCCTTCAACTTGGCACCAAGACAGCTGTTTTGAGAACTCTGGGAACTGGATCATAGGTAGATAAGTCCATTTGCATGGCATGTGTGTAGAAAAGGTGGTTTAAAGAGAGTAGGAGGGATTAGCTACGTAATGGCCTATAAAGACTAGACCATAAGGCCCAGTCTGGGATGGTAGGAGCTCACAGAAATTGTGAAAAGAGCTGGATAGAACTGCTATGTAGAATCTTAAAAGGTAGGGAGGTAAACTGGAGAGTGGTACACCTTTTCTGTTTTACCCATAGGATGAGGCCAAGGAAGATTAGCTAAAAGTAATGTTCTAGTCCACAGCTTGTGTTTTTAAGAGGCCACCCACATTATTACATAAATTAATAGAAAGAAAACGAAATTCTTGAGTTCTATTTTAATGTGACATTAGCTGTTATATCAGTCAATATTTTTTACAATCCCATTCTAGTTTGTCTGTTTGCTTTAAAAAACAATCTGGCACTCGTGACAACACGGATGACCCCTGAGGGTATTATGCTAAGTGCAGTAAGTCAGACAGAGAAAGACAAATACTGAATGATCTCACTTATATGTGGAATCTAAAAGAAAACAAACAAACAATATAATATGGCAGATTAAAATCCTGAGACATGTGTTCAATGCAAATGTGATACCAAACAAAACACTGTGGTTGTTTTCTTCTTGTAAAATACCACGTGGTAACTATAGTTGACAATACTGTGTTGTATACTTGAAATGTGCTAAGGGAATAGATCTTACATATTGTCACTACAAAAAGAAAAGAAAGAAAATGATGACTATGTGGGGTGATGGGTATATTAATTAGCTTGATTATGGTGATAATTTCACAATGCATACATATATCAAAACATCAAGTTGTATACCTTAATTGTATATAATTCTTATTTGTTAGTTATACCTCAAAAAAGGTAAAAAAAATGCCATGTTTCTAAATTAGATTCATGGTTATTATCTAATAGGAATATCCTCCTTTAAAAATTTAGCATTAATGTCAGTTTAATAATATCTGATAATTTACAGTATATGACATTGCCAAAGCTTTAATATTCTTGTGTGGCTAAAAAATATTTTTATGCTAAAGCATCACCTCAACATAATTTAATTAACTATACAGGTATAAATGTTAATATTCTTACTTACATAGAATGTAAGTAACTATCATTTGAATTAATCAAAGAATAAACATGGCATAATACTTAATTTTTCAGGAATTATCCAGAAAATAGACCATTATTCATTTCTATGTACGGTTTGAATTAATATATCTTGATAAGTTCTTAAAAGCGTTTCATTGTATTACCAGAACGTTATGCGTAGGATTCGGAAAATAATTGCAGAAGTTATATTAGTAAAATAATTCTAATAAAATTTCCAAAGATGCTTTCTTCCCAGGGCCATGTGACAGTTAGTTGTTCACTAATCCCTTTTCATACAAAGTCTAAAGATACAGATATTTAGGAATAAATATCTGTAAATTTTAGATCTTAGGAATAAACTCTTGAAAATTTAGACTTTTACAAGAGTACATCAACCAAAAAGAGAAATGTCACAGGACAACTGATGGATATGTTATATCCTAAGTGTTTTAATACTCATTGATTGCTATGTAAAACAATGCATTTATACAATATTTATGCTTAAGCACACCTGCTTTCAAACTTATATACCTATGTAGCTAATTCAAAAAGATGGAAAAAAAAAGTATACTTGCCTTTCTCTTCACTTCTAAAGCCGAATCTAGTTCTGTTCTTTCTCTAGGATGAGAGAAGAACTTAGAGGGATACAAATATCCAGAATGAAATGAGAAAACATAATCTAGCCTTGGTTATCTACCAGTCTGGAAATCCTTAAGAAATTTGCTACAAGACCATTCTTGGGATTTAAGAGAAATATGACGCTTTTGAGGTGTGAACAGTAAGATTCCATTGGCCAAGCTATTTCCCCCTTTATTTCCTATTAGGATTTCCTAATAGGACTTTCCTATTAGGATTCTCTATCATGCACTTCCAGCACCCCCTTTTAAAAGAATTCCTCAGGGCCAGCCCCATGGCACAGCAGTTAAGTGCGCACGTTCCGCTTCAGCGGCCCAGGGTTTGCCAGTTCAGGTTCCAGGTGTGGACATGGCACCACTTGGCACGCCATGCAGTGGTAGGTGTCCCACATATAAAGTAGAGGAAGATGGGCACAGATGTTAGCTCAGGGCCAGTCTTCCTCAGCAAAAAGAGGAGGATTGGCAGATGTTAGCTCAGGGCTAGTCTTCCTCAAAAAAGAAAAATAGAATTCCTCAAAGTCTCATTTCATCCATAAAGCCCTCCCTAAAATTTTCTGCCCTGCTATGGCCCCAACTATTTTTAGACTGCAGTCCTAAAGAGAGGAACCAAGTAGAAATGACCAGAAGTGTTAACTACCATCTGGAAGACTAAAAATATGTTGCTAGTTGATGTTGTAAGGGTCATAGCTTTTCCTTGACCTGTAGTTTTTATGCAGGCCTCACAGTTTATCTAAGTCTATTTTGATCACTCAGAGTATATTATCTTCTCATAGAAAAGCATTTTTTCTCTTTTTATCTTTCTAAAATTTATTTTACATGCTCAAGAGTTTGAATCGCTGCCTCTTATAAATTCCAATATTTATTACTGTCTTAAAAGTAGTCTAGAGAACAATTTGATTGAAGAATCTAAGCATAAAATCATCTTTTATAATCCTCAAGATTTATATTTTTGTAAAGGCATGCATATTATATATACACACATATGTACATATTATATACATGTGTGTATGCATATATACATACAAGAAAATACACACAGTGCAAGGTACAGTATATAGAAGCACACAATGGAAGGGCTGCAGAGGATAATTTAAATAAATCTCCGGACATCATTTATTTAGCAACATCATTTATTTATTCACTAGTCTAAGTAGAATAATTCCCATGTGGATGAAAAGGACCCAAAAAAGGTCATAGATAGAGGTGAATCATTAGTAATAACAGAAGTATCCTATTTCATTGTTCCATAATTTGTCTACTTTCTATAACCACCCAGAAGCAACAAAAAGCACATTGTTTTTGTGCTATTTTAGAAACTTTATTGCACTTCCCCTTTGTAATTTTAACAAGAAATACAACACGATTATTTCAAACATATCCACATAATTTAAAATGCTAAAATTAAAAAAAAAATCTGTCCTGGAGTTTTGCTCCCTGCCTCCGCAGGGTTGTTCCTTCTTGTAGAATTCATCCTAGATTTATGTTTGGGAATCCAAATAGTCAAGGCTGCAGATTACCTAGGCCTACACTGATCAACGTATCCTGTTACTTTGGTTACTTCGGTGATTGGTTCCCAGATGGGCATCTCAAGGAGAGGTAGCGAGAGGCAATGGAATTTTTCTGGGAATGTTGTGAAAGTGGCTTCTCTTTCCTACTGACGTGCAATCTGGAGCATGTGAGGAGATGATTCAGCCACCTCGCCACCACAATGGAAAACTCTGGAGCTTCTGAGGTCACATTATTGAGCTCAGAATAAAACCAAAACAGGGACACCAAGGGCTGAAAGATGAAGAGAAACTGAGTCCTAATAACACTTGAGCCCCAAATTCATCCATGTTGGCAGCTCTACTTCTGAGTATTGCTGATACTGATGCTGATAAATGTATTTGATACATTTATCTGATACTGATACTGATAAATGTATTTGAACTGGTAAAGTCTCTTTTACTCTTTTCTATCACTTACAATCTGAGTTGGTTAGAGTAGGATTTCCTGAAAGTATTGGCAGTGAGTTTTCCAAAGATACTGCTCCCAGGAAATTTCCCATCAAAATATTTCCATGGTCAAACACAGCTGGGGAATGCTAAATGTAATAGTATATTTTTCTTCAGGAAAATGTTATTTTGACACGTCCCCTCATTAAAATCCTTTGCACTTAAAATAAAAATCTTTCATGTGGCTTATAAGATTCTGGATGAATTTATCTGTCATTACTTCTTCTGTTTTGTTTTGAGCCTCTTGTTTACTACACCCTAACCACACTGGCCTTTTCTTCCTCCCATGCAGCAAACTCTCCCCTGCCTCAAGGCTTTTGATTCACCGTTCACTCTGCCCGTAATGTCCCTCTTTATCTGGCTGATTCCTTCTTCTTTCTGCTTCAGTTTAAATCTTGCTTCTTATTGAGGGCCTTTCCTAAATCCATCCTCCAAATAATTGGTGCCTCTTGTTCATTTTTATAACATCTTATTCTTTCTCTTCACAGCACAATGCAATTTACTGCAATCTAAATATTTATATCTTTAGTTGTTTAATCTCTCTTTCCCCATTACTATGAAAACCTTGTGAGGACAGAAACCATGTCTGACTTGTTGACATTTCTTTGAGCAAAACATGGTGTTGTTCCTGGCACACAGTAGGGACTGGATAAATATTTATTGCCTGAATGCTATCTAGAGCCATGAGGCATCTTAGCATATTACAGTGTTTCAATAAAGAATCCTGTTTAAAGTTGTTTAATCCAGAATTTCCCAAATTTATTTAAAAGCTGAACTTTTTGTGAATGATTAACATGTCTGAATATTCCTAGGTACTATTGTTCCATAGCTTACATTTCCAGAAAAACTGTTTTACATTGTTTGCGTCATTTGTCATTTAAGGACTCAAGTCTAAAAGCCTAAGCTTTTACTTTCATGAGCATTGGATGGGTCCAAGCTTCAGAGGTTCAAATGAGACATGGCAACAATGAGATTTGAGGATGTTAACCCCAATCATTTTAGGGAGCATTGTATAGTGTGCATATGTTACTTTTCCTATGCTGTTTTTCAGTGGGGGAAGATTTTAAAGTATTTATCTTAAAGATCATCAGCATGGAGATTTGCATGATATTAGACTCTAAAGAACTAGTGTATACTCCCTAAAAGAAATTACTTAATCACTGTGCATTGAAGAACATTGTTCTTGCTTTTACGTTTTAGACATTCTTAGATTAGATAATGATGGTCAAATACATTGTTATGAGGATTAGATACTACCCCAGGGCATGTTCTAAAGTTCATATAAAAATAGGCTAAAATCCCGATGATGTTAGCCATGTCCTCATTTACATTTGAAAGGTATATTTTACCAATATAGAAAATTCCATAGAAATGTCTTTTTAAAAAATCTCCAAAGGACATTTAAAGCTGGCACTTGCATTGCTTTCCCTTCAGAATTTTGAGCTTAACTTTCTAACTGAGTCTGCCAAAAACAGATGAGACTAGTCCAGGAATATTTCAAATGACCACACACATCAACAATCAAATCTTCAAACCCAGGTTCTTAACTCCAGAGCACAGTGGAGTGCAGAAAGCATTGAAAATGTCCACTAAGCTGAGCAGGTGTAGAGTGAACAATTATTTGCTCAACCAGCTGGAAGTCTGCCCCAAATGTGTGTTTTTTTCAAAAGCCACAAGCTCCTTGCTAACCACATACATGCATGACTTGCTCAAGGAAGGGTTGGGAAAATGTCATCAGCTGAATCTGAAACTCCTCTTCTCTTCTGCCCATCTAGGTCTACTTTCCCAACTTCATTATAAGCCAACGGATTTCAAACCAAAATTTACCAAGGAATGTTACAGTTTTCCACTTAAGGTTTGCCCAACACCATCTGTGATGGTTTTTTTGATGTGTCCAAATTCATTTTCAATAGCTGTGGAGTATAAAAGATTTTCTCTCTTTCTTACTCTTACACTGGAACATAAAACATACCCATCACCCTTCTGGAACTTGTACTTAGAAAGCCTGGACAACAAAAGAGAGACCCTTTTCACTGCACCTGAAAGCAAGACAGGAGACAGAGGGTCTCTTCAACAAAATAGTGCACAGGTGTCCTGCAAGAGACAGACTGTGTCAGCTATGCCAAAAGCTGTTTCTCTTGTAGAGATATGGCACTGAGATCAGACCAGTAAGAATTTTTGTAGTTGGCTCCCTTTGAAGCCTTTCCAGTTTCATCCAGGGGAAAAGGAAAACAATTGGAACTGCATGACACATACCCGCAGCCAAAGGAGAGAGAAGAATAGGACCGTGGGAGGAGGGAGGAGGTGATGTGTGAAAGTGGACCTAGAGGGCCAGTGGTGGGGGGGTAGAGAAAGAGGAGCCCTCAAAAGCAACAGGCTCCATGGAAAGCAGGAGAGGGAAAGACTGGCCAAAGGAGAGCACGGTTGGCAGAAATAGGCAGAAAAACTCCTCTGGGTTGGCCACCAGGTAAGATACTGCTGTGAGCAGATTTTTCTAGAGAAAGGATTGTTCTACACATTCCTATACATGACTTGTTGTGACTGACGAGCCAGCATTAATCCATTTTCAGTGATGGACTGTACTATCCCTCTTGTCCAACGTTAAGGTCACAGTAAGGATGTTTTTACAAAGATTAAAAACAAACACCTCATGCAACCTGGCACACTCAGAAACAAATATACTCAACTGCTGTTTGCTGAATATTTGCAGATTTTTAAGACAAAATTCTAAATCACTTAGTACAATATCAAACATACACATACCAAGGTATATACAGAATTTCAGGCATATATAAGGAGCTCGAGGCATAGCATAATGAAGACAAAAAGTGACTGAGAGTCTAGACACACGCACAAAACATCACTGCCTTTGAATGTGCTGATTCCACAATAAAGCTTCTAATGGTACTTTGAGTTCCTAAGATAAATATAATCATTTAAAAGAAGTTTTACTGTTGAACTCTAATATTAAAGTGAGAATAAAGAACAAAACATCTGTATTCCTGCAAGTTCAAGCCAAGTTTTTCTATATTAGAGACTCCACTTCTTTTCTTTTCTCTGGGGTCAGTGATGGTCTCACCAGGGCTGGCCAACAGTTCTTGAGCCATGAGTTGAGTATCATTTTACCAGGCGTTAGCTGCAACATGATGACCATGGTCCTTATTTTCATTTGAGAATGCAGAATAGGTTAAATAATATTTATAAAACTTCACAGTAAGTTTAAATAAAAGTTGAAATAAAAATATATCAAAAATAAGGCCAACTAAATATATTCTGCAAAATCTCTATTCAATTAATTTCAAATATTTGTAAAGGACCAGGGAGTAAATCACCAAAGAAAGTCTTAACAACACTGGGAAAAGGCTCAGAAATGCAAATAAGCACAAACATTCTCAGGTGAGGGGAACAAGGGAAAGAGAAGAAACAGACATCAAGAAATTCAACTCTCAGGGGCCAGGGGCCGGCCCAGCGACGCAGCCGTTAAGTTCACCTGTTCTGCTTCACTGGCCCGGGATTCGCCGGTTTGTATCCCAGGTGTGGGACCTACGCACTGCTTGGGAAGCCATGCTGTGGCAGGCATCCCACATATAAAGCAGAGGAAGATGGGCACGGATGTTAGCTCAGGGCCAGTCTTCCTCAGCAGAAAGAGGAGGATTGGCAGCAGATGTTAGCTCAGGGCTAATCTTCTTCTTCAAAATTTATCATCATTAAAAAAAGAAAAAGAAATTCAACTTTCAAAACCTGAGAACACAGTTAGCTAGAAAATATATAAATAGAAAACAGGAAATTAAAAAAATAGGAGAAATGGTTTTTTAAATGTGAGAACAAATTGCCAACAAATGGAAGAAAGAGGAGCTTAATTATATTTAAAGTATAGAGATGGAGGTTGAGGCCAGCCAAGTAAATGGCATATGCTTTAGTAGAGGAATTTTAGAATAATAATACAAGCCTTTGAATTTAAATATAAAGCAAATTAAGAGAGATGTAGCCAAGAATCAGATAGAGTGTTATATTAAAATAAGGGCATAAATATACTTATGAAACATCTAATTTATGCTGCTCAGGAGGCTGCAGTTTAAATGGATACCCAGATCCCCAGCCTAGTATTCAGGTGTGCTTGGGTGTGAAGGGAGGCTTATAGGATGGGTGAACTGGGAGGCTATTCGTCTGATGGAAGAAAGAGCTACCTGGGAAGGATCTCATCCTTAAGAAGAAAAGGACAGGCATTTGAGATTAGCCAATAACACATCAGTCATCTGATGGGCAGGCCTCTCTGACAGGAGCCCGTGTCTCTGGTTCAGCATCTGCCATATACTAAGTTCTACCACGAAGCCCCCTGCAGCTGAGGCTCATCCTCCATTCCCCTCCCTGCCTTCTGCCCTTTCCTCTCCACACATGCATGACTGAGGTGGAAAGGAGCTGGATCACACTAAAAGCAATTAACAAACAAATCAGGAATCAAAAGATGTTTAATCCCTGGGGCCGAGTGATTAAATTCACGCCCTCGGATTTGGCAGCCGAGGGTTTTCCGGTTGGCATCCTGGGTGAGGACATGGCACCACTCGTCAGGCCATGCTGAGGCGGCATCCCCCATGCCACAACCAGAAGGAGCTACAACTAGAATATACAACTATGTACTGGGGGGCTTTGGAGAGAAGAAGAAGAAGAAAAAGAAAACCCAAAAAGATTGGCAACAGATGTTAGCTCAGGTGCAGATCTTTAAAAAAAAAAACTAAAAAGGATATTTAATCCCAATCCTCCTGAGACCTTTTTCTTTTCTTCCAGTGTGACATAAAAGAGGAAGAGAGAGAGGGATGTTCCTCCCTTTTGTGGATAGCACATCACAGATCTCTGGAGAACACAGCCTGTCATTGGCACAGGAAGAGCAGCATCAGGGGCCTAGAGATGGGGAAACCCGGAAACGGCTTATCAGCACTATGCAGTGGGTACACACAGCCGACGTACATCCTCTCATTAGAGTCTAGCAGCATGTGAGTCCCAGAGAGGACAGAGAAAATGGCACCTGCCATGTGATGGCAGAAGTAACTTGTTTGTGGACTCACATGACACATCCCCGGGGAACTTTCAGGAATAGTGCAGAGACTCTGGAAGAGAAGCTGGATTTCCATAAAGTTTGTTGGTGGGACTAGAGATGGAGAAAAAATGTATGTCACCAAATTGTAACCCTGCCTTGGTTTGAAACTGGAATGGTCTGTTGGACTGGGGCTATGATTTAGAATTATAAAAGGCATGGAATGTGCAGTAACACATTCAAAGTACAGAGAAAAAAAAAGTAACTGGCATTTAGAATATATGCCAGTTTCTATATCTAATAAAATAATCTTTCAAGAATAAGGTCAAAATAAAGACAGCTTCAGGTAAACAAAAACTGAGATGATTTATTACACAAAGATCCTCATGAAAGTAACTTCTAAAGGATATCTTTAAAGACAAAGATCTGAGATATAAGATGAATAAGAAAAAATATGTAAATATATCGAAAATATAATTTAATGGAAATGTATGAACTTTTAACAATAATAAATGGTTTGTGAGATTAAAAATTCAAGATTGAACTGAGTGAAGCATATAGCACTACCTGAAGTGGGTGACTGGAATTAAGCTACTTTAAGATGCTGGTGTTATTCAGAAGAACAAAGGTATTTATTAGCTTTAAAATTTTTCAGGTTACTTTAAAATTTTTAAACGTAGTGTAATCATTAAAACTATAGAAAAATAGTCATGTCTCCCAAACTATCAGAGAAAATATAAAACGGTGGAAGAAGGAAATATCAATCAATCCAAAAAAAGGCAAAACAGAAAAAAATTAGAGTAGAAGTGGGCAAATAGAATATAAGATAGTAAAAGTTAATTCAAATATGTCAGTAATTATAAAATATGTAGATAAAACAATTTCTTCTCAAAAATCAAAAATTGTTAGACTGAATATAAATAAAATCTAATGATAAATAAAATCTAATTTTAAATTTAAAAATGAAGAAATACATACCATGTAAAGACAAATCAAAACAAGGCTAGTTTAGCTATGTTAATACCACAGAAAATCAATTTTAAGGCAAAAAGTAATATTAATGATAAAGAGGGTCATCATAATGATAAATCTTTTATTCATAACAGTGATATAACAATTCTAAACTTTAATGCACTTATAATGAAACTTTGAAAATATAAAGAAAAGATATTGATATAGCTACATAAGAAATTGACAAATCAACTGTGAATATTGAACATTTTAATACTTTTCTCTCATTATTGATATTCAAGCAGGTATAAGATACGAATAAGACAACAGAAAACTTGAACACAATTAACAAGATTGATTTAACAGACGTATGCAGAACACTGGACCCAACCACTGCAAATAAATATACTTTTCCAGCATAAAGAAAGTGTATACACATGTACATTCATAATGTACAAGCCCATATAGCATCTCAAAACAATTTTCAAGCATCTTTATGTACAGACATGTTTATCTATACAAATTCAGTTTTAGAAATCAAAAACAAGAAAAGAAACCTTTTAAAATCTGAGTATTTTTGTGTCAAAGAGAATAAATAGTACTGATAAATATAAATTTATCAAACTTTTAAAAAATATTTTAAAGAAGGCCTATATAAATGGAAATAGCATTTAAAAATACTCAAAGCTTGTCATTATTCATAATAATAAAGGTGGCATAATTAGAGATGAAGCAAAAACATAAAAAGTAATGTTATAAACAACTTTTAGGCAAAATATTGAAAATTTAGCTAAAATAAATTCCTAGATTTAAAAAGTACTAAAATTGTCATAAAAAATAAATAGGACCCTGAGTAATCCTATTAGTCAATTTAACAATTTTGATCAGTGGTTTAAATTTTTCTCCCAAATACCATTTCATTGCCTTGATATTTTGGTTCACGTTACTACCAAACAAAACCCCAAAACACATCTTTTTTTATTAACAGAGAAAGACAGTCTTCTGGAGTATGCAAGAATATGAAAAATAAATGTATATGAATTAGAAAGGAATAAATAATATTATCGTTTTTTTCAGATTCTGATTGTGTACAAAGTTGTATTGTATCCCAAAATTACAAGTGGAAAAATTATTAGAATTAATTATAGATTTTAGCAAGATTGATGCATAATTAATATACAAGAAGACACTGTATTTCTTTATACCAGAGAGAAAATGTTAGACAAAAATTGTTTTTTACAAAAATTGTTTTTTAAAACCATTTGCAATACCAACTGAAAATATAAAGTACCTAGGAATAAATCTAGTAAATGATGTATGAGACTATTTTGGACAAATTTATCAAACTTTTAAAAAAGATTTTAAAGAAGGCCTATACAAATGGAAAGATATAACATAGTTACAGAATAGGACACAATAGCTTAAAGATATGAATTTCAAATCTATTTAAATTAATCTATAAATTAATATAAAATGCAATTAAAATTCGATAGGATTTTTTTATGAATGTTAAATTTATACGAAAAATCAAAGGGCAAGAAGAGCTAAAACATTCCTGAAGAATTAGCTAGAGGAAAATGACTTATTAGGTATCACAACTGTTTAAAACTGTAGTGCACAAAGCAGTGTGATAGTAGAAGAGCATGGGGCACATTTTCTTAAAATGTGATGGGCAAAATTTCAAAATTTTTAGAAAGATATATAGAAGAGTAATTTTACAAACCTATAGTTAGGGAAGAAGTTCTTAAACAAGACTAGATATGCAAACTGTAAAATACTTTTACAAGTCTATAAGAAAAAGACAACTCAAAAGAAAAATAATTGAAGACATGGACAGGCATTTCACTGGAAACGTAAATGACCACTAAAAATGTGAAAAAATATTCAACTTTGCTGATAGTGAAATAACATTTCACAATAACCTGACTTGCAAAAATTTTAAATGTCAGAGCAAGTATTGATAAGATTATAAACCAAAAGGAATTTTCATACACTACTGGTGGATATAAAAATAGGATATCAACTTCCAAAGAAGTTGAACTCTTTGGAAGACAATTGGGCCTCACCTAGCAATGTTAAAATGAAACTGTATTATCTCTACAACAGCACTCCCAAGCATGTTCATGACAACATCATTCAGTATATTAAAAATGCTGACAACCCAAAAGTCCATTAAGGGGAGAAATGATTTTTAAAGTGGTTATCCACACAAAATATTATACAGCAATGAAAATGAAGAAACCTTAGCTATACACACCAATGTGAATGAATCTCAAAAATAAATGCAATAAACACCTATTAGAATGGCCAAAATCCAGAACACTGACAATACCAAATGCTGACAAGGATGTGGAGTGACAGGAACTCTCATTCATTGCTGGTGGGAATGCAAAATGGTACAGCCACTTTGGAAGACAGTTTGACAGTTTCTTACAAAACTGAGCATACTCTTACCATACAATCCAGCAATCGTACTCCTTGGTGTTTACCCCCAAAAGTTGAAAATTTATGTTCACGCAAAATCCTGTACACAGATGTTTATAGCAGCTTTATTCATAATTGCCAAAAGGTGGAAGTAACCAAGATGTCATTTAGTAGGTGAATGGATAAATAAACTGTGGAATATCCTAAAAATAGGGATGAGCTATCAAGCCATGGAAAGATACGGAGGAAACTTAAGTGCATATTATTAAGCAAAGAAGCCAATCTGAAAAGCCAATCTGTATGATTCCACCTATATGACATTCTGGAAAAGGCAAAACTATGGAAACAATAAAAAAATCAGTGGTTGCCAGGGTTTGGAAGTGGGAGGAGAGAATCTAAATCAGTGATCCTTTGGAACAAACAAGGTTATAAGGATGATTACCACAAAATTGAAAAAGATGAATCCCTTATCCACTCCTGAATACATGGGAAAAACCAAACAGCACTTAAACTGGAGGAAAATGTCTTAAACCACTCAGGTTCAGTGATACTGCCAGAAAGGGGCTGTAGTCGGGAACTATTATTTTGCTTATGATTTGCAGTGCACTACAAACTGGAGTGGCCTAAAGAAATGTAAGATAAATGTGCAAATGTAATTCAATGAAGTATAAATATTTTCCACATAACTATTCCAAGTTTTCTTAATCACTAGGTCCTTCATCTTTTAAAGCAAACTCCACAAGACAACCTGTATTTGAAAAAATAAGTCTGTAAGGATCACCCTGAATTCTGCTGTTCTTGTGCATAGCTAAAATTAGCAATTCATTGCATTGCTTCTTAAGCATGATCTCACATTATTAACATATTCTCCAAGAAGCTGAACTTCTCCCAGGAAGGCTTTTAATCTCAGCAGAGTAAAACCTTCCTGCTTCTTCCACAAAGCTATAAAATGGGCTAGTATTTCCTGCCTTCCTCAAGAAATGGTAGTAATTAATTACTGAGATACTCAAGAACTGTATGGTTCTAGGGAATAAAGGACAAGCAAAGTATTGTTATATTTGGACAGTTTTTTTCCTCTAATGAACTCTTCAAATTTTTTTGGTTGGTGTTATTCCAAAAATTATATAAATTAGAAAGAAATGTGTGTTCTCTCCCAAAGGGCAGTTGAACTTTGTTCAGAATGCTTAAGAAAACATCCGGTGGGATGTTTGCTGATGGAACTATGTCAACTCATCTTCAAGATTCCCCTTCTAGAATAGTACAACAGTTACAAGTCCAAATGCCATGAATACTTTAGTATCACTGAAATCGCATCTCCTAGCGGCCACAGAGCAGTTCTAACCAGCTACTGCTGGAAGCCTGGACATGTTGTTTATTTAAGAGGAAATGGAAAGTTAAAGGATAATGTTAAATTGTAAGAGTTATGGTTAGGCATGGGGACTAAACAAGAAAGACATCTGCAGCAAATGAGAAATATATACGTGTGTGTGTTTAATACTTCTTCATTGAGAAGCATTTAAACATTGAACAGTTAATAAATAAAAATATCTAAGATCTTTATGGACAAAAGCTGAGCCACAGAATATTATCATATCTGCCAGATGAGATGAGGTTATTATTTGGCCAAGAGGTCCTGTCCCCTGTTCCTCATGTCTCGTCCCCCTCCAGGGTTGCAGCAACAGGCATCTTTCTGACAGAGAGATTCAGAGACAGGAACAAAGGTCATGAATGTGTGACTCTACAAAGAGAGGAATTTAAAAGGAGATTACTTGGATATTTCTTCTGTGCTTTTGATCTCTTAATCAAATTATATGTAAAAAGTTACATGACTCGGGCATTCTAAAGTCTTGATTTATTTTTCCTCATTTAATTCCTTTAAGCAAATACTATCTAGAGCCCATTATGAGCAAGTCTTCAACTGGAGAACAAACAAAATCTTAGAATACCACCAGAATTTAAGTATAAATCTGAAAAATTAAATATAAATCAGAAAAATTGAGATTACTCATTTACTCAAAAATAGTTATTGATCACCTACTATGTGTTCAGCACTGGTCCACACCCTGGGGGATATAGTCATTACACACATGGAACTTAGACTCTAGTGCAATGAGTTATTATTACAATCTCACACGGCATCACACAAATGTGTAATTCGTGACTATAAGTGCTCTGCCCGAGAACTGCAGGAAAGACTGTGTAGCAGATGGATCTTGATCCAGACTGGACCTCAGGGGAGCCTTTCAAAGGAAGTGATGGTTGAGCTTCTATCCAAGGATAAACAGACATTAGTTTGGCAAAGGATTGAAGATAAAAGGATGCATGGAGACAGTTCTAGGTATGTTCATATTTTTCAAAATTCAAAAGCAGGACAGACTTTGTTTCAGGAGAGTTTTAAAATACACTCACCAGAGTCACTCATCGTTATGAACTGAGTTGGCTGTGCTCTAGGCTGAGAAAGTCTGATGACAGAATCACTAAGCAGTGACTGTTTCTGGTCTAAACACACCCCTGGCCGGGGTCAGCCACCAGCTACCAGCAATGATTTGTGAAATTTTGTAAGACCCAGGTGCTCTCTAGTATCCTGAGATGCTGTTGTCTTCCCACTCCACGTTTCTAATGGCCAGAATTCCTGCCTTTATTTCATTCCTTTGGATTACACAACCTTAATCAATGAGATTATAGAGCGCCGTCTCTATAAAGCCACATAGATTTGCATGACTTTCCACATAGCCTGGCCCCTTGTCTCCCCCCTGTCCCCAGCTCCATCTCTTGTTTCTCTCCCCCATGCTCAGTACAGCCGAGTCATACTAGCCTCTTAGTTTGTCTAATTGCTGCCCAACTTAGAGTCTTCACAGCCACTCTTCCCTCTCCTTAGCATGCTCTTTTTGCCCTTCTTTTTCCAGTTAATTACTATTTTCACTTAGATGTCAATAAATATCTCAATCACACTTTCCTCAGGAAAGATTTTTCTAGCCTCAGGCCAGGCTACTTCCTCACTATACACTATGTTAATACCTTATACTTCTGTTTCTTAAGATTTGTCACAATTGAAATTAATGAATAAACTGAATAATTAACTAGTCATTTGATGTTTCTTTTCCTTGCTCACATACTAAGCTTCATAGAAGCAAGATTATATATGTTTTTTATGACTCTATTTGCAATAACTAGCACCTAGTAGACACACAATAACTATTACAGGAAGGAAAAAAGAGAGGCATAGAGAGGGAGAGAGAAAATACACGTGTGGCCCAGGAGGTTTGTCTGCCCACCATCCTTCCTCTAAACAATCACCCTTTACCATTCCATGTGGCTTAGGTAGGAGCAGTTCTCCCCCAGGGCATGTGGTCCAAACCTTTCCATACCCCTGGTCACCATGATTCGTTCAGTGATGGGCACGTGGCTCAAACTGGGTCAATTAGTATTCTTACCAAAATTTCTCCTCCAAGGACTTCTAGAAGAGATGCTCTTGTTTCGTCTTAAATCACAAGACAAACGGAAAATCCAAAGGAAGAGATTTGCAGTCATTTTCATTTGCCACATGGAAGAAGCCATCAGGAGCAGGAAAAAAATCAGGCCCCAACTCATAATGTAGCAATTTGAGACATGGAGACAGACCTGTGGTGGAAGCAGATTATAAGAGCAAGAGAGGTAGGCTGTATGACATCCTTTAAGCTTCTCATCCAGCCACACATGAAGGCGTGGCTCCCTACTCATAGAGCTTTCAGTTACACAAATCAATCCGTTTGCCTTAAATTTATTTTGAAATTGGATTTCTGTTACTTGGGAGAAAAAACCTATAAATACAGAAGTGAGGGGTCTGTTTAAAGATAAGTCTAACCCTTCTCTCAGTATAAATTAATATTTTGTTCTCACAACATCTCAAGCACCAACAGCAGTTCCCAGCATGTAACAGAAACACCAGAAATCCTTTGTGACTGACTGATTTAATAATGAACAACTTAATAGCAACTATGAATATTTTCAAAGGCGCAGACAGAAGAGAGAAGTTGAGGGAATGTGGTCTCAGCATGACACACAGAGTTCTTGTATGGCAGGTTCGAAGTTCAACCTGAGCAATCACAACAGGTGGACTAGGAGCCAGTTATTAAGCAGTACACAGGTAGTGAGCTGAAAGGCAGAAGACCTGGGCTTCTATCTCAGCTCTCCTGTTCATCCACTACTGGATTCAGGGCAAGCGAATTATGTCTCAGATCTTCAGCTTCCTTATTTGCAAACTGCTGGTAATTTATCATTAGGAGAAATATATAGTTGTTGCTAAAAGGAAAACATGAAAAGAAAACAGACTTCAATGAGAAAGTAAAAAAAGCATGTAAATCCATTCAGGCATTCCTTGGACACACACACACACCAGAAAAAGTAGGTTATAATTTCAGAAATGGTTACAATTTCGGTTGAACACAATGCCCCATGAGCCGTACTAAAATAAATAGCCCAACATTCCAACTGTGGTTCTAGGAGGATCATCTGGAAGCTTTTTGCTCCCAGGCCCCATGTTCTAGGTTCTGGATTCTGACAGAGAAGTAACTATATTGCGGTCCTGAGTTTACGGATTGATAACCTCTGTGTGTCTGAGAGGGTAATTATCTTTTATCTGGCTTTTTAAACGCTAGGAACACTTAGAAATAAAAATCAAACTCAATCTTTAGTATTAAAAGATTATGTTAAATTCTAAATCATCTATGTTTGTTATTTAAGGTATTTGTATGTTTGAGAGAATCTGACTTCAGTCGTGTAATTTTTAAGTGAAAATTATTAGAGAACTTAAGTTAGTCAAGAGTACTAGAATGTCTAAGAGAATTTTATTTGTTAACTAAGTTTAATGTACTAAACTAATAAGAGCTCTGCCACTTCATATCTGTGTGAGTTTGACCAAGTTACTCAACACTTTTGTACCTCAGTTTCCTCAGCAGTAAAGTAGAAATCACAACAGTTGGCCGCCTCATGTAATTGATGTGAGGATTAAATAAGTTAATATATGTATACAGCTTAGCACAGTATTTGGCATTATATAAATGTCAGCTGTAAGGGTTTAGAAAGGTTTTGCAAGTTAAGTTTGTAAGTGTACTGTGTAATATATTTGAATCACATAAGAAAATAAAATTTTTAAATTTATAAATACAGGTAAAAGATTTAAAGAAATTTAACTAAATTTGAATGCAATTGATAGTTTAAGGTGATCTAGTCTATTCAAATTGAGTTAATTGATTGCAATTTTGATGCAGGTAAAAGTGATTTCAATTTTATATCATGAGTAGACATACTCAGAGAAGGTCAAGAACTATAGGTTGAATCGATAGGCTGAAAGAAAGCTAAGTTTTTAAACTGTGTTAAATTTAATAAATTGAATATTAATTCAGATCCCAAGCAACTTCAAAGAGTTATTTTTGCCCACCAGTAGTTAGTTCTGCCCCCGCTCTCAAAAGAAAATTTCCATTGACAAACATCAGCTTCTATTAGTCAGTATGAAGGTAAAATGGAACGTTGCACTTTAGCATTTCTGAAACTATCTTACAATAGAAGTTAGGAGACTACATGTACTATATGTTCCTGTTGAAGAATCAAGTGATTGTTAGCAAACAGGTAAACTTGTTTAAATTTGTTCGTCTTAGATTTCCCACCATTACTTGCCCATGGAGCATTTTCTTTCTGCACATCTATCATTCATTGGGACAGCACCTGTGAACCTTAAGCCCTAGACCAACAGAAGGTTTATAAATCAACAACATCAGTGTGCCTGACTTGGTAACTCTTCTCTCATCCAGGAGCGAAGAGGGCAGGTGCCTGAGGGCTGAAGGGGAGATAGCGGGTGTGGTAAAGAGATCGGCAGGAAAGAGGAAAACCAAGGGGAGGGAAGAGCACTGAGGCACGTTTTGCTCACTTTTCATGTAAACACTCCTATAGATGACAAGATGACATAGATCCATCCTTCCCCAACCCTTCATCCTAATTTCTATTGCTCCTGGGGAAAATATCTAAAATACTTTCTTCACAGTTTTTTAACCAATGGTTTTAATAATGTGTCATTTCAGTAGTTGGTGTACGGAACTGCAAAATCTTTAGCTTGATGCTGCAAAATTCTAGTGCATGTGAGTCAGGCTACGATGGTAGAATCTGGGGAAGTCTTTCCCTGGCGTCCATGTTTTCCAGCTGTTCATGCTTTAGTTCTCAGGACAGTCATCTTTTAGAGTTCATGGGCTCCATCTACATTTGGTTGAGGCCTCTCACGTGCATGCTAGTTATCCTAGGAAAGGATCTAAAGCCCATTGCTCCCTTTTATCTTCCTGTGGAGTCTTCCCCCTCCTCCAGCCAATCTCTACTTCCTTTCACAAGGGGCGTCCATGATGCATAGTTGTGGGTGTGCTATTTTTTGAAGCATTATACTTCACATAACAATTTTGGCCACAGCTTGTGTTTGCCAAATAAAATTATGCCTCTTTTTTAGTTTGTGAGTGTGTGTGTGTTCTTTCAAGTTGCTCTGACTTCTTGTTGCAGTGATTTTGTATAGTTGAGGTTAGCCAGAGGAAATTTATGGCCAAAAAAAGGAGGACTATCCATTTGAAGAATTTTTGTTCTATGTCTATTTTTTTGATTATTACCCATGATATTGTGAAAACAAAAATGAGATGTTGTTAGAAAATCTAACAGTATAAGAGGTAGCCAAGATCTTCACTGGAGAACTACACTTCAGAAATTGAGATTGGTTTCATAAGGAATCGGAACAAAACTTCCTGCTATGAATGGCTGTTTGCGGTTATATTAAAGGGTTTGATATCAGTCAATGTATGTCTTATGATTTATATGCTTGAGGCTTGTAAACAACAAAAGAAAATACAGACTCCTTTTAAAATAATGTTGGGCTCCAAACAATCTAGGAGACAAAACTTTTGTGCTAACATCTTCATCTAAAACACGTATAAGCAGTGGGGGCAACGCGAACACCAACAGGGTAAAAATTGGTTGTTGCAGGGTGAAAAAATCTTATATATCAGAACGATTTGTGGTTGTATATAAACAGATAAAGTATATCTGTGGTATTTAGGTTTCATGGGGAGAAGAAGAGGCAGTCAGGAAGAAAAGTCTAAAATGGCTCCTTGGCAGAGAAGTGATAATGAAAATATGGTTGAGAAACACTAATCTGAACTAAGACTTATGATGAATTGGTGAAATTATTGAAAGTTCATTTCTGCAACATTTATCAGTTCTTGTTCTGAAGTTTCTGCTTCACAAATAGAATCCATTGCCTGTATGGTTCTTGCTGCTTTGGTGTTGAAGAGTTTTGTCATTTCTCGCAGTTGTGAAAGTTTTGGCATTTCTTAGATGGCATGTTGGGAGAAGCCTATATATGTGAAATTCAAAATGACATTTTCCAGTGGTTCACTTGACTGAACCAAATTTGACCTTTGCATTCACTTAAGAAAACCCTAAATGATGGGACTACATTGCCACATGTCACCACTCATAATTTGTAAGTACTCGTAACTTGTAAGAACTCATAATTTTCATGCCTACTCAATCTTCAAGATCCAAATCAAGCATCACTCTGTTTTTGAAGCCTAAATAGAGGTTCAAGATCTGCAGAGTAATTATTCTTCTTCTGAGCTGGCAGTATAGAGTACATATGTCAATTATTACACTAACTACACTGTATTAGAGTACTTATTTCTCACTTTTTAGACTGAGAGCTCCACATGGGTGGAAAGCAGTGCCTTATCCATCTCTATATTGCTACACCCTATGTGCTAAGCAGTAGATGCCTCATGGACAGGATGAGGTGGTGCAGCTCAATAATGCCTGCAAAGACACTTACAGTCCAATGGAAGTGGCAAGAAGCATGGTCAAAGATCCCTTTTGGTTTTTCACAGTCCTTTTACAGGAAAGACCTCTCAAACTATTTCAGTATCCAAACTGCAACAATCCTGCAACATTTATTTGAAAATGGCATTGCTATTTTTTCACATAGCAAATGTTCAGAATCAAATTCATTTTCCTCTTTATCCTCTGCTCCTCTTCCTTTACCCCAATTTGGATAAAGCACCACAATTCACCAGTTGCCCAAACCAGAAACCTGGAAGTTGAGCTTGCCTCGTCCCAATACCCATACCACATCAACCTCTTTTCTACCTATTTAGTATTTCTTCAATCCTTCCTCAACTTCCAGTGTGACAGAAACAGCTTTATAAAAGCATACCCCTCCACTGGTTGAAGTATTAAGTTTGCTATGGGTGCAGAGGCGTTGTCTATTTCAGGCTCTGCAACAGGGGCAAGGGGGGTGCCATTGTGGTGTTGCAGTTTAGTAGCGTTTGGAAAGGAATGGACAATGATTTCGGAATCCAACTGCAGCCATTTTATTGCACTCAGGAAGGGAGAAGGCAGAATGGAAACGTATGATAGCTAGACTGCTTTTGTAGAATAAAGAATTTTTTAAATGGAAGGCCCATTCATTGCTTCCCATGCCTAAGACTTCTCCATAAAATACTGCTGCCCTTGCAAATTCTACATGAGGGGAGACAAATAGAACAATTATTGCTTACCAGATTATAATACTATTAATATATGGTCATTATTAGTTTTTTGGAAAATACCAAAAAGTGCAAAAAGGAAAATAAAAAACATCCAGAGTTAATGACGATAATAATGTGTGATGATGAGAGTGCGTAACGTTATACACACACATTATACAACACGCTGATGCTCATTATTATATATTTACCTCTATTTTTACAAAAAGTAATTTCTAAGTGAACATACTCTCCAAAACTACTTTTTCCATTTTTAAACAATTATAAACATTTCCTGGTAACCATATCCCAATACCACATGATTTTTTTAATGGTTCCATAACATCCTATTCTGTGGAATTTGTATCAGCAATCTTTCATTATGCAGCATAATAGCTTTCACATTTTTAATTATACGTAACACTTTGAAGAACAAACCATATGCATAAATTTTAACACACATCACTGATTTTTTTTGCTTCTGATAAATTCCAGAAAATCAAACTGCTGAGTCATGGAGCATACTCATTTTTAAGTCTTTTAACGGAGCCTGATGAATTTCGCCTCGGGAGAGTTGCATCAATTCACATACAAAATGTATTAAAGTCAATATTTTAAAACCACAGTGTGACCTACCTTCACAACAGGGCACAGATGTGGGCTTCCAGGCCATACCACAACAGATTGAATGGCTTGGTACGTGGCACTGAGGAAGGTTCTCTTCATGGAAATGTTTGAGGCAAAGTTACAGAGTAGCTAACAGCAACAGCCCTGATTTAGAGAGCAAACCGCAAACAAGTATTCCTGCCTACCTTGCATGCTGGTCACATAGTCACATGCATTTTTTTAAAAATTTTCCCAACAAAGTTAGTACTGCAGCTTTCAGGATCTTGTTTAAATCCTATAGGACAACATTAGCAGAGCAGAGAAGGAAATGAATAAAAATACATGTAGAAGATCTCCGAATAAAGTCTCTGAACTGAGATTCTAAAAAGTAACTTTGCAAACTATGCCTGTCTGTGTAGATGGTCTCGGCATCTGCATGTCAAGTAAACTTTAATCCTGCACTGTGGAAAGATCTGGGGACCCAATATTAATATTAGTCTTGTCAACCATTTTCTCCCTCAGAAATGGCATAAGGAAGGTGTAAACCTTGGACGTTACAGAGCCATTTGTTCCTAGTGCTCAGATCATTTCACATAGGTAGCAAATAAAACTGTTAGTTAATATTAATACTCCTTCATCTCCATATAACAATTAGGACTACCTCATAACATAGCTTATCCTGATAGACAGAAACTTGTTTTTCAATTCCTTCACTGCTGTCATTATTGACAGTCACTTTCCAAATGGGGATAATGTCCAAAAGCAGGGAACTGACTTATTGGAAAGTTAACGTCACCATCAACTCATGGTCCATGGGTCCTTGTGCCAGAAAGGGTATTCTGGAAGAAAATGGGTAATGTGACACCACTGGACCTCAATCTACAGAATCCATCAGCTCAGTCATCCTGCACAACTTAATTTATAGACAAAACCCATAAAATTTTGCAGTCAGGAAAGAAACCTTCAAAGAGTTTCATCTCTTCAAAGGATCAATTTTCACAATTAAGCCCCCAATTGAAGGCAGCAGAATATATTTAGTGGGAATGTGGTCTGGTAATTATCTGTACAAAATAAGCAGCTCTCGACACAAAAAGGAATTTGCACGTGCATGCTTCTGTTTGTATAAGCAATCTTCTATTTTGTACATGAGGCCATATACTGTGCAGACACAGCTCCTTAACGTTCCGGAGCCACTGTGATTTAGCTGGTTGGTATTCACCTAAGTCAGCAATTAGAGTACTTCTACTGACCTTGGGGCAAATTCAAGTTCTTTATTGTCTTAGAGCTAAATATGTACACCTTGAAAACCAAAGTAATTTAAAAATTGATAGGTTTACAGTTAAAGTGTTTGGGGAGAAATGCTCAAGAAATCCAGCCTCTGGAATAATACATTTTCCTATGATGTGATTCTTTTCAATTCCCCAACTTACAAGCATTCAATCCTCAAATACCCTAAATCTATAAACAATTCATCCTTTATACCCTGCTTCTGAAATGCTTGCTAAGATCCTGCTGTGAACACCTAGATAAGACTTATAGAAAATTTTTGGTTCAAAACTGGAAGAAGGGAATAAACTATAAAAGCATAAAACACAAAGAATGGCTAATTTCAAAGAATGGTCGTCGGGCAGAAGTGGCCTCCCTATGTGTGTGTTGAATAGAGTCTTCCTAAGTCTATCCAGGCCTCTGGACTGGTTTTCCCCCTTCATTTTGTTACATTGCCTTGCATTTCAAAATTTAAGAATATATTCTGGAAAGTGTCTTCATAGTGCAAATAGCTCTGAGAGTTTTCTTTCTTTAAAAACCTCCACATTTTTGTAAGGACCACATAAGATAAAATCAACAAAAATGCTTTTTAACCCTTGAGGAACTTTATAAATACATTATTCCCTCTACTGTTGCCTAGCAAACCTAAGTTATTCATTAACTCCCTAATCGCCATGTGAGAAGGTTGTGGTTTACAAGCAAGAAAAGTTTTAAGCTATCCAGAAAACTTTATTTCCCTGCTGGAAACTTGGCAATACACATGTGAAGTGTGCATATATAGGGTGTACTCTTAAAAAAATCTATGGAAATGACTGATTAAAAGAATCAGTATATTCACAGAAGCTTAGCTTAACAACACTGAAGCAATGGTTAATCAGGAGCAGGAAGATGGTGCTGGAATATTGTAAACCTTTTTAAAACTTAAAGAGGCTCTAGAATGATGGAGACAGTATATTTTCTTAGAAAACAGTTTTATTTAATAGTTTCTTGAAATTCTAGTGACGGATCTGCCTTCTCACAAAGTAGATTAAAAAGTGATAAATGAGAAATAGCAAAGATAATAGCTAACATAACAGTGAACTAAAATTTATCATTGGTAATATGTATAGCTCATGAATCAAGACGTTAGTGCTCTATATCATACAGAAAACAAATAGTGTGGCTTATCTGTTAATTCGGACACAAAGCAAGAGAATTTCATGCATCTTCCTAAGATATTTCTAATATAATTTTCTTCTAAGTGGCTAGGAATAAATCACATAATGAATGAAGCAATGGGAATTTTTTGCGAAAAGTGGCCAAGGGGTAACTAGAGTAAAGGAAAGAAAAGAAACTGGCTCTTTATTAACTCAGAAGACAGAAAAAGGCAGGAAGTACAGAAAGACAGACTTCAGATTAACGTAATCTAAGAAAGAATATTTAGCAATGAGAGTTGGCTAACAATGAAATCGACTCCTTATGAAATTGTATGTTTTCTGTTGCAGGTGATGTTCTATGGAGTTCTAGCAGAGTCTAGATGACCATTTGTCAAGGAAGTTGTATGACAGCTTTGTGTATTTCATTTTATGCATATCTATTG
Organism: Equus caballus; assembly: GCF_041296265.1. NCBI lineage: Eukaryota > Metazoa > Chordata > Mammalia > Perissodactyla > Equidae > Equus > Equus caballus. Next base: position 67,002,840 of record NC_091692.1, on the reverse strand, counting down.
AGTGTCTATTATATTCCAAACATGTTGAATTATTATAACCATGTGCTACTAGAAAGGCAAATCCACTGTCACTGGAAAATACCACATCTCACCAATATTGGGGAAAATCGTCGAGCTTAACATTCGGCTCCACTAACCTTAAAACTCATGCCAATTCTTGGAGTACTGAGCTGCCAATAAAACACAGGGCAGGTCAAAACCTGCCAATATGAGAGATGTCAAGGTATTGGCAATTTGATAGGCTAACACTCTGATGAAGTAATTGTCTCAATACGATGCCCTGTGTCTGGACAGAGCTCTTGGCACCACTGATGTTGTCTGTCACCTCTTCTTTCCCATTTTTTCTTGGTCTTACCTAATTTAGAAACCTAAGATCACAGTGACAATATTTTTGCCTGGGGCAATCCTGAGTTATGCCTGTTATCCCAGTATGATAATTAATAGAGCCCACTTTCACTTTCAAACCCATCACAGTTTGAATAATAGTCTGTATTGTGACCTACCTGTGACCCAGTATGTCCTGGGGAACTACAGGTCGGACTCTCTTTCCATGTTATTATGTTAATTAAAACTCGTGCATGTTGTAAACTTTTCCACATTATAACTGTTTCCACACATTATAATACACAATTCAAAGCACCAAATGCACAAAACAATGAAACTATTTTGGTATGCACAAGTGCCATTTAACACAACGTCATCCAAAGTGAGGACTGCAAGTACTTACTGTGCTTTCCCACTGAACTCTTCTGAAACAATTATTTTTAGCCAATTGCGATTGCAAGTCCACCCTATTACTCCAAATGTTGCCCATATATATAACACACCAAGGAGGCTTTTCCAACTAGGAAAGCTAAATATTGGGCCTCACATCACAACTGTTATTTTGTAATTGACCTAGTATCAAAAATGAAAGAACAGGAGCTCCTGGCCCAATAAGTCTTCCTTAGATTCAATGTCATTAACAGTACAGTTTGGTTTACCTTTGTCTACAAAAAGCTGGTCCTCTGGGGTACCTACAAACTCCTCTGGATTTAAGTTTAAGACTCAAACCATGATGCCTATAAGCCATGTGTAATGTTGTGTCACATTAGTTAATGAATGGTTTACTCCATGAATTCCTGCCCTGGGGAAGATTATAGTTAGTATGTAATATATTTGGATGATATTGTAATATATTATTCACACTTTCTTGCAGAAGTCTTCAATATACATAGAGTTCAGTCATCATCTTTTTATGCTAATCCCAGGTAATGTTTCCATCCCAGCAGTGGAAATCCTGGGCATAACTTGTCCCATTCATTCATCAACACCTGTATCTACCCTCTTGGAACATCAGGCTGCCTAGACTAAGATTTCCAAAGTTTCTGTGGTTTGAGAAAAACTCCAGATGTTCCAAGTTCCATTTCTCCGCCATTTATGTTCCATTAATGAACTGCTTTGAAAGGGGCCCCTAGTAGAAACAGCAGGTCTTTTAAGAAGACCCAAGTACCAACTATGTTTACAAGAAGTTGGTCCCAGATGTGGTAATGCGTATTCTTGGAGGATCATTAAGCCCACCTCATCATGTCACATTTACGACTTAGGCCTCCAACGATCCAGGTTTGGAGCAAGCCTGAGAAACCCAGAAAATCTTTCTCCCATGGTGACATGATGGTCTTGTCAGATCAAGTAAATCTAGGTTTATTTACTTCAATCCAGTTTATCCAAAGACCCTTTGCCTAGAAATAGTTTAATGAGAGAGTTTAATAGTTTAACAATACAAGATGGAAAGCAGAGTCTCCTCCATTCACAGAAATCCTCCTCCTGAAACATCCCACAACAGATTAGCTGAACTTGGAATCACACAGGTAGGACTGATGCTCTCTCAATGCAGTGGTGTATGAATTCAGTTATGTACAACTGATGTTTTCCCAAATTGAGCCAGTATCTGGTCTGATTGGTTGATACTTGTGTTATATTAAATTTCACTGCACTTCTCCATTAAGAAGACATCGTTCTTAAAAATCTTAGCTTCCCTGGTCACTAATTCATCCGTAACACTATACTCCATCATAATAGTGGCTATGAGCTGGAAAAGTAGCATGCCACATAGGAAGATTATAACACAAAATCCAATGCACCAACAAGTAATACAATCAACATAAACCATAGATAGGTGGACAGACATGAAATAATAACAGACACTGATATTTAAAACTTTATGTTATAGAGCCAACAGTAAGAACTCAGTAAATATGATCCAAGGATACTTTTCACTTGTTACATGAATATCTTTTTGAATAATGCGATAATTCTACGAGGTAGATATTATTATTATCCCAATTTTACTAATGAAGAAACTGAGATTCAGAGAAGTTGAGGCATTTGCCTACAGATCTGTTCACTGCTGTTATTTTCACAGCTTTATTCAACCCATATGACTTCTACTAATCACCATCAGGTCATCTGCCATCCACTGCTTCTTCTGCCCAACACACACTACTGGAACAGCTGCTTTCTTTTGTTTTTCTAATGCCTTTTCTAAACATCTTTGATTTAGCACCAGTGAGGTCTAGCTTTGACCACATGCTGATCCTTACTTCTGGGTAGCAGGCTAAGCTCTTTTTGCATCTCACATCTTTCACTCAGTTCTTAAGAATTTCTCTTATTCTTCACTGGAGTCTTTGGTTTATTCATCCTGATTCCTGACTTTTCTGAAAAGGTTAAAGATCCAGGAACAAGATGGTTGAATAACCAAGGCATCACTTTAATAAAATGGACAAAATGTATTTGAATATCTTAAAAGTACAGATAGAAACTGATCTTCCTGTTTTCTAATGAGATGTGTTGGTATATGTGTGTATAAATATACACATATACATATATGTGTATCTACATATGAATATATATATCTAACTTCAGGATAAGAAAACATTTTAAGAAATATAAAATTTAAGAACCCATTGCTTTCCCTTGTCTGACCTGGGTCTCTAAGGAGATTTGTATTCTCTTTCATTGCTATCCTGGCTTATAAACTTTCTTAGTTAAAGACATTTCTTTATTTTAGAATTTATTAGTTCATATGTGTATTTATTAGAATAATAAATAATAGAATTTATTAGTTCCTATGTGTAGTTCGAATGTCTCAGGGCACATTATAGCATACTATTTTTTTCTTAAGGAAAAACGAGAAACCAAAAGCAACTAAAGTAGCATGGCGATGACAATGGACCTCAGTCTAGAGTGATCCCCAGGTAGCCACTTGTCAATTCAGATAGAGCTTCCTGTCCAACATTACTTCCTTTAGGCAAAGGCATGACCAAACAGAAGGTTTGATCTTTCCTTCTTCCTGTCCACTTTCCATTCACTATGATAGAGTTTAAAACTATCAGATTGACATTATGAATTAGGTGCTGTATGTTGCTATTACAGATAAAAAAAAAAATTCACCCTCCCATAAGAGTTCTCCCTGAAGTGAATTGATGGGACATCTACCTATTCCAATCCAGTGATAAGAGTAAGTAGGGCCAGATGGAAGTGTATGTAAAACGTCCAAATGTTAATGCCTCTGTTTCATGGGCCAACGTGATTGAGCCCCAGTCACACTCCTGCCACATCACTGCAATAGCAAATGAGGAAAAGCCAAGGGGAGGCTCCGGTATACATCTCTATTCCTGTATCTCCAGTGAGGTCTAGACAGTCAGTTGAAAAGAAGAATTGCTCACTTATCCATTAGCTGTGTTTTCAGCCCTGCGTAAAACTGGTTTAACTGATTCTTGCTCAGAGAATTGGCCAAGCCATTTAGCTGATCTACCATGGACTTCTGGTTCTGAAATGAAGTCTGAAAAGCATTATTTAAATTTATTAGGAAAAAAGGAAAATAAATATCCATGCAGTTTATCCTTACTTGGGTAGTGCAGTAAGAATAGCTGGCTGATCATGTGCACACTGCTGAATATTCTTAGGTACTACCAGAAAAGCAAAGTGAGTTAAAAAAAAAATGAAAAATCTACCCAGAATGTTGAACATTAAGAATTTCACTTCATCAAAATCTTTGGGGGCCAGCCCTGTGACCCCTGTGGCCCAGTGGTTAAGTTTGCGCTCTCCACTTCAGCAGCCCAGGGTTTCGCTGGTTCGGATCCTGGGCACAGACATGGAACCGCTCATTAAGCCATGCTGAGGCAGCGTCCCACATGCCACAACTAGAAGGACCCACAACTAAAAATATAAAACTATGTACTGGGGGACTTTGGAGAGAAATAGGAAAAATAAAATCTTTAAAAAAAATCTTGGAAAGCAAGAAGGTATTCTTGCTTTCTTAATCCTTTAAAAGAATTATAACTTTAAATAAACTAGGTAAATTATTTACCAATAGTAATGTAATGACATCTATCTACAGTAATGATTAACACGTTTTGAAGTATTTCCCATGCATTCTGAAATGCAGTCACTCCTCATATATAAATATTATAAATACATATTGGGAACAATTCAGTATTTTTTAAGGGAAAGTAAGTGGCACTTTGACATAAGCATCCTGGCAATACACATCCTTTTCCTTTTTTAAAATTTTTTCCAAAGTGGTGGATTATATTCTCTGACACAAAATCTCTGAGGCCCAAATAGACTTTTGAGTATTACTAACATGTGTACCTATACTGAATTTTCACATCTTTTTAATCACTTGCTGGACAAATTAAGTATTGAGCACAAATTTATTTACATGAAAGTTATTACTGGTTACATGCTCTTTAGGTTACACACTCTTACACTAAATATTACTAAATGACACTTTTCTTATAGGATTTTCACATATATGAGTGTGATTTTAAAGATCAATGCAAGTCTTCCAATTTTCTATATAACTTTCCATATTAATAATTACTATTACCATGTTCATGCAGGCTTTGTTGTTGTTAACAACCTAATGTGGTTTGGGCTCCTTCTTATTGCTTCATGGACTGGACAGGTCCAAATAGCTAAATAGAAATTCTTCCATCTCCATTGCTCTTACTTTCCAAATATCTCACCTATGGCGCTCTATTTGAAGTTTTTTTCTTATATGTTAATACAGCATTCCTCAGACTTTGCTGTGTAGCCAGCCTCATAGAGAAATATAGTAACTATTGCATTGGAATCATGCTGTCATCTGTCTTTCACACTTGACTACCTCAATAGAGCTGGCTTTGAGGCATCCTGATGACTGGCTTGTTCCAGGATTTTGTTTTTGGCAACCTTGTCCTATTTATATGAAATTGAGCCCAGAATATAGCTGATGCTGGTGAAATGCTTCAGGGAGCTACTCTCCAGAAAGAATTTTCCACAGAGAGCCAAACAGCTCTCAAATCATTTGGGCTTGGATTTTGATACATCCTTAAGTTACTAATTAAAGGAAGAGTCAGAATAACATACGTGAAAGGTTCTTAAATGCATTTGATAAATAATTACTGGGCAACTATATTGTGCGTGGTAGAAGGGGGAAAGAAGATTTGATGAGCACTAAGTGCTTTATACAACTACAACCGTACTCACTACAATCCTACAATTTAGTTTGTCTCACCCGTTCTTAGAGATGAGAAAACTGAGGCTGAGAGTGGTTATATAATGACCCTGGCACAGCTAGTTATGGTGGAGTCAAGATTCAAATCTTAGGCCTGTCTGTTCTAAAATCAATGCATTGATCTATGCACAGTAATCCAAAGGCTAAAATATACGGTGTCTGCCCTAAAGGACTCTGAAAACAAAAATAGTTAAATAGCCCGAGAACTAAACTATAGCGCACTAGGAAAACATAAGATATGCTAAAAAGCATCATGAGATTAAGTGCAAGAGATTGATATAATGTGAGGAATGCTTGGGAAGAGAGGTCCGTGGAATGTGAAATTATCAAAAAGGACCTGGAAATAAAGGTAATTGGAAAGATAACTGAAATTATAGGTAATATAAAGTGAGAAGCAGGACAAAAATTCTAATAAAGGGATAATTAAGAGAAATGTTATAGAAGCAACACTAAGTATGTCTTCTTTAAGAGACAGTGAACAATCTACACTAGTTGAGGGAAAGCGTAAAAAAGAACACTGTCAGATTCAATTTCAAAGGTCATGGTGCACTTGGTTATGTAAAGAGTTTAAGCATCATTAGTAATTTGGACACTACCCAGTAGAAAAAAGAGAACCAATGAAGATCTGCAAGAAAAGGACATGGTGGGAACAAGATTAAAGTTAGTCTGGAGTAGGCAAGCAAGATGTAATGGAAGGGAAAGAAAACTGCAAGAAGAGAGAGCAGTCAGGAAGCTGCATAACACTACGTATGATGTGGCCCTGGGTATAATAGTAGTAGCAGGTGGTAAAAAAAGTATTGGGGTACCTATGAAATGTTTTAGACAAGCCTATTCACTTTGGTAAAGACAAACGGTCTATTCTTAAGAGTGTAAAGTTAACGTAAGCATTTTATTAGTCTATGTTTTCTGTTTTAATTAACTTTCACATATACTAATTACATATTTCATAATACACAATGCCATAATCTATTATGTTAACCATGAAGTAATTACAGACTGAAACCTATTTTTAAGGCTTTATTACAACTTAATTTTCAAAAACATTTTAGCTGTCCTTGAGAATGGTAAATTTTTCTTTTTTGCTGATATTTTTAGAGAAAGGACACTAGAATTACATGTCATATCAATATTAAATTTGGCGAAAAAGTACATATCATCAGACTTTAAAAATAAAAATTTAATGTACACAGTATGCTTATTTTTCCATTGTCACAGACATTTAATTTTCTAAAATATGATTCTATTTTAAAACTTCTAAAATGCCAACTAAATACTGTTACATCAGGATTTTTGGATGGAATAATAACTAGGTCCTTTGACTCACCATGTTAAATTGTGGGTTAACGTTTATTTTACTACCACAAGAGAAATAATATTGATTCTTGAGTGTCGTAATAATTCTCATTATCAAGAGAACCTTCCTGTATATAACTCACTCTGTAAAGAGAAGTTGTTCCTGAATCTATTTTGTAAGGCTTCTAATCTTTATTTTTAAATATGTTTTGTGCTCTTATTTATGAGCTTCTTATCGTAGAGGCACTCACATTTTAAATAAGATTTGTAATTTAAACTTCTCTAATCTAAATGTGACTATGCAGAGTTGAGGCTACGTGATCAGAAACAGGCAAATGTCTGCTTCCTTGAAATTTCATCTCAGAGTAATAAGATGTGTGTCAGTTATGAAACTTAGCCAAATTTCTGGCTAATGTTAAGTCTCAATTTATGTAGAGCTACTTCATTAGATAAGCTGAAGCCAGACCTCCCAAACCAGCACTTATAATAAAGAATAAAGGGCTGTTAATAGTAATTCCCTCATTGTTGTTGGTGGTAGAATTTTCTGTTTATATTTGTTCTGGTTTTTCTATTTTGAGGGGATTTTTTTTATCACCACCAGGGCCAGAAGACATTTCTTACATTGAAATGGAGATAAAAAGCATCTAAAAATTTGAAAAATGAAAAAGAAAAAAAAGTTGAGAAGTTAAGAGCATCATCTAGTTCCCCTTATCCAAAATATCTATCATCTAAGTATATAAGCCTGGGAGCTAAAAAAAAAAAAAAAAAAAAAAAAAAAAAAAAAAAAAAAATCCTCCGTCATTTCTTTTCTAAAGATTTTATTAATTTTTTTATTTCTTTCCTTTTTCTCCCCAAAGCCCCCTGGTACATAGCTGTATAGTCTTCGTTGTGGGTCCTTCTAGTTGTGGCGTGTGGGACGCTGCCTCAGCGTGGTTTGATGAGCAGTGCCATGTCCGCGCCCAGGATTCGAGCCAATGAAACGCTGGGTCACCTGCAGCAGAGGGCGCGAACTTAACCACTCGGCCACGGGGCCAGCCCCTCTTTTCTTACCTATTACTATTCTGGATAAGAGTAGCCAGTAATAAAATGATGATGATAGTCTAATAACTAAACTTAAGGGTTCATGTGTAGATATAGATGTTGGACTTGCTTGAATAAAAAAAGGGTAAGTATTGTCAGGGAGGTGAGGAGATGGGGAACGGTGAAATCGGCCACCAACAACAAGAGTGGAAGTGTTACATTTTGACTGCGGAGGGTGAGGGAGATTAAATTTATGCATAAAGCAAGAGAAAACCACTCACCTTTAAGAAAAAAAATAAGATATGATTTTATGTAAGTGATTTCTCATCCCTCCTTTCCAACAATGACTCCTAGAAAGCAGTTTCCTCATATCATTGTTTTCTAATCTTACAATTTCTGCAGTTCTGAGGCTTATCTTTAGGATGGTCTATTCTAAAATACAATTGTTGCTGGCTCAGCCATTACAGCTGATAAAATTAAATTTATTATACCATATTATATTACACTCATAGATATTGTTAGATGTGGGGGAAGTACCTTCTCAAAGGCCCGGGTAGAGAAACTCCCAAACATTATCCCTTCTCCGCAAGCTTGATTCCATCAAATATACACATAGATGTAGAGACAGAAGCTTGTTTTTGAAAGCCAGTTCTGCCTGAGTTCCTACATCTCAAGAGACATCTTACTCTCAGACTAAAGAAGGGCTTATAATCCTTCATTGAAGGTCAAATGCTCCTGAAAATACAGAACCCGGATCTTGAATGTCAAGATACCAAAATATAAAAACCAAAAAAGCCTGGTAATCTGATCACAAAATTGTATTTGACACTGAGGAATATCCTTTCTCTAAATATTGCCTTGAAGGAACACTTTGTGTTTGGTATTCTCAAATTTAAATTTGCCAATTCGAGTATTCCTGAGTGACCCCACAGATACAGGGTATCTATGTCTTTGTAACTTGGCTGACCCCTGAACCTGTTCTGAAAGATTCAAGCTTGCTCTGCAGAGAGAGTGAGTAAGTGAGCCTCGCATCTATAAGCACACACATCTTTATGAGGCTTTGTGTTTGCGTATTGAAGTGAGTTATTCCTGAATCTGGACACTGGAGAAGTTCCCTATGGAATAGTAACAGCCTATTCTACATGCTGGGATGGATGGACAAGGCCAAGTCAGAGTGAGAAAATACACTATGGAACCTTAACAATTCTCCTTCGAAACACTTTGCTCTTGACTCAATATTTATTAATAAAATTCTTAAGTCAAGGAGTCATTCAGAGATCCTTCAAGGCAATATATTCTATTAGAATGTACTGAAGCTAGAAATCCAATTCATAACAATTTTAAATTAGAGTACCAGGTGACAGGAAAAAATGATTATAACATTCAAAATATTGTCTGCTTTCTTATAAGAGACAAATGAATCAGCCTAAACTACATCTCATAACCATTCCAGTTTTCAATATAAGCCACAATTAAATCCCCTAAAGCTCAATCACAACAAGGAAAACCAAATAGTAAAGTCTCTAATTAGGAACATTCCTTACTATCTGTTCCATAAAATGTAAATTTTCCTATATATAATATTATGCTCTGAATTAATTGCTTCATATTTTTTCATCTTATCTCACTGGAAAACATTACAATTCTTCAATGCATGAATTATGTCTTTATTTATTTAACAAATATGCACATTTATATTTTTTTCCCCACACCAAAATGAGCCATGCAGAGTATACAGATGAATCCAAATAAGCCACGATCAATTAGGTTTTCCTACATGACCTCTTACTAGGCTCAGACAAAGTTTTTAAGGATTGACAAGTGTAATCAAAGGGTGGTATCTCACTTAAAGAAATGCGTGCTTATTCTTAATAATGCATAAACAAACCCAAGATAATATATGTTTTCATTATTCTTCCGTGCTATGGCTATTACTTCTACTCAACAAAATGCAGTTGTTCTTTTAAAATATATGTGTGAAGAATTCTCAAAGTTAGTGAGGACAATTTCTTTCCTTCAGTTTTCTTTCTAAAGCTCACAAATCACACAGACCTCTATACAAAGTTGCCTCTCACGGAGGGAAATTCTACTGTGTCGAACAGAGAAAAAAACAAGACCGTCAACTCTCAGTTGCAAACAGCAGAGCATCAACCAAAAATGAATTGATCAAAGCTTGAATAACTTGAACAACAAAATAAATAATGATAGGATTGCTCTATAACCCGAAGAATAAAATACATATTCATGAGTCCACACTGATACAAACGATGACATAAACACACCAACTAAGGAGGAGGGACAGTTGTTCCTCACAGAAGAATTCTAGTTAATAAATATTGAATGAATGAGGGACATAGGAAATCACTGTTGGAAGACCACAGTAATAAGTACTGAGCACAAAGATCCACAGATGAATGCAAAATTAAAGAGAAACAGGCAATCTGCGTAGCCACAGATTACCTCCCTTAACATAATTATTAATTACTCTGGTAGTTTTAACGTATATCCACAAATTCTTTGATACTCCTCTCTAGGAGGTGAAACTAATTCCTCCTTCCCTTCAGGGTGGGTTGGACTCAGTGATTCGATTCCAAAGAATAGAGTTTGGAAAGAGAAAAATAGTAAACTTTACAGTAGCAAAACCTGGCAGGCACCATCTTAACCAAGTGACCAGGGTTAATGTCACTTATAATACAACGTTGATCTCATGAACACTCTCAGATCCTGATGGGAACACATCTCTGTGTATTCTTCCCCCAAATCCATAACCACAGTCTAATCATGAGAAAACATCAGACAAACTCAAATTGAGGGACATGCTACAAAATATGTGACCAAAACTCTTCAAAATTGTCAGGGTCATGAAAGACAAGAAAAGACTAAGGGACTGTCACAGATGGGAGGGAACTAAGGAGACGTAACAACTGCAATGTGATATCCAGGCTTAGACACAGGAACAGCAAAAGGCATTAGGGAAAAACTGGGGAAATACAAATATAATCTATAGCTTGGTAAATAGTATTGTACCAATGTTAATATTTTAGTTTTGGTCGTCTTAACATGCAAGATGTAAGAAAACCTGGGGAACATGAGAATTCTCTGTACCACTTTTGCAACTCTTCTTAAGACTAAAATTATTTCAAAATAAACAGGTTTTAAAAAGCTGGAAGGAATCAAGCGAAAAACTGGCTCAACTTCCTGCCTTTGGACAGGTACACATCATTCATTCATTCATTCAATCATCCATTCCTAGAATGCAAGCTCCATGGGAGCAAGGAATTTATCTTTTGCTCACTACTATAGACCCAACATCCAGGCATAATGTATGATAAGAGGAATTTTTAAAAATTGAACTAAAAAGTATTCAATGAATTGGACTTATCCTTACATCTTAAAAGTAATGACCATAACAACAACACAACAAACCTTAGATATCAAGGCTGTTCTCACACTCTCTATTTTTTTGAAAACTATCAAATTCTCATAAGCCATTTCTCATCTTCTTAGTTTTGGGGAAGTGAGATGAATTTACTGACAAGGACCCACACTTTGCCTTGTTTCAAGATTCTTTAATCACGAAGTTAGATACCACCTTCCAAAGATTTACTGAATAGCTACGGTGGCCTGGGGCAATAGAGAACCAGCTGTATGGAAAGTGATCTGGAACTCATTCCCAATCACCAGGAACTTGTTAAATGATGTACTCTGTGACTGATGGAGGTTTTTGAGTTAACACTCTGCAGGAAGTTGACAGGGCACAGGTTACACTCTGCTTTATCTTCAAACAGGTTTTAGGAGGAAGGGAAAATAGGAGGGAGATTACAAACACCTCTGGTGAGAATTCCTTAAATGTGAGAGAGTTTCACCCTGCTGTCAGAAAGCTTCATTCCCGACACTTTCCTCCCTCCAAACAGAATCATCTTTGGAGCATAAAAATGACAAGATATGGCTTTTCAATCACAGAAAGGGCAACTATTGGTGAAGAGCTTCAACCTCTGTAATGTGACACAATAAGAAAAAAATTAATATTTTGATCCACATTCAGAATGTACTACTTTGGAGCCAGGACACAAATAATGTGTTTGCTTAGCAACTGAATTGGCCAATATAAATAATATTTTCTCTTGTGCTTCTTACCTCTCCATAATATATATAATTCTTGCTGAAAACCAAAGAGAACATACCATATGGATTTTCTGTGTGTGCTAATCTCATAAAATTACAAATAAAACTTTCGCAGAATCATAACATCTGCTTAAGCATTACCCTGGAGAAAAGTCATCTTTGCAGAACCACATGAGGAGATAGAGTTAACATCCAAGTTGCCTTCCACATTTGGCATTCACATTGTCTTTGAGAGGGCTTGGAGAACATCAGCAATAAATGCCAGATGAGGGAAACAAGTCTCTGGATAGAAAAAGCCTTTTTCTTTATGTTGCTGATAGTATTATCAAAATTGGAGTAAACCGTTATTAATTTGTTCATAAGGATCTACGGTAAGATTTTTTAAATACATATTTTCTTAAGAAACTAATGATATGACTGAATGTGGAATGGAATGTCCAAAGAGTTTGACCTTTGATTTCAAACTGGAACTATTTGAAGGGTGTCAAGTTAGAAGTCCACTGACGGGTTGGAAATAAGCCTGGTGCCTGCTATGCCTTTCTTCTGTCTGTCTCCTTCTCTACTTCCACGAAGACAGATCATACCTAAATATTTCTCAAAGGTAACCACATATTTCCATTCCTATTACTACCCCCCTGGTCCAGGCCATCTTGCTTCTCCCTGTCTCTACTCTTGCTCACATCTATCCAGCGGTGTGCTGGTAAACCAGCTTTCTGAAGGCAAAACGACAACAAAAACAAAAAAACCCTTAGTTGTGGTGTTGTGCCAATTTCCAATTTGTATATTCTCCCACCATGTCCTATTTCAAGCTACTGAGAGTTTAACAACCAGTTAGCAAAATTCCTGAATATTTAGCAATTGGCTCTGTTGTACCAGTGTGAGCTGGCTCAAGCCCACACTGCCTCCATGCCTTGTTCCATTCAGCTAGTCACCTGTAATCCCCTTGCTGAAAAACCTTCAGTAGTTCCCATTTCCCTTCACACTAAGTGCCAAATCCCTCACTGAATTTACAAGGTCCTCCACAATCTGGCCCACACCAGTTTCTCCAATCTTGTTTAATGCCCCTCTTTAATCACACACCAGCCATATTGATTTTTTTTTCAGGTCCTTTAACTTATCATGAAATCTGTGGTCATTGGGCCATCAAATGTGTGGCTCCCTGCTCTTTTCATCTTGATAACTTCTGCTTTTCCAGGTATCAGTTTAAACATTCATTGTCCAGTAAAACCCTGAACATCCTAAACAGCTTAAGTGTTTCTAATATATACTCCCACAGCTTTCCTCACAACGGAAAACCTTCAAAGTCCATAAGGATTGCTTATTTAATTCCCTTTCTACCCCTAAAACTAATAAGTTTTCCGAAGGCGGGAGTCATGGGTTTGAGAACATCACTTTATTTCCAGGGCCTAGAAAAAGAGCCTAGTACCTAATATCCTCCAACACTTCTTAAATAATGAGTAAATGAGGACTTTCGTCTCATATACCCTCTCTTTAGGTATAGGTACATATTTATAAATAAAAGAAATTCACGGTTATATTCAGTTATAACTTTTCCATTTAGACTCCAGTAAATTCCAAAAAAGAAAGTTCCCCTAAAATCCTAAAATAAAAATGTGGTTTAGAAAGTAATATATTCTGAAAGCTGAGGTCTTAAGAAATCAAAAGGCATGTAGCTTATGGTGATGACTGAGAAATGCCACCTTGAAAAGGCATTCTGAGCATAAAACAGGAACACATTCTTTCCTACTCCAGGGCACACACTTCTGAATCTTGGTTCAGAGCCTGGAACTTGAAGATGAATTTTTATAAACTTGTCAGAGGTGATATACACTAGATCCCTGCATTAAGAAAGGAGTCAGACTAGATGAGCTTCAAGTTGGCTCCCAATTCAAGGATTCTAAAATTCCATAAAATAAATATGAAGGTTGGGCGGCAGTAGAATTATATAGCCCTCTGCTGTGTCAACTTAGTTTTTTGTCCTGGTGCCCTGACAGTGACCTTGGAAGTTAGGAAAAAATATAGCAGCAAATGGGGATATACTTCCACTGAGCAGTGCCCAGAAAGAAGGAAGAGGGCAGCATGGTGAAAGCGGTTCTGCTGTACGAGCCATCTACCTCTTCTCTAATGTTGGTACTAGAAAAAACTGTGTTCAGAGATTGGAGGGGTTAAAGGTGCACGTGAAAACAAGACATAAAATATTTAAGATACTGTGTCTGTGTACTCTTAAACCATGTAGATCCCTAGATGTGGTTTTCCACATAAATCAACAAAAAATATTAGAGCAATTTATAAAGAATGCCTTATAAATATTAAAATGTATTTTGCAAGCTCAACTAAAATAATAACCCCAGAAAAAAGATACAGTCCTCATTCTTTCAGGATACAAGTGTTGAATACCTTCTATGAGGAGCCTGAAACTAGCTCTGCTGGTGGTGATTGTGGGGTACATCTGCCTATGGCTCCGCTGTGCCCTCAGCATATTCACAGTATAGTACAAGTGGCAGACGTAGTGTAAATACTTGTAATTCTGAGTAATGAGTATTGTCACAAAGGTATGTATGGGCCACTGTTTGGGAGCAGGAGGTGGATACCATGTGCTCTCTTTTAATTAGTTCTTTGAAAGGCCACACGACGTTTTCAAATAGATCTTACATTATATTACACATTTCCCCCTCAAATTTTAACATACCAGGAACACCATTACATTAAATGTGCACATTGATTTTAAGTTGCATTACATTTTCAAAAATGCTTAAAAGTGAAAAAAAATATGTTTGTATGGAAGTAATGAGATAATGGGGTGAAGAAAAATAGAACATGACAGCCAGATCCCTCTTAGATAGCTAGTTATATTAATGGAGAAATATATTGCAGGTATGTTTGGTGAGTGATATGGTTAGAAAGGTACACTCGCCTCCAGTGTTTGTGTTCTGGCTGGGTAAAGTTTGGGATGGGATGTGGGAATGGGGATAGCACCATCCAATTTAAGGAAAGAATGAAAAAATTTGGGAGTTTCCAGGGCAAACCCAAAAGTGAGAGGAGTGAAAATGAAAGAGGGAGAGAAGATAGAAAAGTAGAGGAAAACTGTTTAGGAAATACTGTGATCCTTGTCCTCTAATACATAAGAACCCAGGAATTTTCATCTTGAACTTTAAAAGGGGGGTCCTGGATGAAATGTAAAATATGGACAGGACTGATTTGCTGGGTGTGCAACCTGTGTGGTCACCCCACACTTCACTTAATGCTCTGCTGTTGCTGCCTTGAAATTCTTAAAACCTGTGAAGTTGTATTTTTTAAGTGAAGTCCAGTGGGACAATGGAGCACGTGTGTGAGCAGAAGAGACAGTGCAATATGCATGCTGCCATTTGTTGCCACTTCATTTAATATAGTGGTTTCAATGTCCTGTGAGTATAGAAATCTGATGGACCTACCATGGGTAGGAGTTCAGCTTGTTATGTCTACTACTGACTAAGTGGGGACATTGGCACCCCCTAGAAGACTCACATTCAATTCAAACAGAATTTGCTTTAAATGCAGAAAGAAGTCAATGGCATTCTAAGACATAGGAATGACAAAGAAATCCTGTAATCTATCTTCTTGCTTGCATTGCTTCTCTGTATTAGCTGACGACTTATGCTAAAAATGTTGACATGGGGGGCTGGCCCCGTGGCCGGGTGGTTAAGTTCGCGCGCTCCGCTGCAGGTGGCCCAGTGTTTCGTTGGTTCGAATCCTGGGCGCGGACATGGCACTGCTCATCAGACCACGCTGAGGCAGCGTCCCACATGCCACAACTAGAAGGAACCACAACAAAGAATATACAACTATGTACGGGGGGTTTTGGGGAGAAAAAGGAAAAAATAAAATCTTTAAAAAAAAAAAAATGTTGACATGGAAGGAAAGAGAAAGGTAAGACAAGGCGCAGTTCCTTTTCCTTTCATTCTTCCTTTCTCATCAGTGAGCCTAAGATAGAGGAGTGTTGGTAGAATGTGCACATATTGAGAAGTGAAATAAAAATATTTGAGATTGTTTTGTGCAGCATTTCCACTGTTCTAATAATAATTAAATATGTATGCATTACAGCTACAAAATACAAAGTATGTAATTTCAGTGATTCTATGTAAGAATTAAATGCTGTTATAACTGCATTTAAAACTGGCACTTCACAATGTAAAGATAAACAGTAAAATTCATTCTAATAATTTAAAATTTTAATTTTCTTTAATTAGAATGTTAAATAACAAAAAACATCATGACAAGTTGAGAGAGAGACTGCAGAGGAGAAGGAAAAGCTTTATATTTTAGTAGCTTTAAGAGCACGTTTTCCTGCTTTTTTGAACAAGGGGCTCCATATTTCATTTTTCACTGGGCCCCACAAATTATGTAGCTGGCCCTAGATATACATATATAATTATTTATGTATAAATGACTGCAAGACAGAGGAAGGGAGGGAGGGAGGCAGAGAGATAAAGAGAGAGGTCTAGAAATCTCCTGCACACATACCCAGAGGCAAAGCAAGTGGTGGTAGTTTACTCTCCAGATTCTCTCTCAGGTAACTCTTCAGCTTCGAATGGTTTTCTGTTTTAGGCTCTTGTTAATGAAGTTCTTGCATATGATAGAACATTCTTTCGATGCTACATATTTGATACGGATAAAAATCATAAATTCATTATGTACACTTTAATCTATTTTTCAATAGTAGTATATATATGTATATATGTGACCTTGACAATAGTGTCACTATTAGGGATTTTAAAAAGTATTCAACTGATATCTGTGAAATCCACTCTGAAAATATTCAGAATTGGAACATTTCTCCCTCACTCCACCTCTACCAAGACCAAGCCACCATCATCTCTGACCTGAATCATCATAATGGCATCTTAACTGGTTTCCCTGATTCTGCCCCTCCCCCACAACATGTCCTTTAAACACAGCAGAATTTAACACAGGATGAAGTTAAGTTGTCTCCTCCCTGGAATATAATACTCATGAGGGCAGGGACTTCTTTCTACTTTGTAGAATGCTGTGTCGCCAGCATTTAAAACAGTAACCAGCACTTGATGGAAACTCAATAAATATCTGTTGACTAGAGGAATGAATGGACAGTGGATGATTTACTAGCATGCTGTAGGCATTGTGAGTGTTGTGACTTAGGAGAAACAAATGTTTAGTCTTGTATATCATAGTAATCTGTCATTTTTCTTGATTCTTTTTTTTTTTTAATTTTACTCTCTTTAATATCTTCACCTTAATTGTATGAAATCCTTGTCACCGGAGAGTGGTGAGGTGTAGAGTACCACACTGCAGATACTTCAGAGAGTCTAGAGAAGCTGTCAGGGGTTTGTATCCAGCAGCTTAGTCAAGCACTTGCCCAGATTAACACCTTCGAATATTCTCAGTATGTCTATGGTTTTGTTTTTAGTGCCAATGTTGACTTTTCTTGGGGTTCTTAATCCAAGTGGCCTCTTCTGCTCCTGAGGTCCATTTGAAAATGAGAATTAGCCACCCTGCTTCAATATTAATATGTTTCCCTTAATGCAAGCAAGTCTGATCCCACTTTATAAACCTTAGTCTAGTTATTAATATTAGGGACCTAAAAAATTGAAAAATATCAAATATTTTTATATACATCCTTTCCAACATACAATTGTCTTTAGAAAATTATCAATGTGCAAAAGGGCTGATTGATATATATTTTTTTATCTATTTAGTCAAAGTAACTTCTTCTAGAAGCCAAACTGTGTATTTTCAGAACTCTTTTCATTGCAAAAAACAGAAACCCATGTCAAGCAGTTTAAGAATAAAGTGAAGAAATCTAGGGATAAAGATGGCTTCTGGAATATCTGTATTCACGGATTCGACTGATACCATAAGATTCTCTCTCTCTCTCTTTTTTTCTTGTTCAGGCAAGCTCTTCTTCATGTGGTATGTAAGATAGCTGATGATAACCCTTGCCTCATGTACTGTCAATTTATCAAGCCCAGTGAAAGAGGTAGTTTTGCTAAGATTTTTGGTGAAAAGCTAGGAAAGAATTATCCTGACTGAGATTACATGCCACATCCCCATTCCTTAACCAATCTCTTTCGCTAAAGGAAGGAATACTTTGGGGTTTATGACCACCATGACCACCATGACCACCCCTGTGATAGATGAATGGAATGAGCAGGGTTATCTTAATCTTGGAACCACAGGAAAGAGTGCTTCTTATACTGGAAAGGTCTGCCATAGCACTCAGTACAAGCAATGATAAAGAATTCAGTGGACCATTATTTACAACTGTTTCTAAGCAAGTTTTATAGTTCAGATCTTTAGAAAGAGAGTGGCTTCCAGAAGTCAGGAGGCATGATATGGCAGTAGAATGGATACCCAGGTTGTGTTGGATGCTTTCTATTGGTAACAGACAATGCTCACTATGTTATGTGTGACCTTGCCTGTCTCTTCTTCAACCTTCTAAACAACCCTGGGAGGTAGATGTTATTATTTCTCATTTTATGGTTGAGAAAGTAAATTGACCTTAGTCACACAAGAATCAGAGTCCAATTTTGAACCCAGATCTAATTCTGAACACCATGTGCTTTTCAACATGTGGTAATGTTTTTGCTTGAAAAATGTTGGTCCCCTGGCAAAGTAAGTAGAGGTTTTCATTTTGTTTTGCTTTCCCTTTTCCTTTCCTCTAGGAAAAAAGGCATTTTACCTGTTAGAGGCCAACTTTGAGAAAGTGAACTATTCCCAGGATCAAGGAGTATGGGTCCTAGAAAGGCTGTGAGGTCATTAGCATTGAAAGCAGCAAGGATGGGAAAGGGCTTTGGTGGTGAGCTTAAGGTAGAAGAATTCCTTTTCCACTGTTATTATAACATTAAAAAGATGGAGATTCGGTGGGATTTTCCACTTCTATGTGTAATTGGCAAATTTATTATTTGTCATGGATTTTATGTTAATTAGTTGGTGTAGAAAGCCAAACTGTTATTCACTTACATAACAACTATTGAATTTTTACTATGGGCTAAGCATTAAAAAAGAAACCTAAGGGCATAAAAATACCTAATGAAACAGTAAAGATATAAACCAGTGTGAAAGATAAATAAAGGAAAGTACAAAAGGAAAGACCAAAATTCAGCTAAATCAACAAAATCACACAGGCCACCTCGTATACTTTGATGGTTCTCATCCTCCTAAATCTAGAGAAAGAATGTGTTACGGCCAAGTTTAGCTCTTGTTCTTCCTCCTACAAAATTACAGGAGACTATGAACTTGTGGTTTCTGTCCAAGTGAAAACTTCCCACGATTATGTTCCTGACATTTCACTATATAAAAAGAAAAATCCAATTTCGCTACAGAAAAACAGGATTTCAAAAATTAAACCTGGGAGAGCGAATGGTTCAAGATACACAATCTTTCAGTTGTTTGTAGTGATCTTTAACGACACTCAATTGGAGCCACTAAAGAGCAAAGTTCTTAATTTTTAGTTTTTCTTTAAAAAAAAGTATTTATGTATAAAGATTCAAAAGTCCCAAAGGGAGCTTGATGAAGTTTCTCAATCCAGGATAGAAATCATCAGTACCCACAAATATTTATGCAGAGAAACCTGCGGGGTTCCTCAATTCCTACAGGAGTAAGTCCTAAATCTTAGGATGGCATACTGAGTTTGTGTGTCTAGGTTTCTCCTTCCGTTTACATCTTACCCAAGGAACAATTTCTCACTCTCAGCATCAAAAGGCCTTGCTATTTCCAGATGTTATGCTCCTTTTTGCCTCTTTGCCTTAACATATGCTTATCCTTTTGGGAAAAAGTGTTTTCGCACTTTTAGAACTAGTAAATTCTAATGCATTCTTCAAAATTTAACTCAAATAAAATTCAGGGTACTGTTACCAAAGGAACAAACCCAAGTGTCTGTTCTCCCGAAGTCTTTTTTTTAAAATATTTTTGCAAACCCTTAACTATAACTTTTATTACATTAATTTACATTAAATTAAATTACATTAAATTAATTCTATTTAATTGTTATATTTTACTTAATTTAGAGTCATCAGATTGCAAGTTTCTCCAGAGCCCTGTTTTCTTCATCTTTATGCTCTCAAACCCTAAGTGTCTTTGTATGATAGCGGGTGCCCAATTAATACTTGGTTAATTAATTATTTACTTTCCTGAACATCTACTACATAGGAAACATTATTCTAGTCACTCAAGATAAAAATAGACATAAATAGTGCCTCTGACTTCAGGAAGCTTACAATCTTCTTGCAAATGCAAGGTACAGAAAATATTAATATTAATATTAAGAAACATAATAGAAAATATTTATATAACACATACCGTATGCCAGGGGCCACTCTGTTTTATATGTATTAATTCACTTAATCCTCACAATAGTACCTATATATACAATTTTACCAGTGAGGAAATTGAGGCACAGAAAGAATAAGGAATTTGTCTAAGTAAGTGGTAGAACTGGAACAAAATTCCAGGCAGTCTGGATTTACTCTCAATCTGTAGATTATGCTATAAATAACCTAATAATACCAAATAATACCAAAAATTAAATTTAATTAATGAAATTAAATTTAAAAGACTAAAGATTAAAATAACTATATATTCAATTAATAACACATGCAAAATATCTACACAAAAAAACATTCTATAGTTTTAATTCACTTTGAACCAAGGATTTCTCTCCAGTTCCATACCTCCTCTCAATACCATTAAACCAGTAGAAACTGTCAGCATATTCTTCTTAGGGGCCCCCTCAGGAGAAGAGGAAGGCATAGGCCCCAACAACACCCCATTTCAGTCACTGCAACTCTGCTTTTGTTTCTTTTCTGTACTGAGACTCCACGTAGGATTTTGTCCACTGGTAAAGTAAAGGTACCTTGAAAATCACTGTTGTATATGTAAGTATATCAGATAAAAACAGAAAATAAAGTAGAATGTGCCTTCTGAGATCACATACCTCCCTTCTTTCTCCTATGACCCATGTCAACATAACCACCGTCCACAGCCTTTACCAACCTTATGTGTAATTAAGCTGGCCCTTCCCTGAACTAGTTGAGAGATGCTCCCCAAACCTGGCCTTTATTAACTATCTGTGTCCTGGACTTCTCATCCCATCTCCTCCCCCTCCCCTGGTCAGCACTATTTTCAAGTCTGCACTTGATCACCTCTAATTCTTGTCTGCTAACCCTCATTTAACCTTGGATTTGATGCTAAGCACATGCTTCCTCCAGCACTCACTGTTCCGGTGTTGCTTCCTAAATCATTCCAGGTAAAACTCCTGGTCTGGCCCCAGACATCACACTGGTGCCAGTTCAGACCACTACTATTCAGCAGAAAGTCAGACATCCACAGGGCATTGAGTGGGCCCATGGCATTAGCTTATCACAGAGGTTCCAGCTTCTCTTTTAAAAAGATTCTTGTAAATTTTTAAAAACAGACTCCTGGTGGAAGTTTAAAACACTGCTGAAAGTTGGGCTCCAAAGGCCTATCTGCCAGCACCATCAGAGTTGATTTTTATGACATGCCATCTCTTCCAAACTCATGTAAGAAACAAATACATTGTCACCCACTTCTTCTATTTCAGCATTTTCTTTCCATTATAGTGTCTTAAACATAAGGTTCTATTTGTGCCTGATACAGTTCTAAACTCCAGAAACCATGAAGCATGGGCTTTAAAATAGAGCCACATAAGTTAAAATAGAGCCAGGAAGTAGAAAATCTAATCAACAATATCTTCAAACCCTTATAAAAGATTAAAAGGCAAAGTGTCATAACAATAGGCCTACACGGTTACCATAAGTAGTGTTACATGTAGTTTCTAAATAACCCTTAACACCATTGTATGCTTAATGTAGACAGGATTGTCAAGAATGTAGCTATTCCAATATTACTGAAATCAGGCTTTTCTCTTGTGGAAACACATTTGCACCGGGCTTGAAAACTGAGCAAGCGACACAAATATCGCTCGATGGTAAACGAGATGGGCTGAACACAAAACATGTAGAAAGGGAGAAAGCTGGGAAAGAGACACAAAAATAGAAGTTGAAATAGTATGACCATCAAATTCTGAGAAGTTAAATCCAGTAGACAATCTGTTGTAGTAACCTAAGGGTGGTGAGAATCTTGTTGAGGCAAGAATCACGTAGTTCCTAAGGCCACGGCAAGGTATAAAGACCTCTATGAACACTCCCAACATAAGAGACTATCTCTGATATGCACCGAAGAAAGAGCTATCAATTGCATGCATAGCTTTAAGAAATGGTGAATTGGAGGAAAAAATCTCAAAAAGAGTATCTTCCCATAGATAGAACACAAAGAATATGCCTAACACCCATTCAATTCTTTTTAGGAAAAATTTGGGAGCTTCCTAACAGGGCTTGGACTCAGTTATCTAACAATATCCATCTTCTGACAGTTCTTTAAATATGCTTCTTTCCTTTCTCCCTTCTTTCCTTCATTCCCTCATCCCTCTCTCCTTCTCTTTCTCCCTTCTTATCTCCTTCACTAAATACTTATTAAATTCACAGTCTCGATTAGGAACTTTGATAGGCAGTTCATGTCTTTATGCACCATGTCCCCAAAGTAACAGCCCAGCCCACACTCCTGAGAACGATAGTTACGTATCTATCTTCTAGGTGTGTGTTAAGTATTAAATGAGATACTCCATGTAAAGAATTTAATATTATACCTGACATACAGTAATTGCTCAATAAATCTTACCTATTATTACCATTATTGTTTTTAAGATTCATCGTGGCCTCACTTTAAACCATCTATGAACTGGCCTCAAGGTCAGCTGACCTTCCAGAGTCCCATAGCATCCTGTGTGTGGTTGACACAAAGATGCACCACTTAGGTCCCCCTACAGCAAAGGACTCACTTCCCAGCTTGCAGGCAGTGTGGTCATCAGATAGCCTTCAGCTGACAGCTTCAGAGTCTGCCTCATCCGCAGACAGTGACCTCACCCAAGTTCATGACCTTTAAGGGCAGCCCACATCTGACCATTGAGCAAAGTAAGAGATTTAAAGACCCAGCCTAACATGAGACAGCTCTCATGGGTAATACTTACTCCATAATGTCCCGCTGTGTTGGCCATTGCTTTGGCAGACCTGCCTCAGTTTCACTTTTCCCTCTGCCCAATCCTGTTTTCTCCCCCATCCTTTCATTCCCCCTCCCCCATAGGTATTCATTCCGTAGTAAATGTCTTGTACCCCAAACTCCATCTCAGTACCTGTTTCCAGAAAACCTAACCTGAGACCACATCATAGCTATGTTCTATTAGTTTACTTGTCTATCTAACTCCCTGACTGGACTGTATGATCCTTGAGGACAGGGAAAACCTTATTTAGCTCTGTGTCCCCAGCACCTAACAAACAGTGATTAAACAGAAAAAACTCAGCCAGGAGTTGTACATTGAATGAATGAAAACTAAGCAAGGAGTCAGTGTGAAAGGAAAATTTTTTAAAAATGTGTTCAGGAAAGTAGAATCATCATAAAAATAATTGTTATGTTTCAGGTTAACTTAGAATTCTTCCCGTGAATAAGGTGGAAGTTCTTTTATAAACTGCATGTACAAAAGTTGAGGTAGTAAATTTTATCAGTGAACTCAACACTGGTCTGGATAGAATCCTCTTAACCTTTTAACAGCTGCAGAAACGTTTTTTTTCTTTCCAGTGCTTAGTACGTACATTTGGAGAAATCAAATAATGAACAATGTATGTACGACATCTGGTGGCTCCCAGATAATGTTACATCAGCCCTGCCTGCAGTCTGAGTCACACAGCTTGGTGATCATATTAGCCTGAACCTTTTCCTGTATTGAAATCCTCCCTAAGATTAACTTGGGTCGGTCTGTCAGTGCTGGAAGGATGGGAGCTATTAAACTTACTGAAGATGCCAGTTGTGATGAACATAACAGCCCCATTCTTTAAATGCTTTGATTTATATTGTCTTAAAAATTAATAATCATTCATCCAATTAAATGCCTTGGTCTGGGCCTCTGGCCAATTCTGTCATAAGAGGTGATAAGACCCATTAGCTATAAGCCTTAAATTAACCAGCATCAGACCCAAGGGAAGTATGTCGCCCAAATGAGCCACCTCCCTTCTAATTCCAAACCTTTGTGACTGATGCTAGAAAATATCTTCATTACATTGCTGCTGCTATGGTCAGCAGAAAAAATTTAAATGCTATAATTAATAAAGCTTAAGATCTCATGATACTTTTTCAACCATTGGTGAATTAAAGTTATAGTTTTAAAATCTATGCAAATATTATGTGACCTAATATAAACTTATGCAAACAGAAAAGATCTAGACGTAGGAAGAGTAGAAGAAAAATCATAGACGAATTTTATAAGCTGCTGATGATATTGTTACAATAACACATTCTGGTGACCAACACATTGACTTGATTGAAAAATACTCTGAGGAAAGGAAGAGCAAACTATTAGAAGGTAGCAGGACTAAAGATGAGATTATGTTTATTTGCATTATTTGGATAATTGACTTTATTCTACCCTTGATTTTGTGTGTATTCTTATAGCTTTTGCTAAAAAATTTTTAACTAGCGTATAGATATGCAGATCATACCTCAGGCAAACTAGGAGAAGAAAAATCAAATCAAAATTTAGGAAACATTTACTAAATAGTGGCAGTTTCTTAAAAGAAATCCGCTAAAGCTAGGTTAATGTTTGGGGCAGTTCACATGGATTTGAGCATATGCTACTTTGTAATGGGCTAACCTGTGGACTTTTCTTTGAACCACAAATCCTTAAAAATAAGAACTGATGAAAAGGGTCAGCAAAGTTAAGTCACCATGGAAATCCAGGCAGTTTTACACTCTTCACTTTCAAAGTTGACAAGTGTCACTGGGTTGAGGTCAACATTGGCATTCAAATAAGAATGTAATCTACATTCCTTATAGCTAATCCCAACAAACATTTTTAGAATATTTTATTAATAAAAATTTCAACATATCTGCAATCTTTTGAATTTTCTTCTACTATTAATAAACATGGGGACTTTTTCTCCAGCAATGATACTGGAAAAGATAGCTTATTAGTTTTCATCCGGGCACATGAACTGTCTAAATTAGAATTACCAGAATTTATTGACAATGGTTCAAAGAAAAGCCAGGAGATTTTCTAGATCAAGTTACCTCATAGCCTATCCTATTCCACTTGATTTACAATGACTTATGTATAATCTCATGACCACAGAATTTTCTATAAGAGTTTGATTAGTCAAGAAGGAGATGAGACAGTTTTTGTGCTTATTGCCTATGGAACACATGCTATAAATTCATGGATTAGGGAACCTGAGCAGATGTGGGCATACAGATGTTGGTTTTCAATTCCCTTTTTGTTTATCATGCTTATTTATTTACCATACTTATTATTATTGAACTTTGAATTTAAAATCTTTCTCAAAAGTTACCCTCATTACTTCCTATTGTAGATAAACATCTACAGAACTGAAGTAGGCTGAATTTGATTCTTGATCAAATTCTGATTTTTTTTTTTTAAAGATTGGTACCTGAGCTAACATGTTGCCTATCTTTTTTTCTTCTTCTTCTGCTTCTCCCCAAAGCCCCCCAGTGCATAGTTGTATATTCTAGTTATGAGTGCCTCTGCTTGTGCTATGTGGAATGCCACCTCAGCATGGCCTGACGAGTGGTGCCATGTCCGCGCCCGGGATCCCAACTGCTGAAACCCTGGGTTACTGAAGCAGAGCACACGAATCCAACCATTTGGCCACAGGGCCAGCCCCCAGATTCTAATTCTTAATCTTGATTCTTTGTCAAACTGATTCTTAATCAAAACTTGATTCTTCTGTGCCAGAATTTTATCTTATTTAGCAAAGTTTTACTAAATGCATAAAAGTGCAGGATTTTAAATATAGGTGAGTGAAGACTTCATGAGAATTAAATTCTAACTCTAATTTTACCATAGAAATTCTATAAATTCAGAAGTGAAGATGAAAATATATAGACACAATTATTTTTTAAAATTATGTGTACAAAATTATTTTTAAATAATATTATTTAAGATATTATATAATATCCTATGTAATATTTAAATAATATTATTTTAAAATAAAATTAATTAATAATATTAATTATTTTTAAATAATATGTACAAAAAATCCCCACTTCATTTCTAATACTAATAAGTTTCCATTTTATAAAATAGGTAAAAGATATCCAGCACAGAAAATTATCTAGGGACAGGAATCAGGGCTATAAAGAGGAGGACTGCGTAGGCAGAGCAATTGGCATGTGGGAGAGTGAAGAGCCAAATGAGAATGCACCATCGACTGGGAAACTGACTATATCCACAGGGGCTGGAATCTACCTGTAGGCCCTTGGTCTCCATCAGGGGTCTTGCTCTTCCACTGGTGAAACCACATGTAATCTTTGGAAAGTCCTTAAATATTTCTGTGCCTCTATTTCCTGCTCTGTAAAATGGGAGTAAAAAGTACCAATGTGTTGGGGTATTAAATATGATAGTTCTCATATGGCATTTAACACTGGCCCATAATTAGCACATGATATATATTAGCTATTACCATTATGAAAGGGGTGGTTGATAGAATCAAATGTTGAAAAAAATAAAAATAAAAATCAGAAAAGTTCTTCAGATATTAATTATGAGGTTGAACAAAAGTAAATTTGACATGTAAAAGGAATAAAGATAGCTTTTTCTTTGAAGTTAGAGAAAAAAGAATTTGTTGTTTTTTGGATTAAATGAGCATATTTAAATCTTTACTCCGGTGCTTGGCAAATACATCAACAAATGCTATCTTTATTAGTGCTACTATTATTGATAGTAATGGTAGTATTAAATTC
Organism: Equus caballus; assembly: GCF_041296265.1. Taxonomy (NCBI): domain Eukaryota; kingdom Metazoa; phylum Chordata; class Mammalia; order Perissodactyla; family Equidae; genus Equus; species Equus caballus. Next base: position 66,976,022 of record NC_091692.1, on the reverse strand, counting down.
TATGTGGCTAAACCCTAGAATGAAAATACTGAGGTCTTTTAATTGAAAAACAAGCTGAGTTCTTGTTAAAGAAAATGCCAACGCCCCCTTCTGGCCTTTTGATGTGCACCAAGGGAAACGTTCATTGTCCCCTAGAGAGGTTCCTAGAGAAATGTCCGTATTTAAGTTATTTTATCAAAATAGAAAATTATTTGAAGGTCTTAGTGAGTGTGACGGTGGGGGGAATTGTTCACAATGGAGTATGGATTCCAAAGGATGTTCAGAAAATGGCAAAATGTTGCCACCGTCAGGGGAGAAGTAAAAAAAATCAGTAGTAATGAAGAACAGAGCACTAATAAAGATAAGTGGAAAATGAGATGAAGGAGAAGTTTGGGGAGAGAAAATAAGTACAGAATTAAACCATCACACATGTCCTAAATTTGGTGCAAATTATATTGGTGCTGGAACTGGCAGAGCTTTCCAGGCACTATCTGCATTGGTCTCAGGCAAATAGTGAAGACCCAGGAAGGGAGTAACCAGCTGCATTAGACACACATGACTGGTTATGCAGCAGACCCAATGCCACATGTTCCTTAAACCCCATTTTCCTTTGCTCCTGACCACACAGCTAGATCCAATTTCCATCATGTCTAGCAATTAGGAGGGACAACGAAACTGAATTACACTGAATGGGGTGTGGAAGCCCTGTTGCACATTTCCAGCACTTGAAAAAAGTAAACTTTGCACACTTTTCTTCTCTTTTCTCTTCCCTCATCTGCCAGCAGTATGTAGAGGATTCAGGGGAGGACTCAGGGGTTCTAGGGGATGATAGGAGCATTATTTGGAAAGGACTTGGGTCATACAATGACAATGCAGATCCCGGTCATCCCCCATTCCAACCTTCATTTGACTGTGGCATGAGGAAGAAATAAACTTTCATTATTTCATCAATATCAGTAAGCCTTCCCTGATGAGAACCATGAGTTAATCCTTGTGTTTGGCAGAGCATAGGTAATTCATGAACTTGAAATAAGTTTCTAGTGGAACAGTGAGAATGAAAGCATGACTGCAATACATTCAAGAGACAATGTCAAGAATGAACTGTAGAGACACAGTTGTTTGGGGAGTTTTGCTGTGAAAACAGAAAAATTATATATATACACACTCATATACATATAAACATACATCTATATACAAAAATCAGTAGCCAATTGATATGTATAATGAGAGGTGCAGTAGACACAGTAATAGTCCCCCAAAGAGGTCCGCATTGTACTCCCCAGAACGTGTGAATATGTGAAGTTACGTGGCAAGGGGAAATTAAGGTTGCAGACGGAATAAGGTGCTAATCAGCTGACTTTAACTAAAGGAGATACCCAGGTGGACCCAATGTGAATATAAGACTCCTTAAATGGGAAAGAAGGAGGCAGAAGAATCAGAAGCAGAGAGAGGGCATTGTGAGGAAAAACTCAACTGGCCATTGCTGGCTTTGCAGTTGGAAGGGGCCCAATAGCTAGTGACTAGGTCAGCCTCTGGGACTGAAAAGGCAAGGAAATAGATTCCTCCCCTAGAGCCTCCAAAAGGAACACAGTCCTGCTGTCATCTTGATTTTAGCCCATTGAGATGCCTTTTCAACTTCTGACCTCCAGCACGGTAAGCCAATAAATTTGTGTTGTTTTAAGCCACTAAATTTGTGGTAATTAGTTACAGCAGCAATAGAAATCTAGTACGGGGGAAGCTCATTATAACAAAGCAACAAAAATGACATGTCTGAGAATATACTTTATAAGGAATTTGTTGCTCGCATATGAAGAAAATTATAAAACTTTACTGCAAATTTTAAAAGAAAATTCAAATAATTGGAAACACGTAATATGCTTCTAAATAGGAAGGCTAAATACTATATTGGTATTCAATGTTCCCAAACCTGGGTATAGATGTAACACAATCACACTCACGTCCTTCAAGGCCTTATATATCATGCAGGACTAATAAATGCAGCTTGAGCTAGATTTTTTTTTTAAATGATTTTGTCTTGGTAGAGTAAGTAAGCTAGAAAATATGGAAAATTTGGATGTCCTCTACCTCTTATCCCTGCTCCTCTCTTCAAATTAATTCCATTTCTTCCTACACCTACTGGTCTCTTCACACTCTCACGAGGGGGAGGAGCCAGGCTTCCCTGAAGCATACATATGGTCTTTAAGTTCACTGGCCCAGCCTGAATCATATAACTAGTCTGTGTGGTCGGAGGAATGAGTATCATAATTAGCCCCATCTGGGACACTTCCAGTCCTGCAGTCTGTGAAGATGGATCTGTTACCAGGAGAGACACAGATAAATGGAATAGGCACTCAACACAAAAATTCTACTTCTAGGCATCTAGTGTAGAAAAATAGAGATGAAGAAAAAACATTTGTGTAAAATGTTTTTCATCATTGTATTATGTATACAAGTTTTGAAACAGTCTAAATAACCAATAATAATAAATGGTAAATTAAATTATGGCCTATCCACATAATAAAATAATTTGCAGTCATTAAAAATATTTTCCATGAGTTTTTAGGACGCATGATTGATAGAATTTAAAATTCCTGGGAAAGTACTCATAAAATAATATTAAGTTAACAAAAACAGAGTACAAAAGAAGGCATATTATGGTTCAATACGGCAAAAAAAGAGATATATTTATATAATTCACCAAATATTAACAATATGTATATCTAGTTAATGAGATTACATTTTTCTTTAACCTTTTCTGTATTTTCTAATAAGTAGCCTAAAGTGGTAAATAATTTATATAGTTTATAAACTATGTTAAGTAATCAACTAGTGTAGACACAGCTCTTGCTGCTAGTACCCAAGGCTCTAGTCCACTGGTTCTCAAGCTTAACCAGTCATCATAATCCCTTAGGTGGTGTACAAGAACACAGATGGTTGGGCCCCATCCCCAGAGTCTCTGATTCAATAGGTCTGCGGTAGAGACTGAAAACTTGAGTCCCTAACAAGTTCCCATGGGATGTTGATGATAACAGTCTGGAGACCACAGTTTGAGAACCACTTCTCTAATCATATGTGACTACATGAAATTCCTTAAACACCCTACTCATACACTTCTGCACTTTTGTCTAGCTTCTCCTTCTTCAAACACCCACCAGCCACCATTCCTTCTTGTCTAAATCCTCCCAGTTCAAGAATCAGCTGAGGCATTAACTCTCCTGAGAAGCTATTTCCTTCATTTCCTAATCTGGATCAGGTGCCCTTCCCATCTGCTCTCAAAGCATCTCGAGCTGATTTCTAGCAGCCTCCCCAGAGGCCTGTGAGCCCACAGGATGGACCCAGCAGAGCTTTGAATGAATAAAGAAACCTGTTATCTTTTTGATCTTCAGTTAGGGAAGGTTCTTGTTGTTACTCGATCAAATTGTACAAATCAGTGAAACTGAGGCTCACAGAGATTAGTTTACCTTTGCAAAGTCAACCAAATAGTTAATGGTGGGGTCAGGTCTCAACTCCAGGTTTCCTGATTGCAAGACCTGTATTTTCTGTATTCTGTGCTGTTCCCCAATATAGGTGATATATGCTATGCATTTAAAACTTCTATTTTTCCACTATCTACTACTGTGAGATCAACTTGATTCAAAAATAACAGGTCTGAAGCCTGCATCCTGGCAAAGAGCCACCTGTAGCTAGAAAGTAGGAGACAAAGGAAATGATTTTCATCTTAAAAAAAGTCCTTCTGTGCCCCTGTTGGCTAAATTAGGTGTGGGTTTTTTTTTTGGTAATAGCTTTATTGGGATATAATTCACATATTACACAATTTGTCCCTTTAAAGTGTACAATTCAAGGCCAGCCCAGTGGTGTAGTGGTTAAATTCACATACTCTGCTTCGCTGGCCCAAGTTCGCAGATTTGGATCCTGATCATGGACCTACATACCACTCATCAAGCCGTGCTGTCCCATATACAAAAAATAGAGGAAGATTGGCACAGATGTTAGCTCAGCGACAGTCTTCCTCAAGCAAAAAGACGAGGCTTGGCAACAGATGTAGCTCAGGGCCAATCTTCTGCACCAAAAAAATAATTAAAAATAAAAAATGTACAATTCAATGATTTTTTCAGTAATTCAGAATTATGCAACCATCATCCCTATTAATTTTAGAATGTTTTCCTTACCTCTAAAAGAAATCCATACCCTTTATCTGTCACCCTCCAACACTTCATCTCCCTAACTGTAAGCAACCACTTATCTCTCTATAGGTTTTCCAGTTATGCATATTTTATGTAAATGATCATAAAATATGTTGTCTTTTGTAACATGCTTCTTTCACTTAGCATAAAGTGTTCAAGGTTCCTTCATGTTGTAGCATGTATCAATAATTCATTCCTTTTTATTTCATTGTCTGATATACTATATTTTATCTGTTCAACAGGGATGAACATTTGGGTAGTTTTAGTGATTCAGCTGTTATCAATAATGCTTCTAGAAATGTCTGTGTACAAATTTTTGTGTGTGCATACATTTTTATTTCTCTTGGGTATATATGGTAACTATACGTTTAAGTTTTTGAGGGACTGCAAGGCTGTTTTCCAAGATGGTTGCGCTATTTAAATGTTTTTTTAAATAATGAACTTGTTCAAATAATTGGCAAATTTTGTTTGGACTGTGCATAAACAAAGTTAACCAAAATATTCACTTTTGGATCAGTTATTCATTATCAAATCATTACAACTGACAGTCCTCTGAGTTTCTCTGGGGGAGGACTTCTGACGCATTCCCACCCTCCTCACTTCTCTATCCTGCTTGCTCTGGTTCTTCTGTCACCCATGGCTGGTTTATCATTTCATTCAATGCCTATTACTAGCTTCACCATTTCTGGAAGCCTGGACTAAGGCCTACTTGAACAAGTATAATAGTTTATATAAGAAATTGAAACTATTCTTATATCAGTAGTTTCATGCAAGAAACTGAAAAAGCCCTGGTGAAAACACATGAGTTTACTCAACCAACAGACAGTGTTTGGCCGTGATTTTTCACTGGTAATCATTTTTAACCTCGATATATTTCTGCTGAATTTATAGAGAGTATCATGCTATTAGAATACCAATCAAGATATCTGTTTCCCATTTCAAAAGTATTTATCTATGATCCCATGTGGATTTTTCTTCATGTTTCAATTAGGCCTTTTCATAATCAGAGTTAGATCTCTTCTAAAAGAAAGAGCTCCGGACCCTGTACCCTCCAGGAGTAACTCATCATGTCTTACCAGAACGCTTGCCCTTGGGCATCATCTGCTGGGTTTTTGATTTGACTTGGCCAAGAATCTTGCCAAGATTTAAATCTAGGCTTCTTATTCTTTATGAATTCTTGGGAATATTCATGTTGAGCAGGAAGAATGAATTCCCAAGAGTGGGGTTAGGAGGAGGCCAACTGGACCTTGAAATCGGTGGCTGTTTGTGTTCAGGAGCAGGGGAGGGAAGGCCTTCCCTCTATCAGGGTCCTTAGCTTTGTGTCCTTCCCCCCTCCCCCATGACTGTACAACAGTGTGCCTTCGCAGTTGTGAGTTTACAGGCAAAGCAACTTCCCAAATAAATAGATATAAATGAATGAATGAAAAGAAAATCTAATTTGTAAAATGCTTCCAGTTAGGAAAAAAGGGAGAGAGGGCAGGTTGTAAACCTATAACATTGAAATTTAAATTTACAGTAATTCTAAAACAAAAGAAATAAGCCATTGAAATTATGATATCCAATTAATGAGGAGTTGGCAGTACTCATTAGGATTTTAATATTTCTCAAATAAAATAAACATCCTTTGTTTCAGATTACAGACTTCGGAGGCAGAGAGTTTTGCTTTGAGTCCTGGCTCTGCAGCCTCCAAGCTGTGTGACCTTAGACATGTAACTAAATCTCGCTAGTCTAGTTCCTTGTAAAATTGGTAAAATTGGAATATCAGTAAAATTAATATCCACAAGTAGGATGTTTACAAGAATTAAACCTGGTTATGTAGCCAAGGCTCTTTGCCTAGTAGCTAGAAGACAATGAGTCCTCAAAAGGTGCTAATTATTACTATTTTTTGTATTATTATTATTACCACTAAGAAGCTGAAACAATCTTCCCTGAAAGAAATAGCTTCTTATTAAAGAGATGTATCAACTGTTAACTAATGAACTCTAGAAAGATCTCAAATAATTGAAATAAAAAGTCAGTAAGAAAACATATCAAAGGATTTTTGCCTTCAACAAATTCATCAAAACCAAAATAGTTTTCAGAGCCCTTTTTTTTTTTTTTTTTTTTTTTGAGGAAGATTAGCCCTGAGCTAACATCTGCTGCCAATCCTCCTCTTTTTGCTGAGGAAGACTGGCCCTGAGCTAACATCCATGCCCATCTTCCTCTACTTTATATGTAGTGCGCCTACCACAGCATGGTGTGCCAAGCTGTGCCATGTCCGCACCCGGGATCCGAACCAGCGAACCCTAGGCCAACGAAGCGGAACATGTGCACTTAACTGCTGCACCACTGGGCTGGCCCCTCAGAGCCCTTTTTTATGCAGTCCTCCTGCAAAATATTCGTCTGCTTTTAAGCACAATTTGAATCTTCTCCTGCGCTTTGTAACTAAAATTTTATAGTTGGTCTTCTTTCTGATTTGCCCTCCCTTTACTAATTTATACCACATCAATATTCAAATAGTTTCCCTGCAAATGGTCCCTTTCCTTTAAGCTGTTTCTGCCTCTCCCTTCAGAGATGAATTTCCTTTCAAGAGCATCAATGGCGGCTGCCTGCATTACTGACACTCCGATCCAATTCATGTGTTTCTTGCTTTTCACTCCAATTATTATCTCTTTCACTAGTTCATTTTTTCTACATTTAACTCTTTTTTTCCTCCTTTTTCATTTTGAAAATTTTAAACCTTCAGAAAAGTTGCAGGAATAGTATAATGAATACTCAAATACTTTTCATCTAGATTCACTTACTCTTAATAATTTGCCACATTTGCCTAATTTCATTCTCCCCGCCCAACCCACACACACACACACACACACACACACACACATACATACATACACATATTTATGGTGGGGTTTTTGTTGTTGTTTGTTTGTTTTCAGAATCATTTGAGAGTTAAATGCAAATATCTTGACATTTTACCTCAGTTATTTCAGCACGTATCTCCTGAGAACAATTGTTACACTTGAGAAATTTAACATTGTAATTTTATCTAATATGTAGTACATATTTAAATTCCCCCAATTGCCCAGTAATGTCCTTTGTGGGCCTCCCCCCCTCAATCTAGGATCGATTAAGTATCACACATTGCATTTAGCTGCCATGTCCATTCATCTCTTAAATGTTCATGTTCACCAAGGATTCCCTCTCTTATTTTATACTCTCCCAATAGCCCACCAAATTGATATACCCAGCCCTCGGCTCCAGGAGTGGCCTACTGAAGTTGTCTGTTGAAAGCCTCTTATTCCCAATCTAAATGAGTGGAATCGCTCTCTCTTTCTCTCTCTCTCTCTACTTAGATTAGAAAGACAGGGGTTAATTTCATTCATTAACTCTCCCTATCTCCACATTCAAGTAGATACAATTCTTAAATCCAGAATTTGCCCACTTCAATAACTCAATAGCAACAGAATGCAAACTTTGCAAAAGTTTTAAATTTTTTCCTCCATGAACCCCACGATTGGAAACATTTCGATTCCCCAAATTCATTAATTCATAATCAGTGCCTTTTAAATAAAATCTCAGCACAAGGCTAATTTTGTTTTTATTTTGGGCAAATATCTACCTTTATAGACTTTTTGAAATATTGACAATAGTGTTTAGCCTACTTCCCAGGCCACTAGAAAGCCTGAACTCCCCAACTGAGAATCAGTGTCTTACTAAATAAATATGAAACTGCTTAACCTGCCATGTAAATCCCTTTACACTGTGTTCCTCCTAGCTCTGGTCTAATTATTTACCACATACCATACACACACTATACCCCAGCCACGTTTCTTGTTACTCAAATTTTTCACACCTCTCCTCTTTTCCTATCCTGTTCCCAAAGCTCAGAGTCCTCTTGTCTCCATTCTTACCTATTAAGATAAAGTCACTGTCCTGTTAGGCCTCCACTCCTCCACACCGTCAGTTCTGGTCTGATTTGAATGGTTTCTCAGTACTCTGAAGATACTTCTTTCATACGTTTTATCACATTCTATTATAATTAGTATTCTGTCTCAATTAGGAGACTGTAGGCTACTCAGGGACAGAGTCCGTTCTCAATCATTATTTTCCCCTGTGGTCTGGCACATTGTAGGTGCTTAATAAACATATAGTGAAGAAATAAATCAATCAACTAACCGTTGGGGAGATGGTGGAGGTACACAGGCAATTGAATGGAGGATGCCTCAGGGATAAAGCGTTGTGTGGATTCTCAAGCTTTTTTGGGTCTTGAGTCTTATATAAAAGCTCAGAACCCACTCCCCACAAAAATGCTTACATGGATAGCCACATAAAATCTCTTACAATGTTAGGTCAACAGACTGGGTCTCAGAAATAACTTCTGCTGTGGTTTATGACTTTTCTGTCGATAAAGCTTAGGAGATCACAGGTTATGCCTATGGGAGTAGCAAACACATCACCCATCTGTTTGTAGAATCTACTATTTGGCTAGAAAATAACCTTCAATCTGGTACAACAGTATCATGTTGTCAACAAAAAGGAGGAGTAATCAAATGATTACTTTAGTATTTTAGCATTAAAACACCCCCTGGGGCCAACTAAATCTACTGTTTCTTCCCTAATTTGCATGATCAAACTAAATGCAGCAGAGAAATTATTTCTTTTGTGTATCAGTGTTTAGGCTTTTAAAACAGTTATGGTTTACTACTTTTTCTTTGGAAGAGATTTAAATTTAAGGCAGCAAGACTCTACAACACGGAGAAAATTGTTTACTGATAAACTAGCTTCTCTATATCTATAATTTAATCAAAATTAATCACCAGTTTCCAGCTTCCGGTAAAGGATATTCAGAGAGCATCCTAAATCTGTGGTCAGGAATAGTCCATGAATTCATGGTATGACAGATTATCTTTTAAACTTCCTGAAATAAAAAGAAAATGAGAAGATACATTGTTTAAATCTGTAGACTTTCCTGTCGTCATGATGCAAAATATTTTAAAATAGGACTTTAAAATAGAAGAGCACAACTCTATTTTAGAGGTAGCAAATGTATGTTTTAAACGTTAATAAAAAAACTTTTCTGCTGAATTTTGTCCTTAGTGATTTTTCAACATTTAAATTAGATTTGCCGTGTAAAAACATTCTGGTCCATTTGAAATGTTAGCAATTAAAACAATGAGTATTTATATGGCTGAAACATATGGATATTTTAAACTAATAATGTACAGTTTCTGTAAGAATTTAAAGTATAAGATAGATTTGTAACATTCGCTTCATAAGTTACCTACAAATTAGGTACGCAATAGAGCTGCCATTTACACTTTTGGGGGAAAGGATAAAGCAATAGAAAATGAAGGAACGTATTCAGACTAACATTTGTGATCTTAATCCCACTAAAATTAATATAAATTTTGTTTGAAATTAAATAACACAAATGTGATATGTACTGTAGAATGAACTGAGCTAGAGGAAGGAGAGAGAATTAGTGGGGAAGGAGAGGCCATACCTCCACCAATATTGCTATTTTGGTGATTTAAAGAGAAAATAAGTCCTAAGATGGATTCCAGCTTTCCTTCCATTGGCACAAATTTCCACTGGTCATAAATTATAAGATGAAATGAATCTAAACAATGTCTTTAATAACTAGTAACTGAGTGTGTCATTGCAACAAAGGAAGATGATGTTCTGGGTTGGTTGGATTTCAGTTGAGATAAATTATGTAAAAGAGGATAAAATAACTGGAGAATTTTTGACTAGTTCATGTCATGTCTGGAAAAATGAATGGATGAGGAAACAGAAACGTGATTGATTGTAGCAATGTTTGAGTGTAGTAATGAAAATTCTTAGTGTTTTTGAGTTGCTTCCATCAAATTATGAACATTTCCAATTTGGAGCTAATTTAATTATTGCATTCCTTTTTAAAACAATTTTAGAAACCTCCTATTATATTGGAATCAATTTGGTCCTTATAACGGTACATTCTTCAAAATGTTATTGCATTAATAAAATCATTGGAAACAACAGCTGCCCACAGATAGTTTAAATATGTGGAGATATGATCAAGGAAACTAAGTATTTTTTTGCTCAATTTTGATAATTTTATAACTGCCTCTACTGAGATGGTAAAATTGCCCCTCCATACAACTTTCCTGAAATGGCCTTTTATTTTACTTTTATGTTAACTCTCGTGAAGCTTAAGTAGATTTAAAGATATGCTGTTTTCTATTAAACAACATATTGTGCAAATTTCTACTGTTTCAATTCTATATAAAGGAAAAATAAAGAAATAAACTGAAATAAAAATATGTAAGAGTCGATTCCTGCTTGAATATAATACTTCATTTATTATTTGAAGAGGAAAATACTAGAAAGATGGGGAAACATAAATTAGATGGAGAGCACAGACAGATATATAGATAGGGAGAACTTCTTCATTCAGCTACCGTTATTAATAGGAAAAATGTGTAATTGATTATCCAAGCTGAGATACTTTTGAGAGTGAAATCAAAATGCTGTTAATAATTATGCTTGGAGATACTTTTGAGAGTGAAATCAAAATGCTATTAATAATTATGTTGGGACAATATTAGGCTTTTCCCATTCAAACTGGGTTATATGTTTACCCTGGTTATTAAGCATCTGTTAACACGCCAAGCATAGGAATATTTTCACAATAAAAGAAAAATAATTGCTGCCTATGAGGATCTCAAGAATCTAGCAAGTGAAAGGAGTAAATCGGTCCAGCCAAAGTAATGCCTAGACCACCGGAAGGCATTGCCTTGCCAGCCAGCTGCCTTCAATGATACCCTTCTCCTCCCTTGTTCACTCAGGAATTAGTTGGGGGTCTAGGCATCCATTTTCTCTGGACATTTTTATGGCTTGAGTGAAGTCACAGCTATGGCTCCCAGCTTTGCACTCTCAATGGCTCTTTCATGCCCTGTCTCCACTTGTGGTGGCCCAGCTTCCATACATTTAAGTAGGAGTACATGAATGCTCTTGTATTCAGATTTGCACATGCCCCAGAAAGGCTTGATCCAGTTTGAGTGTTCACTTACTCCCCAAGAACTTATGATATAAGCATTGTTGATCTTAATCTGTACATTGGCACTGCCAAGTAGATAATACTTTTTAATTCTTTATAATATGCTGGGCACTGTTTTATGTATTGGCTTCCTTACATATTGACCCATGCAATCTTCGAAACAACCCTATGACATTGATCCTCTCATTATCCTCAATTTATAGATGAGGAAACTGAATTTCAGAGAAGTTAATTAACTTGTCCCAGGTACCCCGTTAGTAAGCATGGGACCAAGATTCAAATCCAGAAATCTGGCTCTAAACCCCATGCCTATAATCACTACACTTTACTGGATTTGGCAGAATACCAGACTCTATTTAGAATTGGCACCCATGAATTAATCCTTACCATCAGCTCAACTGAAATATGAGAAGGTTAAGTATTGGTAATCTCTTATACAGCTAAATTTGCTTCCTTTATAGTTGTTTATCTTCTCAAAAAGGATGTATGCTTAAAAATGAAGGAATCTGAAACTGCTTAGAGGGTACATTGTCCTTTTACAAGACAAATATATACTAATGTTATTGGAGAAAGGTGGGAATCTCTATTTTAAGGGTCGGAGAAAAGATAGCTCTTTAAGCTCCAAAACCCACAGGAAATCCACAATCCTTTATCCAACGGTGCAATCAGTTGAGTGGTCCAAGTATCTGTCATTCCAAATATACCTCCCAAAAGGGCAAATGCAGATGATTGGTTCTGTCAAAATCTTCAATCAGAAATGTTCCTTAACATGCTGGTCACGTAAAGATGCCGGGCTTGTTTCTATATTTTTAGTAAGTTAAACTATGCTTCAGTTCCTCATCTCCAAATAGAAGCAATTGCTAGAATAGTATTAGATATCACAGAGGCTTGAAAGGGTTCTCATAGCCTACTATCTATATGAAACAGGATTCTGTTCCATCAGAATACACCAAGTACTCTGAGTAACTCGGTTTGTTGTTATATGTTTGCTAACAGAATTAATCAGAAAGACCTTTTTGCTTTTGACCTGAATTGTTGAAAGGCATTCTAAATTATCTTTGTTCACTCCTATTGTCATAAATATAGACAAAAAATCTTGAGGTGCCTCTACCAATTTCTCAAGGAGGGAATGTAAGGCAGTACATTTAGAATAAGAGCTGAGTTCAATAACTATTTGTTCCTGTAACTTAAGAGTCATTATTGAGCAAAACACTTAATCACTTACGTCCTGGTTTCCTAAACCGTAAAATGGGTGATGATTTCTGACCTATTTACTTTAAAATATTGGTTCAAAAAATGGTACATTGTATAGAAATATACTTCACTAACCTGCAGTTCATTAGGCTGTATTAGAAGCTGTTTGCTGTTCATATTTACATGCTCTGTTAATTAATAGAAACAATTATCCCTTAGTTTGTGCTGTCCGTGGGCCCTCTTTGGATACTGGAATCCTGTATTGTAAAGGATTATACCAGTATTGTAAAGGATTATACTAGTATTGTAAAGGATTGTACTAGTATTGTAAAGGATTATACTAGTTTGGTTGTATCCCCAGTTGATGCTCCTTTATTCAGATTATTTCAAAATTCTTAGAATGACATCAAGATTACATGTAATTGCGTGCATTTTAGTGGGACTATGTAGGGAATGTGATTTTTGTCTTGTCAAGTGACCCATGAGAAAATTAATATTCTTTAATTAAAGTTATCAAAAGTAAAAAGAAGCTTAGTCATAGACAACAGAGAAAGGGAGAGAGAAATATCATTTAAAAATCTAATTGAAGGAGTAGGAGCAGAGAGAATAAAACTCTGTTTATTGAATGAAACATTGCTCCTTTTATAACTTTTTAATTTTGAAATAATCTAAAAATTGAAGAAAATTTGGAAGAATAATCAATGGAAGTCCTATACCCAGATTCACCAATTTTTAAGATTTCTGCCACTTGTTTATTCTTTGTCTCTCTGTTCTGTCTACACACATACACACACACACATTATTATTTGTATTTTCAGAACTATTTGAGAACATGCTGCACATATATAAGGCCACTTTAACCCCTAATGCTTCAGTGTGAATGAAGATATTCTCTCATATAACCACCAAATCAAATTCAGAAAATTTAATATTGATACAGTACTTTTTGTCTAATCTACAATCCACATTCCAGTTTTGTTACTGGTCTTAATGCCCTTTGTAATGTATTTTTTCTTCCTTTCAATACAGCTTTCACTGTAGAATCACGTATTGCACTTAGTTGCCATATCTTAATCTCCTTTTATCTAAAAATTGCCTTAGCTTTTATCTTTCATTACATTGATTTTTTTAAGTCAGATCAATCATTTTACATAAATGATACTCAGTTTGATTTGTCTGATAGTTTCTTGTTATTATACTCAGGTTATTGCTCTCAAGCCTGAATAATACAAAGAGGATGTTGCTTCCTTCTTTTGGTGTTACATCCATGGTGCATGATGTCCAATAGTCCCTAATTCCTAATATTAAGCTTGAGATGATAGCTATTTTGTCATGATATAATTATTTCCCCCGTGCCTAATCTTGCCCTTATCTTGTAGGGTGACAATTTAAGGACAATGTAAATATCCTGCTTCTCATCAGACAACCCACTACCCATCCTCTCCCCAAAGATTTATATTCTATTGGTAATTATTGATGGTTATTGCCTGAACCAAACTACTTTGGTCTTGAAAAATGGTGATTCTCAATCTCCACTGCTCCCTAATTATGTATTCATATATGTACATACATACGTATATATCTATATCTTGGATTTTCAAATATTTATATTTGAAGATATTTTAATAGAAAAGTTCATCCGATTTACTTTATTGATTGTACTGCTATATATTTGCTCTCAGCTCTATCATAATTTTATATAATAATTACATTTTATTTGGCTGTTTCTTTCTCTACTGGATATGTCTTATTCATTTTTATAAAATTTTCTCTTGGAATTTAGGAAGATTTGTTTTTTTGTTTTAGTGTTTACTTTCATATTTACAGTTTTTACAGAGTCCTTAATCCTTCTCTTACTTATCGTCTTGTGTGGTCTTTTTAAAATAGTATCTTTTGACTCCCACCTATTGAGGCTACAACAGCAGCCTCATTCCACTTCTCCCTTTTTCTTTCTTCTTTTATTTTTATTTGCAGTCTCATATTCTATGAGAACACGTAACACTTACATGCAGTCTTCCCCTGTCTTCTTACTTGTGTTTTTGTCTTGGTTTTATAATATACTGTTTGCTCACCAAATATAAATATATTTTATGCTCACCATCAGTCATTTTGCTAAAGTTTCCCCAGTTATCACTAGATTGGATGGCACTTATTTACTAGTAAATTCCTCAAGAGGGACACTTCTGAAGAATATTCCTTGATTACTTACATGGTTAAAACTATTTTTCTAAAGCTCTGGTAATTGAAGGACAGTTTGGCTGAATACAAGATTCTTGGTTCACAAATTGTTTTCTTGAATATCTTAAAAATACTGGTCTACTGTAACCTTGTCATTTTGTCATTTGCTCATTTGTTCAAGTTATATTGTCATTTGCTCAAACTCTGATATCAACCTAATTTTTTTAACCTTATTAATAATTTGATCATTTTGCATGGAGGCCCTAAGTATATTTTCCATCTTTGAAATCTAATATTTTTAATAGATATATAGCAGACCCTTTGATTTATAGATTTGTGTTTTCTCTTATTTCCAGAAAGTTTTATTGGATTATAAATTTAAATATTCTATTCCATAGATTTTTTTTTCCAGAGACTCCAATTATATGTATATTGAACCTTCTTTGTTTGACTTCCTTTGAACCACTTTCTCTTTGGCCCTTTTTATTTCTTCCTTGATCTCATTCTCAATTTCTGGGAAGTTACCGTGCCTCTCTTCAATACTCTTCACTAAATTTTTATTTGAATCTCTTTTGCCTTGTGCATCTTATAATTTATTCTTTACTTCTGAGATGATATGGGTTCTCCTTCTATTTTTATCTTGAGTTTGACCAACTCCAATTGCATTTACTCCATTTTTCCCTCTAGTTCTCTTTTTTTAGCTTTATTGGGGTCTAATTGACAAATAAAATTGTAAGATATTTAAGATATACATTGTGATGATTTGATATACATATACATATACATTATGAAAGGATTCCTCCCATCTAGTTAATTAATGCATGCATAAGCTCACATTTATCTTTTTTCTACTCTTTTACCAAATTTCAATTATATTCTATAGTGTTATTAACTATGGTCATCATGTAATACATTAGATTTTCAGAAATTATTCATCTTATACCTGAAAGTTTGTACCTTTTACCACCTCTTCCTATTTCCCCCACTACTGAAACCCTGGAAACCACTTTTCAACTAGCAGTTTCTATGAGTTTGATATTCTTTTTAGATTCCACATGTGGGTGATAACATGCAGTTTTTGCCTTTCTCTTTCTGCTTTATTTCACTTAGCATAATGCCTCCAAAGTCAGTGCATGTTGTTGCAAATGGCAGGATTTCCTTTTCTCTCATGGCTGAATAATCTAGTATTTATATATACCACATCTTTGATCCTTTCATCTGTTGACAGATGCTTAGGTTTTTTTCAATCATGGCAATTGTGAATAATGCTGCAATAAATATGGGAGTGAAGATATCTCTTCAATGTCCTGTTCTCATTTTCTTTGGATATATTCCCAGAAGTGGAATTGCTGCATCATATGGTGGTTCTGTTTTTAATTTTATAAGGAAACTTTATACTGTTTTCCTTAGTGGTTGAACCAATTTACATTTCCACCAAAATGCACAAGGGTTTCCTTTTCTCCATATACTCATCAACACTTGTTATCCCTTGTCTTTTTGATGGCATCCATCCTAACAGGTGTGAGGTGATAGCCTATTGTGGTTCAATTCACATTTACCTGATGATTAGAGATGTTGAGCATCTTTTCATGTACCCATTGGCTATTTGGATATCTTCTTTGGAAAACTTTCTATTCAGTTCCTCTGCCCATTTTTTATTTGGGTTATTTGGGTTTGTTCTTGTTATTATTGAGGTCTTTATATATTGTGAATATTATCCCCTTATAAGATATCTGACTTGAAAATATTTTCTTCCATTCCAAAGGTTGCCTTTTCATTTTGCTGATGTTTTCCTATGCTGGGCAGAAGCTCTTTAGTTTGATGTAGTCCCACTTGTTGTGTTGACTTTCTTTTGTTGCCTTTGCTGTTAGAGATAAATCCACAAAATCATTGCCAAGATCAATGTCAAGCTACTTACCCCTTATGTTTTCTTCTAGGAATTTTATGATTATAGGTGTTAAATTTTTGTCTTTAATCCACTCTGAGTTGATTTTTGTACATGTTGTAAGATGTGGTCCAGTTTCATTCTTTTGCATGTGGATATCCAGTTTCCTAACACTAAAAGAGACTATCCTTTCCCCATTGTATATTCTTGACTCCTTTGCTGTAAATTAATTGGCTGCATATGTGTAGGTTTATTTCTGGGCTCTCTATTCTCTTCCATTGATCTATGTTTCTGTTTTTACGCCAATACCATACGCTTCTGATTACTATAGCTTTGTAATACAGTCAGAAATCAGGAAGTGTGGTGACTCCAACTTTGATCTTCTTTTTCGAGATTGCTTTGGCTATTCAGGGTGGTTCTATACAAATTTTTGTAGTTCCATGCAATTTTTAGGATTGTTTGTTCTATTTCTGTGTAAAATGCCATGAAATTTTGATAGGGATTGCATTGAATCTGTAGATTGTTTTGGGTAGTATGGACATTTTCACAATATTAATTCTAATCCATGAGCATGGAATATATTTCCATTTGTTTCTGCAGTCTTCAATTTCTTTCATCAATGTCTTATGGTTTTTCAGTGTATAGATCTTTCACCTCCTTGGTTAAATTTATTCTGAGGTATTTTAATCTTTATGATGCAATTGTAAATAGAATTGTTTTCTTAATTTCTCTGAGAGTTCTTTGTTAGACTATGGGAATGCAACTGATTTTTGGATCTTGAGACTCCTAAATTCATTTATCTAACAGGTTTTTGGTAGAGTCTTTAGGGGTTTCCATATATTGTCATGTCATCTGCAAAAAGAGACAATTTTAGTTTTTCTTTTCTGATTTGGTTGTCTTTTCTTTCTTGCCTAATTTCTTCCAGTACTATGCTGAATAAAAGTGGTGAGAGTGGGCATCCCTGTCTTGTTCCTGATCTTAGAAAAAGTTTTCAGCTTGTAAACATTGACTATGATGTTGGCTATGGGCTTGTCATATATGGCCTTTATTTTGTCGAGGAAGATTCCCTCTATACCTAGTTTGTTGAGAGCTCTTATCATGAATGGATGTTGTATTTTTTCAAGTACTTTTTCTGTATCTATTGAGATGGTCATATGATTTCTATCCTCCATTTTGTTAATGTGGTATATCACATTGATTTTGTGGATGTTGAATTATCCTTGCATCCCTGGAATAAATCCTACTTGATCATGGTGTATGATCCCTATTATATTGCTGAATTTGTTTGCTGATATTTTGTTGAAGAATTTTACATCTTTATTCATCATGGATATTGGCCTGTAATTTTCTTTTCCTGTAGTGTGCTTCTCTGGTTTTGGCATCAGGGTAATGCTCACCTCACAAAATGAAGTTGGAAGTTTCCCTCTTCTTCATTCTTTGGAACACTTTGAGAAAGAATGCTATGAATTGTTCTTTAAATATTTGGTAGAATTCACCAGTGAAGACATCTGGTCCTGGACTTTGTCTTGTTGGGAGGTTTTTGATTACTGTTTCAATCTCCTTACTAGTAAATGTTCTATTCAGATTTTCTATCTCTTCCTGAGTCAGTCTTGGTCTTTAGGAATTTATCCATTTCTTCTAGTTTGTCCAATTTATTGGCATGTAAGTGTTCATAGTAGTCTCTTATGATCATTTGCATTTGTGTGGTATCTGTTGTAATGTCTCTTCTTTCATTCTAATTTTACTTATTTGAGTTCTCTATTTTCGTCAGTAAGTCTAGATAAAGGTTTATTCATTTTATTTATATTTTCAAAAAATCAGCTCTTAGTTTCATTGGTCTTTTCTATTGTCTTTTTAGTCTCTGTTTCATTTATTTCCACTCTGATCTTGGTTATTTCCATCCTTCTACTAACTTTGGGCTTAGTTTGTTCTTTTTCTAGATCCTGCAGGTGTAAAATTAGGTTGTTTATTTGTGGTATTTCTTTTTTTCTTAATGTAGGTGTTTATTGCTATGAATTTCCCTCTAAGAACTCTTTAGCTGCATCTCATATGTTTTGTTATGTTGCATTTTCATTTTCATTTGCCTCAAGATACTTTTTGATTTCTCTTGATTTCTTCTTTTATACATTGATTTTTCAGGAACATGTTGTTTATTCTTCACATATTTGTGAATTTTATAGTTGTCCTCTTATAATTTATTTCTAATTTCATACCATAGTGTTTGGAAAAGATGCTTGATATGACTTCAGTCTTAATAAACTTAAGACTTGTTTTGTGGCCTAACATATTATCTATCTTGGAGAATGTTCCATGTGCACTTGAGAAGATTGCATATTCTGCTGCTGTTGGATAGAATGTTCTATAAATATCTGAGTCCATATGGTCTACCGTGTTTAAGTTCAATGTTTCTTATTGATTTTATAACTGGATACCTGTCCATTGTTGAAAGTAGGGTATTGAAGTCCCCTATTATTATTGTATTGCTGCCTTTCTCCCTTCAGTTCTGTTAATATTTGCTTTGTGTATTTAGTTGCACCTATATTGGTGCATAAATATTTACAATTGTTATATCCTCTTGTTGGATTGACCCCTTTCATTATGTAATGACATTCTCTGTCTCTTATTACTGCCTTTGGCCTAAAGTTTATTTTGTCTTATATAAGTATAGCTACTCCAGCTTTCTTTTGATTTCTATTTGCATGGAATATCTTTTTCTATTCCTTCATTTTTAGTTTGTGTGTGTCCCTAAAGCTGAAGTGACTCTCTGTAGATATCATCATAGTTGGGTTTTGTTTTTTTGTCCATTCAGCCACTCCATGTCTTTTAATTGGAGTATTTAGACCATTCACATTTAAAGTAATTATTGATAGGTATAAAATTACAACGGCCATTTTGTTAATTGTTTTCTGGCTGTTTTGTAATTCCTCTGTTGCTTCTTTTATTGGGCTCTTCCTTTGTGATTTGATGATATTCTGTAGTGGTATGCTTATATTCCTTTCTCTTTATCTTTTTTGTATCTACTGTAAGTTTTTTTGTGTGGTTGCAATGAGGCTTACTTAAAACGTTCTTGTATTTATAATAGTCCATTATAAGATTATAACTTAAGTTTGAATGCATCCTAAAGCTCTATATTTTTACTCTCCCCTCCCCAAATTTATGTTTTTGACATCACAATTTACATATTTTTAGCTTGTGCATCCATTACCAAATTATTGTAGTTGTTATTTTAACACTTCTGTCTTTTAACCTTCATATGGCAGTTGTAAGTGATCAACCTATCACCATTACAACATTGGAGTATTCTGAATTTCAGTATCTATTTACCTTTACCAGTGAGATTTATACTTTCATATGTTTTCTTGTTACTAATTGGCATCCTTTCATTTCATCTTGAAGAAGGTTCCTTTAATATTTCTTGTAAGGTCAGTCTAGTGGTAAGGACTCCTTCAGCATTTGCTTTTCTGGAAAACTCTTTATCTCACCTTCAATTCTAAAGGAAAACTGTGCTGGTTAGAGTATTCTTGGTTGGCTGTTTTTTAATTTCAGCACTTTGAATATATCATGCCACTCTCTTCTGGACTGCAAAGTTTCTGCTGAAATCTGCTGTTAGTCTTAAGGGAGTTCCCTTGTGTGTAACAGGTTGTTTTCCTCTCACTGCTTTTAAGAGTCTTTCCTTGTCTCTAACGTTTTACAATTTTATTATATATAAATATATATGTTTATAATGTATCTTAATGTCAGTTTCTTTGGATTTATCTTAATTTGAACTCTCTGGACTTCCTGGATCTGGATGTCTGTATTTCCTCAGTTTAGGGTGGTTTTAGGCATTATTTCTTTGAATAAGCTTTCCCCCACTTTCTCACTCTCTTCTTTTTCTACACTGCAGATATTTGTCCATTTCATGTTACCCCATAAGTCCTTTAAGATATCTTCACTTATTTTATTTTTTTTGTTTGTTTGTTCCTCTGATTGGACAAATTCCATTACCCCATCTTTGAGTTTGCTGATCCTTTCTTCTATTTGATCTAGTCTGGTGTCAAACCACAGTATTGAATTTTCCTGTTCAATTATTGTAAATCACTTATCTCCTTTTCTTTAAACTCTGTTTCTGGAGTTTTATCTTGTTCTTTTGTTGGACCTTATGTTTCTTCATTTTCCTTGGCTGTGTTGGTTTCTGTACATTAGAAAGGACAGCCACCTCTTTAAGTCTTGACAGCATTATCTCATATAGGAGATGAATCTTATGCATCAGCCCAGTCTGAAATTTTGGTTATCTCTCAAACCTTTGTGATGATCTAAGCTACCTTCTTTATTCATAGTGGCTCCTAGTAGTTGAAGGTGTGCCATTATCTTTCAGTGTCTCAAAGGGAATGATCACAGTCAGCTCCCAGATGCAGGGTGATTGGAATCCAGACTCTCAGGCAGAAGCTAGGAAAGTACATAGATAGGGCCCTTCCAGGGAGAAACTAGGAGATGGGGTTTTTTTTGCCTGATCCCTCTATGCTGAGATCAGGTGTATAGCCATGGAGGAGAGAGAGATTCCTGGTCCTGTTAATAACTCCTTCATTGTTTGCTACAGTTCAGTGGAACTCTTGAATGCAATCCTCATTGGTTTTCAGAGCCAGGTGATCCAGAGGTTTGTCCTTAGGTAGCAGCCACAAATTCTGGGGTAACGTTTGTTGTACAAGCTTTTTCTAGGGAGATCTTGGTGATTTGGAGTGGGATCAATTGAGAAGGTGGAGGTGTGTCTGCTGGCTTCTCTGGTTTTCCAGGGAGGATGGCAGTGAGTCCCTGGGTGCATGCTAAATTAGAAGACTGACCCTGAGGCAGCAGCTTTTAAAGTTGCAAACGGGTTCTTTGCAGGAAGGACTGAAAGACTGGCTTTTTTTTTTTTTTTTTTTTTTTTTTTTTTGCCTCTCCTCCTTCTGAACTGAGCCCTGCGGGGATATACATGAGGAGCCGTCTCAAGCCCATAAGAACTATTTATTTGCTACAGTCTTGTGCTTTAGGAGCTAGATGTTTTGGGGGCTCATCCCTCACTAGTTGTGGGGTAAAAACCCTTTGCTCTTAGGGAGAATCTGGGAGTTGGGAGTTAGTCCCTACTGATTGCATGGTGCTTTGTTGGGGGTGCGGTTTATGGCAGGAATGTTTCTCAGCCTCTCTTACCTGTTTCCATGTGGATATTTTCTCATTTTTCTAATGTGGAGGAGCCACTTAGCCACGTTCTTTCAAAAGGAATTGCTACATGTGTAGCTCTAAAAATTTTATGGACTTCTTTTTCTATTTTCTTCTATTCATAGACATTTTCTGGAGAACGTTCCTGTTTCAAGAGCCTTCTCTTTAATAAGTATAGAAGTGCAGTTTCTTTAATGGATAATGTTAGTTGTGGTGGTTGTGGGAGATTAGGAGTGGTGAGCGTGTATTCTCTTTCCTTTCATTTTTCCCTTTTACTTCCTTCTTCCTGAAACTGTAACTCATCTAGGAATACCACCCTTCTCGAGTTATCTTATTCTTTCTTGAAGCAAGACTTCTCTGAGGTTGCCACTTTTAGTCCCACTCACTTTCTAGCTCTTTTCTTGAAGCAGTTGCTGTGAATTACCAAGTTCTCATTCCTTGTTTAATATTTTGGCCGTTGTGTTGAATTCTCTTTCTGATGGTGATTTTTGTCTGTGGTTTATACAGGTCTTCTGTGTTCTTTCACATTTTACACAGAAGTGAATTGCTGTCCTTCCCTACTCTCATACCCACAGCCTTGCAGCAGCACTTTCGGAATTTGGTGTATTTCTTTAGTTAAAAGAAATTTGAACTTTATAGAATTCTGTCTCCTACTAATGCTGAAGACATGGATCATATGTGATTTAATTTCTGCTCTTTATTTTCTTATTGTTTAATAATTTTTTTAAGAAAAAGGTGTGGAGAGATTGGATTCAGGCTTCTAACATCATCTTTCAAACCCTGAATTCAGCTTCATTATTGATTAATGACAAATTAAGGGAAGTAAGGGATAGAGAGGGGAAGAAAAATGGAAAAATGATATATTAAGGAAAAGATATAAAAGGAAAATAGTGAATGATCAGGAAGGAAAGAGACAAGAAAAGGCAGAACACAAAAGGTGAGAAGAGAGCAGTGAAAACAAATGAAAGTAAAAATACCAAGACTGAGAGTGACATAAGGATATATATATATAAAGACAAATATATGTACAAGATATTTAAGAAAGACTAGTTAGGAGACATAGTGGTAAGTTCTTAATTTATGTAATGGGAATAATTATAAATACCTCATGAGAATAATGTGAGGATTAAAGAAATTCACATATATAAATAGCTTAGAACAGGATTTGGGGATATTCTTAACACTCAATAAATGTTAAGTATTATTATTCAGAGACAGAATAAGAAATACAACTCTATTCAGAGAGAGGTAGGGGGACAAAGATGGGATAAAGGGATGGAGGGACAAATGCATATTGGCAGAAAAAAGAGAAACAAGACTATAAAGAATCAGTAAAAAGACTTTTAAATAAAAATATTTCCTTTCAGTTATTATTAATGGAGACACTGCCTATTGACCTAGGCCCCATATCTAGGATACAATGTAGAAATTGCAGGAGATAAAGCTGATATATAGACTGAAATTATTCAGTGACGTAAGATTAATTTAAACCTGAACATATCTGTGGTTTGCAACTTTGAAACATTGAAGTAGTGGACATCTCGTATTTGTATTTATTTGAAAATATAAATTGAAGTGTATTTAAAAATGGTAAGTTAGAAAAATACATTATAAATATGTTGTTTTTAAAAGCACAAAAGGCAGATGAACTTTAGAAAAATTATGCCAGATTCCTTCCCTAGCCTTTTGGTTCTCTGTAAAAATTTCTTCCAATTATTGCATTCTATTTATTTTTTTCCACTATTCCACATTTGTTTTGTTTTTTTTTTACAAGGTACAAATATTTTTAAAGTGCCTTAACATAGGCTCATAAAATGTTATAGTTGAAAAGAACTTAAGCATAAGCTTGTCTTCTCTTCTTTTATAATTTTTAAGGTTGAGAAATTGAAGACTTGCAAGTATCAACAAATGAACTACATAGTCCTACTATGTGTAAATCTCCTTTCTAGGACAAAAGATTCAGAAATGATGTAAGATATAGCCCCAGCCCTAAATGAGTTGTAATAGATACCACATTGCCCAAGTAAACTGTTATTTTACATTCACGACTATTGTGTATCCACGTAGTGGCTGAGCCTTGAAGTGATATTATGTCAAATTGGATTCAGTATTGCAAATAAAGATAGCCTGATGTATAGCACCATCCCCATTACTTGTATGAAACTGCTTAAGGTTACCAGACACCAACTTTTGCAAAAGCTAGCATTCAGCTCTTTTATCATGACCTCTTAGCAGTATTTGAGTATTTGCTGCTTCTTCCTTTCTGAAATGCTGTCTAGGCTAAGCTTCCATAACGACACTTGCCTCCTGTGCTCTTCCCTGCCTACTCTTCTTATTGTTATTTTAGATTCTTTTTTCTTTACCAGACCTTTCATTGTTGAATTACCCTACAACTCTTTTCTCAACAATGCCTCTTCTCTATAGAAACAGTCTCCCTACAAAATCCCCTCTGTCCCACGGCTTAAATGTCACCTATATGCCAGTGTCTCTTAAGTTTTATATCTTCAAACTGAACCAAATAGGCAATTAAATATGTAAAATTAGACATAAAATTGCCATCTCTTCTTGAATGTCTAAGAGCAGGGCCATTGAATACAATCTAGTAGATTATGCATTGCACACCCCAAGAGGATATGGTTCAAATAGACTATATTATGAACATCTTGTATAAATCATTTAAATTATCTAATTTGGTATAATCATCTGGAAAAGCAAGTGTAATTCAATAAATTCTAAGGTTTCTCCTTCTACTACACATCTGTAGCTATTATACTTTTATTACATCCTTTCCATTTTAAGCAAAACTGAAGTGGTACTTTATTGGGTTTTAGAATTTGCTTATGCAATCTATTGTAAAAGTTTCAAAAAGGCTTATAGAAATATTTCCTATCAAGGGTAGCAAGCAAAATTTTGAAAACCATTCCTCAATCACACCTAAAAATCAAATACAGACTGCTATCATGTTAATACATCTAAAACTACATTTTACTAACAGACAGGAAGTGGAAGGAGTCAGGGAGCAACT
Organism: Equus caballus; assembly: GCF_041296265.1. Classification (NCBI taxonomy): domain Eukaryota; kingdom Metazoa; phylum Chordata; class Mammalia; order Perissodactyla; family Equidae; genus Equus; species Equus caballus. Next base: position 66,951,381 of record NC_091692.1, on the reverse strand, counting down.
TGAAGACACAGGCAGATAGCAAAACAACTCTCTCGCTAAAGAACAGCAGCAATGAAACTAAAATGGTGCCAGATTCCCTTGATAGTGAGTGAATGAGTGAGTGTCTTACAACTCATTGGTTTGAGCAGCAGATTAATTATCAAACTAATCCTGCAGTTTTCAGTAGCTGATTATGAAAGACCTTCTAAAACCTTTTAAAGATTCCTTGTACATTTTCTGGTCCACTCCACATAGCCTCAAAACTGTAGGCTGGCTTGGATTCTTATGTCAAAATTACACTAAACAAGTTCAAAAATAGTCCTTTCCAAACTGGTTAAAGAGATTGTTATTAGAATAGTTTGAGATTAAATTGATAAATATGTCACTATTGGGCTTTTTGAAGACAGCAATACTGAATAATACCAAACATCTAAATAGAGAGAGATTTAATGAAAGATAAACTATGTCTGCATTCCACAAGAAAAAAGAAAATGCCATTTAAGATAATTGACTAGACAAGATTTTAATATAGATTTATTCAGATTAATCAAATTGTCAAGTTCTATAGCAGCCAACCAAAAATGCAACTCTGTCTGCCTATCTATCCACATCAGTCATTCTTTTGCTAAGTTAGTCTTTAAAAGAAGTATTCTTTTCCTTTAAAAGACTTGTAGAAGATTCAAATTCCAAGTCACTTTGGGACCAAGTCTTCAGAATTGAGCCAGATCTGGTAAGAATTCTGTTCAAAGAGATGGAAAATGACCTTGGCTTTATATAATTTTTCCCCCAACTAGCCAACAACATTTATTTTAGTAAGGAAATCTAAGACCAAAGACATCTATAAAAGTTACTAATGGAGGAGCTCCCCTAACTTTCTTCTCAACTTCCATTTTTTTCTGCCTTCACATAGAAGTCGTACCCCTTCTCTGTTGAAATCTCTCTTACATATATGACCCTGATCATATCTACACTCAGAGTCTTCCTCGAAGTCACCCCTTTCTCTCTCCCATCTTTAGTTTTATTCTCTCCAGTGGATCTTTCCACTGAGCCTCCAAACTTTTAAAGATCTATCCCATTTAAAAGCAAAGAAATGCAATTTAAAACTTTCTGAAATTTCAACTAATAAATTGCTTCTGTTCACTTTATCCCAATGCTTCAGACTCTTATTTTTTATTATTGTGATACAATTGACATATAACATTGTGTTAGTTTAAGGTGTATAACATGTTATTTTGATATATTGCAATATGACTACTACTATAGCGTTAGCTAACATTTCTATCACATCGCATAATTATCATTTCATATCACCACTTAGTTTTTGTGATGACACCATTTAATATCTAGTCTCGTAGCAACTTTCAAACATACAATATACTATTGTTGACTATAATCGTGAAGCTGTGCATTAGATCTCTACAACTTATTCATCTTCTAATTGCAAGTTTGTATCCTATGACCAATATCTCCCCAATTCCCCCACCCCCAGCCTCTGGTAACCACCATTCTACTTTCCATTTCTAGGAGTTCGGCTTTTTCAGATTCCACATGTAAGTGATTTTGTACAATATCTATCTTTGTTTGACATCTCACTTTGCATAATGACCTCAAGGTCCATCCATGTTGTTGCAAATGGCAAGATTTCATTCTTTCTCACGCTTGAATAATATTCCACTGTGTGTGTGTGTGTGTGTGTGTGTGTGTGTGTGTGTATGAAATCTTCTTCATCCATCCATCTATCCATCTGTTGAGGAACACTTAGACTGTTTCCACATCTTGGTCATTATGAATAATGCCACAATACACATGTGAGTGCAGAGATATTTGAATATTCTGGTTTTATCTCTTTGATACACATCCAGAGTGGGATTGCTGTATCATATAGTAGTTGTATATTTAATTTTTTGAGGAACCTCCATACTGTTTTCCATAGTGGCTACACCAATTTGCATTCCAACTACCATTTCACAAGGGTTCCCTTTTCTCCATATACTCACCAGCATTTGTTGTCCGTTGTCTTTTTGATAACAGCCATCCCAACAGGTGTGAAGTGATGTCTCATTGTGGTTTTGATTTGCATTTCCCTAGTGATTAGTGATGTTGAGCATCTTTTCATATGCCTGTTGGCCATGTGTATGTCTTCTTTAGAAAACTGCTTTTCAGGTCCTCTGCCATTTTCTATTTGAATTATTTGCATTTTTTGCTAATAAGTTGTATGAGTTATTTTATATTTCAGATATTAACTCATAAGATACATGTTTTGCAAACATTTTCTCCCATTCAATAGGTTTCTTCTTCATTTTGTTGATGATTTTCTTTGCTGTTCAGAAAGTTTTTGGTTTGATGTATTCCCACTTGTTTACTTTTGCTTTTGTTGTCTTTGCTTTTGGAGTCAGATCCACAAAATCATTGCCAAGACTGATGTCAAGGAGCTTACCGACTGTGTTTTCTCCTAGAGTTTTATGGTTTCAGGTCTTACATGTCTGTAATCTACTTTGAGTTAAGTTTTGTGAATGGTGTAAGATAGTGATCCAGTTTCCTTCTTTTACATGTGGCTGTCTGGTTTTCCCAATACCTTTTCTTGAAGAGACTGTCCTTTTCCCCTTGAGTATTCTTGGCTTTCTTGTCAAATATTAGTTGACTTTATATGTGGGGAGTTATTTCTGGGCTTTCTATTGTGTTCCATTGGTCTGTGTCCATTTTTATGGTGGTTCCATACTGTTTTGATTGCTATAACTTTGTAATATAGTTGGAAATCTGAAAGTCTGGTGCGTCCATCTTTGTTCTTCTCAGGTTTACTTTGGCTATTTGGGGTCTTTTGTGGTTCCATACAAATTTTAGGACAATTTATTCTAGTTGTGTGAAAAATGCCATTGGAATTTTGATAGAGATTGCATTGAATCTGTAGATTACTTTGGGTAGTTTGGGCATTTTAACAATATTAATTCTTCTGATCCATGAAAACAGGGTATCCTTCCACTTGTTTGTGTCTTCAGTTTTTTTCATCAAAGTCTTATAGCTTTCATAGTACAGATATTTTACTTCCTTGGTTAAATTTATTCCTAGGTATTTTATTCTTTTTGATGCAATTGTAAATGGGATTCTTTTTAAATTTCTATTTCTGATAGTTTATTGTTACTGTGTAGAAATGCAACTGATTTTTTTATAGTGATTTTGTATCCTGCAACTTTACTTAATTCATTTATTAGTTCTAAATTTTTTGGTAAAGTCTTTAGGGTTTTCTAAATACAATGCCATGTCATCTGCAAATAGTAATAGTTTTACTTCTTGCTTTCTGACTTGGATGCCTTTTATTTCTTTTTCTTGCCTAATCGATCTGGCTAGGACTTCCAATACTATGTTGAATAAAAGTGGTGAGAATGGGCATCCTTTTCTTGTTCCTGATTTTAAAGGCAAGCTTTCAGCTTTTCACCATTGGGTATGATGTTAGCTGTAGGCTTGTCACATATGGCCTTTGTTAGTTCCCTCTATTCCCACTTCGTTAAGAGTTTTTCTCATAAATGGATATTGATTGTGGTAGAATTTTTAAACTTATACTATGTCTTATCTTATCTTACAACTAATCAGGACAGCTGCTAGAAACCTCCTTTGTGTTCCTGAGGGTGGCACTATAGCTCAGGTTTGTGGTTTCTCCCCTGCCCATAGATCCTGACCTGCTTTCTGTGCTCATTCCCTATCTACTAGAGTTGGAGCTTGCTGCTGCCCTTGGAGCCTCATAAAAAGCCAGAGCTCACATAAGGAGCTGGCCTCAGAGTGAGAGGGGGTGTGGTTTTGGAACTTGGGGTGTTCACAGGCCAGATAGTGGAATTCTCTGGTGAGGTTTTTCCTGCAGCTCATGGGCAGGCTTCCTGCTGGAGTCCAGAGCATGGTCAGCAGGAACCCTTTCATGCCTTCTGATATTCTTATCTGCCTCTTGCCTGATCTTAGAGGTCCCCCAGCCATGGAGGTCCCACCTCAACACTCTGGGTAATATAAGAGAGAAATTGGTTTCTCCGGTAGTGTCTGCACAGTTGGAGAAGCTGGGCACTCACTGCTTTCCCTTTCCCCACAGGAAAGATTGCCACCAGCTCCTTCAACCCTATGCCATGCTGCCTTGAGAGAGATATGGCTCTGGCAAAGTGCCTCTTACCCTCTCCAATGCATCCAAACTCATATTTTTTTCTCCATTGGAGTGTTGGCATTTCTCCTCTAGAAACCTAGACCTCTGCAAAGGCTTTCTTGTCTGTGGGTGTCTGCCCTACACTCAGCACTCTCCCAGTGTTCCCCTCCTGTGGTCATGAGGGGCTGAGTTCAGTTCACAGGCTCCTGCTGGTTCCTCAGACCATACCAAGTTCTGTCTGCCTATTACCCAATGCACAGATGGGCAACACTCCTCCTGGGTCCTTTGGTATATGGTGCTGGATCCTACAACTCCCACAGAGGCACTTTTGTTCATTGATGTATGCCAAACGTTATTTGTTTTAAAACGGGGGACAAAAAGGAGGAACATCTTATGCCATCATGATGCTAATATCACTCTCAATTCAGCCAGAAGTCTCAAAAGACACGTTTTCATGTCCACCTTTATTCTTTCATTGTTCATTCCCTCTAAATATTATAGAATTTGGTTTCTAAACTTATTTCTACCAAACAGCTTGATTGATCTTCTCTAATGACTTCCTAATCATCAATTTGTAGTCCTTTTCTCATTCCTCATCTCCTTTTGTATCTGTTTATTTGACACTTCCAGGTACTCTCTTCTTTGTTTCTCTTCCTCCACACTTCTGGTATATTCTCCAAAGCTATGTTTTTGACTTTCGCTCTACTTTCTCTTTGGAAAATCATATTCAACCAATATAATAATTATCATTTCTAAACGGAGAGCTCTCAAATCTGTATGTCCAGCCTGACTTCTTTATTAAACTCCAATATTTAATATTCAACTACTTACTAGATTTCTTGGCCTATTTGTTCTGGAGGTGGTTAAAATTCATCATGCCAAAATTTAAACCTCCTCAACCTTTGTTCTCTGGAACTCTTTGAATCACTATTCTCCTAATGACCCAGGTTTTAAATCTAAATGTTATCTCTCTATTGTTCTTTGAGCCTCTCACCTCATCAAACATACTGAGTTGTTCATTGATCTTCCCCAATTTTCTCAAACCCAGGTTTCCCTTCTTTTTGCCGCATTCAATAGCTCCTTCTTCAATGACTTGGCATATTAATCTTCTTCAGGCATAACTCTAAGTATTCACTTCCAGTTCAAAAACCTAAAATGGCTCTATACTACTCATAAAATAATGTGCAGACTCCAATGATCTGGCTTCAAAAAAATTTTATCATGCTATTTCAAGTAACTGTTCTGGAACATGAAAATATTTACTCCACGTCCATATCCTGCACTTCCTGTCTCTGTGTATTACAAGATGTTATTCACTCTGTCTAGAATTCCCTATGCCTGCCAGCTCCTCCATCCAGGCAGGTCTAGATTCTACTCATTCTTCAAGGGATTAGCTCAAATTCCATCCTTATTGTGAAATATTTCTTATTCTTCCAGCTGGAAGTAATCTCTTTTATGAAATCTTAGCTTATTTTTATCTTTATTTCATCTATGGCATTGGTCACTTTTGGCTTTGTACTATTGTTGTAATTTCAATGCAACTTTAATAAATATTTATGAAACACTTGCATGTACCATATACATTGGTAGATACTATGAATGCAAAATTGTATTAAACAGAGTTCAAATCCTCCAGCAGCCTCCACTCTAGTAAGTTTATAGACATTTCTTATCTTCCCTACCAGATGAAAACAAGAAAGCATTTTGGACATAACACAGTTACTTCCAAAAAGATGTTAAAAAGAAAAATAAGCTTATGAAAAAAATAATAATAACAAGAATATTAGGTGATCAGGAGAAACCAAAAAATGTTGTTTCCTTCAAGTCACCACCGCAAACAGAAAAGTTCTCAGAATATTCTATTACTTTGTACGCCCCAGTCTATACCAAATTTCACCAGTTCAGCTTTACTCTAACCTTTGTTCCCTCTCTTTTCCTCTTCTTCTCCAGTAACTAATTTTTTTAAATGAAATGAAAAGGAAAATTTTATAAGGAATGGCTTTGAAAGTTTCCAGGTGAGAGTAAATTGGGGTATAGCCCTAAATACAGACTTAGAAACAAAGAAGTATTTTTTAAAAGATTGGTCACAAATGGCCTGTCTAAAGAGACATGACGTTGATGTCAACATTCTCTACAGCAGTGGTTCTCAAATGTTAGTGTGCATCAGAAACATCCAAAGACCTTGGTTCAGTACAGTCAATGGGGCCCCACTCTCAGAATTTGATTCCGAAGGTCTGGAATCAGGCCCTAGAATTTACATTTTGATCAAGTGCTCAGATGATGCTGATACAGTTGTCCCAGGGACCACACCGTGAGAACCACTGCTCTACAGAGTTACTCTGCTCCAAGAATATTCTCAAAGTCTAAGAGCATCTAATTACTTACTTTTTTCATTTCTTTTGGGTTTTTAGAGAAGAGAAAACAGCCCTATATCATGATCGTCTTCTGGCTACTTTGATTTGAGGGCTTAGATCCCTACACCATGAGTTACTACTCATAATGATCAAATTAATAAACAATATTTTTGAAAGCTTGTGTTATCAAGCCCTTATGTAATAGATAACCACATTAATATAATAAAATCTATCAAATAAGTAATATTATGCCTACTTTAAAGATAAGAACTGTCACGCCACAGTAAGAAGCAGAGCCAAGATTCACACAGGGGTCGCGAGGTTTGATTCCCTTTTTACTATTTCTTTCAAGATAAGAAATTTGTAGAGACCACAGATACAATATTCCGGTGTCTGTCACACAATTTAATTAAACATATAATTAATCGATTAATACATTTTCTGAAGATGATCTTTGCTACAGTTTCTCAGAGACAAAATTATTAGGCCACCACGTCTCCTTTCCTTAACAAAGAGACTACCTCCTATTTTGTTACTGTTCCATTTCATCACTAATAGATAGTGAGCTCTTGGTGGGGACATGCGTTAGTCATTTTCATGTTTTCAGCAGTGAGCACATTTCCTGCCATACCATAGGTACCCAAGAATCATGGATTGAATTGAACTAAGCTTGAGTTGTCTCACATTTTATTGTCTAAATGCCAAGTCTTATCACATAATATCAGCAATGATTAGGTTTAAACACTCTTACCAAGATGCAAGCAATTTTGTAAAAATGACTGAAAAAATACATGATTTTATAGGGTATGTATGTTTTTAATCACTTCTTGGATCCAATCAATCAATAACACCATTTCCTAGGAATAATATAACAATAAAGAACAGGGATACTGGAGTAATATAATAGGACTCTAATACTCTTTCAACACTGCCTGCTCTATGCTCTGACTCTGAGGAAAGTTTATTACTAAGCAATAAATAAAGGGAAAAACAGACCTTATCTGTTTCCCCCCTCCCGCCACTCACACATAAAAAACAATCACCATCTTATTCTTTTTAAGAGGCAAAGATATCTACATTACTCATATTACATTCATAAGATTTCTATAAATGATGAGCAGAAAATTCTTGTCATATTTCCCTTTCCAAAGCGCTGCCCAGAGAAAGTAGTAAATTTGCCATTGGAAGTCACTAGGAAAACAAATAGAATTAAAATCTTGATTAAAGCCCAGATTTTAAAAAATCTGTGGCCGAACTCCAGGGCAAAAAAATGTATATACATGTGCATGAGTGTGTATATATATATATATAAAAAATTCAGGGGCATGACTGCCAAAGGAATTCAATTTAAAAGCTGGTGCTGACAGGAGACCAGCAGTGCGAGATCATAGGAAGCAAGAAAGCGTGTAATTAGATACTTGATCTGTGACATATTAAAAGTTAAGTCAAGATGATGTGAACCAAGTTATGGCACAGTTTGAAAGACCTACCATGAACCCGAGGGTGCAAACAAAAGGATCACCAGCCAAAGGACCCAAAGCAGCAAAGAAACTAAGACATGCTCTTGAAGCAGAATAACCTCCCCACTGGTGAGGATCTGGGGAGTCATCATGTCAACAACTACATCTGAGTACAAATAACCTTTATCAATATATAAATATTCTCTATATGCATACATATGTATGTTATGAAAGATGGTTTCCCTTTTTCTTTTTATGTCTGGCCTTAACACACCCAGAAGCCTCAAAAAATTGTAAATGCACAGAACAAAAATTGCCCTGTGCTTAGAACCTGATTTCTGTCATCATATAGCCAGGCACAATAACCATCAACTTCTAGGCTAGAAGCAAAAATCAATAACCTGAGCAGACACTAATCAAAGCACAGAACAAACTGCGGTGCTCTGTGATTCTGCAAGGCTCGGTGCTGGGGCTCAGTTGAATTACAAACCCAAGTCTGAAGCCAATATTTACACAGATTCTTTGCCCCAAAACATATCATTGCAGGGTGAATCTAAAAAGCACATTAAAAGCATTCAGTTTTCAGCAAATCATTGAGTGGAATTTAGTTACTCACCTGAGTACTAATAGCATTACTGGAGTTTTAAAAATGCTATGCCTAGCCTAATTTGTACCCAGGTCCTACTGCAAAACATATGAATGTTCCCAGAATCTAGGCACAAATCATGTATTTGCCAAAGAATTGGCTATTAAAGCATATATCCATGGTCAAGATGTAATTCACATGTAAAATAAGTTAAAAGGATGGGTGAAGAAGAAAGGAAATATTTCTTTTCTGTATTTGTTTTTGTTTTTTTTTTTCAGGAAGATTAGCCCTGAGCTAACATCTGCTGCCAATCCTCCTCTTTTTGCTGAGGAAGCCTGGCCCTGAGCTAACATCCATGCCCATCTTCCTCCACTTTATATGTGGGACACCTACCAATGCATGGCCTGCCAAGTGGTGCCATGTCCATACCCGGGATCCGAACTGGCGAACCCCGGGCCACCGAGAAGCAGAACGTGTGAACTTAACCGCTGCACCACCAGGCCGGCCCCCATAAAAGGAAATATTTCTGTCTCTTCATGTTTAGGTGCAACTGACATGACACTAACATTTTAAATTATGTACTCATCAAATATTAAACAAGTATTAAAGAAAAGAAGGAACTTGGAACAAAACAGGCTTAAATGTATTAGAATTTTTGCTCAGTTTTTAGCTCTGTGTTTTTAGCAGGTTTCTTACCCTCTCTGAGCTTCACTTTCCTAACCTCTAAATAGGATGTTGATATAAAATATGACATAACAGATATGAGATAACACATATAAAGGGCCTAATTCAATGTCTATCATATAGCAAATGCCTGATAAGTTGTCCCCGAAGTGGGATTTACCATGCAGCTAATAAAATGTTTGTTTGGGACCCCGTCTAAGATTCTGGGAGAAGCCTTAGTAATATGTGATTTTGTGATGTATGTCAACTTTTAATTTTTTAAATTTTGTTTTGATATATTATCTCATTGTAAATTTAACTTTAATACCTAACTTTGTCTTTATAAGATTGAATATATTACTTTTCTTAGAGAGCTTCCTAAATTGAAATTTAAGTCCCACAAAAGCTCTAACTACCTGCAATTAAGCACACAATTATTATAGTCATTATTAATAAAGAGAATCAATTAGTAAAACTAAAATTCAGTATAATTTGACATTTTTCCTAGCTCAAAGTAACTACAAAAGTTTACTTTAAAAAATAATAATGGAATCTGAGCTCACAATTAAGTATGTATAACTAGTTTTGTTTTTAAACTATTTACCATCAATAATGAGTTTGTATTTTGAGGACAATAACTCAGTGCCAATGGGAGTTGGAAGCCAAGTATGCTTTCAAGTTTGTTGTTTCCACTTCTTTTCTTGAATTAAGTCAGGTGTAATTTTGAAAATGTTAGCATACTGTCAAACCTCAGTGTATTGGGAGAAAGAAACCCGTATAGTTTTAACCTTATGAGATGGAGAACAGATGTCAGGAGGAAAGAGGCTGAGTTTAAGATACCAGATCCAACCCCAAAATTGTTGAGCCAGGTAGGACGTTTACAGAGGCCAAATGCCCAGAACCCAAACTACCAAATCAAAGCTTTAAGAATGAGCACAAGGGTCCAATTGCTTGTGTACAATTTACTCAAATACACAAGGGTAAGGTGAGAGAGAGTGAGAACATGTGTGTGGGAGAGAGTTAAACAGTGTGGGGGAAGCTGCCTGCCTTCTCCTGGGTGAGCCAATGCCTCAGAGGAGGGAGGTGGGAGGAGTGAATCTCCCCTTGCTTGATGTTTGATCCCAGAGCATTTCACACTGGGAGCATCTTGCAATCTAGTATCTTGAGATACAAAGAACACAACTTAATCTCATGTCACCTAAAGAAGCAGCTATCTTCCAGCCCTGGAGGAAAAAGCTGCCTGTGTGGGATTTACTGAATGAGAACATGCTGTACTGTGTGCTTGGCTTAAGGGATTGCATGAGTCATTTTCACTATAAACAATTTTGCTTTGCACTCTGGTTTAAGAAACAAGTCATTGATTAAAAAGTGATTCTACTATACCTCAAGATAGGATCACTTCCAATCCAGATTCTACAACTGAAATAGGAGGAAGTCAAGTATGTGTAGCAGGTACAAATTACCAGGTCATAACATTCAGATAGGCAAAACCAGTATGCCTCCATAGTTTTCTATAAATCAACTCAAAAATTCATTGTGCTTGATTTTAGTGAATTCTGATTAAAATTAGTCATTTCAAATTTAAGCTAGCCATTCAAGAGGTTCCTTTCCCTATCTTCCTTTTCCATGTTCCTGGGCTCTTATGTAGCTTAGTGGGGACTAGCAAGTGATGGTGGTGGGGATGGGGGAAGGCTGGTTATTGGTCAGCATCTGATCACTCGCTGACAATTCCACCTTCCTTGGTCTTTGGCATCTTATCCTCCCAGGCTGCCATCCACTGAGATCCACTATCCCATTGGTCATGGCCATCGTTCCACAAAATCTCTGTTCCCCTCTCCATGCAAAGAAGTCCCTTCTAATCAGCTATCCCTCTTTCATCCACTTCTCTTTCACTCTTGAGGCCATGGGATATTTTCATTCTTCCCCTGAATCTTTCTGGGGCCATAGGAAAATGTCGTGTAGAGCTGACTCAAGTCTGACCTGCCTACTCACGTCGCACCACCATTTCTACTCCACTGCTACTGCTCCAAGCTGATGCGCTGCAAGGGCAATCTCACATTTTGCTAGCTTTCTTGGGCTCCACCTTAGAAGCAAGCATAGGTCCTTCTTCCCGTTGAATAACAAACTTAAGTGGAAGGTATAAGAGGTTCTACCATCTGCCTCCACTTGAAACTAACGAGAGAAAACATAGCATAACCCACTCTTATCTCCGGGACTCAAACCCAAGAGTCACTCTGTTGTGCTTTTTTTTTTGGACTATTATGTCCCTAAGTTCAACTCAAAGAATCTTTGTCAAGATTGAGAAAAATGTACCAATTTTTTTCTTGGCCAAAACTTTATGCTCTGACCTCTTTGGTTTCTGCTTCTGAAAAATAAAAAAATCCAGCTCCTGCAATTCAAAATTCATCAATACTATTACCTTTGTCTTGAAGTTTGAAAATCGATTTCAAAATTAAAAGCTAAGCATTTGTTCATTTCTTTCACTCTGCATTTCTGCAATAACACCTCCACCCATGAGGGTAATAAGCCAAGGACGACTTTGCTACTCGGACAATGAGGTTCTGACTGAGGAAACATACCAGCTAAAGTGACACAATATCATCTTGACAATACTTATTAAGAAAAAAGCTACTTGAAGGAGAACGCCTTCTCAGATAGATGCTGAGGGGGAATTCTGCCTAATGGAAGAAGTTTCTTACAAATTTCTTACTTGGGCTTCTCCAGAAACCTTGCAAGAGATAGAGTAGGACTTAGAACTGCAGTGCTAACAGAGATCGCTGATGTGGCAAAGAAAAATGTGGGTGAATCTTACTGAATGTGTTTTCTTAAACTTGTTCAGATGTCAAAGTAACTGGAAGTCATGGAATTCTTTACAGAGCTATGGAACTTTTTGTTTGATAGAATTCAACTATTATAAATATCCTATTTTGAACATATTTGTGTAAATTAGGATCATATTTATGAGCAGGATCTCTCTCTCTCCTTGCCTCCCTCTCTCTCCCCAACTTTCTCTCTCCATAAATGTATAAAACAAGTAGTTATGGATATACAAGTCTGTAAGGAAGGAAATGACTAAAATATGTATGATCAATTTTATCCCATTCACATTCACTTGCAATTTCTTCATTCATTGTGTCTCTCATTTGCGGTACTGTATTCTGTAACAGTAGCAAACACCAAAGATTAAAAACAACAGCAGCAAATGGAAATAACTTGAAATTGGGAAAATTACGCCTGTGGAGTCTTCTTCCCCTAGAATCTGGAAAAGCATGCTGCTAATTATTTCTTGTTTTCTTGCTTTTCTATTGGAATCTATTCAGCTCAAGAAACATCAGTGTTTCATTGGGTCACAGTTTGAGAACAACCATGCAACTATCTGATACTTCTATATTAATTTATTCTCGTTCCATTGTGCAAAGATTTGGAAGCAAGAGTTTCCTATGACCAGTCTCTTCTATACAAAGGTTACAAATAGCGATTTTGAGACCCCAATGTAGTTCACATGTTATTATAAACAAAACTCTAATCTATGGCTTTTTGCAGATACAGGGCTACAGGGCAATAGGGTTTTGTTGTGGTTTTTTTTGGTATATGTGGGTTTTTTTAATGTCTATTTTTGTTTGTATTGGTTTTAAGTGAAAGACAGCCAACAACTATGAAGGAAATAGGATTTAGAAAAAATTCCATCGCGAGAGGATGTCTCCCAGCAGATCTTGGTACAGGCAATATTATATTTCCTGCTAAAACTCATTCAAAAAGCATTTCAGTTGTTCTCGTTACTTTAGAACACTTGGAAGGAGTCGCACAAAGAACTGTACCTCCTACAGCTCAGCTCCCCTTTACCAATCTGAGCAATGTAGATAGAAAAGAAGAGGCAGCAGAATTACAGTTGATACAATCCACGGAGTTCAGACAGAAAGCACTTGTCCCTTACAAGCTGAGCTTTGAACAATTGCAGGCAGACTTTTGCTCTCAATGAGCCCCAGATGTAGGACATAGAAGCAAACCATATGGGTGAGACAGAAACAGAACTAAGAAAAAAGAAGATTTAAAACAAACCAAGAGCCTGATAGAGACATCATTCTATGCACGCCCAGCGAGGGGCTTAACCAGGACCAAGGAAAGGGTTGATAAACAGTTTCCAACTGAAGAGCCAGTTCAGATTATGGAGTAGCAGTTGCCAGAGTGATGTTTTATGGATTTTGTTCCATGTAAGCTCCACATTTTGGCTCATGGCTGTCCATAGTGTCCATAGGTAGAAGAGCCATAAGGAGTAACACATGTCATGGACTTGCAATCCCAAGCTTAAAAAGTTACTGCAAGCAGCCTGCAACAAGAGCTGTCTTTAAGCCTCAGTTAACCGTAAATTGAATATTTTAAAGAGTGGATTTTAAGTTTCAGATAATTCTCTTGTTGATCTTGTAAAGAATCAAGTAAAGCCATGTGTTCAGACGTTGTTAAGAATTGTTGAGACATTGTTAAGGTGTGTGGAAGAGAAGGACACACAGGAAGCTGCAGTTACCATCCTGGATCACTGGCCGATTTACAGAAACGGCTCTATAACAGGGAGCGCTCCTATTGGAATAAGGCAAGTGCTGTCTTGTAAATTGTGTCTGAACAGAGTCTAAATGTATAAAAGTACCCCAAGAAAGTACCTGTAATTACATCCTTGAATTTAAGATATCACATTACTGATTTCAGAAATAGTAAACTATGTAACATTTATGTGGTAGTGGGGTTTTTTCTGAACCACTATAATTAGATAGACCAATTTTATAAAAAATTTTGATATCTTAAAACTGGGGAGGGGCCAGCCCAATAGCGCAGCAGTTAAGTGCACACGTTCTGCTTCTCCGCGGCCCGGGGTTCCCCAAATTGGATCCCAGGTGCGGACATGGCACCGCTTGGCAAAAGCCATGTGGTGGTAGGCGTCCCATGTATAAAGTAGAGGAAGATGGGCACGGATGGTAGCTCATAGCCAGTCTTCCTCAGCAAAAAGAGGAGAATTGGCAGACGTTAGCTCAGGGCTAATCTTCCTCAAAAAAAAAAAAAACAAAAACAAAAACTGGGGAAATATGACAGTAGTTTGATAATATCATCAAAACAATTGCCCTACATTTCTTTTGGGACCTTTTTTCCCCTAGTTTTATTGAGGTATAATTAGCATACCGCACTGTGTAAGATTAAGGTATAGTGCATAATGATTTGACTTACATATATTGTGAAATGGTTACCACAATAAATTTAGTTAACGTTCATTGTCTCATAGAGGAAAAAAAAAGAAAAGAAAAAGAAAATAGAAATTTTTGCTTTGTAGTGAGAACACTTAGGATCTACTTTCTTAACAACTTTCAAGTATACCATATAGCAGTATTAACTAAAGTGACCATGTTGTATGTTATATCTCTAGTACTTATTTATCTTATAACTGAAGTTTATACGTTTTGACCACCTTTGTCCCTTAACCCCTTAGCCAACCTCTGGAAACTACAGATCTGATCTCTTTTTTTACGAGGTTTTTTTTTTTTCCAGATTCCACATATAAGTGAGATTATACAATATTTATCTTTCTCTGTCTGACTTATTCCAATTATCTTAATGCCCTGAAGCTCCATCCATGTCATTGCAAATGGCAAGACTTCCTTTTTTATGGCTGAATAATATTCCATTGTGTGTGTGTGTGTGTGTGTGTGTGTGTGTATACCACAACTTTTTTATCCATTCATCCATCAATGGACACTTAGTTTGTTTCCATTATTGTAAATAATGCTGCTATGAACATGGGGATGCAAATATCTTTTTGAGTTAGTTTTCATTTTCTTTAGATAAATACTCAGAAGTAGAATTGCTCAATCATATGGTAGTTCTATTATTAATATTTTGAGGAACCTCTATACTGTTTTCCATAGTGGCTGTACCAATTTACAATTCCACCAACAGTGCACAAGGGTTCCCTTTTCTCCACATCCTTGCCAGCATTTGTTACCCCTTATCTTTTTAATGATAGTTATTCTAACAGGTGTGAAGTGACATCTCATTGTGGTTTGGATTTGCATTTCCCTGATTAGTGGTGTTGAGACCTTTTCATGCGCCTGTTGGCCATTTGTATATCTACTTTGGAAAAATATTCCAGGTATTCTATTTAGATCCTTTGCCCATTTTTTAATTGGATTATTTGTTTTTTTCTATTGAACTGTATGAGTTCTTTGTACACTTTGAATATTAACTCTTTATCAAATATATGGTTTACAAATATTTTTTCCCATTTGGTAGATTTTCTTTTTATGTTGTGCAAAGCCTTTTTAGTTTGATGTGGTCATACATCTTTATTTTTTATTTTGTTGCTTGTGCTTTAGGTGTCATATCCAAAAAGTCATTGCCAAGACCCATGTCAAGAAGCTTTTTTCAGTGTGTTCTGTGAGGAGTTGCGTGGTTTTAGGTCTCACATTTAAGTCCTTAATCCATTTTGAGTTAACTTTTGTGAGTGGTATAAGATAGTGGGAAAAATCCACGAATGAGAGGTCAGACAACTTGGAGCTTATTTCTGAGTCTGTGTTATCTGACTTCAAACTTCCAATAAGTTTTTACTAGATTAAGTTTATATGCCCTTCCAACTCTAATATTCTTCAGTTTTTCTCAGTACACTTCAAAATACCCACAATAAGAGCAGTTGTATAGTTTAAATCTTTTATAATTCAAAAAATAAATGTATAAATTATCAAAGATTGAATTCTACTTAACATAATCTTAATGCTAGGTATATATCTTTTTCATATTCAACTTTTAAAATTGGCCATCTAATCATATAGGAGTTTTTCTCAGATACAGTTTGCTCTTAACTAATTACCTCTTTAATCAATCAGGTTAAATAAGCTAAAACTTATTTTTTTGGGTATTTGAGACTTGATTAAGCATGAGCTACCACAAATACTTCACAAAAATTGGTGAGATTTAAATTTCTTTCTTTTTAGGTAAAAATAAAGTAGGTACATAGTGTCGTCATAGATTGATCATTGCTATTGAAGCCATTTTATATTCAAATCAAGAATCTGTTCAAGTAGAAACAGAAATAAATATGAGAATATATTCACTATACATAAGAAAACACAGAATATTTCTGGAGCATTTAGCAAAGCTAATACCCAAATGTGAAGTTTACAGGTATATCCCAATGTGCTCATCATAGACTACAGCAATAGCTTAGTTTCTAATCTCTGAAAGATATTAAACAGTTAAGCACCAATTAGTGGGAAAAAAATCATTAATAAAATAGAAGCACACATTGTTATTTGGAGAGGCTTGTATTTATTGCTTCCTGTGAGAGTTCCAAGAGGACTAACGAAAGTACAAATATTGGCATGGGGCACACCGCTTCTTTGCCTGCTTTTAAGAGACGTCTGTAACAAAGTTTATGGTACCAAATTCTTAAAGAGCATGAAACATAGACCTCTAGTGAAGTGACTTTACCAGTTGGCAAGGTTTCGCTCTCACCAATGACCATTTCAGAAAAAACATTACAGCAACATTGGCACAACACAGATGGCACAATCTCCATAATATTTTCATTCCCAACACAAACGGTTATATTTGGAAAATATTAGTAATGTCCCAAAAAAGTCTCTTTAAAGACATTACAAAATTATGGGTCAGTTCAATAACAGGGGAATGCTTAAAAGAATTATGAATGGATATTATAGTCACAAAGAATTTAATAACATGGGGAAAATATCAGGATATCATGTCAGTGACTAAGCATAATACAAAGCTGTATATATAGTTCAATGTCCACCATATATAATGTCCAAAAATATGAATACTAAAAATGCTAAAGAAGGAAAACTTTTTAAAAGGAAATATACTAAAAATCATTCGTGGTTCTCTCTTAGAGTAACCTCGGGTATTTTCTTAATTCTTTGCTATACTTTTAAAATTATCTTTAATATTCATAAAAAGGGAAGACAGCTAAGTATATAATACAAAACTTAAAAATCTTTTATCATGACAGAAATAAATAGCCAGAATTATTAGAAATAAAAATGAAACCATTTAAATGGGGGAAAAAAGTATCTCCATGCTCAATTTAGATAAGTGAGATGGAATCAATTCCAGATTAGAAAAATTAGGGTTTTTTCCTTAAATCAACAATTAGCTGAGCAGAGAAAAATCTCTTTACTCAAAATGCTTTTTTCCCCCCAATAATAATCAATGAGAGACAGGAGTCATTGTCTATTCTCAGAATCGGAGTTTTAGTCTTTTCCTTTATCTGGACTTTGTTTCCTTCTACAGATTCCTACTACTTGGTTTGTATTTGTGTTATTGAATCCTGTGTCATCTGCTCTGTGCTGACGAACGTTTGAGGCCATGTCGTAAACAGTTCTATTATGAGACACCACAGCATAGTTGTTAGGAGGACAAGTCTTGAGTCAGGCACCTGTGTTCAAATCTTGCCTTCGGAACACTGGCCAGTTCCTTAACTTCTCTCTCTTTCAGTTTCCTCATCTGTAGAATGGAGATTATAACCTCAAAGAGTTTTAAGATAATTAAAGGGATAATTCTTGTAAAGCTGTTGATATCCCTCCTACCCCATCCCAAACCACACAGTCCTCCCATCTCATTTCACACCAATTCAGTCTTTCCATTTGCTCAGGCCCAAGTCTTTGAAGTCATTCTAATCTCTCCTTTCTCTTAGACCCCACATCCAATCTGTCAGCAAATTCTGCTGTCACTACCTTCAAAATAAATGCAGGCTTGGGGCTGGCCCAATGGCCAAGTGGTTATGTTCACATGTTCCACTTCGGTGGCCCAGTTTCGACAGTTTGGATCCTGGCTGTGGACCTACGCATCACTCTTCAAGCCATGCTGTGACAGCATGCCACGTAGAAGAGCTACGATGACTTACAACTAGGATATACAACTATGTACTGGGGAACGACGATTGGCGACAGATGTTAGCTCAGGTGATCTTCCTCACCAAAAAAAAAAAAAAAAAAGTACAAAATGACTCCTTCTCACAAAGATTGAGTCACTAAATGAATCTCATTATATGAACTAAAAATGCTGAATAGGAATCTCGATTTAGTAAATGGCTTTCTTGTTCTATAATTTTTGTAACCTCGTTGCTCAACCCCTTTGTTTGTCATTAAAAGCATGATCATAGCACAGTACCTAATAATATCAACAGTGGAATCAGATGGTCTTAATGGGATGCATCTGTAATGCATTTTGAGCTCCTTACAAGACACATTATAAATAACAAGTATTTATGAGTTAAAGACTAAATAGATAAATACAAGCAGTCAAGAAGCATTTAATAACAGAACAAACAGCTTATTCCCTGTACCAAAATGCTTTTTCCATCATATTATAACCCTCCTCAAGCCAGGCCTCAACATAGCTAAGGGAAAACAGGTTTGTGCAATCCTCAAGGTTCATTACACGTGCGTAGGTACAAGACAAATTAATAGCCAGGAAGATGGCAAATCCTACATACATACAATATATATGGCAGAACCATACATATTGTCATCAACACAGATTTGCTGAACAGTTATTATGCCTCTCACATAGATTGCACCTAATTATCCAAATTGTATCTACATACATATACAGCCCTACAGATAATGAAATTTTTATCAAAATGTTTTTCACTTGCACTTAAAGTGTTTTGACAAAGAGAAGGTTGCCAGATTTAGCAAATTAAATACAGGATGCCTAGTTAAATCTGAGTTTTAGACAAACAATGAATTTTTTTTTAGTTTATATATGTCTCCAATAGTGTGTGGGACATACACACACTAAAAAATTATTCACTGTTTATCTAAAATTCAAATTATATAGTTGTCTTCTATTTTCTCTGACAATCTTAAGCTCAGGTCAAAGTAACATGACTGTCATGGGAGTTGACATCGGTGTAACTGTGTTAACTGAAGTTTTGGTCCAGGCAGCAAAACACAAAAGCCAAAGTGAGGACCAGACAAAGTGCAGAATTCACAAATAAAATCTGCAAAAACTGGTTCTACACTTCTTGGGCCACTCAGTCAGATTAAGAATATAAAAAGGGGCCTTGGCATTCAGAGAATGAAAAGGATACTATGGAAAAAGTTGGGCTTGAGCCCCACCTCCATTCCCCATGGGGAAAGGAGAGGAGTTTGTCACCCCTCATTTCAAGGCAGGTAAAGGCTTCAGCCAGAGCCCCTGGAAGGCCTGAGTTTCTCCATAGTTGGAGGAGGCCACAGACTGAGAACGTTAAAGTGGCCTATTTCAGGATAATAAAGAGAGGACAAAGCTATGTTTGCAAAGGAACTATACTCCCACTAGTAAAAGTTACAGAATGTTTGATTCCCATGGACCCAATGTGACCCTGAGGGGAAAGGGCTGGTCTGGAGCATAAAGGGACATGGATGCAGCATCAAAATGGAGGATGTCTCAACACCAGGGCTGAGGGCAGAAGGAGAGACTACTCATGCTGACAGCTGCCACTACAAAGGGCTACTGGGGGTCTTCAAGAAGCCACAGGAAAAAGTATCAGCTGCAAACACCCGCCAGGACCAGAGTGAGAAGCCAGTTTATGAAGATACCAGTCACAAGCCAGGAAAGAACATCCCTTTCCTCTTTCCCCTTCTTCCCGCCTCCCGCTTCAACTGTGGCATGGCCCAAAACCACCACTTGAGAAGTCCAAGTCCAGGAAAGTTACTGATAAATTCTCCTCCTCAAATGCCGCAGCCTACCATCTACAGGCCTGGGCCTCTCCATCTGGATTAAAAATCAAAATGCTAATTAATATCTCACACTGGATTATTTTTTAAATTTTGCATTGAGACTGGATCTTATTTCCTAAAGTAACTGCATACTGTAAGAGTGAGGAGAAACATTTTGGGATCTGCTAAGTTTTAATCTGATGGACAGAGAAAAACTTTCCTCAACTAAATAAATTTTAAAGGAGCAATAGTAGATAAAAATGAAACTGTTAAGATACATCCAATGATTCATGTGTATTCATATATTGGTTATATTGGGACAGAGATTAAAATGGAGCCCTCTCTGTGAAAAGCTGGTTGGCTAGAACAGCTTTCAAGATAAATCCACCTGTGTCCACCTCTCCATCATACTGATTAACCAAGAAAAACACTACAAGCTACTCTCCTGGCCACTTTTGGCATGCTGCTCTTCTTTTGATGGCCAAATACAAACCCAGTTTTGATTCCAGAAGCCTATATACTATATTATGCATTTAAGAACCTCTCATTGAACACTTTTTTTACTTCTTATACTCAGCAAGAATGTGAAGGGACTACACGTAAGAATATTTTTAAATGTGTCTATGTTTTGACCTAGGGAAGGTTTTCCTTTGAGTCAGTTTGCAGTTTTCTCTCCAAAGACTTCATTCATTTATGATTCTTTTTCATTTTTTGTGATGGTTTCATCCAGCTCTCAAGGATTCCCAGGTTTCTTTCTGCAAGAAAAGGATTAACCTCCAGAAACTGAGAACAAGAAAGACATATAAACATATCTGGAATCAATAACAAAATCTACTGCAATAATGTATAACATAAGAAACTCGTGACACAGCCAAAACATGGTGCTAGCCAAACATTGCACAATGCTGAAGGCAGCAGTCGAGTTTGAAAATGAAAAAAGTAGATAGTGTCGGCGTAGACAGAATGTACAAATTCCTGTAATATGAATATCTTATTGGGAATGCAAAAAAAGAGAAAAAAGCAAAAATGTAGTGACCTGATCTATTACATATGTCTATCATCTAAAATTTTCAAATGTCCACAATGCATAGAAGGAGCTATATATTTTCTTTACTATTATCTTTTGTCATAAAGAATAACTAATACCTCATTTGGAAAAGAAGGGAAAGGGGTACTTTTGTTTTTTTGAGGAAGATTAGCCCTGCGCTAACATCTGCTGTAAATCTTCCTCTTTTTGCTGAGGAAGACTGGCCCTGAGCTAACATCTGTGCCCATCTTCCTCTACTTTATATGTGGGACATCTGCCACAGCATGGCTTAAGTGGTGTGTAGGTCCGCACCCGGGATCTGAAATGGCAAACCCCAAGCCGCCAAAGCGGAACATGAAAACTTAACCACTGTGCCACCGGGCTGGCCCCAAGGGGTACTTTTTAACAAAAGCAAAATTGTATATAGTATCTTGTGAGTCTATCAGTGTAATTTGGATTTATTTATCCAAAAGCATTACTTATTTTGGTTTTTCTAATCTTTTATCTTTTTTATTGAGTTATAATTGATACATAACATTGTATTAGTTTTAGGTGTACTACAGAATGATTTGATATATGTACATATTGCAAAATGATTACCACAGTAAGTTTGGTTAACATCGGTCACAATGCATAGTTACAATTTCTTTTTGTTTTGATGAGAACTTTAAGATCTACTCTCTAGGCATCTTTCAAATATACAATATAGTATTGTTAACTACAGCCACCACGTTGTACATTACATCCTCAGGACTTCATTATTTTATAGCTGGAAGCTTGTACCTTTGGATCACCTCTACCCATTTCACCCACCCCTGATCCCTCACCTCTGGCAACCACCAATCTGTTCTATCTGTGAGCTCGTTCTTTCCCTTTTTTAGATTCCAAATATTAGTTATACCGTATAGTTTCGTCTTTCTCTGTCTGACTTATTTCACTTAGCATAATGCCCTCAAGGTCCATCCATGTCACAAATGGCTGGATTTTTTTCTTTAAAATATACTAAAACCCTAGTTTTAGGGCAATACCCAAGAAATTCTGTTTATTAGCTTTTAAACATTTCTAAAAAGCTATGCACTAATAGCAACCAGTCCTTCAGAAGAAATTTAAAAAGAAAAATAAAAAATATCACGTTAATTGGTCCCAAATTAGAAGGCCTGGCTGCCATCTCTAACTCGAATCCCGGTTCAAGTAGCTGCATAGAAATGTGAGAGAATCTGCCACATACACACACCTTTGCTTATGAACCATAAACAGTTTTGAAAAGAAGCATTCATGCCAATGAATAATTCCACCTCGGAGCTACAGTCTAGAAGAGTCTGTAATCTAAAACACGTTTGTCCATAATTTCTCCTCACTTCCCACTTTCACCCTTTCCCATTATACTATTAGTTTTTTCAGCGGAATAAGCAAGATGGATGCAATATAACCAAAGATTTCAGTTAAATCAGCTGGTCCATGCAGGTTAATCACAACAAAGCTTTTGAATCAATTGATTTGTAGTAAACTCAGCTCTGCCACATACTCAGAACATTTATTTATTTTAGGTTGCATTATGAGCTTCACTTTGAAAGCTACTCCTATAGCAGCTACAATAGAACATTAAATTACATTTTAAGTGTTGGGACTTTCCATTGGTCTTAATGACAAGGGGCTTAAGGGGCTCAGGCTTGTTTATTACAGTTTCTCTTTCTTTCTGATGATTAAATTTACACTATTGTTACTGCATATAACTTAATTTTTTCATTCAAAACATATTCATAAACAAACTTGAAAATCCAAACAAGTAGGAACAAAGAGGGGAAAATCATCAATTTTCTTACCAGTTCCTTCAACTATTTCTTCTAACGGTTTTGTTCTTTTGTCTTATAAGCCTTTGACAAAAAATATGTGTTCTTAAAAAGCAAATGTACATCTCAACAACAAAAAAACATCAACTCAATTAAAAAATGGGCAAAAGATCTGAACAGAGATTTCTCCAAAGAAGATATACGGATGGCCAACAGGCGTATGAAAAGATGCTCAACATCATTAGCTATCAGGGAAATGCAAATCAAAACTACAATGAGATATCACCTCACTCTGGTCAGAATGGCTATAATTAACAAGACAGGAAACAAGTGTTGGAGAGGATGTGGAGAGAAGGGAACACTTGTATAGAGCTAGTGGGAGTGCAAACTGGTACAGCCACTATGGAAAGCAGTATGGAGTATCCTCAGAAAATTATGAATAGGTCTACCATATGATCCAGCTATCCTACTGCTGGATATTTATCCAAAGAACTTGAAAACACAAATGTGTAAAGATACATGCACCCCTATGTTCATTGCAGCATTATACACGATAGCCAAGAGTTGGAAGCAACCTAGGTGCCCATCAGGGGACAAATGGATAAAGAAGATGTGGTATTTATACACAACGGAATACTACTCAGCCATAAGAAATGATGAAATCCAGCCATTTGTGGCAACATGGATGGACCTTGAGGGTATTATGCTAAGTGAAATAAGTCAAATACCATGTGATCTCACTCATAAGTAGAAGATAAAAACAACGACAAACAAACACATAGCAAGATAGATTGGATTGGTGGTTACCATAGGGGAAGGGGGGAGAGTAAAAGGGGTGACTATGTTCACATGTGAGGTGATGGACTATAATTAGTTTTTAGGTGGTGAACATGATGTAATCTACACAGAATTCAAAATATATTACAATGTACATCTGAAAGCTATATAACGTTATAATCCAATGTTGCTGCAATAAAGAAAAAAGTAAATGTAATTGTGTTTATGGTTTTATATCTTACTCTTCTCGGTTAACATTATTTCATTAGCATTTTCCATGTTCTTACATAATCTTTATAAATATTTTTACTGGTGAGTAATGTTTTAATGAGTGAATATAACACGGGTTTATTTAATTCTTTCCTTATGATTGGACATTCTGTTTCCACTTTTTGACAATTATTAATGATGATCCTATGAACTTCTTTGAACGTAAAGCTCTTTTCTATATATGGGATTATTTTATTATGGTAGATTCTTAGGGGTGGAATTACTGTTCAGAGGAACATCAGATTTCTTAAGACTCTTCATACATATTGATAAATTGCTGTAAGGCCAAACCAATTAACTCTGCCACCAGCAATAACTGAAGCATTCTATCATACACCTACTAGAATTTTCATCCCAGGCTTACTAGCATCTTTGCTAAATTGATTGGTGAAGAATTGGATCTCATTATAGTTTTTAGTACATTTTTTAAAAATCAGAGACATATATGCACATAAAGACTTAAAAACCTTATAAGGCGTTTTATGAAAAATAATCCTCCAAGACCTTCCCTCTCCGCAAACACACACGGACAATTTCCTACTCCCCAGAGGCAGAACGTGTTCTAGCCATTGTCACTGCCTTTTTTGACTATGAGACCACAGGTTTAAAGGCCTGGAGCAACATGACATCTCTCCCTCTCTATTCTGATTACTTATCCTTCAGGTGAGGTGATCCAACTTGGCATGACAGGGAGGTGAAGGAGTGTCCTTATGTTGGTATGCTAAAATGCCCCACTCATAAGGTCAGGATATTAAACGACTTTGTCTTGTTTCTTGCCCTGTAACTTATTTCATTCAATAGTCTAGCCCTGGACCACTCTGTTGACCTTATTCCAACAACCCAGCAACCCACAAGAATAATGACAGGCGTCAATTGTTCTTACTTAGCTCTGCTCATGGAGATGATTTTCTCCATCTTCAACAGTCCAGATGCATTCAGTTAGTTACAGGGTCAATTACTGCTGCCTTCCTCTCAAGAGGACCTTGTAGGTATTGGTCCACTCCGTCGCCTGCCTGCCTTTGCTCTTCCAGGGTGAAGTTCTCAAAAGCAGAGCTCGCATCACAATGAGGAAATGCAAGAGGCTGGGGTGGGAGGGGAGTTCTGACCTCTATTAATCTCTGGTGTGACATTACTATCACTTTCTGGTGTGATCCTGGGCAAGGTTGCTAATCTCTCTGTGATTCAATTTTCTTGCCTGAAAAATAGAAAGAATAACAGGACCTACCTCATAGGGCTGTTGTCTTGATTAAATGGGCTGGTGTGTGTGTAAGTGGGTGTGTAGCACTTATAATGTGTGTATAGCACTTAGAAAATGAGGGTCTCCACATAAAGCACCATATATGTGCAAGCTATAACTATAATTTTATTCCTCTTGATTCCTGAGATCTGAAATGAAAATCTTAGCTCCTACTTTATGATTTCCTGCTATAGATGTTTCAACAATTTAACTAATACTTCCAAGCATGGCGCAGAATTTGGCTACTTTTTGTTCTATTCTTATTCTCACACCAGGCCTCCTCAGGGATTCAGCACAATAGTTTTCTGTGCTTTGTCACATACTTACTATTAAAGTATTCTTACTGGCATTGTAAGTTCTGAGACGTATCCACTTGGATTTTTCTCAGGGCTGTTAAATTCATAAATGAATTTGGGGAGATTGACAACTATACAATAGTTAATCTTCCCAGCTTCCATTACACGTCCTTCCATTTTTTTAGAACCACTGTATATAAGATAAGGAATTTGTTACTGGGACTGAGTCTTATGCAATTATGAGAGCTGGCTGAACAGCGTCTGTAAGGCTGCTACCTTTCATGTGATGCTAGAGCTTGAAGTCTGTGGTGGGAAATCAGGCAATGAAGATGGATGTAGCATGGGGAAGAGCAAGGACAAGCTGGAACTCCCAAGTAGGAGCTAGAACCCATGAAGAAAGAACAAAACCCATGTCAATTCTCACCACTTGTGATCGTCATAATGTGGGTATCCTATGCAGAAACTTGGTGTCTTTCATCATGGAGTAAACACACACCTGCCAGGAGTAGCAGAGTTGAAAAAGGACCCAGGGAAATGTGGTGAAAGTGCAGACTCAGCTACTGTCCCACACCAAGGTTTGAGACAACACCACTATGTGCAAACTACAAAATGGCTCCTGTTTAACTACCACTTCCCAAATAGCCTAGAAAAATGTCGCTAGCAGCCCATTCTAACTGGAAATATGCAGGAAATGGAATTCTGGGAAATGTAACCAAGGGGACACATTGCAAACCTACCACATCTCTCGGTAGAATTTATTTAATGGATAATATATGTCTCACAATCATAACTATTTATAATTCTATCACCACTGTTGACATGATCTCTATACAATGTGTTTACTGTGTGGTTGTGAACACCTTAATGCCCTTTTCCCATCCTTCCATCATGTATCACAATAACTCAAACCTGGGTATCCAACACTCCTCTGTGCACTGAAGTAGCTGAATATAGCTAGAATAAAACTCAAAACCATGCTGAACAGCCCAATTTAAATTTATGAATAAAAATCATACCTAAGACCTCACAGCTGCCTGCCAAACTTTCTATTACATTTCCTTGGTCAATTTGCTCTACTATTTTCCTATATTACTTTTATACAACTTCCCAAATTTCTAACACCTCCTCTCCTGTATTAGTGTGCTCAGGCTACCATCTCAAAATATCACTAACTGGTGGCTTAAATAACAGAAATTTATTTTCTCAGTCCTAGAGGCTGAGAAGTCCAAGCTCAAGGTGCTGGCCAATATGGTTCCTTGGTGAGGGCTCTCTTCCTGGCTTGCAGATGGCCACCTTCTTACTGTGTACTCACATGGCAGGGAAAGAGAGAGGAAGCAAGTTCTCTGGTATCTCTTCTTATAAGGGCACTAATCCCATCATAAGAGCCCCACCCTAATGATCTCATATAAACCTATTTCCTCCCAAATGTCCCATCTCCAAAAATCATCACATTAGGGGTCAAAGCTTCAACACATGAACTTGGATGGGAGAGGAGGGAATGGACACAATTCAATCCATAGCATCTCGCTTCCTCATGCTCAGTAAATGATTCTGCTTATTTCTCGTAGAAATGGAAACATTCAACGGAGAACTTCTGTATCTATCAACACTGCACATTTTAATTCATACACTCTGCACCTCTCCTGTTACAATGGCTGAAAAATACATAATTTCTTATGGAACCAAATGTTCCACTTTATGCACTAGATTGCATGCTTTCTTGTCCATTGAAGGAACTCACTCCAGCAAATGGCCCTCTTTCTCCTGCATTATCAATTTTTCTCTCTACTAATTCATTCTCATGAACATGCAAACATGTTATAATATCTCTAATATTGATGAAACTTCTCCCTTAATCTTACATCATCCCACAAGCTGTTGTCTTTAAGGTGAAATTCAGGAGCTCACTGTATCCACTCTCTCCATCTCTTCTCTTCCCATTCTCTCTTGCAGCCATTTCAAACAGGCTCTCATTGCCATCACTGCACCAAAACTGCTCTTGGCAAGTTCACCAGTGACCTCCTCATCAACAAACATAATCATCAGTCTTCATCCTGTCTAATTCTCTGGCAGTATTTAACAATGTTGATGACTTCTTCTACCAAAACACTTTATTCTTGACTTTGGGGATCTAAGTCACTTAATTCGCCTTCTACTTCATTGACCACTTTTCCCCAAGATCCATTGCTGGACCCTCCTCATTGCCCCCACTTGTAAATGTCAGAATGCCTTATAATTCAATCCTCAGACCTCATCTCTATCTATAATCATCCTTAAGTGCGCTCATCCAGGCCCTCATGTTTAAAATCACTCATGACTTCATGATTTCTAAATGTGTAGCTCCTGCCCCAGTCTGCAGACTCATATATCTCATATATTCAACTACCTACTCAACATCTCCACTTAGATTTAAAAAAAAAAAAAAAAAAAAGATTGGCGCCTGAGCTAATAACTATTGCCAATCTTCTTCTTCTTTTTTTTTTTTTTTTTGCTTTATCTCCCCAAAGCCCCCCGTACATAGCTGTATCTTAGTTGCAGGTCCTTCTAGTTGTGGGATGTGGGACGCCGCCTCAACGTGGCCTGACGAGCGGTGCCATGTCCGTGCCCAGGTTCCGAACCCTGGGCTGCCGCAGCGGAGCACGCAAACTTAATCACTCGGCCATGGAGCCGGCCCCTCCACTTAGATGTTTAAACAGCACCTTAAAACTTGAAATCTTCAAAAGAAAATTCCTGATCCTCCTTACTGACAATGTGGTTTCCTCCCCATATTCTCCTTCTCGGTAAACAGCAACTATTCATTCAATTACACAAGCCAAAACCTATGGAATCATGCTGCCTTTTCATCCTCATACCCCAAAAGAGCCAATCTATCAGTAAATTTCATAGGTTCTTCGTTCAAAATACATCTAAAATCTACTCACTTCTTACCACCTGGTCCAAGCAATCTTCTTCCTGGACAATTGTGAAAGCCTCCTAACTAACCTCTCTGCTTCCAATCTTGCAAGTCTATAGTCTAGTCTTTATAAACCTATTAGAATGGGCCTTTTAAAAATGTTAGATTGGGGCTGGACTGATGGTATAGTGGTTAAGTTTATGTGCTCCACTTTGGCAGCCCGAGGTTCATGGGTTCATATCGCAGGTGCAGACCTACACACCACTCATCAAGCCACGCTGTGGTGGTGTCCCACATACAAAATAGAGGAAAATTGGCACAGATGTTAGCTCAGTGACAATCTTCTTCAAGCAAAAAAAAAAAAAAAACGAGGAAGATTGGCAACAGGTGTTAGCTGAGGGCCTATCTTCTTCATGAAAAAATGTTAGATTATGTCAGATCTATGCTTGGAATCTCCTAATGGTTTCCTATCTCTAACAGAGTAATCCAAAGTCTGTACATGGTCTCCAGATCCTATATCATGGCCTATAGGTATCTATACGACTTCATTTCCATTCTCCTCATTACTTACTTTAGCTACACTGAATTCCTCACCACACTTAGAATACATCATGCAT
Organism: Equus caballus; assembly: GCF_041296265.1. Classification (NCBI taxonomy): domain Eukaryota; kingdom Metazoa; phylum Chordata; class Mammalia; order Perissodactyla; family Equidae; genus Equus; species Equus caballus. The sequence goes on along the minus strand of NC_091692.1, from coordinate 66,922,615 downwards.
GCTCCAACCACAGTACCTTTGCATCTGCTGTTGCCACTGCTGGGAATTCCTTTTATCCTAAGATAACATCATGGCTAAATTATTACTTCTATCAGGTCACTTTTAAATGCCATCTCATCCCAAAGCCTTTGTTCAATACCCTAAATGAAATAGTACCCCTGCCATTCTCTATCCCCTTATTCTGCTCAACTTTTTCTTCATATCTCTAATCAAACCTGACTTAGGAGCGTGAATTGCCCAAATTTGAAACTTGTCTCCACCACTCACTGTCATGACCCTGGGCAACTTCCTTATCTCTCTCGGATTCATTTTTCACATTTTTAAAATGGAAATAATGATAGAACTTACCTCATAGGGCCATTAAATTGCATGATTTAAAAAAGTTTGTGTGTTTGTGTGTGTGTAAAAGAGAGAAACACTGAGAAAAATAAGAATATGGCACATAAGCACCACATGCACAAATTGCTAAAATAAATATCATTATTTGTCTCCTCCCTTAGGAATGTAAGTTCAGTGAGAGCAAGATTTGTGTCTCTCTTGTTCTATTGTATCCCTAGTATTTAGAACAGTAACTGCATATAATATTTATTGAAGGAATTAAAGAAAAAATGGTCATTGCTGTTCTGTGTATCATGCTGTTCTGGCTACTTAAATCAGTTTCCTTAAATTTTAATAATTTTTACTTGAGCCTCTGACGCTTCTAGGTATCCAAATATATCAACTACAAAAAATATTTTCTTACTTTCTTATATTTGCTATTAAAATTTATGTTTTGTATCCTTTTTAATTGGTCAGAACTTTTAAAACAGAATCACCCTTGCCGTCCCCCATCCCTGTTTTAGAGAGAACTCATAGTAGTAGCTACTTCATTAAAAGAAACATTTTTAGCAGACGGTTTTGAAGCCTATTAAATTTCTTTTTAATGTAATACAGTGGTAAAAGAATTTTTTTTGTCTCATTTAACCTGGTGGAGTAGTCAGGGTTTCTGTGTGGTGGCCAGCTGTTGCAGTCTAAGTACATGGAATCTGAGATCATACAGATGTGAGATCAACTTCAGTTACAACTGACTACCCCACTGACTTTGAGCAAGTCACTAAATCTCCCTGATTCTATGTATTTTCCTATTTCCTCAAAGCTTTACTATAAGAGCTGAGTAAAACAAAGATGATAATGTAAAAAGTGATTCACAAACATCTAACATATATTACATGCTAAATAAATGTTAGGTGTCTCTTTTCCGTTTCCCTTCAGTTTTTAAAATCATTCTTGAATCCTCACATTCATTTACTTGTTTGACAAGCATGTATACAAAATATACTAAATATTAGCCATGAGTCCAGCCACTCAGATAGATGTTCTCACAGTCTTATTAAAGAGATCATTAAACAACTAATAATAGTATATTGTAAAATGTGCCCAAGAGCAGATGTTCAATTAATGCTTAGTGAATGAATGAACAAATGGTTAAGTGAAAAGTTTAACTTATAGTATATGCCCCTTGTAGAGATTTCAATTTAAAGTTACCATTTAACCTATATCAGAAAAGACTAAAAATCCGAGTTCATTATATATTAGCACAATATACCTCATGTATGTCTGTGGCTACAATAGGGAAGAGAAACATCTGGCAGATAGAAAATGGAGTATGGAAACCATCAAATAGTAGAATGACATCATGGTTATGGTGCCTCAAAAAAGAAAAAAAGTGTCTCAAAATGGAAAGATCTTCACTAATTTGTTTTTATAAACATCCAGTTCTATCACTGGCAATATATTCAAACAGTTCCATAAGAAAGTGCCATTAGCACAAAATAAAATATTTCATAAGACTTCCAAATACCTTTTGACTGTTTCCTTTTCCCAGTTTCCAATAAGATTAATTTTGAGATAAGACAAAAGTACAAAATACCATCCTGGTATCTTTCCAATTTCAGAAAAATAGACATCATTAAAGTTAAACCTAAAAGTATTATATCCACCTATCATCATTCATCTTTACTTAGAAAACAATAGTTGCCTATCTAAACTGATAGTTTGATTGATCCTAGGTTCTCAAAACACACACATGAATGATTTTGCAGAGATGCTTCATCAATGACAAATTGGCCTTGAGGGAAATATGACCAACTGGGAAAAAAGCCACATATCCAACTTCTTTTTATTTCAGCAGCACTCATTTGAAACTATATTCTAATCTTAAATTTCTAGGTAAACTTCTGTTAAAATAAATATTAAGGAACTCTTTCTAAATTAGATTTAAATTAAATCCTCTAAAGGCTAAGATTACAGTTTTAAGTAACCCACTAATCAACTTTCCAATTTTTATGGCAATAATATTATTGGCAAGATTTTGCAAAATGGTTGATGGCACAGACCACAAAGCCCTGTTTATAAGTACATATTATCACATTAGAGGCACAGTATTTTGATTTTTAGAGCATTCCATTTCAGTTATGACCTTGAATTGATCTGATTAATGCTTTTTCTTGTAGTGGTTGTATTTCATTTTTGACAACACTCAGTGGGAACAGAGAAAATATTCCATTTAAAATTAAAGACTCTAAGTATCTAAGATTAGCATTGTTAGCACCAAAAGCTGTGAAATTCTGTCTTCGATATTCTCCAGAAAGTAGGGTGGAGGGAAGATCTGTAGCCACTTTATAAAGTGTTTCTAAAATGAAGCAAGAGGAACCCAAGAATTTCATACCTGGGTAAGTCACTGATGACCGAGATGTTTCTGCTGAATTAATGTTAAATGTTCTCTTAACGTAGAATTAGATACTCACAAACACACACACACACAAACACCACCACAACATACAGTGATGGCCCATTATGCTATGAACCCCATCTTTTTTTGTTGTTGTTTTTTAATTTCATTTTATTGTATATCTTGTAGCTTTTTCATTATTGTTTTGAGATATGTTTTAATGGCATGTTCAGGAAATCAATTGACCAAACCTTAGATGCAAAGGGCAAGCGTAGAAAGAACAAAGTATGTCTAAGATTCTCTTGACCTCATAAAAGTGGACCTATCTATATATTTTCACACACATACAAACACACCTATCCACGCATATGCACACACGCAAACACGTTGTTTTCTGGGTCAGAGAGTTCATAATTCAAATGCTAAGGAATATCTAGCAATTCCTGGAGAGTTTGCCTTTCTGTTTGACTTTTAAATTTACATATTTAATACCTCTTATAGAATATTCTCCTGGGGAACCCAACCAGGTTCCAGCCTCCTTACCTCATCACTGTTTCAGAAACCTCACAGCATTATAGAAGTAACTCCCCTCACTAAACTCCAGCTCAGGCCACCCATGCTTCTCTCTCCACCTGCTAAGGGAGATCAGAATGCCCAAGATCTTATATTCAAGAACACTGTAAAGAGTCATTGACTCAAAGCTAGCAAAACTTGTAGACATAATCAAGTCCAATGCTTCTCAATATTGTCCAGAACAATGACCTGAGCTTCCCTTCTCTTCGCCAGGCCAACCCCTGCCCATCCTTTGATCCTCTCCCTGGCTTCTGCTCCTCCAGAAATCCTTCACTGATTGGCAAGAGCTCTTCCTGTGAGTTCCCTTGGAATTCTTTGCATGTCTTTATCACTTTCTAGGGCATTTACCGAATAATATTGGGTAGTCTAGGTGTCAACTGTTCCCTCATCATCATAGTTGAATCACACTTCATCAACAACAAAAACCACTGTGTAAAGTGTTTTACGTCACACTCCATCATTAACAACTTTAAAATTCTTCTTGAGTATTTATCAAAGTCACTTTCTCTACCATTCTCCTCTGGCAGCACCCTGGCTTCCAGGACTCCCTAATCTGTCATACGCAGAACAATTCCACTTTCAAACATAACCAGATGCATTTCAGTGTTTGACAAAACAAGATCATGCAAGTAACAGCATCTACTGTCTTCAGAGGACAATTTGTTCAATCTAGTGTTTCTGATAATGCTCTTTGAAATTTTCCCTGTCTGATGAAATAATAGTAACTGCAGAACTTTTCAGCTCTTTGCTCTGGAGCTCTACCAGTGTGATTCAGCTACCCCTGATGATTCTACTTTGCCTCCCATCCTACATTTCTCCAGCAAATGACTTCCTCATGTCATATGTCTATATGCCTTTTCTCTACCTCATGGTTGCTATTTACTCATAATTTCTGCTTCCCTCATAACTTTGGCCTATATATTATATCATAATGACCTCTTGGAATTTTCAACTTCTGCTTCCAATACCTCCTAATTCAAATATTCAAACTAAGAAAGCTGATTGCCCCAGCTCATCTTTTAAATCTGGTCTTATCGTTAACTCATTGGCCAACATATGGATTAACAGCCCTTTGTTCGGGGCGTAGCCCTGGTCCTCTAGTCATCTATAGCTTTGATTATCTCACGGTACAAAGATGATCATCCAGATTAACTCCTTCTGTAGCCATTGTTGACAGCTTAGCTCTTCTTAGACTGAGCCAGAGAGAAGCAGCTACTATGATTGTTGTGAATTGTGCCAATTGCAGTTCCTTCTTCCCTATTTCAATAAATGTGTGGTCCCCAACCCACACTCCCTTTCCAAGCCTGTGCACCCATCCCCCATCTCCTGTGAGTATAGTTGTTAAAGCCTATGGCTGCCCCCCTTCTCCAGGGGAATGTCCTCAGCTGACAGGAGCCGCCTTACCCACAGGTTACTGCCCTCCTCCTCTTGTTTACCTTCCTTATCCTGCTTTACTTTCTCTCTTATAAATTTTTTCTGAAAAACACTCCCTCAAAAAGTCTGCATCTGAATTCTTGTCTCAGGCTCTGCATCTAAGGAAGATAATTTTAAAACCAGTTAAATAAACTCATCTCCCTTTGTAACTCTATTAGAAATAAGCGTTTTGGCCAGCAACTTCTCGTAGTAATAGCTTTGCATTTATGTCTTTAAATCCAGAGTTCAGAATCTATTTTGATTTCAGACATGCTGTCATTCAAATGGAGATATAGAACTGCCTAATATATCTGATGAAATGATGTGCATGAGTTTGTAGTAAAATTAAATGAACTATAACAGGCTTATCAATTATATTTATGCAGATTACATTTTTTTTAAAGAATCAAATTTCCAGGCTCAAATTGTTTATTTTCAGATATAATTGGCAAATAACATTACATTAGTTTCAGGTGTACAACATAGTGATTCAATATTTGTATATATTGTGATATGAGCACCTCAACAAGTCTAGTTAACATCCATTACCACGCAGAGTTACAAATTTGCTTTTCTTGTGCTGAGCACTTTTAAGATTTAGTCTCTTGCAACTTTGAAATATACAATACAGTATTATTAACTATAGTCACCATGCTATACATTACATCCATGACATTAATTTTATAACTGGAAGTTTGTACCTTTTGACCTCCTTTACCAAGTTCACTAATTCCCCAACCCCTGCCTCTGGCAACCACCAATCTGTTCTCTGTATCTAAGAGCTTGGTGTGGTGTTATTAGATTCCACAAATAAGTGAGATATAGTATTTGTCTTTCTAGGTCTGACATTTCACTTAGCATAATGACCTCAAGGTCCATCCATGTTGTTGCAAATGGCAAGATTTCCTTTTTGTGGCTGAATAATATTCCATTGAATATATATACCAAAACTTCTTTATCCATTCATCCATCAGTGGACACTTAGATTGCTTACATGTCTTGGCTATTATAAATAATGCTGTAATGACTATGGAGGTACAGATATCTTCTGAAGTTAGTGTTTTCGATTCCTTTGGATAAATACCCCAAAGTAACATTGCTGGATCATATGCTAGTTCTATTTTTAAATTTTGAGGAACCTCCATACAGTTTTCCATAATAACTATGCCAATTTCCATAGTAGTTGCACCTTGTGCACCAACAGTGCACGTTTTCCCTTTTCTCCATATTCTTGCCGACAGTTACTTCTTGTCATTTTCACAATAGCCTTTCTAACAGATGTGAGGCGATATCTCATTGTGGTTTTGATTTGCATTTTGCTGATGATTAGTGACGTTGGGCACCTTTTAGTGCATCTATTGGCCAGCTGCATGTCTTCTTTGGAAAAATGTCTATTCAGATCCTCTGCCCATTTTTTAATCAGGTTGTTTGTTTTTTTCCTATTGAGTTGTATGAGTTTTTATATATTTTTGGTATTTACCCATTATCAGATATATAGTTTACAAATATTTTCTCCCATTCAGTAGGTTGCATTTTCATTTTGTTGAGGTTTCCTTTGCTGTGCAGAAGCTTTTAGTTTGATGTAGTCTCACTGGTTAATTTTTCCATTTGTTGCCTTTGCTTTTGATGTCAAATCCGAAAGATCATTGCCAAGACCTATATTGGGGAGCTTACCAACTACGTTTTCTTCTAGGAGTTTTATGGTTTCAGGTCTTATATTCAAGTCCTTAATCCATTTTGAGTTAAATTTTGTGTATGATGTAGGATAGTGGTCCAGTTTTATTCCTTTGCATGTGACTGTCCAGTTTTCCCAGCACCATTTATTGAGGAGACTATCATTTCCCCATTGTATATTCTTGGCTCCTTTGAAGTAAATTAATTAACCATATATATGTGGGTTTATTTCTGGTCTTTCTGTTCTGTTCCATTGATCTATGTCTCTGTTTTTATGCCAAAACCACACTGTTTTAATGACTATAACTTTTTGGTACAGTTTGACATCAGGAAGCCTGAGCTTCCGGCTTTGTTCTTCTTTCTCAAGATTGTTTTCACTATGCAGGGTCTTTTGTGGTTTCATACAAATTTTGTGATTTTTTTTCTATGGCTGTGAAAAATGCATTGGAATTTTGGTAAGGAGCATATTGAATCCATAAATTGCTTTTGGCAGTATGGACACTTAATATTAATTCTTGCAATCCATGAGCATGGAATATCTTTCCATTTATTTGTGTTTTCTTCAATTTCTTTCATCAGCATCTGAGAGTTTTTAGTGTACAGGTCTTTCATCTCCTTGGTTAAACTTACTCCTAGGTATTGTGTTCTTTTCAATGAAATTATAAATGGGATTGTTTTCTTAAATTCTCTTTCTAATAGTTTGTTATTGATGCATAGAAACACAACTGATTTTGGTATATTGATTTTCTATGCTATAACTTTACTGAACTCTTTTATTAGTTCTAACAGTTTTTTTGGTGTAGTCTTTAGCATTTTCTAAAGATAATATTACCATTTGCAAATAGTGACAATTTTACTTCTTCCTTTCTGATTTGGATGCATTTAATTTCTTAGTCTTGCCTAATTGCTGTAGCTAGGATTTCCAGTAACTATGTTGACTAAAAGTGGAGAAAGTGGGCATCCTTGTCTTGTTCCTGACCTTAGAGGAAAAGATTTTAGCTTTTCACCATTGAGTATAATGTTAGCTGTGGGCTTGTCACATATGGTCTTTATTATGTTGAGGAAGATTCTCGTGTACCCACTTTGTTGAGAGTTTTTACCATACATGGATGCTTAATTTTGTCAAATTTTTCTGCAACTATTGAGATGATCATATGATTTTATCCCTTCATTTTCACTATTTTTGATTAATTGATGTCTGGCTGTTCTGTAAGACCTTCGTTCCTTTCTTCTCCCACTCTTTTCATTTGTGATTTGATGATTTTCTGTAGCTGTATGCTTAGATTCCTTTCTCTTTATCTTTCATGTATCTATTATAAATTTTTGCATTGTTCTTGCCAAGAGGTTTACCTAAAACAGCTTGTACCTGTAACAGTCTATTTTAAGTTGATAACTTTAGTTTGAACACATTCTGAATCTCTACATATTTAGTCCCCCACCCCCACATTTTATGTTTTCGATGTCACAAGTTACATCTTTTTAGCTTGTGTATACATTAACAAATTATTATGGTAATACATATTTTTACTACTTTTGTCTCTTGACCTTCATACTAGCTTTATAAGTGATTAGCTCACCACCTTACAACATTAGATTACTCTGAATTTTACTATATCTATGTTTACCTGTGAGATTTATACTTTGATATGTTTTATACGTTTTCCTGTTACTAATTAGCACCCTTTTGTTTCAGCTTGAAAAATTTTCTTTAACATTTCTTGCAAATCTAGTCTAGTGGTGATGAACTCCTTTAGTTTGTGTTTTTCTGGAAAACTCTTGATCTCTCCTTCAATTCTGAAGGAAAGCTTTGCTGGGTAGTGTATTCTTGCTTGGCAAGAATTTTTTTTTCATCATTTTGAATATAAGGTGCCATTCTCTTCTGGCCTGCAAAGGTTTTGCTGAAAAAACTGCTGCTGATCTTATGTGGGTCCTCTGGTATGTAACAAGTTGTTTTTCTCTTGCTGCTTTTAAGATTCTCTCCTTGTCTTTAACTTTTATCACTTTAATTATAAGGTGTCTTGGTGTGGGTCTTTTTGGGTTTATCTTATTTGGAACACTCTAGGCTTTCTGGATCTAGGTGACTGTTTCCTTTCCCAGGTTAGGGAAGTTTTCTGCCATTCTTTCTTCAAAGAAGTTTTTGGCCTCTTTCCTTCTCTTTTTTCCTCTGGGACCCCTATAATGTGAATGTTGATCCACTTAATGTTGTCCCATAATTCCCTTAAGCAATTTTCACTCTTTTTTCTTTTTGTTGCTCTGACTGGGTGAGTTCCACTGCCCTGTCTTCAAGATAGGTTTCCTTTCTTCATCATCTAGTCTTTTATTGAGTCCCTTTATTGTATTTTTCAGATGTTATTGTATTCATTAGTTCTGTGACTTCTATTTGGTATTTTCTTATATTTCCGATCTCTCTGTTGAAATTCTTACTTTGTTTATCCAATCTTCTCCTGAGCTCAGTGAGAATGTTTATTACTGTTATTTTAACTCTTTATCCAGTAAAACACTTATCTCTATTTCATTATGGTCTTTTACTGAGGTTTTATCTTGTTTTTTCATTTGCAACATATTGGGTTGTTGTTGTTTTTTAATTTTCCTTGACTCTCTCTGTTGGTTTCTATGCATTGGATAAAACAGCCACCTCTCCTAGTCTTGAAGGAGTGGTCTCTTGTAGGAGATGAATCTTTCATTTAACTCTGCCCTAGCTCTTGGTTGTCTCTTAAACCTTTGTGATTGTCCAGGAAGACTATTTTATTTTTAGTGACTTCCAGTATTTGAGGGTGTGCCAAGACCTGTCAGTGTACAATGGGGAGGATCTCAGTCAGCACCTAGATTCAGGCTGATTGGAAGCCAGACCATCAGGCAGCAGCTTTTAAAATAAAACATGTACATCTTTCAGGCGAAGACTGAGATATGGGCGTTTCTTTCCGCTCCATCTGTGCTGACGTTTGAGGTGATGGCCACATAAGAACTGTTTCTTATTTTGCTACTATGGAACCCATAAACAAAAGCCCCACTGGCCACCAGAGCCAGGCTTTCAAGGAATGTGTCCTCTAGGTGCCACACTTACACACAAAGTCCTTTCTCAGAGACACAAATGACCTGGGGTGGTACAGAGAGAGAGTGCAAATATGGTGCCCACTGTTCTCCTCAGTCTTTGGAGAGGATTGTAGTGAGTCCCTAGATGTGTGTTTAATTAGAAGCCTGCCCTTCAGGCAATAGCTATGAAGATAAACTAATAGGCCTCTTTCACAGAAAGACTGGGTGACTTAATCTGTTGCCTCTCTGCTGTATCCTATGGGTGGTAGCTGGTTAACAACTCTTTCTCCATTTGTTAGAGTCCTGTGGGACCCCCAAGTGTAAGCCCCACTGGCCACCAGAGCCAGGTAATCTAGAGGTGTCCACTGGGTGGCAAACACTAAAACTGGGGCACCAGACAAGTATATAAGCTGCTTTCCAGGAGATATCAGTGACCTGAAGCAAGGCAGAGGGAGAGTGCAAAGACAGTGCCTGCCAGCCTCCATCTTTGGAGAATATTTCAGTAGGCTCCCAAGGTGTGTCTTAAATTAGATGCCTGACCCTTAGGCTGATGCCTTAAGGTAAGCAAATAAGCCTCTTTCACAGAAAGTCTGGGTGCTTTTCAGTTGACTACCTCTGTGCTGGGCCCTGGGGCAAGTGAGTGTGTGTAGGGGAGCCTTTTGAGAACTGTTTCTCTGTTCACCATAGCCTTGTGGGTCCCCTGAACCCAAGCCCTGTTGGCTTTAAAAGATAGATGTCTTGGGGCTTCTCTCTCAGGTGCAGGTCTTAAAAATCAGGGTGCCTGATGTGGGGGTCAAATCCTTCATTCCTCAGAGAGAATCTCAGGGTTTTGAGTCTCCTCCCAATTGCGGATTCCTGGGCCAGCAATGAGGTTTACAGTGAGACTGCATCTCAGCCTCTCCTACCCACTTCAATGTGGGTTTTTTCTAGTTCGTCCAATTTCTGAGAGTCACTCAGTTTGTTTGGGAGTTTTTTTCAGAGGAAACTTTTCCATTTGTAGCTATAGATTTGGTGTGTCCATGGAAGGAAGCGGGTTCAGAATCTTCCTGTGTTGCCATCTTGAACCAGAACTCCCAGGACTCAAATTCTTGAATCAACTAGCCTAATAGGAAATACAATTAAAACATTTGTAGCTATTTAAGAAGAACTAAAAAATGATAACCTATTTTAAAAGTCCTTTTGAAAAATGGAGCAGAATAGTTAGCCTTAAGAACCTTCTCCACCCCCCACCTTCCCATCAGAAACACTAGGCAAGGAAGATAAAGATTGATTTAAAGGACCCAAAATAGAACTTTACATTATTCAGATGTAAAAAGTTGGTATTATATTTAGACTTCACTTCTTAAAGCTAAGTCTTTCTTCAAAGAAGATTTATGATTTGTCTCTTTCACTGTGTTTTGTGTATATTTTTTATTAAGTTGTTTGAGATGACTAGTTTAAAGTCCAGTTAAAAATAATCCAAGGGAAGCGGAGCAAAATGGCTGGGTGAGCTGACCCGGCACTCTCTCCCCTCCAAACTACAACAAAGGATAGGAAAAACTGAGTTTCAGCCAATAAACCTAATGCCAGACCATCAGAGACCTATAGCACCTGGATGACGGAGGATGGAGAGGCTGCTGCCTGCCTTGGAGGAGGTGAAACAGGGTAGGAGAGAACTTCACTCCCTCCCCAAGAGTCTGGGATCGCTGCCGCAGGTAAGGCAAGGAGCGGGGGAGGGACCACGTGACCAGGGGATCATCCAGGACTCCCACCACCGGTGCAGGGGAAACCCACTGATGGGAGAAGGCTTCTGTGTTTGGGAACCCCATCAAGCCAGGGCCCCAGGAGACCAGAGAGTGAGAGCTGATGGGAATCCAGATCGGCATGCAAGAGAAACCACCCCTCCTCCCCCAAATCATGCTGGGTGCCACCATCTTGCCTGAAGGCAGAGAGCTCAGAACATATGGCTCTCAATCCCCATCTGGTAGCGACAGGCTGTAACTGCAACCAAATTCTACCATCATGCTCAAAACCCACTCCTCTACCATCCAGCAATTTATAAAAGCTCCAAACCAGAAGGAAAACAATAAAAACATAGAATTAAGTCCTGAGGACTTGGAAATAGGTAAACTAAGTGAAAATGAGTTCAGTGTAGCTATCATCAAAAAACTCAATGAGATAGAGTGAAAGATAGAGAAACAAGTCAACGAGTTCTGGAGTTACTTCACAAAAGAGATTGAAACTATAAAGAAGAGTCAAACAGAACTACTAGAGATGAAAAATACTATGGACCAGATAAAACAGAATGCAGATTCCCTGAAAGCCTGGGTAGACACCATAGAGGAGGAAATTAGCATAATCAAAGATAGACAGGCTGAATGGCCCCAGACAGAGGAAGAAAGAGAACTAAGGATTAAAAAAAGTAAGGAAAATATCCAAGAAATAGCGGATTCAATGAGGAGAAAGAATTTAAGGATCATCGAAATTCCTGAGAACATGGAAAAGGAAAATGGGGCAGAAAGTGTGCTTAATGAAATTATAGAAGAGAACTTCCCAAATCTAGGGATTGAGGGAGAAATGTGTGAGGAGGAAGTTTTCAGATCTCCTAGATTTGTCAATGTAAAAAGACCCACTGCAAGGCATATAGTAGTAAAAATGGCAAAAATGAAAGACAAAGAAAGAATACTCAGGGCAGCAAGACAAAAGAAAATAACCTACAAAGGAACTCCTATCAGACTTTCAGCAGATTTCTCTAGAGAAACCTTACAAGCTAGGAGAGAATGGAGTGACATATTCAAAACTTTAAAAGATAAAAATCTTCACCCAAGAATACTCTATCCAGCAAAAATATCCTTCAGATATGAGGGAGAAATTAAATCTTTTCCAGACAAACAAAAGTTAAGGGAATTTGTAACCAAAAGTCCTCCACTACAAGAAATCTTCAAGAAGGTTCTCATACCTGAAAAAAGAAAAACGGGAGAAAGGGGTCACAAACCACAGAGTAGGGAGACAGATAGATAGAACCAGAATAGGATAGCAAATATTCAACTATAACATTAGGATAAAGGTAAGGAAACCACCAAAGCAAAGATGATCTTATCACCCTAACTACAAACTTATAACACGAGTTGGAATAAGAAATGAAAATAATAATTTAGGAGGGGAAGAGCAAAGGGACTAAATCAGTCTAGGCCAAGTAAGTAAGAGGCCACCAGAGAATAGACTATATTATACACGAGATTCTAAAAACAAACTTCAGGGTGACCACTAAACTAAAAAAACAGAACAGAGCCACAAAACATAAATAAGGAAAAATGTAAGAAATCCAGCATAAGAAATTGCAGCAGTCAATGCATAGGCTAAAATACACAGGATGAGAAACAAAGGTAATACATGAAAACCAGATAATGAATGACAGATTGACAGCATTAAGTCCACGTGCATCAATAATCACCCTCAATGTAAACAGATTGAGCTCTCCAATAAAAAGACACAGAGTAGCAAAATGGATCAAAGAACAAGATTCAACAATTTGCTGCCTCCAGGAAACACACCTCAGCCCCAAGGACAAACACAGGCTCAGAGTGAAGAAGTGGAAGACAATACTTCAAGCTAATAGCAAGCAAAATAAAGCAGGTGTTGCAATACTTATATCAGACAAAACGGATTTCAAAATAAGGCAGGTAAAGAGAGACACAGAGGGACAATATATAATGATCAAAGGGACACTTCATCAAGAAGAAATAATGCTTATAAATATCTATACACCCAACACAGGAGCACCAAAGTTCGTAAAGCAACTATTAACAGACCTAAAGGAAGATGTTAGAAACAACACAATAATAGTAGAGGACTTCAACACCCTATTCACATCAATGGACAGATCATCCAGACAGAAAATCAACAAGGAAATAGTGGAGCTAAGTGAAAAACTAAAACAATTGGACTTAATACACATTTACAGAATGCTTCATCCTAAAACAACAGAATACACATTCTTCTCTAGTGCACATGGAGCATTCTCAAGGATAGCCCATATGTTGGGAAACAAGGCAAACCTCTACAAATTTAAAAAAATTGAAATAATAACAAGCATCTTCTCTGATCATAATGCTATAAGGCTAGAAATTAATTACAAGAAAAAAACTGAGACAGGCACAAGGATGTGGAGACTAAATATGCTGCTGAGCAAGCAATGGATCATTGAAGAAATTAAAGGAGAAATCAAAAAATACCTGGAGACAAATGAAAATGATAACATGCCATACCAACTCATATGGGATACAGCAAAAGCTGTATTAAGAGGAAAATTCATTGCAATACAGGCACATCTTAACAAACAAGAAAAATCCCAAATAAGCAAACTTAAACTACACCTAACTGAACTAGAGAAAGAACAAACAAAGCCCAAAGTCAGCAAAAGGAGAGAAATAATAAAAATCAGAGCAGAAATAAATGCTATTGAAACAAAAAAGGCAGTAGAAAGGATCAACGAAACAAAGAGCTGGTTCTTTGAGAAGATAAATAAAATTGACAAACCCCTGGCCAGAGTTGCAAAGAAAAAAAGGGAGAAAGCTCAAATAAACAAAATCAGAAATGAAAGAGGAGAAATAACAACAGACTCTGCAGAAATACAATGGATTATAAGAGAATACTACGAAAAATTATATGCCAACAAAATGGATAACCTAGAGGAAATGGATAAATTCTTGGACTCCTACAATCTCCCAAAGCTCACTCAAGAAGAAGCAGACAATTTGAACAGACCAATCACAAGGAAAGAGATTGAAACAGCAATCAAAAACATCCCAAAGAATAAAACCCTAGGACCAGATGGCTTTCCTGGGGAATTCTACCAAACTTTCAGACAGGATTTAAGACCTATCCTTTTCAAGCTATTCCAAACAATTAGGGAGGATGGAACACTTCCTAACACATTCTACGAGGCCAACATCACGCTGATACCAAAGCCTGACAAGGACACCATGAAAAAAGAGAACTACAGGCCAATATCACTGATGAACATAGATGCAAAAATTCTAAACAAAATTTTGGCAACCAGAATTCAGCAATTCATCAAAAGAATCACACATCACTATCAAGTGGGATTCATATCAGGGACACAGGGATGGTTCAACATCTGCAAATCAATCAACGTGATAAACCACATCAACAAACTGAGGAATAAAAACCACATGATGATCTCAATAGATGCAGAGAAAGCATTTGACAAGATCCAACAGCAATTTATGATAAAAACTCTGAACAAAATAGGCATAGAAGGGAACTACCTCAACATAGTAAAGGCCATATATGACAAACCCACAGCCAACATCATACTCAATGGGCAAAAACTGAGTGCCATCCCCATGAAAACAGGAATGAGACAAGGATGCCCTCTATCACCACTCTTATTTAACATAGTACTGGAAGTCCTGGCCAGAGCAATCAGGCAAAAAAAAGGAATAAAAGGAATCCAAATAGGGAGGGAAGAAGTGATACTCTCACTGTTTGCAGATGACATGACCTTATATATATAGAAAACCCCAAAGAATCCATTGGAAAACTCTTAGAAGTAATCAACAACTACTGCAAAGTTGCAGGGTATAAAATCAATTTGCATAAATCAGTAGCATTTCTATATTCTAATAACAAACTAATAGAAAAAGAACTCAAGAACACAATACCATTCACAATCACAACAAAAAGAATAAAATACCTCGGGATAAATTTACCTAGGTAAGTGAAGGACCTATACAATGAAAATTACGAGGCCTTTCTGAGAGAACTGGACGACAACATAAGGAGATGGAACGACATTCCATGTACATGGATTGGAAGAATAAACATAGTTAAAATGTCCGTTCTACCTAAAGCAATCTACAGATTCAATGCTATCCCAATCAGAATCCCAATGACATTCTTTATAGAATTAAAACAAAGAATCCTAAAATTCACATGGGGCAACAAAAGACCCCAAATTGTTAAAGCAATCTTGAGAAAAAAGAACAAAACGGGAGGCATCACAATTCCTGACTTCAAAACATACTACAAAGCTACAGTAATCAAAACAGCACGGTACTGGTACAAAAACAGATGCACAGATCAATGGGACAGAATTGAAAGCCCAGAAATAAAACCACACATCTATGGACAGCTAATCTTCGACAAAGGACCTGAGGGCATTCAATGGAGAAAAGAAAGTCTTTTCAACAAATGGTGCTGGGAAAACTGGAAAGCCACATGTAAAAGAATGAAAATTGACCATTCTTTCTCACCATTTACCAAAATAAACTCAAAATGGATCAAAGACCTAAAGGTGAGACCTGAAACCATAAAGCTTCAAGAAGAAAACGTAGGCAGTACACTCTTTGACATCAGTATTAAAAGGATCTTTTCTGACACTATGTCTTCTCAGAGAAGGGAAACAATAGAAAAAATTAACAAATGGGACATCATCAGACTAAAGAGCTTCTTCAAGGCAAATGAAAACAGGATTGAAACAAAAAAAGAACCCACTAACTGGGAAAAAATATTTGCAAGTCATATATCTGACAAAGGCTTAATATCCATAATATATAAAGAACTCATACAACTCAACAACAAAAAATCAAACAACCCAATCAAAAAATGGGCTGGAGACATGAACAGACATTTCTCCAAAGAATATATACAGATGGCCAATAGGCACATGAAAAGTTGTTCGTCATTGCTGATCACCAGGGAAATGCAAATCAAAACTACACTAAGATATCACCTTACACCCATTAGAATGACAAAAATATCTAAAACTAATAGTAACAAATGTTGGAGAGGTTCTGGAGAAAAAGGAACTGTCATACACTGCTGCTGGGAGTGCAAACTGGTGCAGCCACTATGGAAAACAGTATGGAGATTCCTCAAAAAATTAAAAACAGAACTACCATATGACACAGCTATTCCACTACTGGGTACCTATCCAAAGAGCTTGAAGTCAGCAATTCCTAAAGTCCTATGCACCCCAATGTTTATTGCAGCATTATTTACAATAGCCAAGACATGGAAGCAGCCTAAGTGCCCATCAACAGATGAATGGATAAATGGTATATATATATACAATGGAATACTACTCAGCAGTAAAAAAGAACAAAATCATTCCATTTGCAATAACATGGATGGACCTTGAGAGAATTATATTAAGTGAAATAAGCCAGTTAGAGAAGGACAATCTCTGTATGACTCCACTCATATGAGGAATTTAAAAACAGATTGGTGGCTTCCAAGGGAGAGATGGAGTCGGGAGTGGGCACAGGGGGTGGAGTGGTGCACCTGCAACACGAGTGACAATCAATAATGTACAACTGAAATTTCACAAGAGTGTAACCTATCATCAACTCAATAAAAGAAAAAGGATAAAAAACAACACCACCAACAAAAAATCAGTTAGAGAGGTTGGCAAAAGTAATTTCAAGATAGTGTTGTATACTTTTTCATTTTGAAAGTTTTTTACAAACGAAATGAATATATTAAAATCAAATACATGATACATAATAAGTGGACAATAAAGATTTTGATTTGCTATGAAAAAAAAATAATCCAAGGGGAAAAAAATCTCACTTATGGGGTAAATGTCTCTTGTTATCCTCCAATAACTTGTTTCTAGCAATAAGTTGTTTAAGGGATGTTTAGTTTCAAGTTTCATTTAAAGTCACAAAAAGTTTGAATGTTAATTTTCATACTGTTGTCAACTTGAATTAGGTCATTAACATTACTAACATTTCTGAAATCTCTAGAAAAGTTTTTCTCTTTTAGATAAATAAAGAACCTTAGCCTTTTGTCATTGTTATTGCTGGCGATCTCACTATTAATTGATTTCCCTACAATTGATTAGCTTGCTTTGAATTGGTTTCAGTTTCCTTGTAATACTAACGGGTTTTTTTTAGTTTAATCTAAAATATAACATAGGTCTAGCATTTGTCAAGTAGATATTCTTCCGTTTTCTTCTAGTCTCTCTATACCATAAGGATTGGAGAGCTCATGATCTACAGTTTGAACCTCTCTACCTGGAGTCACAGAGTATTTAAGACAGACCTTCCAGTTAAGAAGTCACTTATGTATCTGAGAAAGGAAAACCGTTTCTCAAATATTATCATTAATGAAGCATAAATATTTGTACGTATCCAGTAGGGCATGACACTAGTCAATCAAATAATTGAGATACTCATGTGGTGTTTTTTATTGTTGTTGTTTACATTACTATAACTATTTGCCAAAAGTTCTCCATCTCACTTTAATACAAGACAAACAAACAAAATCAACGTTTATCAAATATCCCTCTGCTGAATAAGAAGTATTGGTTTACTGGTTCTCTATTCCATCTGCTTTCTAAAATGTTTCTGTGTGGTAGAGAATGGAAAACTAAAAACTGTATCTCAAACTCAGTTCCAGATACCAGGCAGGGTTTACCAATGAGATCCACTCATCAAGATTCAGAAGATGGAAGTGGGTGTGTTAGCACCGTGAGTTAACTGATATAGGTACAGTCAAAAGTTAGTGTAAGAGAAGCCATCTTATAGAAGAAGGCCATTTTGAAACTATGAATAACTTTGACTCACCCGGCCCTTTGAATCTTTGCTTTAGTTTGCCTAGATAAGTAAGGATCTGTCTCCAGGGGCTTTGCAGGCTCTGTAGATTTTATGGCCCCTCCCAGCTGCCGTAAGATGATAACTTTGTTCTTTTGAGTTCTCTTGGAATGTGATGGCCTCTGGACTGAGACTGTATGCTGATATCCATGACAACTGAAAGATCTGATGTGGCAACTCCCAGTCTGTAACACGGGGAGGGGTGGGGGTGGGGGGTCAACATTTCCTAACCCCCTTCCCTATAACCCACTGGCCTAGATAAATGCTTTGAGATTCTGTGAACCTCCTAAGATGGTTCTTTCAGACATTAGTTGGCCATCTTCCCTCTTGCTAGCCAGCTTTAATTTAAAAACTCTTTCTCTCCTACCTCCTTGCCTCTTGACTATTGGCTTGTCTTGCAGCAGGCAGATGACAACCACCCCCCGCCCACCCCCCTACCCCCCCACCTTGTGTGGTAACAGGTGGAGGCCAATGATTCATTTCATTGCTGTTTTCTGTGGGCAATCACAGCCAGAGACATTGGGTCTATCTGAAATGGTGCTCCACTGCCCAGTCACTGCCATGGGGATGCCCAGCAGCAATTGCAAGGATGCTGTGGTGGCCTTTTGATTGTGGTAGAAGGAGTAGCTCTCCTGCTGGTGAGTTCCTCATTATCGCCCTGAGAGTTTCCTAGAGAACCGACCAAAAGCTACTCCTCCCTCGTTTTTAATCCTTTTTATTCTTCAAAAAGCTAGGTTTTTGTTTTTTATAACGCTATTCTGACTGATACTCCTTCAGTAAGAACAGCTTAGAAAAGAGCAGCTGAGGTATATGTAAGGTAAATCAGAAAATTCCAATTATGTTCAAAAGTATTTCCAAGAAACTCAGCCACTGACAGAAGTTCAAACTTTGTCATAGCCTCCAGCACTTAGTGGATGAGTGATAACTGATCAATGTGTCAAGATGCAAAGAGCAGAGCCTATGAAGTCAGACATAAGTACACAGTCTAGTGGGTTCCCAGTTAGAGCTATAGTTTCCAGACAGGCTGGCAAAAGAAAGGTAGCAAAATTAAGGAAGAAACTTAATCTTTATCTAAGGGATAAAGATTAAAGTCCTATAATCATCACTGGAAGTTTAGTGTCCTGTGCCTGGGAGGGTAACCCATGCTAACCTAGACCAGGTGGATAGACTCATAGCATAGTAAAGAGAGTTCAGCCTTCGGAAGGCAATAGTCCTGACGTCTTCCATCAGCTTTGTTACTTACCAGCTGCATGACCTTCAGTCGTTTCCTTAGTACCCAAGCCTCAGTTTCCACAACTGTAAAATGTGGATGTTAACACCTTGCTCAAAAAGTTGTTTTATTAGAAATAGAGAAAGAAAAGTACCCATAGTGCCTGGCACATAGCAGGTATTCAAAAGTGGGAATGAACTATTTTTCCCTCAGCTTTTGATTTAATAGTGAATCCAGCCTTATCCACAGAAGCAGAAATAATAAAATATGAGAACTGAAAGAGAAGAAAGCAAAAAAGATAAATAGCAGGATGCAGAGCTAGAAGGGCTAATGTTGTCTCATAGGCCCTGAGACACAAGGCAAAAGGAAACATTCTCCTATGGTGAGTAGAAAGGGAATAAAGTAGTCTGGAGCCACAGAGAATTAGGACAGGGCCCTCCTGCTGCATTAGCGCTGGGTGACTGTGAAAACATGAGGTCTGCTCGCAGCAGTAGAGGCGTGCATAGTGGTTTCTATTATTCTTCTCTGTTTTCACTCAAAACTTGCCAAAAATTTTCTTTTGAGGTGAAACTCTCTAGTATTTTCTACAGCTCAAATTAGTTATTTGAAGTAGCATGGGAAGAAAGTAAGGACACTCTTGTTATTAGAATGCAAGGAGGTAGGAGAAGAGACATGAAATTTTAAGATGCCCCTTGTATAAAGTTAACCATGTTAGATTCTCTATACACATATTAAGAAGTTGCATTTTTTATTGTAATTCAGCGTGTGGGAGAGCTTCACAATGAGCGGTTTTGTGCACCTTTTAAAGTTCTGATTATGGACAATACTGACTAAAACACATATAACGTGAACTCCATGAGGGTAGCAGCCATATTCTCTGCTTATCTGTGCCAGCATGGCTTAGTGTGCATTGTGTCTACAGCCAACATGCATGGTTTCTATAGCCAACACACACAAAAGTAACTGGCTCATTCAGTTAAATCAATCAAACTATTGGTCAGTTCAGTGAAACAAAAGCACAACAATTGTTTTACCATGCAAATCAAACTTATTTGTGAATAGACAGATCTACAATCTTCAGCTAACTTAATTTCCATGATTTTAAAAACCATGTCGAAAGCATAGTGTACGCATGATTATTATAAACTCTTCAAATGTGGATTCAACTATGCTTTTACGAATGACTAACCATGTTCCATACAGTTCAATCTGTCTCATGCCATTTTTTTCAAGTTCAATCTTCATCTGGTGCCATTTTTCTTTAAGAAAGATTACCTTGATAGGTATGAAAAGTACAACTGTCTTGAGCTTGGCTCCAAAGTCTCACGCTCCCTGGGGAAGCCATAAGTTCCAAACACTTCAGGAGATGTCAGCAAGCTATACAGGTGATATGGATACAACTTGGAGGTCCAGCTTAATTCAGAAAGGGGTTCCATGCAGATATTTGAACAGATTAGGGATCTGGGGACGAGGCACTAATATTGAACTACGATGGTGTTAAGTACCTGGTTACTGGTGCTCTCCAGATCAGCAGTCCCACTGAGACAACAGGGAGGTGCTATAAAATCTCCTCCACTCCTGGAGGCCAACCCCATTTAGAACCCTGTGTTGCTTATTGACACAAGTCCCAGCCCTCAGAAGAACTTCTGGCCAATGATTTCACCTTTCCCCAGGTGGAAACAATACATCTCTTCCTTTTGTAAGCTAAATCTTCTCTCCAGCATGCTGGCAGATCCAGTCCACCTTTCCCTCAAGCCACTGCCTGCTTCATAGACCCTTGGCATATGGAGCACTTCAGTAAGAATCCCACAGAATCTGGTGTAGCCATTTTATGCAAGAATCTCTACCATTTTCTTCCCAGTGCTTCTACCCTGGCCTCCTCTCAGGGTATTGGTGGCCAAAAAATCTTATATGCAATTCACACTATCCCTTCAGTCAGCCTGCACAATAAGATGCTGGCCTATAGACTATCCTGGCTGTAGTGCACTTATGTGTTATCTGTAGTATAGACTCCCATGCCTGAGGGTGGACCTGTTGCAGCCATTGCTTTCCCAGTTCCTTGGGGAAGATGGCAAAAATGCCACTGTTACCACCCAAGGAGTTGGCGGGGTGGCGGGGAGGTTGTCTACCCACTGCAAGACATGCTAATAGTCAAGAGGCAAGGTGGTAGGAGAAAAAGGTTTTTTTTTTTTTTTTTTTTTTTATTACAGCTTGTTAGCAAGAGGGAAGATGGCCGACTAATGTCCAAAAGAACCATCTTACAAAACAAAGACTACAGGCCAGTTATATAGGGGGTTTTTCTCTGGGTTGAGGGAGACATCTGATCTTAGTTCCTGATAGTCTTTTGTTTTACTGGATATGCATCAGAGATCCAGAGACTGGAGCAACACCCTATACCCTGGTCTTTCAGTTGTCATTGATGATGGCTATCAGCTTAGACTCTCTGCCCGGGGGTCATCACATTTCTAGAGAACTCAGGAGAACAAAATTATCATTTTATCGCAGCAGGGAGGGGCCATAAAAATCTACAAAGCCTGCAAATCCACTAGAAATGGATCCTTACTTATCTAGGCCAACTAAAGCAAAGATTCAAATGGACTGGTGAGTCAGGGTTAAGTTAATCAGAAGTCATTCAAAGTTACAATATGGTTTCTTTTGTACAATATGGCTTCCCTCATGTCAACCTTCTGTGGAGCCAATATCGCTGATGAGGATCAAGGCTGCCCCAGGGAAAGAAGCCCAAGCCATCCTGTCCTACGTACTGATCTATATCATCCTCCAGGAAGCATAGGACATCCTGAACTGATCCGACCTGATTTAATTCTAAAGTTATGCGACCACCCAGTAACAAGACCCCCTGCACTGATACTACTTTAATGATTTTTTTCATGATCTTTCCTTTCTCTTGTAAAGAAATAAAACACATACCTATGTCTTATAAATTTAGCCCTACAATCAACCCATTGCAGCTCTTCACTGCCCATGGGTCCTGTCCCCATGCTATTGTCTGAATTAAAGGAGCACTGCTACCAGAACTTGGGAATCCAAGAAATTCTTCTGACTTCTCATCTTGCCAAGCCCACATCATCACCACCATAATGATACTATTTTCCTGGTCCTTCTCTCCCTCCATCCATTCTCTTTTCAGGTCTCCTTATCACTTTTCTCTTAACTTTTAAATCCATTCTAAAATCCATTTTGCATTTTTTTTTAAGGCTTTGGGTCCGCAGCAAGGTGTCAAGACAAGGGATCCTGGCCCTTTCCCAATCTTTTTTTTCAAAAAAATAACTTTGTTGTATCTTTTTTTGGTGAGAAAGTTTGGCCCTGATCTAACATCTGTTGCCAACCTTCCTCTTTTTGCTTGAGGAAGCTTGTTGCTGAGCTAATGTCTGTGCCAATCTTCCTCTATTTTGTATGTGGGACACCTAGACAGCATGGCATGATGAGCGGTGTATAGGTCTGCATCCAGGATCTGAACCCACGAACCCCAGGCTGCAGAAGCAGAGCACCAAACTTAACCACTACACCCCCAGGCCAGCCCCTGCACCTTAATACTACATTAATACTCTAAAATCTATTGCTTTTATCTGATTCTGCCCTGCTCAACATTTTTACTTAAACTTTTAGGTCCATTAAACATTAAATAGTTTTCAGAGTACATATATTACACAATCGAAGTTGTAATTTTTTGACTAAAAAGAATAATAGCAATAATAGTAATATGTTTGGTACTTACTGTATTCTGGACACTGTATTAAGTACTTTACGTGTGCCAAGATGGCATAGAATAATGGCTAAAAACAACAATTTAATATCAGCCAACATAGATTTAAATCCCAGGTTTGGCACTTTACTAGCTTTGTAGTCTAGGCACATTAATATTTCAAAGGACTTCATTTTCCATCTATAAAATGGAAATACTGCCCATACCTACCCCAGGGCTATTTTGAGAATGAACTGAGATATTGTATGTAAAATTCTTAGCAAATGTCTGGCACTTGGTAAACAAGAAGTGCAGCATACCAACTGTTACTGATACTAGCATTATTTTAAATGAAATTGGTCACTATAACCCCATGAGATAGATGAGGAAACTAAAGCTCAGAGAAGCTAAGTAATTTGACCGAGATCATGCAGCTGGTAATTACCTGAAAAGGTAGTTTTTCCCAGATCTGATTATAGAACCTGGGTTCTGAGACAGCACACTCATGGTTCTTGCCTCACATTCTTTAAAATTATAGATGCCCAGGGGCTTGGCCTGGTGATGTAGTGGTTAAGTTCAGGGTTCAGATCCCGGGTGCAGACCTACACACCACTTATCAAGCCATGCTATGAAGGCACCCACATACAAAAAGAATGGCGGAAGATGGGCATGGATATTAGCTCAGTAACAAGCTTCCTCAAGCAAAAAGAGGAGAATTGGCAACAGATGTTAGCTCAGAGCCAATCTTCCTCACCAAAAAAAAAAAAGTATAGACGCCCAGGTATGCCCATGGGGATTCACATTTATGGGTCTGCTGCAGCTGTTCTAGGTGATTTTTTATTATTATTTTCTAGTTTCACAGATAATTTTGATGACAGCTAAACAAAGTACATTGCTTCTCACCTATAAGAGAGAAACAAAGCCTTTCTCATGATGCTGTGATCAGGATAAAATGAAAATAAATATATGAAATCCACTTATAAAGTGTTAGTCTCTTTTAACAGCTGCTACATGTCAAGAGCAGTTATTTCTCTAGTTAATAAAAGAAAGGACAAATATAATTCTTAAGGATAGATGCCTCAAAGGAAATTCTTGCTTGTTGGGCGAAAAACATTACACCTGACAAAAGGAAAGCTCATAGGAGACCTCTGAGCAGATGAAGCAGTTTTGCATAAGTTGTATTCTAACTCTAAAAGAAAATTCAGGATTTTGTTTTTAGAAGATGTTAAAAAATAATTGCTCCCTGGGGCAGAACAGGACTCTGAATCTTTGGAGTGAGTCACACTGTGATGCCAGCTGATCTTTCCATCAGGAACTGGCAGCTCCTTTAGCTCTTCTCTCTACTCACATCCAGCACCATCAGTCACTGTACCTCTTTTAATCGAATCCATCTTTCTCCTCTCCTTTCCCATTGCTTCTACTCTAAATCAAGCTCTTGTTAACTTCTCTCTCATGGAATATTTTAATACTATCCAACCATGCTCTTGAACCCATCATTTCTACACACACACCATAGCCCTGCTTAAAATTCTTCTTCCCAACTGAAGTTGAGTGTCCTTAGTTTGCCAGTCAATGGTGTCTGTGATTTGTCTCTAGCACTAACTTTCCAGGTCTCTCTCTTCCCCAATCATGTCCCAGGCGTTCTTGCTGCTGTGACTTTGACAGTATTTTTACATTCACTTGGAGTTCTCTACCACCTTTGCACATGTTCACATTTTGTCCTGCTCTTAAGGTGGACTTCCAAAGCCATTTTCTCCACAATTGTCCTGGTTCCTGCAAGTAAATGTGATTTCTCCCACCCATGAACTCGTGTCCCATGTTATTTATACATTTGGACTAATTTTATGACACTGTAGGAGAGGAAGAAAATAATTTCCTCTACCATGATAGATTCTCCAGTTTGGAGCCCTGTAAATTAGACTGGCAAAAGACAGTTAACAAGACAAAAAAAAAGTTTATTAATATTTGCATCACGAATGTACACATAGGAGCACCCAACAAAGAGTAACCCAAAGGGGTGCTTAGAACTTGGGCTTTTCTTAAACTAAACAAAGGTGAAAGGGTTTTGGGCTTCTAGGCAAGGGAGGCAGTTTAGGGAAGGTGACCAGGGAAAGTATGGGAAACAAGGGTTATATTTAGTAAGGTTTGTTATGCAAATTTAAGTAGCTGCCTTCTCCTTTGATGAGCTATTAGGAGTCCTCTTCTTGATACTGGAGAGGGAGACAACTCTACAAACGGAAATTTCCTTTATAAAAGAAAACATGTATCCTGTTTTTAGGGCTTTTCCTGCTTCTACTTGTTCTCAGTGGCCTTTAGCTCAAAATAATCCATGTGCCAATGAGGCATATTTTGGGGTGGCATATTCTGGTACCCTTCAGCACACGTCATTCATTGCCTTGTATCTGCATACGTCTAATTTTGCCTAACATTCCTATGTTTGGATTGTCCTAACACAGATTAAACCTGGGATATTTGCCCTTTCTGCCTCAGCAAGAAAGATGCTTTAAAAGGGGAAAAAGGATAGAAAAAAAATGAGGTCCACCTCTTTTAGAAGAGACTGGGTGGGTGGCTGAGGTGGGGTGCACTCTGCCAACATCAAGTCATCATTCGTACCCTCAGGAGAGAAAAACACTTGGACTCACTAAAAGTTGCTTTACTTAACAAAGATTGGTGTGACTAGGTGGCCCCATTGTCCTTGGAAAGAAAGCAAAACAAAGCCTTTTAATATTTCTTAGTTAAAATAAGAGCAGCCCCGGGAGTGGGAGAGCTGGCTCTGAGCCCACGAGCTGGCAGAAGCTCATCTCAATCCTAACCCACCCTCCAAAGCTGTTGAAGGGGGCTTAGCACATGCCACCCCAAAATCTGCCTCTTTGGCATGAGGATTATTTTAAGCTGACTTTTGAGAAACAGGAGACACAGGAGAATCTCTGAAAACAGAATAGAATTTGCCCTTTTGTAAGGGACACTTACATTTACAAAAGAAATCTCCATTTGTAAGGGTGTTTCCCTGTCTGCACCAAGAGAAGGATGACTCTAAACCTCCAGAAACTCTTAACAATGGGGAAGATAATAACTTAAATCTGTTTAGTAAGCTTTACCCTTATTACCAAGCTTTTTTTGGTCATCTCCCAGAACTGGCCTCCCCTCCAAAACATCTTTCGTTTGTCCTTCACTGGAGGTAGTATTTAAGGTGGTGGCTTGGGCCATTTTGGGTAGTTTTATTTGGTTTTCCTGGGTCTCTCCCATGTATACAGGAGGTATACATGTTATCAAACTTCTCTTTGTTTTTCTTCTGTTAATCTGTCTTTTCTTACAGGGGAGTCCCAGCCAGGAACTTAGAAGGGTGGAGGGAAAATTATTTTTCTTCTTCTACATTGTCCTGTGACCTGGAAAGTGACTGAGCCAGTGAAGTGAGAGAAAGATGGTCTTATTCTTTTTTTTTTTTTTTTTGAGGAAGATTAGCCCCGAGCTAACATCTGCCAATCCTCCTCTTTTTAGCTAAGGAAGACTGGCCCTGAGCTAACATCTGTGCCCATCTTCCTCTGCTTTATATGTGGGATGCCCACCACAGCATGGCTTGACAAGCAGTGTGTAGGTCCACACCCAGGATCTGAACTGGCGCACCCCAGGCTGTCAAAGTGGAACGTGCCAACTTAACTGCTGCACCACTGGGCCACCCCAGAAAAGTGGTTTTAAAGATGCATCATCCCAATGCACCTGACAGTGCCCTTAACAGAGGACCCAGTTTAGCCCATGGGCCCAGAAGTCCCGGGTAATCCTGCCCAGGAGCTTCAGGAGAGGATGCACTTTTGCATTCCTGGCCACCTCAGGTTTTGCACATTAGAATTGCTAATCTCAGGCACCTAGAGGTCATTCCTGAGGTCAGCATAGGGAGTCTGGCTCTGAGTGTTTAGCCCTAGGTGATCTCTGGAAAGGGAATCATTTTGCATTTGCCACTACTCCCAATAGGTAAGGAGAGAAGTGTCAATCATCTTATTCCATGATGGATTGGAATCATTAGTAACACCCCTGAAACGTTGAGGCAAGAGTCACCTCAGTTACAATAATAAAACTGCTTGAGTGGATGGTCTCTAGCTTGTTCACAGAGGTCAATAGCATCTTGTACACCAAGTGTTAATACTTACTGAATAAAAGTTACATAGTTATATTTTGGTAATTGATGTTTTATTGTCTTAGCTATGCATTTTATCTCACTTGGAATTTTTTCTAATAGATACAGAGTGAAAATTACAGGCTTTGTATAACAAGACATTGCAAAAGTTCTTTTTGATGACTCTAAAATATTATTTATACATTCACTTAATAAAAATGTACAAACTCCTAATATACATATGAAGAAGCATGCTAGACACTAGAATAATAGTGGTGAAAAGCCACAGCCCCTGTGCCTAAGAAACTTACAATATATTTAGAAAAATATTCCCCATTCACACATGAAACTTCTATTTATTTAGTTAAAAAAAATTGGTGAGCATCTGCCTGTCTATCTAACACCTAGCTAGGCACTGGGTGACACAGTCCTGCCCTCAACTTACATATTAATTCTTTTCTTTACCTATTCAATAGCTAATTATAAATTGTGATGAGCACCAAAAGAAAACAAATAAAGTAACAGAAAATAACCCATTCACTGTGATTGGTGCGGGAAGATCTCCATGAAGAGCTGAGTAATGAAGGTCAAGAAGTAATCATTTATGAGAAAGTTGATCCAGAGAGAGAGAATGGTACTGGACCAGGTTAATTTTTGCCTGTTGCACAGGAAGCCAAGCACCGAGACAAGGACATTACAGCAGAGAGAAGGTTTTAATTGCCAAGTGAGGAAGTGGGAGAACAATTCTCAAATCTGCCTCCTTGAAAATGGGGATTCAGGTATACTTATGGGTAGGGGGCAAGGTGGTCTGAAGTGTGGGGATAGATGATTGGAGCCGAGGAAAGGTTAGGTAACCGGCGACCTGCACAAGCATAGTCAAACTTCATGCCTCTTCATAGGAAGCATGTTCACAAAATGGTGGTGTTACCGTGATCTGAGGGTGGAGTTTTAGCCTCCTGACATCAAAAGGTCACTTATGGGGCATATGCATGGGCCCAGTTGATGAGCTGGCAGTCTCAACCAGCCTGAACTGGACAAGGGGGTCCTAATTCCTGAAAACAGCTCAAACACCCATTACCATGGTTACCCAGGTTCCAGGGAGATGTTATCTATAGGAACTTAGTGGGAGTCACATAGCATATTGCTTCAGCGGCACAATTAACAATGGGTGGGTGAACAAGTAAAAGCTATAATCAGTAATTGTAAAAAAGAAAAAAAAACTTTAGTTACTCTCTACCTAATCATCAATGGCTAACTGCTTACCAGTTTTAAGAAGAGTGTGTTGACGGGTCAGGTAAGACATTCCTTCTAGACAGATCAGACAAGTTATTATAGCCGTTTAAACTATTACAATGATAAAGATTATGAATGTAGTCTTTTCAGCAAGTATCTGCTGTCTGAGTACAATGAACTGGAGTTACAATGAGGAGTACAGATGCAAAAAGTTCCTGCTTTCCTGGAACTTGTAATTAGATGAGAAAGACAGACACTGAATATGCAATTACAGATGTGATAAGGACCATGTTATAGGGTAATATGGGCATATGGAGGAAGTGGATTTTACCAAGCCTAGAAGGACTGCAGGAGTCCTTTCTGAGGAACTGACACTTAAACCAGGTTTTAAAAGATAAGTAAGCATTTGCTGGGTGAAGTGTTGAAGGCTCAAGAGACAGTCCAAGAAGAGAGAACAACCTAGATCTGTTGGTATAGGTTCTCTGAAGGTGAGGACAGGTATATTTGTTACTTCAGAGGAAGGATTTATGGGAGTAAATGGGCAGACTTGATGGGTGATAGAGAAAGAAGTATTGAGACATTAAATATAAAACAAAAGTGAGAAACTGCTAGTCATGACTGGAAAAAGAAATGAGTTAAAGTATATTTGAGCCTGATGGGCTATTAGTTTTCACTGAAAACATCTGTGTAAGAATTAGTTAGCCTTTTTATTCTCATCATCAGGTTACTATTTTATACTTAATACCTCTCTTCTACCTCTAAAAGTACACTATTAACAATGCATTTGAAGTCTTTTCAAAATTGCTGTCCATAGGGCATTTGGGTTTCTTTCCTTAAGGTACACATTTCATTTCTTTTCAATCAGAGTTGATAATTCCTTGTGGAGAGAAAATGGAGCAGACTTTATGAGAACTAAAGTATGTCACAAAACAGCTACACATTTCCCCCCAAAGGCTTGTAAAGTAATTTTGAACTCAGAACATTTCTGGTTTTCCTTTCCTGTCCACAACATTGGGCATGCATGAGAGCAAGAAAAAGGTTGCAAAAGGCAAAGGCATTCCTTGACTTGAAAGCACAATTTATGGGAAAGAAAGACTAAAATCTTTATTTTTCTAGAAGCTTTACCAAATGATGGGAAGTCCATATGATTATTAATCATGTTTTAACCATTGTGACACTGGATTGGATTGTCAAAATACTTTAATTTCATGATTTCAGAAATTGCTGTCTTAAATATATTTTTATGACGTGACAAATGGTCCCAGAATCTATGGAACATAACAATGATATGGAAGTTATATTACCATAGTTAAATGAAGCTTGTAGAAGTAATGTATAGAGATCCTAAACCCAGTGTCTCCTCTTTAAAACTGTCCTGTTGCCCCTAGCAGACCTGGTTACTTTCCGTACTCAGTCCTTCAATACAGCAGTTTTAATTAATTATAATTACCGTTCATATGCCCATCTCCTTCACTAAACTGAATGACTCAGAGGCAGGGAATGTTTATTATTTGTCTTTCTAACCACAGGACTTTAGATATAGTAGAAGCTCGAAAATACATCTCTGCAGGAAAAAATGTTAGGGAAGTTATTAAGACAAACTACTGAAGTTATCAAAGATGGGACCTTTGTCTTAATGACATGTATAAAACTTTAAAGGAGATGTTCCTTTAGAAAGACCTCCCCCTTCCCCGCAACTAAGCCAACACCCAAATACCCCTTGGCATTTTGACGCCTAGTTCTTGTAAATGTTTTCCTTCCGTGCATGTATTCACTCTCATAATCCAGTGAGTCTAAGAAGCACAGCCTTGTTTAAACATCTGGGATTCATCAGGCTGGTTCTGTTAATCAAAGTTCTGGATATTAGCTCCAGATGTTGCCTAACTAAAGTTACATAAGCATTGTTCACATTTTTAACTACAATCAGACCTAACTTCCCATATCTTGAAAGTAACTTAATTTGTGTAGGTAGGAGTGTCGCTATGCACTGTTTTTTTTAAATTAACTCTCAACTTAATACAGAGATAAGGCTGATAGATTGGCCCTAGAAGTGAATAAATATCAATAAAAATTCAAGATATATATTTGGAAATCATACGTTTAATCACATTAGCTCAAAGATGCCATAAGGAAAGAAAAATTAATACTGTCCATGTGTTCACTATATGCTGGTGTAGGGGGGGGAAAATAACTTTCTCTCTACTCTGCTAGGTTCTTGGCTGAGACTCCTCTGTAATAAAATATAGATTAACAGGAAAAAAACAAACAGAAGTTTAATAACATGTATTCCTCCTGTACACATGGGAGAGACCAAAGAAAACTGTGTAAATGCCCAAAATGGCCCAAGCCATCACATTAAATACCTTCTTCAGCTAAAGACAAAGGAAGATTTTGGGGGAGGGGGGAAGAAGCCAGTAATGGGAGGTTGTCAGGCAAAGCACAGTAAATAAGGTTAAGGTTGCCATGCGGATTTAAGTCATTGCCTTCTCCATTGATGAGTTTCTAGAGATTTAGTCATTCTTCCCTTCCTGGTATGGAGAGAGAGAAACCTTTACTAATGGAGATTTCACTTGTAAATATGAATGTCTCTTTAAAAAGGGTAACTTCTACTGATTTCCAGACCTTCTCTTGTGTCTGCTGTATGCAACTCTAGATAATTCTTAGGCCAAAGAGGCATATTTTGGGGTGGCATGTCCTGATCCTCTTCAGTCCTACCTTTGAAACTTCCCCAAGATGTTTCACAGCCCAGGAGCTGAGTTGATAGATTGCTCCATCTCTCATTGAACCAGTCTCTTAGTCTAGGTAATAGGTCAGTTCAGTTAAACAGTTGTGTGTCATTTCAGAATACAACTCAGCCCTCTTGCAGGTGGGATCCCAAAGTTAGGCCTGTATGGTGCAAGCAGTCAGGTATTTAATAAAAGGCATTTCTACAGAAGCAAAAGAAAAACAAAGGTAAGTGGTTGAAGCAAACTATAAACCAAGTCTGAATCCTGAGGGCAGCAAATCTAGAAGATTGCTAGATGTTGGGCTTGAAGCATCTGCACATGGAGTGAAGGCAGGAAGTGACAATCTGGTAGATTTTCCTGGTTTGCCATTTGAATGTCTCTTGTGATCTTTCTGAGGGCCCACACAGCATGAGCCATGCAGCTTGTCTATACATGAGCTCTTGTGGTTTCTCTCAAGTTTATATCAAGATGTCAAGCTCTAGTTTGCAGTGCTTTAGGAAAAGGGCAGCTTTTGTTCTTAGTGATTTCAAGTCAAAGAAATGGGAGAAAATTGGAAACATTAGTTTGGAATTTGTAGCCAGATATTTGAGGAAACTAGAAAAATTTAGGACCCAGTATAATTTACAGGTAGAAAACAAAACCTCAAAGATAATTAACAGTACTAGAATCTGATATTCACGAAAGTGCATTATAGTTTCTACTGAAACATAATTTTTCTCTCTACAGTCACCCTCATTTCTACCAAAGGTAATCACAGAAACACTAATTTGTTTGAAAAATGTCGTTTTATTAAATTTGGCATTATTTACTTCAGTGAGGCAGGAATAGCAATTTGACCATCTAGATTCATTTTAAGTCTGTTTTGCTGCAATCTTTCATAAGGAATTTCAAATTGGATTTTTAAGCACCTCTAGGGCTAGAAAGCCAAGCTAAGGACTCCTCATCAGACTTTGCCTGCAATACCTATAGATTTGGATAATTTCCTCTCTTCTCAGGGTCCTCAAGATATTCTGAGTTTCCTTCATCTGCCAGGAAATGACCTCCTTTAATCATTTGACAAGGCTGCCAGGAATTCTATAAGCAAGGTACCAAGAGGTTTTCCCAAGGGACTTTATTGGGTCCATAAAGCCAACCTTAGTTCCTCAAAACTGTCATATGTGATTCTATCCCCACTGCTCTCAAATATGATATTTTGTCAAAGCTTTGAGAGATATATATGTATCAAATACCTATATATATCAAATGTATATATATATATATATATATATATCAAATATATATAACCAACTGTGGTAATGTTTCCAACTGTGTCCTGTTACAAGGAGAACATATTCTTATTGAACTTAAGCAAATAATTATATCACCATAAAATAAGAATATTCAATATGAGTTTTCAAATCCTGCAGGGATCAGGTAGACAGAAAATTTAATTGTTTCAATTCTGCTTACAAAGGTATAATTTACCAAATTGCTGTAAGTCACAGATAAATGAGAAAACTGTTTCCTTATATCTGGAAAAACAAAACATTAATGGACCAACAATATTTCAAACAAAAAGACATCCTCGTGAATTAATTCAGTCCCATTTTATGACTCCATCAGTTTCTCCATTAGAGTTCTGTAAATTCTTACCCATTTCTGTAGTATGGTCTGAAAATTATCAGAAATCTGTAGTTGTCAGCGTTCTTTTCACAGATCTTCTTGAAGATGAATCACTTTTGCAAGAGCATCAAAGTAAAAGAAACCATCTATAAATAATAAACAGACTTAACAATGGCCATGTTTAAAGATCTGATGAGAGTTCATTAAAATGTAATTGACAAGGAAATTTGGTTATTTCTGTAACACACATTTTAAGATAATAACTAGAATTGGGACTGATAACATTATACAAGGACATATCAGATTTCCAGAAGTTTCATACAATTTCTGGAATGTTTATATTAATAACATATATCCCTACAAATATAATGTAAAGAAAATTTAGTATTACCTCTTATTTGACAATGCTTCCCATATAATTTAACATATCAAGTAACCCTAACTAGTGTAACATTTCCCTTTTCACAAGGAGAGAGAATAAAACTCGAGATGCTCCACAGACCCTCTGGAAAATCCCAAAGTTAGTTCTAGGTGAAAAAGACTTAATTTAGAATTCATTTTGGGGAAATTTGTCAAAAATATCAAAAGTTTTTGGACACTTGACTAAACAGGACCACAGATCATTATAAACAATATAGTCATCCTTTCATATCCATGCATTCCGTATCTGTGGATTCAACCAACCGTAGATCAAAAGACCTGCAATGGTTGTGTCTGTACTGAACATGAACAGACTTTTTTCCTTATCATTATTCCCTAGACAATACAGTAGAACAACTATTTGCATAGCATTTACACTGTATTAAGTATTATAAATAATCTAGAGATGATTTAAAGTATACAGGAGGATGTGCATAGGTTATATGCAAATACTATGCTATTTTATATAAGGAACTTGAGCAATCATGAAATCTTATATCCACAGGGGGTCCTGGAACCAATCCCCTGTGGATACTGAGAGACGACTGTACTTAATTATCTATTTAACCAAAACAACAATAAAAGATTTTAAAAGCTAATGCAAAAGGCTACATACATAGCTGTAAGTAAAACCCAGCTCTTTCAACTGAGAAGATTCAGTTTTCTTAAATAATCAAAGACCTGACAAAGACAACATGAAGCACAGAAAATTATTTTGATAAAACACAAAATCTTAGCTTTCTAGGCAGATTGTTTAAAAGATGAATAAAAACCTTTCACATTCCCTTATGAGGAGCAGACCAAAAGTCCAAGAAAACTTTGTCCTGGGGCCAGCTTTCTGGTGCAGAGGTTAAGTTCACACATTCCGCTTTGACGGCCCGGGGTTCACCGGTTCAGATCCTGGGTGCGGACCTATGCACCACATGTCAAGCCATGCTGTGGCAGGTGTCCCACATATGAAGTAGAGGAAAATGGGCACAGATATTAGTTCAGGGCCAGTCTTCCTCAGCAAAAAGAGGAGGATTGGCAGCAGATGTTAGCTTAGGGCTAATCTTCCTCAAAAACAAACAAACATAACTTTGTCCTTTTATCGGATGAAAGTAAATTGAGTTTTACATAAGTACACTATAGATACTAAAGCTTATTTTTAAAACCCTAATAATAACAATTCAATTTTAGCCAGCTTAAAAGTGACCTTCAATTTCATCTTTCCGTAAGTACCAGTAAGGCAGTTGTTTGGGATCAGAGCTCTCTAAACAGTTTTTCCAATACAAAAGATTATCACCTGGCCATTGATGAGTAGGATCTTCAATGGTATATTTATCTCAACAGCAACTCAAACCAATCAACATCTTTAGAGATTAACTATAAATACAAAAAGCAACCCAAAAGAGGGTGCAGAAGATGCAGTCCCCATGATCCAAAATTTCACTCCCAGAGTTAGCCGAAGAAAGGAAATACCTTCATTGTCCAGGTGGTAAAAATGGTGTTAGTGAAAATGCTGTCTCTGGTCTCATAAAATCTTAAGACACCACCATTGGCAGACCCATTAATCTGTGACACTGGGAAGGTGCTACTAGAATAGGACTTTTCCAGCACTGACAAAACAATAAAGACTGAGATGACAAAGTCCCCTATGGACTGGGACTCCATAAGACAAACTTTCCTGAAAGCTGGCTCAGAAAAATGAAGAGAATGCTGCTTGTCACTTCGTGTCTCTAATCCTCAGGTGGTTTTGGCTTGCCAAGACCAAAGACAATATCCTTACTGGTCACAAAGCCAAGATCTCAATCAAAAGAAAAACCCCATCTTGGCTGTTGTTGTCCTCCTTATAACAAAGGACACAAAAGACAGAGAAAAAAGAAAACAATGACCACTTCTGGGAGGAAAGAGAACAATAGAAAACAAGAGTACACATAACAAAAATCTGTACCAGAGCTGCTCTACTCAAGGAATTAGTTCCACAAATATTTTCTCCCTAGATTTGTTTATTTATTTGTCTTTAGATCAATTAGATTTGCTAATCTAAACTTGGAAAGGAAAGGACAAGAAATTTTTACCTTCTCCTCTCAACTGGGCATTCAGAGAAACATCTGGGAGAGCTGACTTTGGTAAGAATTCTAACCTTTTACTGGCTTCTGTCAGTCTACTAGGAACCTATCTGTAGGTTCTGGGCAAGTACTGCAGTTTCCATTGTGGGTCAAACTGTAGGGAAGAAAAAATAATTTTCCCTCTACCCTGCTAGGTTCTCAACTGAGACCCTCCCCATAATAAAATACAGTTTAACAGGAGAAAAGCAAAAAAGTTTAATGATGTGTATACCTCCTGTATACATGAGAGAGACCCAGGAAAACTGAGTAACTCCTCAAAATGGCTCAAGCCACCACCTTAAATATCATCTCCAGCTAAAGACAAAAGAAGATGATGGGGGGTGAGGAGGAAGCCATGGGAAATTATTAGTTAAAGCACAGTAAACAAAAGTATGGTTTTTATGCAGATTTAAGTTGTTTCCTTTCCAGTGACAACAGTTTATAGAGATTTAGTCATCCTTCTCTTCTTGGTACAGGAAGGAAGACGTCCTTATAAGTGGAAATTTCTCTTATAAATGTAAATGTCCCTCACAAAGGGACAACTTCTTGGTTTTCAGAGCTTCTCCTATGTCTGTTGTTTTTTTAAAAATAACCAGCTCAAGATAATCCTTATGCCAAAAGGCATATTTTGGGGTGGCATATTCTGCTCTTCTTTATTGAACACCATCATAGGTAAGTGCACATGTACTATTTTGTTTGATTGATTTGATTCTTATAATAACTGTGTGAAATAGAAATTATCTCCATTATACAAATGAATGAATGCAGGTTCAAAACAATTAATTACATTGTTAAAATCATATGCTCAGAGTCTAAGCTGAGATAAGTTGTTTTTCTGACCTCAAATTCAGTACTCTTTCTATGTGCTGTCTTTCTCTATTCTTAGACAATTTGAGCCGAAAAAATAAATTTGGGGAAAATAAAAAAGTATATTTACAACCTTCCTGGAAACTATTTTCCTGAGAAAGACTATAAATGTAAAACCTATTTCACGTTTTCATATATAGTGTAGTATTTTGTTTCGTCCATATTTTATTAAAATAATCAGTTTAATTAGATACTAGATAACATAATTGGATTTTCATGAAGCTGAAAGAGTCTGGCATATAAGGAAAATAAAGTAAATCAATCTAATTCCAGGGCTGGAGTCTCTTTATTAAGCACTTTATAATCCAGAAATGCTACAGGGCTCTAGAAGAAGCCTATGTGCTATAAATAAAAGTCATAGATGGACTTTTGATGTCAGCAGAATTGTGGGATAGGTATTCCAAATGGTCTTCCTACAGTAACGCAAGCTGATCCTGCAAAACTACAACATACTTGTTTTTCAAAGCAGAGTTGGGCTCAAAAAAATCATAGGCCATATATGACAAACACACAGCCAACATCACACTCAACACTGAAAAACTGAAAGCCATCCCTTTGTGAACACGAACAAGACAAGGGTACCCACTCTCACCACTCCTATTCAACATGGCTCTGGCCAAAACTTCCAGTACTATGAGGCAAGAAAAAGAAATGAAACAGATCCAAACTGGAAAGGAAGAAGTGAAACTCTCACTGCTTGTGGATGACGTGATCCTATATATAGAAAACCCTAAAGAATCCACCAGAAAACTACTGCAAATCATCAACAACTACAGCAAAGTTTCAGGGTACAAAATCAACTTACAAAAACCAGTCACATTTCCATACATTAATAATGAACTAGCAGAAAGAGAACTCAAGAATACAAACCCATTTACAATCACAACTAAAAGAGTAAAATTTCTAGGAATAAATTTAACCAAGGAGGTGAAAGGCCTATACACTGAAAACCATAAGAGATTATTGAAAGAAACCAAAGATGACATAAAGAAATGGAAAGATATTCCCTGCTCATGGATTGAAAGGATAAACATAGTTAAAATGTCCATGTTACCTAAAGCAATCTACGGATTCAATGCAACCACAATCAGAATCCCAATGACATTCTTCACAGAAATAGAACAAAGAGTCCTAAAAGTTATATGGAACAACAAAAGATCCTGAATAGCTAAAACAATCCTGAGAAAAAAGAACAAAGCTGGAGGTATCACAATCCCTGACTTCAAAATATACTACAAAGCTACAGTAATCAAAACAGCATGGTACTGGCACAAAAACAGACACACAGATCAGTGGAAGCCCAGAAATAAAACCACACATCTATGAACAGCTAATCTTCAACAAAGGAGACAAGAATGTACAATGGAGAAAGGAAATTCTCTTCAATAAATGATGTTGGGAAAATTGGACAGCCCCATGCAAAAGAATGAAAGTAGACCATTATCTTACACCATACAAGAAAATTAACTTAAAATAAAGATTTGAATGTAAGCCCTGAAACCATAAAACTCTGAGAAGAAAATATAGGCAGTACAGTCTTTCACATTGGTCTTAGCAGTATCTTTTCAAATACCATGTCTACTCAGGCAAGGGAAACAAAAGAAAAAATACACAAATGGGACTACATCAGACTAAAGAGCTTCTGTAAGCCAAAGGAAACCATAAACAAAATGAAAAGACAGCACACCAACTGGGAGAAAATACTTGCAAGTCATATATCTGATAAGGGGTTAATATCCAAAATATATAAAGAACTCATACAACTCAACAACAAAAATAAACAACTCAATCATAAAATAGGCAGAGGAGATATGAACAGACATTTTTCCAAAGAAGATATACAGATGGCCAACAGGCACATGAAAAGATGTTCAACATCATTGATTATTAGGGAAATGCAAATCAAAACTACAATGAGATATCACCTTACACCTGTCAGAATGGCTACGATTACCAAGAGAAGAAATAACAAATGTTGGAGAGGATGTGGAGAAAAGAGAACCCTCATACACTGCTGGTGGGAATGAAAACTGGTACAGCCAGCATGGAAAACAGTAAGGAGATTTCTCAAAAAATTAAAAATAGAAATACCATATGGTCTCACTATCTCACTGCTGGGTATTTACCCAAAGAACTTGAAGTCAACAATTCAAAGAGATTTATGTACCCTATGTTCATTGCAGCATTATTCACAACAGCCAAGATGTGGAAGTAATCCAAGTGCCCATCCACTGACAAATGGATAAAGAAGATGTAGTGTACATATACAATAGAATACTACTCAGCCATAAAAAAGACAAAATCGTCCTGTTTGCAACAACATGTATGGACCTTGAGGGTATTATGTGAAGCAAAATAAGCCAGACAGAGAAAGACACACACCCCATGATTTCACTGATATGTGAGAGATAAACAAACACATGGATAAAGACAATATATTAGCCGCAGAGTGTAGGGGGCATGGAGGGTGGGTGAAAGGGGTAAAGGGCACATATATATGGTGACAGATAAAAATTAGACTATTGGTCAATGGTGAGCATGATGCAGTGTATACAGAAACTGATAAATAATAATGTACACCTGAAATTACACAATGTTATGTTTATAACCTCATTATGGCCTCAATAAAATAATTGAGAAAAAAATCCATAGGAAATCTCCAAAGATAAAGATAAAAAAAGATATGTGGAGGAGAAGAAAGAGAAGGGAAAAGTGGGGGAAGAAAAAAAAAACAGTGAGCTAAACCCTGAACAGTGTTATTAAACAAATATAAAAGTCAAGTTTCCCCAATTCTGGTAACAATGCTGTGCTCATGAGACATCTAGGCCATTCTTCACAGTGAGGATGCTGAACATTAAGGCTGGGTGCTCCATAGGAGCTAAAGTGATTGTAGTTTATATGCCTATGGCTCCAGAGAAGCAAATGCAAATCTTACGTGGCAGAAAGCCACCCTACAGCAGACCTTTGGAAATCTCAAAACTTGTATAATTAAAAAAAATCACCTAACAATAAATGAAGTAGTCCAACATGAATGAGCGTGATCAGAAACAACAAAAAACATATTTAAACCGCGAAAACCTGGAGGTATAAGAATTTGCTGATGGAAAATGTAAAATGATCATGTTATAAAATGTTTGAAGAAATTTAATAAACACAGTAAAAATCAGTAAGGAACAAGAGATTATTAAAAATGACTAAGCAGATTTTAAAAAGACCAAATAGAAGTTTTGTAAATAAAAAATAGATGCATTGAAATTAAAAGCTCGAGGGCTATATTATGTAACAGACACAGCTAAAGAGACAATGAATTAGAAGCTAGAACTGAAGAATTTGCGGTACTAAGAGATAAAAGGACTTGAAAATGTAAAAGAAAGGTTAAGAACTATTAAAGTTAAAATAAACACAAGAAGGCCAAGTATACATCTAATTGTAGTTCCTGAAAAATAATACAGAGAGAACACAAAAGAAGCAATAATGAAAGGGTTGAGAATGCCGAGCACTGATGATAGACACAACTATAGGAATAGAACGTACAATGTATACCAAACAGAGTAATAAA
Organism: Equus caballus; assembly: GCF_041296265.1. Taxonomy (NCBI): domain Eukaryota; kingdom Metazoa; phylum Chordata; class Mammalia; order Perissodactyla; family Equidae; genus Equus; species Equus caballus. The sequence goes on along the minus strand of NC_091692.1, from coordinate 66,883,091 downwards.
AGAAAAATCTACATGTAAAACATATTATAGTAAAACTTCAGAACTCAAAAGATAAAGTATTTGGAAGGCAGCCAGAGGAAAATCAGAACACGTGTAAGGAAGAAAATTTCATCTTACAGTAGATTTCTCAACTGCTTCAATGGAAGTCAAAAGTCCTTAGAGCAATATATTCAAAATGCTGAGAGAAATAACTATCGACCTAGAATTGTGTCATTATAACAATTTTTTCAAGGTCATTATAAAAATAAAGACACTTACAAAAAAGAAAAACCAAGAGTTCACTACCAACAGATCTTTACTAATGTATATTCTAAAGGAAGATTCTAGAAATGCTACAAAATGCAAAAAGAAATGTTGATCAAAAAAATTGTTAAACATATAGATTAATCAAAAATAAATAAGATAAATAAAGTGATGACTAACTTCCATGTTAATAAAGAAAAAGAACAAAAATACTAGATCTACACTGTCCAATACAGTATCTATCAGCAACAAATTGATATTTAAACTTAAGTAAAATTAAGTTAGAAATTCAGTTGCTCAGTCACACTAGCTACATTTCTGGTGCTCATTAGCCACATGTACTGGAAGTCCTGTCTAGTTTGTAAGACAAAAGTTACCATAAATATGGAAAGAAATTGTCACTATTAATAGATGATTTCATTGCCTACATAGAAACCTAAAGAATCCACCAAAAAAAATTGAAATTAGTGTTTATCAAGGTGCCTGAATATAATATTCCAAAAGTAATGCGTTAGCTACAAATTTAGAAAACATAATTTAAAATATATATTTATAATATCAAAAATATATAAATAAAATGAAATATATATTTTAAAAATGTGCAAAAAGTTAAGGAAGAAAGCCTTAAAATTTTCATGAGAGCTGTTTTTAAAACAAATATAAAAAGAAACATGCCATGTTCATGGATGGCATAATTCTTTCATAAAAATCTCATTCTCCTTAAATTTCACTACACACTTAACTAAAATTTAACAGGGTTTTTCAGGAACTTGACAAGTTAATTCTAAAACTTATTTGAAAAAGCAAAGGTCCAATAATGGGTAAAGCATAACTGAAAAAGAAAGATAAGGTAGGGAAAATTGTGATACCAGATACCAAACTTTATTTATCAAGTATGTCAATGAATACAATGTGATATTAACTCAAGGAGAGGCCAATTGACCATTGGAATAGAATGCTTAATAGAATAGCGAGCTCAGCACCAGAACTATGCATAATAGAACTTTATCATAACAAAGATGATATTACTGATTACTGGAGAAAGGAGCTAAGCTAACTATATGAAAAGACAGTAAAATTTATTTTTGGTTTTATAATACATATATATATATAAATTTCTGGTAGATTAAAATTTCAATTCCAAAGGGAAACTTTTTAAACTTTTAGAAGAAAAATATAGAAGATAATTTTTATGATCTCAGAATATGGAAAATGCTAACATTAAATGAAAAAAATTGCTAAACTCAACTACATTTATAGGAAGATCTTCTGTTTATCACAAGACAACACAAAGAAAATGAAAATACAAACCACAAACAATTTTCAACACAGATTCAACAGAGGATTAGTATCCATTAAGTATAATTATCCTATGAATCAACAAGAAAAAGATAATCACCCTTTCCTCACACACACACACAGAAAGCACAAACTAATAAATGACCAAACAGACCTTTCAAGTGAGAGAAAATGCTAATGGCTTAGCCTCATTAGTAATCAGAATAGTGCTAATTAAGATCACAAGATAGCGTTTCATTTGTATTACAGTAAAAAATTAAAACTTCCTATACCTGTTGTTGGCAAGGAAGTAGAGCGATGAAAAATATATACAGCTCTAGGGGGGACATAATTTGGAACAACTGATTTGGGAAACAATCATTTCGTAAATCTAAATATGAACTTCTCTATAACCCAAGAATTTTACTCCTAGAAACTTGCACATGAGTCCCGGAAGATATGTAAGAGAATTGTATGATTGATAATAATCATTGAAATAAAGAATACTAGAAAAAATCGGGTAACAAAAGTTTATTGACATAAAAATGGAAAAATTGATTATGGTACAGTCACATAATAGAATATTATACATCGGTGAAAATGAATAAACTATAGCTACTGGCAACAGGATAGATGAATCATAGAAACAATGTTGAGTACAAAAAGCAAGTTGAAGAAAATTACATGTTATTAGGTAATTATATAATACATAATATGCACATATATAATTATGTAATTGCCTAAATTGCATGCTATAAATTTTACAAACAGCTGTTTATTTAGGGACTACGTATGTGGAAATTTTGCTTTAGAAGGAAAGGGTATAATACATCAGTTACTTGTGAAAAGGAGGTAGGGTAGAAGAATGGAATTTTCAGGGAATATACACATCAGGCAATGATGTCAATAGCGTTCTGGCTTTTAATCTAAACAATGAGTTCACTAGTGTTGGTGTTATTATACTACATAAAGTTGCATCAATGTTTATATGTATTGAATATCACATCATATTTTAGTCAGAGCTTTTGTGTATTGCTTGATGTGCACCATAATTTTCTTTGCTAACAACGGTAAGGAGGGTGCATTAAATAAATTATACTATTCATGAGTGAATATGAGAAGTAAAGCATACATTTGTAGCCAGATAGATCTTGAATGTAATTTTTGTTTGGACACTTGCTAGCTTGAGCTAAATAATCTTGAGTGAATTACTTAAGATCTCTGAATATCAGTCTCCTTCAGCAGTGTTTATTCTAGGCCTCCTACGTGCTAAGTATTGTTCAGGGCCCTAGAGATACAGTGGTGAACAAAATAGGCGCCATGTCCAAGTGCTGCAGAAGTATACGTAGAAGAGGTTACACAGGAGCCTGGCATGGCTAACCACCAATGAGGCACAGTTCCTGGTGTGAGACCCATCTCAGTGCCCTCTTGGATGAATTTCTGTGGAAATTATTTCATAGACCTTTTCTAACTTGCCATAGGTGGTTCTTCCAACACTCCTGGGAACATATGAAACACAGACAAGGACATTTTACATCAAACTAATATTAACATAAGATTTTAGGCAGTTTGTACAGGAAGCTGGCAATCTGCTCTTTCACCAGTCTATCAAATTCCTCATGATGTGTACAAGGGCGGACTCTCTAGAAGTCTTTATTATAACTTTATCAGATGCCAATAATCCTTGCCTGCCTTAGTTGTGTGCTTTCCCATTTATAATCTCTCTCCTTTGAACTTCCCTCAGTGTCACCAGAAAGAGAAGTCATTTCCTCCCATCTTATTTTTGCAGACCTCAGGATCTCAGTTCTCCCCCTTCCTGTCTGCCTATCTCACTTTCTTTATGCGTCGCATTCTTTTTCCTACTGCCATGCCCCCACTGAGCTCTTGGATATTCAAGCAGTCCTGGGGCTACTATCATCGATGCTCGTGGGTTTACCGAAAACTGTCTATCCTGAAGTAGCATTTGCTACAGAGTGGCACATGGCCAGTTTGAGAGCAGGAAAGATTTCTGTCCTCATGCAAGAAGAACCTAAGACAAAAATAAAATAAAAATATGATAACAGTATTGTTACTATGAAAATAAAATTTGCATATATGATATTTATATGAATGTAATGAAAAGCCCTCATATTTAGCAAAAAGGCTTATATGTTACACAAAGAATCTTTCTGAAACCAATACTAAATTCTTATAGAAGGGCACTCATGTGAAATACAGATACAAAAGAAACATAAAAAGAAGAGGAATAAAAAGTAAGTCAAAGATGTTTGCACAAGTTATATGCGGGAAATTTCCTACAACTGCAAGCAAAGCAACAGAATGAGACTTGACTATGTATTCAGATAGTTATTGATGGAAAAGCTTGAGCAAAACAAGAGATGAGAGCATGACCATTCAACTTCCTAGGAAAAGGGGGTGAGAGAATACATAGCAGGGCTCTGTCAACCCAAAACTCAGGTGGTGACATTGACCTTCTTGAAGGGGCATTCCGCCTTCTCAAGCACCTCAAAGGATAGGTGAACAAGGTAATCAGACCACAGGGGAGATTTTAAATGTTAGAGGTTGTTTTTGAAGTGTTTGTTAGTTTTTGGTTTTGCCTCTGGTAGTATCTATATCTGAGACAAGAAGTCTTGACCCATTCACAAACAAAAGAAAAAGAACAAAAAAAACTCCATTCTGACTCTATCCCATTACACCATCTTTCTAAGCAGCTAATGATTCCCAACCCATGGGAGTAGGAGATCTGAGAACTATTGGGCTGCTAGCTCTACCTTTTTTGAGCTGCCTCTCCATAGTAGATGAGTGAACATTCATCTACCGTAATTGGCATGGTGGGTTTCTTTCTCCTATTAGAACAAAGGGGACGCTCAGTGCAAGAAAGAGTCAAAATTCTGGAAAGCATAGGATCTAGACATTAAATGCAGTGCTATCAAGAAACTGAGATTGATTTTAGCCTGTATGAAATGTATTTGTATGATCTGCTTATTCTAGCACCAAATAATAAGTATCTTCATGAAAATTGTGCTTTGCTCCGAACTCTGTGTTCGTTATTCTTTGTCTTAGTCTGCATAATTAAACAGATCCCTGAAAATATTCATTTAATTGCTGTTGCACTTGATTCTTTTTCCTGTTTTCACCGGTCCCAATGGTGTCTTGCAGACATAGTTTTGGTCCCTGTATACAAAGTATGACTTTCCATTAGAATGAACGGAAAAGGCTATTTATATTTGGGTAGCCTGTGGTTGCAGATTTCTACAAAACAGCACTGGAAAACAAAAGGCAGGTCACAAATCCCTTTCTCAAAGGCAAATATAGATCAGTTCCTACTTTTGATCCTGACAGAAAGCCAAACCTAGAATAAGAGAAGCCATATGCAGTGTTTGACAGAAAGTTGCCTACATAAGTAGGGATTTTCCCCAAATAATGAAATTAACTTTTTGATGGCTTTTGGTGGATTATGCAAATGTAATGGTGAGACTACAAAACTTTAAAAATGTTTTCAAAATACTTTGAGGTAATTTTTTAAAACAGAAGAAATAGCATGGTAAAAGGGCCACAGCCTTCATCCAGACTGATTAATGTAAAGCAGGCAGCTGTGGCGCTTAAAGATTCACCGGTTTTCCTACACTCAAGTGAAGCCGTAACTTGTTCCCAGATATTTTTATGCATGTCCAAAAGAAGAAAGATCTCTGACTAAATAGGGGAGAGCCTGTAAACTGCCCACCCTCATCCCCTTCCTGATCTTGATTTGTGATTGAAGATGATAAAAATGAGTGATCCTAGAGTTACTAATAGAAACCCCTTCTGACATACATCAGAGCAGTTCAAGAAGCTTGTTCTTAACATCTCCAGGCTGGGAAGAGTCCAGAGCTCTTCTCAAACAAGTGGTTCTCACCTGGGAACAATTTGCCCCCTAGGGAAGATTTGGCATGACTGGAGACATTTTTGATGGCCACAACTGGAGTCGGGGGAGGTGCTGCTGGCATCTAATAAGTAGAGGCCAGGAATGCTGCAAATGTCCTACAACTCACAGGACAGCCCCTGACAAGAAAGCATTATGGCCCAAAATATCAAGTGGAGAAGCTGAGAAACGCTGTTGTAGATCCATGTGCCCTGGATCAGCCCAATCTTGGAAGAAGGTCTTACTGATTCTGAGCTCAAAGGTCCTCAATGTAAGCAGCCATTTGGAGCCACATTCCCCCTGTTAGAGGGAAGCTGGAGCTATATTCATTGTTCTTCTTTGGCTTTTCTTGGCTCACCTGGAATGTTTGAAATTAAACAAAATGACATTTAGAATTTGCTTCCACCTCTAGGCCAAGCAGCATATTTGACAATGAATATAAAGAAAGATAAATTTCAAGAATAGCTTGGATATTTGAATTCTATTTCATAGTATACAACTATATGTACGAATTCCTGAACTGATATCTTTAATCAAAAAAACAATTACGTACCATATAACAAAGAATCAAAATACGTTTAAATTTTCCTCTATTTGAAAATATTTAATATATACATTTTAAAAACATCTGTGCAAAGTTGCCAACATTCTTTTCTTTAGGAAAAAAAATTCCAGGATGATGTGCTTCATTAAATTTGGTGTTAGAGTAATGGTGGAAACAGTTAGTGTTTGTGTATGTTTTTTGTCTGTCTGTCTGTAACAATCCTCTTAGCAAAATAGTAGGTTGGAAACTCTTTGTTGGTTCTCCAATTATTCATTTGAAGTTTTACTGGTACATGAAACCCAAAATTCTGGAATTGCTGTTCTAGTCTAGCCAACAACCAACTATTCACAACCAAATAGTAAGGGTCTTTGCTTAAGCAACATTACAAGTGAGGAATCTACTGGTTCCTGAGGAAGACTATATCCTATTTGGCAAGTCCTTTGGAAAGTTCTTGATGTTGAGGTGAAGCATAACATTTATAATCATCTCCTTGCAATTTCTTGGCTCTGGACTCTTGTTCTACCCTCTCGGCCACAGCAAACAAGCAGAGCCCCCTTCTACAGGACAGCAATAAGCAATTGTGGTTACCATACCCATCCTGAACATTGTGTTCTGTAAGCCAAGCATTTGCTGGTGCTGTGCAGGACGCAACTCGGAGTTCCTCTCACCATTCTTGTCATTGTCCTCTAAATAGCTCCCAGTTTCCATAAAATTGAGCAACATAAGTTTTGACTGAAGCAAGTCAAATAGTGCTATATTTTTTTGTTTTAGATATTTTGCTCATACTGTTCAGCTTTAGGACAAATCAGGTTTGTTGGCAGTCCTTAGTAGTACTGACACATGAGATTGTAGTCAAATCAAATCACAGATATTTAAACAAATTCTTCTTTTAACCCACATGCCCCGTACTGTGTATATATCCAGTTGGTGATGTTTCTATTTGGTTCACGGTTAGTGTTTTTTTTCATTCATCTCTCCCAAATTTCATCTTGTTATTGTCAGCACACTGTTTCACCCTACTGAGATTTTTAATATTCTTCTTACAAAATATTTCAAACATAAGGAAAATTAGAGAGACTAATATAATCAAAATCCATGTGCCCAAACCCAGATATAATAAATATTAACATTATACTACATTTTCTTTAGGTTATTATTATTTTTTTTAGAAAACCAGATATTAAATATAGTTGCAGCCCATGACAGCTCTGAATCCCATCCCCTTTTCTCTCTCCTCAGTAAAATGACTATCCTGAAGTCATCCCAGATTTATATACATAATCCTACATATGCAGATGGCTATAGACAATGTATGTATAAACCTTAAATACATCTTATCATAGAAAATGAATCATTCTATAACTTGGATTTTTAACTCAACTCTTACTTCTGACACTTATCCTTGGTGAAACATGAAGTACTAGTTCTTTCATTTTCCTTTGTCCATTTATCCATTCTCGTGTTTTCCCCATTCCAAATAATGCTAGTGTGAGCATCCTTAAACACATCATCTTATGTCCCTATATAATAGCCTCAGAAACCTGTGGGATGCCATCAAATATTCCACATATACATAACAGAAGGAGAGAAAAAGGCAGAAGGAAATTTGAAAAAGTAATGGCTGAACCCCCTTGTCTGATGAGAAACATTAATTTGCATATTGAGAAAGCTCAACAAACTTCAAGTAGGATAACCTCAAAGATATTCATACCCAGACACATCATGATCAAACACTTGAAGATAAAAAGGGACTCTTGGTATGGAACAATTATTGGGAAAACTGACATTTTTGGTTTAAATTTTTATTAAAAGTCTTAAACTTTGAAAGTTCAAATAGTCTACAAAAGGCAGCATATTAAAATGTCAAATTATTATGGATGTGTTACTAATAGGAAATTTTCTGTTTCTCACCCAGCCAGCCTTTGGACACCCTAGAAATATTGATTGAATCTGCCCAATTTGACTTTTATAATAAATGGAACAAGCTGGAACTGAACAATGTTGATTACAAAATCTTTTCATTCTTTGTGGTAAGTGATTCCTCCCCAGACCAGTCTTGGTCATAGTGCCAATACTCAGTCTTTAGGACATGTCTTTAGAACATGCATGTCCTAGAGAGCAAATAAGTCTCAGTCTTCTAAACAATTTGCCCCACTTATTTTTTTTTTTTTTTTTAAGATTTTATTTTTTCCTTTTTTCTCCCCAAAGCCCCCCGGTACATAGTTGTGTATTCTTCGTTGTGGGTTCCTCTAGTTGTGGCATGTGGGACACCGCCTCAGCGTGGTCCGACGAGCAGCGCCATGTCCGCGCCCAGGATTCGAACCAACGAAACACTGGGCTGCCTGCAGTGGAGCGCGCGAACTTAACCACTCGGCCACGGGGCCAGCCCCCAATTTGCCCCACTTATTGATGGTGAGAGACTTAACTTAAAGGGGCCTATAACAAAAGAGATATGAGGAAGGAGCCAGATAGTGTGAGAATAAATTACAACGTAATATAACACTTGGTTTCACCTGCTAGAAACAGTCACTGCAAAAGAGATAAATTATAAAGCTGAGAAAATCAGTTCATCCATGCACCAAAAACAAACCCCTCATGTCATTTATTTACTTAAAAATTGAACAAAATTTATTATGTGTATTATTTCTTGAAAAAACATGATGTCTTTGCAGATCTTCAATGTTGTACTTCCCTTTGTTTTTTTTAACAAATATCATAATTCCTACTCTTTTCAAATATATATTTGACCTCCTTTCAAATGTATTTTATTAGAACCCTCTTTTCAAATAGACTTTTTGAATTTTGCTAAGTTTTGATAAGGTCCACCTTCCCCACTCCTGGTGAGCATCAGGACATTTTATCTTCCCTATCTGAGTGTCAGGAGACCCTCCATCATTGCTCACAGGGCAAATCTTGAAGGGAGTTGTGGGTATACTTACACAGAGAAGTAAGCCTGTAATATGGAGGTGTTAAGAAATGGGGTTTGGTGCTTATTATCTCTCATGCTTCTATGGGTTGGCTTAGATCAGATGGGTGGTTTTTCTGTTCCACTTGGCATTGTCTGGGATCACTTATTTGGGGTTGGAATTTCCAAGTACAATGGAATATTTTTTAGCCTTAAAAAAAGAAGGAAATCCTGTAATATGCAACAATAATAGATGAACCTGGAGGACATTCTGATAAGTGAAATAAGCCATTTACAGAAGGACAAATATTGCATGATTCCAACTTGTGTGAGGTATCTACAGTAGTCAAATTCATGGAAATAAAGAAAAAAATTGTGGTTTCCAGGGTCTAGGGGGAGGAGGAAATGGGCAGTTGTTTACTAACAGGTGTAATATTTTAGTTATGAAAGGTGTATAAGTTTGAGAGATCTACTATACAACATTATACCTGTAGATAACAATATTATATTGTACACTTAAAACTACATTGAGAGTAGTTCTCACGTTAAGTGTTTTTAGCACTATAAAAGAAAAGAATAGAATCTTGAAAGCAGCAAGAGAGAAGGAAACCATCATGTACAGGAGAGCTTCAGTAAGATTAACAGCTTATTTCTCTCTGAAACTAGGGAGGCTAGAATGGAGTGAAATAACACATTCAAAGTGCTGAAAGAAATAGACTATCAACCAAGAATTCTATACTGAGAAAAACTATCCTTCAAAAATGAAGAAGAAATAAGACATGTCCAGATAAACAAAAACAGAAAATCTGTCACTAGCAGACTTTTCCTAGATCTATCAGAATAGATCATATGTTAGGCCACAAAACACATCTTAATAAATTTAAAAAAGACTGAAATCCTATCAAGCATCATTTCTGACCACAATCATATGAAACTAGAAATTAATTACAAGAATAAAAGTGGAAAATTCACAAATATGTGGATATTAAACAGCATGCTACCAAACAACCAATGAGTCAAAGAAGAACTCAAAAGAGAAATCAAAAACTACCCAGAAACAAATGAAAATGGAAATGCAACAGACCAAAATTTATGGGATGCAATAAAAGCAGTTCTATGGGGGAAGGTCATACCAATAAATTCCTACGTCAAGAAATAAGAAAAATCTCAAATAAACAATCTAACTTTATGCTTAAAGAACTAGAAAAGAAGAACAAATGAAACTGAAAGTTAGTGGAAGGAAGGAAATAACAAAAGTCAGAGGGAAAATAAATGAAATAGAGACTAAAAAAAACAACAATAAAAAAGGTCAATGATATTAAGAGCTGATGAAAAGATAGACAAAACTGACAACCCTTTAGGTAGACTCACCGAGAAAAATAGAGAGGACTCCAATAACTAAAACGAGAAATGAAAGAGGAGACATTACAACTGATACCACAGAAACATAAGGGATCATAAGAAACTTCTATGAACAATTATATGGCAACAAATTGGACAACCTAGAAGAAATGAATAAGTTCCTAGAAACATACAGCCTACCACAACTGAATCATGTAGAGATAGAAAGTCTGAACACACTGATTACTAGTAAGGAGATTGAATCTGTAATAAAAAATCTCCCAACAAACAAAAGTCCAGGACCAGATGGCTTCACTGGTGAATTCTAACAAACATTTAAAGCAGAATTAATACCAATCCTTCTCAAACTCTTCCAAAAAAAGAAGAGGAAGAAATACTTCCAAATTCATTTTCCTCTAAGATCAAGAACAAAACAAGGATGCCCACGGTTGCCACTTGTATTCAACATAGTATTGGAAGTCATAGCCAGAGCAATTAGGCAAGAAAAATAAACAAAAGGCATGGCATCCAAATTGGAAAGGAAGAAGTAAAACTGCCATGATATTGTATGTAGAAACTGTAACAATTCAATCAAAAAACTTAGAACTAATAAACAAAACTCAGTAAAGCTGCAGAAGACAAAAATCAATATATAAAAATCTGTTGCATTTCTATAAACTAACAACAAATTATGAAAGAGACATTAAGAAAACAATCCCATTTACAATTGCATCAAAAGAAGAAAATACCTAGGAAAAAATCTAACTAAAGTAGTCAAAGACTTGTACACAGAAAACTATAAGACCACGATGAAAGAAATTGAAGAAAACACAAATAAATGGAAAGACATTCTGTGCTCACGGATTAGAAGAATTAATATTGTTAAAACATCTGTACCGTTCAAAGAAATCTATAGATTCAATGCAATCTCTATCAAAATTCCAATGGCATTTTTCACAGAAATAGAATAAAGAATCCTAAAATTTGTATGGAACAACAAAAGACGCCAAATAGCAAAAACAATCTTGAGAAAGAAGAACAAATCTGGAGGTATCATACTTCCTGATTTCAAACTATTTATAAAGCTATAGTAATCAACACAGAATGATATTGGCATAAAAACAGAGACACAGATCAATGGAACAGAATGGCAACCCCAGAAATAAAGCCACACATAATATGGTCAATTAATTTACGACAAAATATCCAAGAATATACAATGGAGAAAGCACAGTCTCTTTAATAAATGGTGTTGGAAAAACTGGACAGTCACACACAAAAGAATCAAACTGGACCACTATCTGACACTGTTCACGAAAACTAACTCAAAGTGGATTAAAGACTTGAACATAAGACCTGAAACCATAAAACTCCTAGAAGAAAATATAAGCAGTAAGCTCCTTGACTTTGGTCTTGGAAGTACTTTTTTGTATTTGACACCAAAAGAAAAGGCAACAAAGGTAAAAATAAAGAAGTGGGACTACTTCAAACTAGAAAGCTTTGGCACAGCAAAGGAAACCATCAACAAAATGAAAAGGCAGCCTACTGAATGGGAGAAAATATTTGCAAGTCATATATCTGATAAGGGGTTAATATCCAAAATATATTTTAAAAAACTCATTCAATTCAATTGTAGAAATAACAAACAACCTGATTGAAAAATGGACAGAGGATCTGAATAGACATTTTTCTAAAGAAGACATACAGATGACTAACAGGTACATGAAAAGGTGCTCAGCATCCCTAATCATCAGGGACATGCAAAGCAAAACCAAATGAGATAACCACCTCACACCTGTTAGAATTTCTATAACAAAAAGACAAGAAATAACAAGTGTTTCCAAGAATATTGAGGAAAGGCAACCATGTGTACTGTTGGCGGAAATGTAAATTGGTGCAGCCACCATGGAAAACAGTGTGGAGGTTCCTCAAAAGTTAAAAATAGAACTACCATATGATCCAGCGTCTCCACTTCTGGGTATTTATTTAAAGGAGTCAAAAACACTAACTGGAAAAGATATCTGTATCCCTGTGTGTATTATTTACAATAGCCAAGATAGGGATGCAGCCCAAGTATCCATCAATGGATGAATGAATAAAAAAGTTGTGGTATATACATACAATGGAATATTATTCAGCCATAAAAAAGAAGGAAATCTTGCCATTTGAGACAATGTGGATGCACCTTGAGGGCATAGTGCTAAGTGAAATAAGACAGGGAGAGATAAACACCATGTGATCTTACTTGTATGTGGAATCTAAAAAAACTGCTCATAGATACAGAGAATAGACTGATGATTGCCAGATGTAGTAGGGGTTGGGGGGAGGAGTGTGAAATGGGAGTAGGTGGTCAAAACGTACAAACCTCTACTTATAAAACAAGTAAGTCATGGGGATGTAATGTATAGCGTGGTGACTGCTGTTAATAATACTATACTATATATTTGAAAGTTGCTAAGAAAGTAGATCTTAAAAGTTCTTATCACAAGAAAAAAATTTTGTAACTATGTATGGTGGTGGATGTTAACCAGACTTGTGGTGATTATTTTGCAATATATACAAATATTGAATCATTATGTTGCATACCTGAAACTAATATATTACTATATGTCAATTATATCTAAATAAAAACAATTTTAATAAAGAATAAATTGCAAAGCATTTAGAGAGAAAAAGTATAAAGGTAAAAACATAAATCAATTTGTTACAGAAACAGTAAATGTATATAAATATTTATTTATACAATTTTAGATATATAAATGTATCTAGAAACAAATTTCTACTAAATTAAGAAAAAAGAGATAAACCATGATTAAAATTAGAAATTGTAGCAAGAATAGAAAAACTGATTTGCTAATATAAATGATCAAAATTGACCTAAATGTGCAAAGCCCAAAAAACTAGAAAGGAATTTTTTTTTAAATATTAAAAGATTGCTTCACATAAAGGCTTTGATGCAAGATATTCTTATGCATGAATTCTTTCAAGGCTTCATGGAAGACAGTTTCCAGAATATTTTATTTCATTTTGTGAATTTTATGAACTGCTATGTTATATTCCATCTGTAATGCAAAAGGTTTAAAGTTTATGAAATCTAATAATATAAGACATCAAAACAATAAACCACATAAGAAAAACTGTATAATCATCTCAAGAGACACTGAAAAGGCAATTGATAAAAATCTCGTACCTATTCTTGCTTAATGCAACACTTCAGAGAAATTTCCATTCACAGAGGAGTCAGTAAGGATGGCCACTCTGATCATTATCTCTTGTTTTTTATAAGTTCTAGCCAATTACAATAAGAAACAAATCAGAAAGCATAGATTTAACAAAATAGAAAAAAATATAAACCATTCTTATTTCAACAATTCTCTGCTTACAAAACTCAAGAGAATTGACTGAAAGCTTACCAGAATTGAAGCATTACTTTGGTAAAGAATCTGAATAAAAAATGAAATATTCTCCAATGAATAATCATTCCTCTAACTTAAGGGAGGAAAAATAATAAAATAAAGGTGACTATAAATGACCTCAGTAAGAAATATACTAAGTGTAAATAAAACTAGAAAATTTTGCTAAAGAGTGAAAATTCATGTTAAATGATGATTGGAAAGACATCGTTTTTCTATAAAAAATTTTTAAGTTGAACTCCAAGATAAAAAATATACTTAAATTTGTCCGGAGTTGTAAACCTCTAGCTACTATGTGTTTTACAAACAGAACAAAAGGGAGTGAAAGGGATGTGCCTTGCACAATATTCAAATCTATTATGGAGTTACAATAACTAAAATAATATAAACTTAACTCCAAAATCAATCAACAGAAGAACATGATCCTGCCATATACAAGATTTTCATATATGATAAAAGAATCATCGCACAGTGAAGAAGAAATGGGTCATTCTATTTGAATAGAGTTGGAAAAAAATGAGTTGTAGAAAATAAATCAGGTCACACTGCAACCCCGAATAAATTTCGTATTAAAGGTTAAGTATCAAAAGAAAATAAACTAGAATAAAACATAGGAGAACATTTTGCAGTGGTTTTGCTACCAAGGCAGAGCCCAGATAGGTGGAATAAAGAGGAAATTTTCTGAGGACCACTGGAGGAATGCCCAGAAACTAACTGAGCTTGGGTTAGACAGGAAGAATTTTCCCACCCAATGCTCATCTTCCTATAAATGTGGACTTCCTACCACCTGCCCCAGAGTGCTGGACCTGCGTATATCAGTTTCCATGTGAATATCTCGTCTTCTTCCCAAAAACTCATTTAACAAGCCTTCCCAGAATACATAGGCCCTGCACGTCTACTATGGCGAGGGAAAGACAATCTCCTGCCATTCCTGTGGGACTGAACTAAGAATCTCAAAATGGGACATCAGGGAGGAAATATCCCTAACTTTATGAGAAATTTATTGTTTATGAATTTTCATAAACAACCTGGCATTTGAGCAACAAGACTTTAAATGAAAGATAAATTTTAAATTTATGGATGTGAGAGAAGGGCAGCCCATGATCAAGGAATAGCAATGAAAAACGGCAACGAATTGGGAAAGTTTGGGAACACAGAAGGGAAATGAAGAGACAGAATGGGCAACAAGATTAGTGAGTAAGTGTATTCTTTTGCTAGGGCTGCTGTAGCAAAGTACTACATACTGAGTGACTTCACAGAAATTTATCATCTCACTGTTCTGGAGGCTAGAAATCTGGAATCAAGGTGTCAGCAGGGCCGTGCTCCCTCTGGAGACACTGAGGAAAAATCTGTTCCAGGCCTTTCTCGTAGCTTCTGGTAGTTGCTTGGTTTGTGCCAGCATAACTCCAGTCTTCACAGGGCATCCTCACTCTTTGTGTGTCTGTTTCCCAATTTTCCCTCTTTATAAGGACACTAGTTATATTTTACCTTGATTACCTCTGTAAAGACCCTATTTCCAAATAAGGTCACATTCTGAGATACTGGGGGTTGGGTCTCCAACACATCTCCAATACATCTGGGGGTTGGGGAGAGGTAAGGAGACGACATCAACCTATTACAGTAAGCAATAGATCAAGAAGAGAATTATTTAATGGGCTAGTGGAGTGAAGTACTGCTTAGTAACATCCTAGGTGACAAGATGAGTTAAATGATTTTCGCTCAGGGAACAAATGAAAATGAGAGGAAGACAAATCTAGTTATCAAGAGCAAAAGAATTAAATGCAGTTAACAGATTCAGAATAATTTAGGCTGTTGCAATTTACATATGCATTGTTATTTCTTATGGAAATTGGGAATTTGTAGTTCAGGTCATGGAAGAACTACACCAAAACACAGATTTGAGCAAAAAGAATCCTGGAGCTACCAAGAATAGTTGAGCCAACAGCCTATAAAAATGGACCATAACAAAGAAATCTGCTGGAGGATATAGAGTCCCGGGAATTTTGCATGCCCTAACAATGAGCAGCAGATGGTACGAAGTCCAAAGAACATTGGTAAATAAAATAGCCAATGGTTTCCATCAGTTGAAAAACTGGAATGTTAACTCCAAATCCTATGTAAACCAGTTTCCAAAGAAAAAATTTCTTCTTTTTAAGTGAAAACATATTTACATTTTGATGGCACATTTCTTCTAAGGCTTTCAAAGCATTTCTATGTGTAGGTTTTTCTGCTTTCTGAGTCACCCAGGGCAATTCACTTTCAAGTTGGTATTGTATTGTTGTTTTCATTATAAACACAGAGTGTGTATTTCAGGTACACTGTAGTTTCTGGGGTAGGGGGAGCAGTAACCACCATTTATAACAATGTCTTTATATGCACATCAATATAAGTTACGACTAAGTTGCAAACTACATACATATGAGCAAACTAGGAAGTAACAGACTCATAAGTGTATCACCATAAAAAAACACCCAGTTCTATACTGGTTAAAGCCTTTCCCAGAATGTAAAGGTTGGCACAAATCTATGAATTATAACAGATAATGCAAAAATGAATCTAACCGATAGGTGTACATTAACACTACAATGAAATCACCCTTCACATGGATTATGTTCTAAATTAAATGCCTAAGGAGAAAACTGCATGTTGTCAAAATTATCCTCTATAACCCATTAAATCACCATAAACTACACTATGTGATCTTGTGTACTCTCTCTAACATGGGATTGAATTTCTGTTTTATTTTTTTGTTTTTTTGGTGGGCACCAAATAAAGCAATTAACTAATATAAAGTCAATACTGTAATAAAGAAACAATAGATAATTTTTTTATATTGAAAACATGTAGTTGAATTTTTATAAGTAAGATGTGAATATGACAGCTCCACTTTCATGACTAGGATTCGCTCCATGTTTAGTCAAATTAATAAAATATCCTTGGACACAAAAAGCAAAAATAAACAAGTGGGACTACATCAAACTAAAAAGGTTCTACACAGCAAAGCAAACCATCAACCAAATGAAAAGACAACTTACCAAATAGGAGAAAATATTTGTAAATCACATATCTGATAAGGGGTTAATATCCAAAATATATAAAAAACTCATACTATGCAATAGCAAAAAAATCCTGATTAAAAAATGGGCAGAGGATCTGAATAGACATTTTTCCAAAGAAGACATACAGCTGGCTAGCAGGTACATGAAAAAGTGCTCAACATCCCTAATCACCAGGGACATGCAAATTAAAACGACAATGAGATATCACGTCATACCGTTAGAATGGCTGTTATCAAAAAGACAAGAGATAACAAATGTGGCAAGGATGTGGAGAAAAGGGTGCACAACTATTGTGTACTTTTGTGGGAAAGTAAACTGGTGCAGCTACTATAGAAAACAGTATGGAGTTTCCCCCAAAAATTAAAAATAGAACTACCATATGATCCAGCAACTCCACTTCTGAGTTTTGAAGGAGTCAAAAACACTAACTCGAAAATATATCTGCACCTCCCCCATTTTCATTGCAGCATTATTTACAATAGACCAGATATGGAAGCAACCTCAGTATCCATCAATGGATGAACAGATAAAGAAGTTGTGGTATATATAGATAGATAGATAGATAGAATATTATTTGGCCATAAAAAAGAAGGAAATCCTGGCATTTGTGACTAAATAGATGGAACTTGAGGGCATTATGCTAAGTGAAATAAGACAGAAAAAGACAAACACCATATGATCTCACTTATATGTGAAATAAAAAAACAGAACTCATAAATATAGTGAACAGATTGATGGTTGCCACCGGGGAGGGGGGGGGGCAGTGAAATGGGAGTAGGTGGTCAAAAGGTACAAACTTCAGTTTATAAAAGAAATGTCATAGGATGGAATGTACAGTATGGTGATTACAGTTAACACTACTGTATTATATTATTAATAATAGTTACTAATACTGTGTTGTATTATTAATAATAGTTAATAATATTGTATTGTATATTTGAAAGCTGCTAACAGCATAGATCTTGAAAGTTCTCATCACAAGAAAAAAAATTTGTAACTGTGTGCTGATGGATGTTAACCAGACTTATTTTGGTGACTATTTCACAAAATATACAGGTATCAAAGCATTTTGTTGCACACCTAAAACTAACATAATGTTACATGTCAATTATATCTCAAAAAAATTTAAAATATAAAATATCTTTAGACCCTGACTTATCACTTTTCTCTCACTTACTCTCCCTCTTATTTTCATTGTCTCTTGGTCTCTCATTATTTCCAACTCTTTATTTCTCTATCTCTTGGATGCCACAGGTCCTATAAGGCAGGTGCTGATTCCCGTGGAGCATAATGGGAAGAACGCAGTATTGCAAGCTGTGTCAGCCTTAACTAGACTCTGCCACTTACGAGTTGTGAGGTGATGGTCACTAAACCTTTCTGATCAATAGCATAAAGTCAGAGTTGGTACCTAATTCATATGGTTTGGGAAGAATAAATATTTAACTTACAGACTTTATGTACAGACAAACAGGTAGATATAATATACGTATTATACATATGTAAAATGGCACCCATTCTGCAGATACAACTGAGGCTTAGAGAAATTAAGCTCACAATTATAATGATATGAAATTGTGATTGATTATTCTAATACAAGATTTTATGACTTCAGAGCCAGAGTTCTTTACCACTCTATATCCATAACACAGACATAAATACAACAGAACCTTCCTCAAGTTTTCACTACTGCACTCAGACCTAAACACATTCCTCTAACAACTGGGAAATCCAAGCTCTTCTCTTTTCTGCTTCCTGATACCTACTTGTGAAGATTCTATGCCTAAATTACCACATTCTGCAAATTCCCCCAGCTACTTCAACGGGATGTAGGTCATAGAAAATATGTATGAAAGAGCTAAAGTACACCATAGGCTGAATGGAGAGACATTCAACTTAAATGCACCAACTAGAACAAATGAACTATTTGCTCCACATTTATCTCATAAAACTGTTAAGACAATCTTTTATAAATCACCTTAATATCCCTACTAAAGGGCTTTATTAATTATTATATATGTTTTCTTAAACATTATCTTGTTTTAATAAAATAAATATAGCAAAAGAAAGTCATGAAAATCAGAACAAAACTTAAGCAATGTTCTCAGTAATATTAAGCACAGACATAAACAATAAATGCATGCAAAAAATCAATTTAGATAGAAAGACAACAGAAGTTCTGAATTAAGTAAAAGGAATAAAAGTTTAAATGTGCCATTTCCTTTCATTCCAACTAGCTTAGTTTTGCTTATAATAATCTTTTAGGTTATATACAGAATTCTTCTAGGGTGCAGATGCTTTCTGAATTTAGCAGTTTCACTCTTTGGCCCTGGTAAATACATAGCAAAAAAGCATGAAATTACTGACAAATATTAAGGCTCCAGACGACTCTGAATTAGTAACAACTGATGCCCCATTTGTTAACAGGCTTCAGGATTTGTCCTTAGTCCAGATATTACAAATTCAAAACATCAAAAATAATCACTAAATTACATATTTATGGGTTTTTTTTCTGATCTAAACGGGAATATGCACGCTATTGTGGAAAAATTCTACATTAAAAATATGACAGGAACAGTAAAATCTTCCATAATCCCCCTTGAGATAACCTCTATTTCATCTTAAACAATGTAAAGTACCATGGTAAAAAATAACTAAGCAAATAACTGATTTAATTTGTTTTGAAATAATTTACAGTAACTCAAATCTTAGAAAAGTCTACTTTGGAAAATATTTGTCTAGATTGTCAGTTAAAATGTAGGGACACATTCTTCATCCATTCAACAAATACTGATTCTTCATTCAAGAACTATCCATTCAAAATATACTGATTAAACATTTGTTAAATTTAAGACACTATTCTAGGTGATGGGAATGAACCAAACAAATATAAATTTCTTCTGCCCTCATAGCAATGACATTCTCGTTAAGGCAGGAGGAGGGAAAATATTAAACATTTTTAAAATATGGGATTTTAAAAGGTAATAAGTGCTTTGGAGAAAAATAAAGCAGAGAAGAGAAAAAGAGACTGCCAAGGGGTAAACAGTCTTGTCATTTTAAATAGGGTGGTCAGAGAAGGCTTCACTGATAAGATGACAGTTGTGTAGAGCTGAAGGAGACGAAAAGCTGTGCCCACATCGGGGAAACAGAGTTTCAGGCATTTCTCACATGCCCTTAGTCACTGCCCCATCAAAGAAAAAATCAAAAGATATTTTAGCAATAATTGTTGGTTTTCCCTGAGGCAACTTAGAACTAAAATCACTGCTTCACTGTTTTTTTGCAAAGGCTTAACTTTACCTGTTCATTCTATCCCAATACTCAATCCTTTGTCAGTCATTTTATTCCTTTTAGAAATTCAGCAGAACATGTGAGCAATCATAGACAATTCAGCTTTATTGAAATTCCAGCTAAAATAGTTGATTTTCATACTTTTAGACTATGAGGAGAATTTCAAGGTAAGTGTGTTGATATACTGTAATTGACACTCAATGTCATGTTGAAGGGACAATAAAAATAGTGGGGACTGTAATGAGCTGGAGAGGACATGTTCCATCAAGTGTTCAGTCACTACTTAGTTTTAATCAATTATTTCCACTCAGGATTTTTTAAAGAAAAGAAACACATAAATAGATATACAGATTTATGTATGATATACTCTCATTTTTGAATGATGGCAATTTAAATTTAAAAATTAAACTTCATATGTTGGTCATAAAAGGTCAGATTTAGCTCTCATGTTTCCACTTGAGAACCTCTAGCACGGATTTAGGAGCATGCGTCATGAGTAAAAATACATCTTCCTTGACTCCCACCCCCCTGATCTTCACCTAGCCAGACCGTATAAAGACTCTTTGGATTTTAGGGAGGTGGATCTGTACAGAGACGAGCTAACACGGAGAATTTCAAATGGACCCCAGATAGATTTGTGGGATCAGAAACTGAAAATGGTATACTGCTCACTTTCCAGATAAAGACTTTGAAAGATCACAAGACCATCATCATCAAACAAGGGAAGAGGGCAAACTCCACAAAGACTTCCATTCATGGGACTAAGCCTGTATTGTCCCACTCTCATCGTCCATGGAGAGGTGTGCCAGAATCGCTCACGGCTAGACGTACTATGGACTGTGCTCCTAGAAAGAGACCTCGATTCCTGCAACCACATGCATTTATAAAGGGATTGGACGGGAGCTGAGGTGCCATCCTATCTGGTTTTGCTGGCAAGAGAAACATTCTATTCTCTAATGCAAATTGCCTGCAGGTGTTGCGTGTGAGGGACCTGTTGAAGAAATCACTGCTAGCTTATAAGAAAGAGAGATCATCTGGAGGAGATACAGGTTTGCCTCTCCTTAGTCTGCATCCTGATACAGAGGCTCATTAAATTTAGGTCCTCCCAGCAAGGGGATGTACAATATTTTGGCCAACTTTTTGACAGGTTTTCACTCTTGGACAGTTGGGACAGTTCTAAGAAGCCTTTTGGGGCTACCTACCCATATATAAACACAAAAGGAGAAAAAGTTACATTTACTTTAACTCCTAACCTTCCTGGGGTCATCATGTCTTCAGCCTTGAGGATAAGCCAGATTGTTTGTCCTTTTTCTGGAGCAATGAGCTCTCCAGGAATTGTCATCATTATTTCAGAATAAGGGTAACCCCAGAAGCAGAGATGAGTAGCATCAAAGCAGAGATGATTTGAGAGCATCCCTTGTAATCAGTGTGACTATCAGGTGCCATCCAGTGGAAAAGAGCATCCAAATTTATGTCCATCTCATTGCCTTCAATCAAGGTCCAGGTAGTGCCAATTTGTTCCCATAGGGGGCACTCGTTGTGAGTGTGCCCTAAATAATCTGATCTTAGATGACCCCTGCCTAACCATACAACTTGGTCATTATTAATGGTCAAGAGTATGTAAAAATAACACAGCTTAGATTTCAGCCCATTGCAAAAGAACAGATCATACAGGGAGCTGAGGAGTAATTTGTTCAACTGAATAGCGTGCAAGTTCTCTAGGTAAGAAGCAGAGAAACACAGCAGCATCTACCATTGTCTGCCATGAATACCTTTTAAAGTTTTATTCAACCTTTTATTACGCTTTTTCCTTTTCCCTCTTAGCTTTTCCCGATTTTTCTTTTCCCTCATTTCCTTTTTTACGTCTTCATATTTTTTTTCCTTTCTTTTCTTTTCTCTTGCTGATGCCTAAGACTTATCCTTGGACTGGGTATCAGGGGGCCTGGACTCTAAGTTTGAGCTCTGTCAAAAATTGAGTGGCCTTCGGAAAGTCTCTTGATCTCTCCATGGCTCGATGTCTTCATCTGTATGGTTGTAGGGAGGATAAAGTGGGGAGGAGAGGAATTAGAGGGGATTTTGAAGTGTATGGTATAATGGAGGGCTGTAGTGTATAAGCAAAGCACATGGGTTTAAATCCACGCTCCTCTACCTACTACTGGTATAACTTTGGGAAACTCACACAATCTTGCTAATTCTCAGTCTCCTAGTAACAAAGGGGAGTAATGATAGCACCTAGGCTGACAGGATTACTATGATGATCATATAGATAAGGCACTTACAATGCGTGTCACATACTAAGTTTCTAATAGATGATAGCCATTATTTTTATTTTTACTAAGCATATGAATATACATTATTATTAATTTGTTTGGCCTTTCTGATTTTATTCATAGCTAAAATTATTAATGATACTTTTCTTGGTTCCTTCATTGACTAACTTTGGGAAAAACCACATAATACTAGAGTATTATTTTTCATTCACTTGCAAGATACCATTTTGCCTAATCACCATACAACCAATGGCTCCTTTCTTTGGCAATAAGAATGCTCCCTCTAAAATTAGTGTCCTCTTATCCTCCCTTTATCTGATTAGCTTTCTGCTTCTTTAGAAATCTCATCAACTTGCAAGAACATGCATAATCGAGATGTATTTGATATGTAATCTTTCACAAATATTTAGTATGCTCCCATAGCATCAATAAAGTGAGTGGCAGAGTAGACTAACTAAAGCACTAGAGTGTCATTTCTGTCTGTCTAAACTGCAGGTGAAGAGCTAAAGGTAAGTAGCCATGAAAAAAGGAAGGAGAAAGAAGAAACGTTAAGCATAGGGTCAAGCACAACATATACAGTCGGGAGAAAAAAGTAGACAAATGAAAGTTGTGGTAGGAAGAATAATAACTCCACAAAGATATCTATGTCCCGGCTCTCTGAACCTGTGAGTCTGTTACCTTGCATGTCAAAAAGGGCTTTGCAGATGTGATTGAGTTAAGGATCTTGAGATGGGGTGATTATTCTGTGTAATACAGGTGGACTCAATGTAATCACAAAGGTCTTTATAAGTAAACGAGGAAGACAAGGCAGTGAGTGTCTGAGGGATGCAGCCTGAAAAGAACTCAATAAGCTATTTCTGTTTTGAAGATGAAAGGAACATGAGCATCCTCTAGACGTTGGAAATGGCAAGGAAATTGGTCCTCTCCTAGAGCCTCCAGAAGGAATGCAGCCATGCGGATACCATGATTTCAGCCCAGTGAGTCCCACTCCAGACTTCTCACCTATAGAACTGCAAGGTAACAAATTTTTGCTGTTTTGCAACCAAGTTTATGGTAATTTGTTATAGCAGGAAATATAAACTAATATTGAAAAGGTATTCAGTAACTACAGTGACACTTGGATGGCAGCCAATTCAACAAGAAAAGTCATCATCGATGTTGTAGGAGGCAGTTTCATGTATTTACTATTCACTAACCTCAATCCGCTGTGTTGGGGTCCCAGCAGCAACAATGTTTCTATTATTTTACTACCATCCTTATTTGTTGGAAGAAGAAACGAACACCTGACCAAAGATGGGCCACTCAGGATCCATTTCCCAGAAACAAGAGATGTAGTCTCTCTTTGCAACTGGCATTGTAACATATGCACTTGAGCACCATCAGTGATCATTTTCTTCCCGCCACAGGTGCTCATAACAAAGAAAGCCAGTCTGTCAAGAGAGAAGAATACAATAGCCCTGCAGACAAAGAAAAAAATATATATATGTATATATATGTACACATACATATATATACATATGCATACATACATGTACAAAACGTGTGTGTGTGCATATGTATATATAATAAAGTAGAGCAAGAGTACTCCCCAGGCTCCCTATCACCTTCTAGTTCCTGGCTCAAACCCATTCCAAGGCCAGGTTGCATTCCTGCCTTCACTTCCATGGAAGAATTGTCATCTTGAATAGTTGGCTAAATCAACTTTAGGTGGTCTCTTTTAGTTAGAATGCAAAGAGTCCTAAATAATGCAGACAAAGGAAAAAAGGACAAGAGATAGATTGAGACTTGTATCTAAAAACTACAAGCTGGTGAACTATAGTTAACTCACTGTGTAAGAAAGGATTGATGACCTGGATAGAAAAGTATGTGACAAGGTGTTATATTTAAATTTTTTAATAAACCACAAAGGTAAAAAATAAAATTTACAAAGGTGAAATTCCGGATGAAAATACAGAACTTACAAAATAATAGTCAAAAATCTAGTCCATGATGCTTTGGATACCATGGCCAGATGAAGAATATAAAAGGAGATCAGAGTAGAAAGGAGATATGATGTGGAAGAGATCATTTTTGTGAAGAAGAGTTTTGGAGAGTGCCACATAATGCCAGAAGACTGACTCCCTAAGGGGGAAGGTAGTGGAAACTTGTCCCTCACCTCAAGCTCTGGTGGGGAGGGATTCTAATCGGACTCTACAGAGAGCTTAATCTGTGACCCCTGAAGTTGGGAGCATAGCAAACTAGGGTGCTGGTGGGTACAGAAAATGGAGGAATATTTGGCAATGGGCTGGAGAGTATTCTATGTGTAGAGAAAACTAGAAGATGTAAGACCAACTGACTTAGTGCTTTGGTGGTAGAGCTGAGATGGTTGTCTTATCCCTGATGTTAGCTGTATCCCCAGAGTTTGTTGGGGCAAGGAATGTGTGAGAGTTTCCCATGTGCTATAAGTGGAAGAGGGGTCACCTTAAGTCTTGTTCTAGAAGGGGCAGAGATCCTGCAGCAAGAAGCTAGAGATGGAAGCAAGTTCCTAAAGGCTATAGAAGGAGGCTCAAGTCACTAATCAGAGGAGACAATCAATCCATCTCCTGGGTCAAGGGAACAGCAAAGTCAGAGGTCCCCCACTTTGGGATTCTCAAAAGAGCCAACGGAAGGAACGACGGGAGAAAGAGTGGGTTTTAACCATGACAAGCCCAGAGGGCACAAAGCCATCCAGCCAACACTTGTGTCCCATTATGTCTCCTCTCTCCCCATGCCTCATGACTGATAGGGTAGAGAACATCCACTGGGGATTAGAATAAGAAAGACTATAGGCCATCACTACACCCCAGACCTTAGCTGGGGGAAGGTGAGAAAACATGTCTCTGAATAAAGATTGCAGTGTTAATTAATAGCTTAGATGCTTTTACAGGCCAGCTCGGTGGTGCAGCGGTTAAATTCACACATTCCGCTTCTCTGCTCGGGGTCCCAGGGTTCACCAGTTCGGATGCGGACATGGCACCGCTTGGCACGCCATTCTGTGGTAGGTGTTCCACATATAAAGTCAAGGAAGATGGGCATGGATGTTAGCTCAGGGCCAGGCTTCCTCAGCAGAAAAAGAGGAGGACTGGCAGTAGTTAGCTCAAGGCTAATCTTCCTCAAAAAAAAAAAAAAAAAAAAAAGAGCTTAGATGCTTTTAATTTTTGTTGAATTGTGACTGTTTTGTGACATCAACTGACTCCGGGGCAGTCTTTTACTTCAATAACTCTATCAAGTAGCTGAGGAAAGTCTCCCCGACCCCACTGAATACAGTTGAAAGGGGAATTGAGAGACAAAGCTTTGATCAAATCCCATGAGTCATGCATTCAATTTATCAGCTACACATACCTACTATACATATGTAATCATTATAAATGGTGTGGTTTTCACATTTTAAGACATCTGCAAATAATTGGGCATGCTTAATTTAAAAGCTATAGTAAATTTAATCATACCCATACATTTAGTATGTGATAAGTTCTCAGTAAGAAATAGGTGGTTGTAAGTTGAATAGAGACACTAGCAGATGCAACTGATGCATCTCTCCATGACCCCTGGAACCACACCAAAGGTCTCCTCCAGGTGAGGTAGAGAAGTTCCTTGCAGGTTAACAGCTCCTCTCTCACAGTGATACTATAGTGTCTAGTGATATAGAGATAATTATCAGAAAAATGTAAACAGGGGCCGGCTCCGTGGCCGAGTCGTTAAGTTCAGACACTCCGCTGCGGAGGCCCAGGGTTCAGATCCTGGGTGCGGACACGGCACTGCTCGTCAGGCCACGTTGAGGCGGCATCCCACATCCCACAACTAGAAGGACCTGCAACTAAGATATACAACTGTGTCAAAGGGGGGTTTGGGTAGATAAAGCAGAAAAAAAAAAAAAAAAGATTGGCAACAGTTGTTAGCCCAGGTGCCAATCTTTAGAAAAAAGAAAGAAAGAAAGAAAGAAAAGTGTAAACACAAATTGTTTTAAAAGATAAAACGGTTCCCTGTTGGGAACAGGAGGGGAGTAGGGAAGAGAAAGGCAGGTAATTACCGCTTTATTTATAGACTCCTGTCTCCTTTTTTTATTGATTAAAATGTTTATGTATAACGTACTTCTCCAAAAGAAGGATGTACAAGATACCATTATTAAGTTACAACTACTAGGTGCAGACAAATATTACATACATACCCAATTTTTTTTTTTAGATTGACACCTGAGCTAACAACTGTTGCCAATCTTCTTCTTTTTCTTTAATTGCTTTTCCTCCCCAAATCCCCCCAGTACATAGCTGTGCATTTTTTAGTTGTGGGTCCTTCTAGTTGTGGCATGTGGGATGCTGCCTCAGCATGGCCTGATGAGCGGTGCCATGTCCGTGCCCAGGATCCAAACAGGAGAAACCCTGGGCCACCGAAGTGGAGCGCATGAACTTAACCTCTCGGCCATGGGGCCAGCTGCAACATATCCAATTTTAATAAAACTAAATGCACACACACAGCATAAAATTTTGGAACTTCCCTTAAAATAAGCCAATTTCTTTGGCTGTAATTTGACCAACTATTATGCTCCAGAGGTGACAGGACAGATGTCATCTTGTGAAGGAGAAAGAAGTCTCTTCCAAGCTGAGATAATTGTGGAAAGAGGAAAAGATTTAGCAGTGTGGAATGGTCAAGACCTCCTCCCCGTTTTAAGCCAGACTTTTAGGCTGGGGCAGGAGGCGTGTTTGATGCGGTAAGGGGAAAACTGTAAGTGGGAGAGCTTTTGCCTGGTTTCCTATTTTGGCCTGTGAGAAGAGACACACCTGGAGAGGCCAGCATCCAATAAACACAATGGAATGGTGCAATGGAGGAGAAGTGGGGCCTGAGCTTGTCTTCGTAGAACTTCTGCCAGCTGCCCTTATATGATGCAGAGGGGTCTCCAAAGTTTATATGTGTCCTGTGGAGGGAGGACAGGCCTTCACTGGTTCCTTCTGGGAAGCAGGACTAGGAGGGGAAGACAGGACAAGAGAGGACAGGGCAGGGGAGAGAAGGGGAGTTCAGGGGAAAGGAGGGAAGAGCAGGGGAGGGGAGAAAAGAGGAGAAGCAGTGACCACATCTTTTAATACGCTCTCCAGCCATAGGCTTCAGCAGTAATGCCATCAGGTCAAGCAGTGACCTAGTGGACAAGAGGCACCATGAAACAGCCCAACAAGGCTTTGAAAACAACCCTGGGACTTTCATGCAGATCTGAAACCTTCGCTACTGCTCCCCACCACTCCCCACCAACCCAGACTGCCCTAAAGGCCAAGTGGTCAATTTGGGAAGGAGAAGGGGTAAGGATGGAATCTGAAAAACTGAGCATTTACTTGAGAAGAGCTCTGGTCTACAAAAAGAGACTTACAGCAACTGTTAGAATTTTACAAAATACACCCTGAGAAGGTTAAAAAAAAAACCAAAACATATATTGTAACTGTGAGAAATGAGTTCAAACATGAAATCTGATAGATCGTGAAATTACAATGTAAGTTGTGAAACACTAATTTTCCCTCTGAGACTAAAATGTACTCAGGTTTTTGCTAGGATACAATTGAGAATGAAGAGGATGGAAAGCTATCCTATGGAAAGACCCCCACCCCCCAACCGCCCCCGGACCTGCCAGCCTTCTCCACAACCATCCTGTCCCATTTCTGTGTCGGCAACAGATCATGCATGCATATCAGAGTCCGCCAATGCGAAACCAATTAATCAAAAGCACATAAGGTTTGCATTGGCTAATTAATTTAAAAACAAACATAAATCTTAAGAGCATATTCCGCATAACAGCAGGAGAGGGTGGAATGGACCATGTTACCACAGCCCCAGCACCAGCTCTCTAACACTTCCAATGGCCTTGCCCTCTCTAATGGAAGATGACCAGGTTTTATTTTAAAACTGTTGTTTTATACTTGATAGCAAAACAATGACTTGAAAACTAAAATATGCAATAAGTCAACAAGCCGTTGCTACAATGCCAAGCTTTCTTTGTACAGCCATTTTTTGTCCTGTTTTTTTCTCACTAAATTGAATGAATTGAAGATGGTTTCAGCACCATAGATAAAACCTGAGTTGAATTAAGATGATAAAGCTTGTTCCTCCCCTCATTAGAGGTGCCACCACAGAGGGGCATACAGGCGATAATGAGCCACAAGCGATTTTCCAGCAGGTTGTAAAGTTGGACCTAGAGGCAGCTTTGCTGGCAAGAGAAGTCATCTCTGTGGCATGACATATTAAAAAGAGCATAGACTTTGCAGACAAATAGATCTTGGTTAATTTTTTTATTTTGTTCCCTCCTTGGTGAAATAAAATTAATAATATTAAATGAATTAGACGCAAGCAACAGACACTGACTCTAGCTGATTTTACAAAGAAAAACAAAAGACGTTATTTAAAGGGTAGTAGGTGGTTCACAGGATCTCCAGGAAGACCAGAAAAACCAGGCTCAGAGTCTGACCAACTCCACAGTAGCCACCACT
The DNA here is from genome assembly GCF_041296265.1 of Equus caballus. Lineage (NCBI taxonomy): Eukaryota > Metazoa > Chordata > Mammalia > Perissodactyla > Equidae > Equus > Equus caballus. Next base: position 66,854,367 of record NC_091692.1, on the reverse strand, counting down.
GGCCAATGTCTCAGCTTGCCTCTAGGATGCCATGGCCATCCCTGGAAAATGGACTTCTCTTTCTATCCCCACTGCTTCCATCAGTCAAAAGCATATAATTTTTTTATGGCCTCAGCTTCATCAGGACACCTTCTTCCCAAAGTCTGGGGTCAATGCGCCCACATCTTTGCTATGAGGGAAGCTGAGAAAATGAAGTGGAAGATAGCCTCTGCTCATCGGTCAACTACGAACACTTCTTTTGAAGACTTGTAATAAGGCCAAATTATATAGACAGGTATAAATTCCACCAAGCAAGAGACCGTGACTCATAATTCAAGGCTGGCACATAATGGATGGTCAATGAGAGCTGTCAGAGTAATAAATTTTTTTAAAGCAAGGAATAGATGGACAATATGGGTAAAGACTCACACTGTGTGGCACATAAAAGACAAATCATGAATGTATTTTCTTCTTTCTGTCTTATGACACTCACTTCTCTGCAAACTATATTATATAAATTCTTTTTGTTTGGCAATTGGAGAGTGAGTTCTTTGATTTACGGATTGGTATATTTAAAGGATAATTATAAATTATATGAATTGTCAATTTTTAAAATAATTAGAATGTAATACATGCAGTTATTACCAAAGCATTTTGAATTCAATGAACCCTTTTTTTAGATTTAGAAGCCTCTTCAGTATTACCCACTAGGCATTGTTTGTTATATCTTTAATTAATATTCTAATAATGGAAGTAAATGCCACATAATAAAGACTTCTTAATTTTAGATTGCCTGCTAAAACAACTTTTAAACATACACCTTTTTTAGCAATTATGATTAAGAAATTCATATTAACACTCTAAAAAGCATTAACATAAATGATCTTTCATTTTTTTAAAGTAGTATTTCAGTTTCAGTAGAAAGCAGTGCTGTTTTCAAAAATGCAAAGTAGTTTTTAATTGGCTCATTTAGCTTTCATTTGTGCTACGAAATGTTCATGTCCTCTGCAAATTATTTGCTTTACTTATGAAGGGATCATTATCACAGACCAAATTCTCACCCTATTCAATCATCAGAATTCAATAATTTTTTTATAAAGATGTTATCATTTTCTAGGCAAGGCACTGAAAAAGTTGAGGGGAAGGTAATTTACCGTAGGAACTCCGAATAATCTTATCTTTCTACCTCTGAAATTTGGGGGTTTACAAAATGACAAAATAAATACAAAAGTAATTCAAGATGTTCTGAACCATGGAAAATCAGAGTTAAACAGACCATGCAGCAAAGCTGTTTACACAGCATAGCATTTTTGGCCATCTGGCTCATCTTTAAACTAGACCAGCAAAATGAAGCACACCAGCAGAAGGACCAAAGCCACGGACAGCGAAGCCAGCTCTCACCTCAGCTCTATGTGGTGGCCCCATGGCGAGAAATAACATTAAATCAAACGTTTCAAGAACGTACTGTCTCCACAATGAAACTTTATTTTTAAAAAATATTACACACATACTATACCCTAAAGGAAAATGCAATAAACAAAATCAGCATGAAAATCATTGTAATCCTACCACATAAGTAAACACTGTCAACATTTCAGTGTAGTTCCCTCTAATTGTATGTGTGTATACACGTATGTGTGTTTAGGTGTATGTATAGATATACATAAAAATAAAATTATACTGCATAACTTCATTTCCTCACCTAATAATATTTCTGGCCTCACAGTATTCCATTGCATGGATCTACAAAATTATTTTCCCAGTCCTCTTCTTGGGTATTCAGGTTAGTTCTAATTCTTTCAGTGTAAATGGGACTACGATGAACATACTATAATAAAGTCTGACAATTTTTGATGACTGATTTCAAATCCCACCCCTCCTCCTCCCCTTCTTGCCCCATATCTGGGCAAACTGATAAGAAAACCTCTGGCACCAGCAAGGAAGTTCAAACTATACGAACCCCACAGGAACCCTCATTATAGCTCCAACCACAATAAAAACCAAAGCCACTGTCCCTCTTTGTGTTCAAGTCATTCTGGATGGTCCCATTATCCGAGTAATAAACCTTTTTCCTATCCTCTTGGTGCATGTGTGACATCATCATTCTCAACATCCAAATGAAATTTGAGCTAGTGGTTGATCCCACCACCCACAGGGCCACCACAATACAACTGGTGCTGTAAGTGGAATGGTCTAGGTAATGACCACCACCACTTGGGGAACTTTGTTCCTTGCATTTGGCTTGCTAACTGGATCATCTTCATGCAGCAAGCTTGGGCTTTGAGCACCATCTGTCACCTATTGTGAGATTTGAGTTGTGTTGCACCTGATGGTAAGCTTGCGTTTTGAGCTGCCCTACACTCTGTAGCATTTGTAGAGTCCTACCAAGACTCCATTATAGATTTAACCTACCTAAGTCACAAATTTCAATAATTGACATTAGCAGACAGGAGTATAGGATTGGGGCTCCTCTTAAAGTGGACCTGGGTTGTGTGTCTTGGCCAAGACCTACCCGTGTGACTCAGATTTAACTATGTGTCTTAATTCCAGCATAATCTGTAAGTGATGGTAGGCCCATTCATGCTGTCACTTATAAAGTGGCCCACTTTAAATTGTGTCCTCTACGAAAAACAGCTCTAGAATTGATCCAAATTGCTACACAACAGGCAATCTCATTGGTGTCCCCAGAGACTCTGTCACTGTTAAGGCTTTAGCAACCTCCTGTCATGCCACCTGGAGTTGCTGGATCATCCCTGATGGCCATAGTTGTCCATGTGCTTCTAGTACAAGAAACTGCCCTCCTCAGCCCCATGCTCCACTCCACTAGAGCAGTGACTTCTGGCCACTTACTGAACCCCTCTGGAGATGGGGGCTCTCACAAGCCCTGAGCCTGTGAGTCTCCATACCCAACTGACTATTATGTCTTGGGTCATGGGGACAGAAACCTGAAGGCTCGTATGGCCACAAAGGCCTCTTTATTAAAATGGAAATAGTACTCACAGATAGAGCCAAATCTGGACCCTCTCTTATATTCCACCTATAAGAGGAAGTGGCTTCCCCTCTTCTCATTACCTTGTTGGGTGCAATGGCACCAGAAAAGGTCACCCGTCTTCAGACACTGGCCACTTGGGAAGGCCACAGGAATCAAATGAGTGATCAGAAAGGGTGTTCATACACTTTATGGATGGCATATGTGATGGAACTTTCTAGAGAGCTGCTACTGTCCATCCTCTAACTAGGACATCCCATCAAAGACAGTATCCAAGGGTCAGCATCACTGAACAACTCGAGGCAATTGTCTCAGTGCTGGAGGATGACCTGGATGATAACTTGCCCTTTCTGGACATTTTCACAGACTCTTGGGCCATTGACAATTCAATTGTGTGGCTTTCTGTTCCAATCAATGGCAACTGCAGTTCCTTATCCAAGGTTGCTTCTATTTGAATAAAAATTGGGAATTTCTTGCCTCACAAATATCCAAAATATAAATCAAGGTCATGTATGTCTCTACAAATACTAAAGCCACAACAAAAGCCCACATCAAGACACTCCTTATCCCCTTCAGATTCCAGACATTACTGATAGTGACCAAGGAACTCATTTTACTTCTAAGAACACACAATACTGGGCTCTTGAACAAGGCATTTAAGGAAACTTCCACCTTCTTTACCAGTTTGGCTGTGGGCCTCACGGAATGCCATAATGGCTTACCTAAACAAGTTCAAAGCCAGTTACATAAGTCATGCACATTTCTATCATTGATCAGATATCAGGAATGAATTATAATAAAACGTCTGACTTCTTTTTGATGTTTGATCATTGAAAGCTTTCAAGCTCCACCCTCCCCTTGCCCCTTTTGCCCCAAATCTGCGCAGGTCAATAACAAAACCTAGGTGCTCCTTGTTTAGATGCAGGAGGGAAATTCAGACCATGCAAATGGCTAGTCCTGCACCTGAACACTCACCCAGGCCCCATTCCCTAACTACAATCAAAACCAAAGCCACTCACCTCTCCCTTCACTCAAGTCCTTCCAGACAAGCTTGAGTATCTGCCCCACTCTTCCCAGAAAGTCCCTTTATGTGAATTACAAACCTTTTCATATCCTCTTGGTGCATGTGTTGTTTCATCAATATTAACATCCAAACTTATTTTTGGTGAGGGGTTGACCCTGCCTTTGCATGGTAACTGCAAAACACATACATACATCATTGGATACTTGCCTAATTATTTTCATAGGAAAAATTCCCAGAGGCAGAATACTCATGGTTTATGATTTTTACTCATTACCAGCGATGTAAATGGAGTATCTCTTTCTTGCAAATATTAAACAAGATGCTCTTTTATCCTTGCCAGTCTGATAGGTGAAATATAGTAGCTCATTATTTAATTTAAACTTATTTGATTCTTAGTGGTGTTAAACAAATTTTGCTAATTATTTTTCTATACCATTCATCTATGTTTTCTCTTTTGTGTCCTTTCTATTGATACCATGTGTCCTTCTTGCTATTGAAGTCTTTCTCTTTCGCTTATTAATTCTGAAGAGATTTGTATATTAATGATATTAATCCTTTGTATATTATATATTAAATAATAATAATATATTCAAATATACAATTTGTATATGCAAAGTATAAACACAAAGTTTAAAAAATTTATATGTTACAAATATCTACAAAATAATCTTTGTCAATTGCCTTATTTTATTATATTTATGACACTGTTTTGCAACAGAAAAGATTTAAAACTTTTCATATTAAATTCAAAGTCTTTTCATGTTAGTTTACCAATACATTGGTAATCTGAAAGAGATTTCTTTCCTACAACAAGTTAGGAAAATTTTAAGATTCCATTTTGTAAGGGAGAGAAGGGATGCCGTATGTGGATTTCCCATGATCACTATGAATTTCCTTCACTATTGAGCTAACGAGATATTGCAGAAAGAGAAGGGGTCCCTGAGTAAACCCACAGAATTCTCATTGGCAACATCCAGTTTTAAAATTCAGGATCTACTGAATTACAAAAATAGTGTAAGATCTCTCTTGCTCCCTTCAGTTTATACTCAAAATGGCAGCCAGAGTGATCTTATTAAATTTTAAGTCAGATCATGAACCCCTCCCTTCTACACCATCCAGTGACTCAGGTCACTTGAAGCAGTGATTCTCAGCAGTTTTTGCCCCCGAGGAAAGTCCTCGGTATGACACCCAAACCTCTCCAGGATCTACCTCTTGTCCCCAGCTGTTCTCTCACTCATCTCTTAGAATCCTCCCCTCTTCCTTACTCTACCCTAGCCACACTGACCTCCTCACCTTCTGTTCCATCCTCAGTCAGAAAGGCTGTCACCCCTGGACCTTTGCACTGCTGTTCCCTTGCCTGGAAAACCCTTTCCCATACATGGCAACATGGTTGATTCCTTCCCTTCTAGCGTGCCCCTACTCAAATGTTGTCTTTTCAATGAAAACTCCTTTGGCTACAGGCTGTGAACTTCCAGTCTCTCCCACCCCTAATACTTCTTCCCCTCTCTCCCTGCTTTTTTCCCTTTAGTACTTCCTACTATCTTACAAACTATATGTTTTACTTGTGTCATATATTGTCTTATTCCCTAATTAATGTAAGCTCCCAGGGAACAGAGATTTTTGTCTTTGTTTTGTTCACTTTTGTTTTTCATTGCTGAATCCCCAGTACCTAGAACGCAGCCTGGTGCATAGTAAGTAGTCAGAAAATTGTTGAATGAATGAATGCCCCAAATCTCTGACATTTTATGTTTGTTGTCATCCAGAAACTACACCATCTCCAATACACAGTTGTGCATGTGGCTTTTTTTCCAATGTTAAAGTGACAAGAGAAATTTAAGGAAGTATTTGAATAATTTTATTATAGATCCTAATTTGGCTTCAATTATTTGGCTATGTAAGATATAATCTTTTTTGGCCCATTTCTTCAGAAATTACTAATTTAAATAAAGGATTGGAGCCAGAAAAGATGTAGAAAAACCAACACTCCAGCCAATGCCTTTCCTAAATCTTCCCTAAGAATTTTTTAGAGTTTTCTAGCCATTTCCTGAGAAGACAATTTCTTTTACACTTTCTGAGATCTGAGGATAGAGGGATTTTTTTTACTTTTGAGTAAGTCTGATAATTATACTACTTCTATTCCTGAGACTCCTTTTTTACTGCTGTATTCCACTTCTAAGATTCTTTAGCATTATGCTAAATATACCTTCTAAAAGAATTCAACCTCTACAGATATATATATATATAAAAAGATAATAAAAATACAAACTATTTGTCTAATAGCTTCAAATCTGCACTTACATTCCTGGGTCTAGAGTGGAATGCTGTCTACATGAAGGAAACGAAGCAGGAGCTACAATCAACCAAACCTTTCACCCTGATGCTAAATAAACTGAGCTCCCCCCAGGTCAAGTCAATAGGTGAGTATTACAGACCGCATGCAGCTCGGAGAGCCTATGACGATCAAGTGCTCCCATCCCTGTCAACCTGTCATAGAACAGATTGAATAGACTCCTCCAAAACCTACTCATGTGGAAAATTTGAGAGTGAAAAAAATATTTCTCTAGGCTTAAAAAAAAAGTAGATTGAAAGCAAAATGTGAATTTGAATCTCATCAACTTGATTCTCTGCCTTCATCAGCCATCGGATCCAATGAAGTCTACACCACGCCTCCCTTCTCTCTGATTTTAGGTCATCAGTTTACTAACAGAGGTGGAAATTCTGCAAGGCTCGGTAACTTGTACAGATTTATTTTAAACACAAGAAGAAGGTCGTAGTTTCATTTTTGGCAGTAAGACTGAGTATCAAGTGAAATACTGATCTCAATCCCAAAGTCCAAACACATAAATGTGAAGGGAAATTTTACCGAGTCAAATTGAGCCCTCAGAGATACTTGTCAAGTATTCCAGGTCCACAAAGCTGTTTGTGCCCTCCTAAAATTTAAACCTTAGTCCGTATTTCACTAGTGCTATCTTATTGTTCTGTTTTATATTGTTTGGGGGACAGGAGGAAAGAAATGGGCAAAGCAGAAAATAGTTGGGAAGTAAACCCCTCCTGCCACAAAAAGGAAAGTTTCAGTTCAAGTATGTGACCTTGAGACAGCAACTTAATGTCTTCTTCTGAGCAAGCAGGGTTGAGCATAGTGACTATCCAGAGAGCCGCACTGGCAGAGGCTGAGGCTGAGCCGATCGGCAGCTTGGCCATTTCTTATGTATGCTCCGAGTCGTGGGCATGCTTTGGATTCAGACGGACACCGGTTTGAATCCTAGTCCTGCCAGTCACTAGCTGTTTTTAACCTTGCTGCATCATCTATAAATGGGGATAATGTTCCCTATATCAAAGGACCTTTGTGAATGTTAAATAAATAATATCCATAAAATGATGTTCACGTAATAAGCACTCAATAAACGATACTGGTCATTTTAGAATGATAAAGATACACATGCCCTTATTTATTTGTAGGCTTTCTTGTTGCGAAAAAAGGACAAGAGTGTATTTCCAAAACTGCACACTTGGAATATAAATCTGCAAAAACAAAAAGTTAAAAAATTGGGATACGGGCAAATTATGGTAAGAAAATAAGAGGAAGTCAGGTACAAGATTATTTCTCAAAATACATACACAAGATTTTTAACTTCACTAAACTTGAACCAGAAGTTTTACTTTAAATCTTCCTGAAGGTAGCATGAAGAGAAAACCTGATAATTTTAAAGATTCTCAGGGACCAAAAGGTAAAAATGATTTGTTCAGATGAAGCAAAACTATTCTTTATTAGTACCATAAACATTCATATAGTTAACAGAAAAATGAGTTTCACACAAGTCTGTTTCTGAAAATATCCTTCAAAACAATCCAGCACCATCAAGCCAATCCATTTGTTGTATGGAGTGTGATATATATCAAAATGCACATTATTCTTTTCAAAAAAAAGTTCTGATATTCTAACGCAGGATGACAATGCATAGAGACAAATATAAATATGTGACTGTGGGGGTTTTAAACAAATCTCCACAAATTCTCTGCTTCTCCTTACCTTCTTTGATTCCCTTCTCCTTAAGGAGAGAGTGGACTTAGCGATCCATTTCTAATAAATAGAATGGAGTGAATGTGATGGTGTAAGATCATAAAAAGGGACTAGGTCATAAAAAGGCAGGCTTTTATCTTGTTCTCTCTTTTTTGTTGTTGTTTACTTGTTCTAAAGGAAGCCAGCTGCCATGTGGTGAGCTGGCCTGTGGAGAGGTTTATGTGGCAAGGAACTGAGGTTTCCAACCAACAACCAGTGATAAACTGAGGCTTCCAGTCAACACATGACAGGGCTTGGAAGTACCAGACAAGCTTTCAGGTGACTGCCACCCAGGCTGACATGCTGACTGCAATGTCATGAGAGATGCTGACCCAGAACCACCTGCTAAGCTGCTCTCAAATTCCTGACCCACAGACACTGAGATGATAAATGTTGTTTGAAGTTTGAAGCTGGTAAATTTGAGAGTAATTTGTTATACAGAAATAGATAACTAATTCAACTGCCTTGGGAGAGAAAGACTGAGAAGATTTAAGCTATTTGTGATTAGTAGAGAATAACATACTAATACTGGTTTCCTAAAGGAAAAAGAAATATTTTTATTTTGAGTCTCTTTCAATAGGCTAAGAACTGCTGGTCTACAAGATTTTGCAAGCATCTGCTTGTGGGAAAAACAGATATGCACAATTGAATGAGTCTAATTCAAAACAGTGAGTTTCTTTTCCAGGTCAAAGTGGTTTGACTTTTTTTTCCATTTCCAGCTTTTTTTGAGAGCCTCTTACAGTAACCACAAATATTGGAAGACGATTGGATTCAAAGGCTTGATCGTAAATGTGATTATCTTTTAAACAATACACAACTGTTGTACAAAGGAAATGATTCGTATGCAGCTATAAATCTGTTGCAAAAAGTAGAGGAGCTAAATAGTCAACAGATAGCATTCATTGGCATCATTCTTTTAAGACAAAACATTGATTGACTCCTACTGTGTCTTAGGCACTGGGCTAGAGACTCCTAGTACGGACATAAAGCCCCAAACTTCAATCAGTTGATTTTTGCAGAATATTAAGAAGCCCTAACTGAACTGCTCCCTTGCCCATGAAGGCATCCCCAATCATCAGAGGGGTCTATTTTATTGTAGACTCCTATAGCACTTTGTTTGCATGACTACATAGCAGGTGATTTATATGACCTTCATTACATTGTTATGGCATTTGTCTTATTGCCCCAACTGGATTATAGATTCCTTGAGCCCACGGAGCATGTTTCTACGTGCTTGAATCTCTCACATTATCATGCTAAATGTTTAAGACAAAACAGGAGGTCAGTATTTGTATAATTTAACAATTGATGCTGCTTCATAGCATCTATATAGATATAAATTAGATAGGTAGAAAGAAAGAGGTGGTAGGGGGAGAGAGAGAGGGAAGAGAGAGAGAGAGAGAATGTGTGTAAGAGTTTATGTCTTCTCATTTTCTTTCTGGGTGAGCTGGAGTTACAACTGGAAAGGAATAAAGAAAAGTACTTTAGGAAGGATTCTGTGATTTAGCACAGATGAACAAAGTAAAGCTACAATCGGAAGGGATAGAGCGGTTAACATCTCTGGGTTTGAATTCTAGCTCTTCCACTCACAGCTCTGTGATCGTAGCACATTACTTCTTTGAAACTTAATTTTCTTGGTGATAAAAGAAATCTACTTCTAGGGGTGCTGGGAAGAATAAAGAGATGATACATGTAAAATACTTAGCCCAGTTCCTGGCACATAGTAAGTGCTTAATACATGCTAGGTGGTGGTGATACTCACCTGCAATAATACTGTGCAAGTTGTACTTAGGGGAATTCAAAGTTGGAAATGGTTTGGTGGTGTGACGGCTCTTCCTCGTTGCCTTTGGCTTCATTTCTCTGCACCTTCCCCGCAGTTACACCTACTGATCTCCTTGACTGAAGATTCCTTGAAACAGGATGTACTTAAGCCCTATCCTAAGGGATTTATAGTATGAAGTTATTCCTTAACTTGAAAACGTGGCATCCCCAGGCTGATTTCTTCTGATTTGCAGCCCATTCACTATTCTTTGGTGTCTGTTTATTTAACTCTGGGGCACTTTTGCCTTCGCTCCTGAGACGACAACATAGAAATCTACCAAGATTCATACGATTGGACTTCTGAGCCCAAGTTGTGCTTCTAAAAATCTCACCTGAGACTCCAATTCCTTGGCCACACTCCCCAGTCTCTGAGATTGTCTTCACTTGTTCACAAAGTTCACTGACTCCAAAGATTTGGTTCCCTTCTTGCATGCTCTGTGAACAGCTATGCTTTACTCACTTGTGCTCAATCCCGGTCCTGCTCCTGGTGCTGCCCGCAGGTGAATAGGAGTGTCTATTGCTCCCTAAACCCACAGGTGAGCAGATACTTAAACGTCCATCATTACCTAAACAACTAACAGAGTGAACACAGCAAATTCCAGGCTGAAATTTTAGTTTATTACCCTCCTGTGCACCTGACATAAGGAAAGTCAGGAGTTTAGATAACAGTTTTTCACTGATAAAATAGATGAATCAGAAAAATTTATTTTTCTGGGGCTGGCCTGGTGGCGCAGCGTTAAGTGCGCACGTTCGCTGAGCCCGGGGTTCACCGGTTCAGGTCCCAGGTGCGGACATGGCACTGCTTGGCAAGCCATACTGTGGTAGGCATCCCACATATAAAGTAGAGGAAGATGGGCACAGATGTTAGACCAGGGCCAGTCTTCCTCAGCAAAAAGAGGAAGATTGGTGGTAGATGTTAGCTCAGGGCTAATCTTCCTCAAAAAAAAGGGAAAAGGAAAAATGTATTTTTCAATTTTGCCTATACAACTTTATCATGCATTATATGGTTCTAACACTCCTAAATTTAACGCTTTTCATAGGTTGCATCTTCTGTACAAAAGACCTGTCTTACCTCAGTCTACCTATCATTCTCTTTCAGACACCATCCTCCTCAGAGTCCTCTCGCTACCCACTGAAGTGTGATTTTCTGGGGCAGGGCAGAGAAATGGTTGCAGCAATGAGGCAGGAATTGTCTAGTAACAGGGAAAAGCTGAGCCAGGACTAGGAATTTAGCTGCACAGAGTGTTGACTAAAGTTATCTGAGTCAGATATTCAGAGACCAAGCTGAGAGAGGTCAGAGAATGTCCCAACTCCCATTGGGTGATTTTCTATCCAGTCCCTACTCAATCATCCATGGAGCTTTATAAAATACAGATGTCTAGGCCCTAATCACAGCCATTCAGATTCTGTAACTCTGTAGAAAAGATGCTGTAAAAGATTACAAGATTCTGATTCAAAAATAAAGTTAATCTGGGCCAGCCCCAGTGGCCTAGTGGTTAAATTTGGCATGCTCCAATTGGCAGCCAGAGTTCAGGCCCAGGTGTGGACCTATACCACTTTTCTGTGGCCATAATGTGGTGGCAGCTCACATACAAAAAGAGGAAGATGGGCAGCAGATGTTAGCTCAGGGTGAATCTTCCTCAGCAAAAAAAAATAAAAAATAAACTATTGTCAATATTAATTACTATCATTATCATTGTACCATACATTCAATGTTCATCATAGGCCAGGAACTTTGCTAAGTGTTTTATCTACATTTATGTCTTACTGAAACCATTTTACAGACGAGAAAAATTAAAGCAAGATCATGAAACAACTAACAGTCAAAGTTGGGATTCATGTCACGGACCTCCAGATTCCAAAACCGTTCACGATTCCTACTCTATAGTGCTTTTCAGTGTCTCTGCCTTTTGCTGCTATTGCCATATACACAATCTACTTTTTGGGGACTTGTCTTAATTCAGGCTACTGTAAAAAAAAATACCATAGACTGAGGGGCTTATAAAAAAACAAACTTGTTTCTCACAGTTCTTGAGGCTAGAAAGTCTAAGATCAAGGTGTTGGCAGATTCAGCGTCTGGAGAGGGCTCACTTCCTGGTTCATAGACAGCTGCCTTCTGGTTCTATCCTCACATTGGGGAAAGATGAGGGAGCTCTCCAGGAGTCTCTTTTATAAGAGCACTAAACCCATCAGGAGGGCTCCACCTTCACGACTTAATCTTCTCCCAAAGGCTCCACCTCCAAATGCCGTCTTATGGGAGATTAGGTTTCAAAATACGAATTTTGGGGGGGGACAAAAAATTCAGTCCATATAATGTCATGAAGATCAGAAACAATTCAGCAGAGGGCCCAGATCAACCATTTCTCCAAAAGTAGTTAGCCTAGACCTAAGTAAGACAGAAGACAGAGGACATGAAGTCGAGAGCCTATCCAGCACTCCCGACGTCATTGTGCAGCAGGGAAACAGACTCTATGTGAAAAGTTATGCCAGTGCTCTTCCCCCCACAAGTAGGATGCTGACATTTCTCCCCATTTCTCCAACAGTAGTCACATAGAATCCTGAGACAGGAGTTTCTGAAGCTCAAACTAGCTAGATTTGTTGATGTTGTCATTACGCCTGTGTGTGTGTGTTATAAAGATGTGTCTTTTTCTTTTTTAAGCTAAATTTAAATTTGTAAAATCAAATTGAACTGAAATTGGGAGTAAAATTGGCCATAATTTCCTTCTTCAGAGTTCTGCAGCTTGGATTAGGATATTTGCTTGTCTAAATTAGAAATCCATATCCGAGCAGTAGCCAGAAAAAGGGACTTTGCTGCTTATAGTGCGGCCATGTTCAGATTTCAAGGACCCTTAAATACATCTACAGCCTAAGCAGAAAAGAATGCATTGTCACCACTGCTCCAACCCACTGACATACATCATATAAATTGGAAGGTAATCAGGACTTTTTCTCCTGCCACTAATGGGATAAATGCATGTGCTGAATTTCCAGGAGAGATGAAAGAATGCACAGCATAAGAAATGTCCAAACACTTCTGTCCCCAATTTATGCTGCTCTGTATATCCATCTACTTCTGAAATGAGGACGGCAAGACAAACAAGCCACTCTTTCCTGGAAACTACAGCAGCAGCCAGCAGCACCAGGAGCATTAGTAGTCCAAGCTGTTCAGCTTGACCATGAAACAAGTTCTCTGATACTTCTTCCTACGCCCTGATCACCACCAGTCTCTCCTCCACTGGTGATCAGACTTCCCCATCTGCTAAATCAGAAAACTATCTTCCTCTGCAAGGATGGGGTGATGAATTAATTGTCTACTATCTGCCAAAGGATCATCAGTTTCTCTCGGGAAAATATCCAAAACCTTTATGAATTGTAATACACAGAAATGTGCCTCCCTGCTGCTTTCTTTCTTGGCCAATTGGCAACTACTGAGAGATTAAGGGCTTCAGAAAACAATGCCCAAAAGCCTCAGCTCTCCAAAGATGTGCAAGCACAGCACAGACTATTTCATTTGGTCTTTAGTGTGAATACAAATTCTCTCTCTTATTCTCCTTTCCTCTTAGAAAAACCTGTGTAGTGTGTATCCTCTATCTTTAGAAATAGGACACCCCCCAGTGCTTCCAGGCCACAAGCAGTAATTTAGGAAGTGTTTTTAGAAATCACAAAGGCCAATGCCATTAATAGCAAAGAAGTTTTTTAATAGGTTGAGGGTATTATTAAACTTCCTGTCATCAGTAAGCTTAGATTCCCATGGGCGTAGAATGCTTCAGGAGAATAAGTTGAAGACAGGCTTATGTCCCGTGACTAGTGAATGACCTTTCCTTGTTTACAGTTCTGATGCTCTGCTCTATTAGCATGACACACAATGTGGAAGGATCCTAAGCCTTAAATAGAGGCTGTTCAAACATCCTACATGTGACCAGGGAGTCAGAGACTCCATAAGACACACTGCCTCACTTATTCAATTCACGTTTAAATCTGGGCCTCATTTCTTTTTAAATAGAGTTTATTTTTTTCAAAGCAGTTTTAGGTTCACAGGAAAATTGAGCAGAAAGTATCAAGATTTTCCATATGTTCCCTGCCCCTACACTTGCACAGCCTCTTCCACTATCAACATCCTGCACCAGAGTAGTACATGTGTTACAACCAATAAACCTACATTGACACATCATTATCACCCAAAGCCCATAGACTCATTATGGTTCAACCTTGGTGTTGCACGGTCTATGGTTTTTGACAAATGTACAATGATGTGTATCTACCATTTAAAGCATCACACAGCATAGTTTCACTGCCCGAAAAGCCTTCTGTGTTTTATCTCTTCATCCCTCTTCAGCACTACCCCACCCCAAACCCTGGAAAGCACTAATCTTTTCACTGTCTGCATAGTTTTGCCTTTTCAAGGCTGTTATATAGCTGGAATCGTGCTATATAGAAGTTTCTTCAGATTGGCTTCTCTCACTTTAAGGTTCTTCTATGTCTTTTCATAGCTTGATAACTCACTTCTTTAGTGCTGAGTAATATTCCAGTGTCTGAATGGACGACAGTTTACTTATCCATTCACTTACTGAGGGACTCTTGGTTGCTTCCAAGCTTTGGAAATTATTAATAAAGCTGCTATAAACATTTGTAGGCAGGTTTTTGTGTGGACATAAGTTCAACTTATTTGGGTAAATACCAAAGAGTACAATTGCTGAATTATATGGTAAGAGTATTTTAAGTTTTGTTAGAAACTGCCAAACTACCTTCCAAAGTGGTCCTCATTTCTTTTTTTCATCCAGAGGGAAATTGCCTTGGGGCTCCAAATTTCTTCTGTTCTACACACCATCCTCTTCACAGGATGCCTCTGTATAGAGCCAGGCCTCCAGCTTGGATGCTTCTTTCTCCTTTACCTCTTGGATCTCTGGGCAAGGCCGCTGGTAAAAGATGCCGGCACTGAGCAGTACAGCACTAATCGAGTGGTCAAAAATCCTATCTAGAAACCTTCTGACTTCTGTTTCATATCAGGAAAAGGCTGCATCCAAATCACAGTTCAGTCGGTGTACTGTAGTGGCAGCAGTCTTTCCTAACTGCAAGGCAAGCTTGAGGATTAAGATTTACAAATACTCCTCAGCAATTTGCACGTTGGGCTGTTAGATTGCTGATCATTAGTAGTTGGTTATCTTCCATCAAACTCTTTAGGATGTCCCAAGTTTGAGAAATACCTCACTGTCATCAGCTAGGCTGAACGGTCTGGAGCAGGAAAAACTCTCAAGTTCTCTATCTAGGGATTCAAACTTCCATATGTCTGTGAATTCTTAATCGGATGGATGAATGGATGAACAGTGTCACTCTCCACCACCCCCCACAGCACACAGACTCAGACAAGCCCCTCCTAGAGAGATTTCTATACATACGCATCCTCTTACGCACCCTGACAGGCCCCGCCAAGTCTGTCAGTCTCACAAACAAGGACAAAATGATAAATCATTGTCACTTAGACCTGTTCAGGATTCCTTGAAAGACAGATCATTGTCAGAAAATGTCAGCATGTTAATTCCACAGTCTAGAGAGATAGAGGAGTGCACCTAGGCACATACACAGTAATGGAATGCATAGATCATAACAGCTGCATCATAATTGGATAGCCCCTGATTAGCAACTTATGAAACAAGATATAGCCAAGAAAATCAGAATTAAATTTTAATTTCTTTGCCTGGCCTTGATTGTGAAATGTAAGGTACACTTGTATTTGATGAAAATTATTTTGAGGAGAACTATCTTGTTGACATAAGTAAAAAAGTCCTGTATTAAAATTGTACTTTCAAATAAGACACAGAAAGCTAGAATGTGGTATCAGTAGGGCTCTAATGACAAACATTTTGGCACAGTCATCCTAGGTACTGAGGAGTGTTCAATAATGGGTCCTATGCACAGCTCTGAGCAGAGTACAGGAGCCTAGGGCAATAGTGGGAGCCATTACCACACCGAGGCCAGAAGGGGCCAAGGCAAAGGGCGATTACTGGAATCCAGAGAGAGTCGTACATAAAGGGGTTGCTGGGCAGCCTTGACTTTCAGAGACAATAGGACAGGGAGGGAGCTAGGGGAATAAATAGTCCAACCCACTCTCCTACCACCCTCCCATACCCTGTCTCTGCCTCACCCTGGTAGAAGCTAAATGGGAGACAGAGAGCAAGGTCAGCCTGTGATGCAGAGATTACCTAAAGGAGCAATTGTTTTATTTAAGTTTAAGCCTATACAAGCTCTGTTTCTCATTAGCATGATTACAGCTCCTCTCTTTAGTATTCAACTGCTTAACTAACCTTTTGGTTTAATCACAAAGGAATGTAACTTAGTAAAATTTTTGATGACCACAAACCTTATGAAACATTCCTTATAGGAAATCATACTCATTCACTTAAATAAAAAATGTTTGTTATCAGAAGTTAAATTTACACAATTAGGTTATAACTGTGTTCATCAACATCAGCCTTATCATCAATCCAGCCCTCTGTAAATGAACTCATCCATCTGTGTTCCTGAATTCATCATGTGGATTTCTTTTAAGCAGAAAGCATTTTGGCTAGCTTCTACTTATAGCTGTAGAAAGAAAAATTAATCTCACCTCTGACAAATTTATCTAAACATATCACAGTTACTTTGCTTTATATAATATAATTCTATTACCCTCTGTTTGGAGAACGTGTCTGTGCTTTGATATTTATATTAGTCATGGTTACACTTCTTGGACCTTGAAACAGAAGAATTCTGAATCATCAAAACTTTGTACACTAAATTGTCTTTTACTTACAAATCACCCAAATAAAAGTGACTCCAGACCTTTTCAGGATATTCAAAGCTATTACATAGGATCAGGGCAATAATAGGAAAATCCTTATGTATATGTCTGTCTCTTCGAAACTAATCACCTGTAGGAAATGTCAGTGAAAGGATGGAGTACAGACCCAAAGTGTTCAGGGTGTACTCTGTTCCCCTTATGTTTAACCTTGTGACATGCATTAGCCCTGTGATACCAGGACTCTGGAAAATTGACTAAGTAGCACTCCTCACTATGTGTTCACCTAGGACAATGGTGTAGGAATGCATTAAAGTGTATTCACCTAGGACACTTAGCCACAAGAGACAATGCAAACAAATTGTGTTGAAATCCAGCATCCATTTTTATTCTATTTTTTTAAGATGCAAACTCTCTGCAGGTCTCTTTGTATACTTATGTACAACCAAATAAAAAAAGAATTTATTCTCCTCCTAAGAAGTATGGCTAAGCAAGTCATTAAGGGTCAATTCTGAAAGCATTTCTCTAGGACCACTCTGTGCTTGTTGGGCTCATCCTCCAAGGTTTTCTTCCTCATCCAAGCCCTGCACTCCTGAGTTCTTAGAAGGGGTCTGGCAGTGGTGGTGGTGGCGCTTGTACCAATGCATTTACTCAAAGTCAGATGTTATTGGATCCTTATTTTTTTTTCCCTCCAACCTCGCCTTCACCTAATTCTGTACAACCCGCTCCAACTCTTTCTAGGTGGCCAATATTAAACACTAGTATGCATCCTTCCACACTTTTCCCCATCATCATAGAATTACACACATGTGCACACACATGCACACACATGTACCTGGGTTTGGGGAATTATTTTACACAAGTAATTTTCATATTGTAGTCTACATCTATCATTTCACACTTAACACATGGAAATCTCACCAAGAAAGTTGACACAGATCTAACCCATTCTTTGGTCACACGTACATATTTGCTGCTTTAGTCTTAAATTCTACCTCATCCAATAATATTGCCAGTCCCTTTTTTTTGTTTGCCCTTGTCTGATTGCTCTTGTCCATCCTGATATTTTCATACTTTATCACTTTAAGTGTGTTTCATTAAACTGAGTATATCTGTTTTCTTTTTTTTTAAACCCAATCTCTCTGTTTCTATCTTTCAATAAGAGAATTTGGCCAAGTCATATTTAATGTAACAATTTATATCCTTTATTATTACTTTATTCCTTACATCTTACTCATGTTTTACTTTGTTAGAGCTTACACTTCTTTTTTTTCTTCTGCCAGTTATTCCATCTTTCCCCTGTATTTAATTTGAAACTCTATACTTTTACATTCTACCAATATTCACCCTCTCTTTCCAACACTCTTCATCAAATACTTACTTGTCTCTTTGTATATGAAACCAAAATAACAACTATTTCTCCTAACTGAGATGAGCTATTTCTCTACCATGTTTTCTTTCCCTTCCCCAAGAAGACCACTAAAAGACTTACATCTTGATAAAGAATTCTGTAGAATGCTTCTCTGTGCTTTACTCCACCAACACCTAAATTCTTAAGGTTTTAGGCAAACGTTTAGTAACTGCAGTTTCCCTTTTCTGTATGTCCCTTCTTTTTCAACAATTTCTATCTAGCACTTAAATTATGCATTCAATTATGCATAATTAAATTATGCATAATTAAATCATGCATACCTTGTTACATTATCACCATTTGCATGCATTTGATACTATTTGCATATATCTACATATATTGATATACATTTTAAAGTTTATTGCTTGCCATTCTTTCTTCTCCTCTTTGCCTTCACCTATGTTGAGATTTCTTCTGACATAAGGTTTTTTTATAAGTATCTTTTCCAGTTGGAGTATATGCTTGACATATTCTCTGAATCCTCACAAACCCTCAAATCTTTCTCTTCCCTTAGTAGACGCATTATATCGACATCCTCAGCACTCAAGCGTTTCCTCCTAGTGGTCTGTAGCAGTTAGTTCACCATCTTCCTGCTTCTAGAATCCCAGTATCATTTTTCCTCCTTTGTAAGTGGTCTATTTTTCAATCTGGAAACTGGAAAGGTTTTCTCTTTGCATCTTCTACCTTCTCAAAAAATTTTCTGGGCCTATTCTTCACATTTTCCAACCTTTTCTGTTGTCTTTTACATTTTCTTGAGTTTCTTCTAATTACTCAGTTAAGACCTCACAAAACTAAAAATTTTCCAATTATACATTATTTTTTCACTGAACCCGCCCTCCTCTTTCAGTCTGTTACCCACTCTCTCCGTTCTCTTCTCCTCACACTTCTTAAATGAGAAATATGCAATGAGAGTTCGCACATTCATTCATTCTCCAGTATGTGTTCAGCGCATGCTGGGTGTCATGAATTCTTTCAGAATCTGGGGATACAATAATGCATTTTATAAAGACAAAGTGCTTGCTCTTATTGAGCTTGCCATTTTCATTTTCTCTCTCCCACTCATTCTTCTACCCACTGAAATCTGCTTCCACCCTTCCGCTCATCCAGGGCTGCTCTAGCAAAGATCGGGAATGAACTGTAATTGCTAATCCTCTGCCTACCTCAGCAATCTGTAGCATTTAACACTTTGCTCAATGTCTTGATTGTGATAATGCGACTGTATCAGTTAGGATGACTTCCACTGCAAACAAAGGAAAACTCAACTAAAATTGGCCTAAACAATAATAATTTATAAGTTAATATCACTGAAATTTTCAGTTGAGGCAGATTTCAGAGCTGATTTGATTAGGCAGCTCATCAAGAACCTGGTTTCTTTCCTTATATTCTGCCTCTCTGGTGTCAGTTACATCCTAGGCTGCAACAGTTCCAAGCTTCACATTAACACGCCACACCTCTCCGAATGAGAAGATTGTCTTTCAGGAGTTTTTTCCCAGAAGCCTCCAGCAAATTTCCCATCATGTCTGATTAAATTTAATTGGGTCTTTGCCCCTTCCTAAACTCTCACCCTGGAAATGTTATGTTCTGATTGTCCTTAGGCTTGGGTTATTTGAACTCATCATTATGGCAATGGTATACGATTACTCTGAATGCCTATGCAAACCAGGGCTCATCCCTAGAGCCGGGTTTGAGTCAGCTTCTTAGAAAACACATCAGCAGCATAATGGAAAGACATGTGGATACCCAAACAAAAATCCGGGTACTGTTAGGGGGAAAGGGGGAAATTATTGCTGGGTTGACCATAGACAAATGCCAATCAGTTTCCTCCCAGACCATGAATTAAATTTTGTGGCTTTCTAGAGTTTCATTACAGCAATTTTGGGTATTTTAATTCACTACTTCATGGCTTTAACTACCAACCATATGATAGGAACTCTCAAATTTATATCTGCAATCTCAACTTCTTTCCTGGAATCTAAATTTATATTTCCAGCTACAAGATAATTACCTTGGCTCATCAGTTCTTCAGACTTAACCTGTCCAATACCTGCATAGATGTCATCAGTAATTCAAGACAGAAATCTCACAATAATCTTTGACAATCATCCCTTTTGCTTGTTAATACCTTCTCCAAAATTGGGGAGCTTCTTACTCTCTGTGCCAAATAATTGAAGCTTCTATATCAATATGCACCTTACCTAGCTGCATATTACAGTCAATTAGGCACCTAAGAGTTCTGTCAAGGAGAAACTTAACGTTTAAACTCTGTTCCAATATCAAGCCAACATGGTAAGTCAGCTAAGCATTATAGAAAGGTTAATGTCATTACCCTTTGTTCTTAGGCCTTCCTAGGAGTCTTGACCAGAGCTAAGTAATTGAAAATACCTTACTCTTTCTTTAGATCACTGTCTGTTCTCTCTGGATAGAATTTTCTTTTCTCATTGGGCTCCTGCATGAAGTCTTCCCTGACTCACGTCCAACCCTCTGACAGAGTTACTGACTCTATCTTTCCAAACACACAGACTTCATCCTCTAATACAGAAATTATCTACCAATGTCAAGACACACTGCATCATAATTACTCAGTTTTATGTCTATCTCCATAGCAGATAGCAATGTCCTTGTTAGGTATGTAAAGACGCAATAAATGTAAGAATGGAAGGAGGGGTGTGTTATAGTAATAAAGAGTAACCTGTATTGTGACCTTAGGTATTGTCTTCAATTTTTAGTAGACAGATTTTTATATGAACAAACAGAATAATTTGAGAAGGAAAACAAGGATCTAAATCTAAATTCTTCTATTAATTACAATACATACTAGGGCCCCAGGCCCAGCAATTTCTCTTTTCGCTCCAGGTCCAACATCAATAATTTACAAATATGGATAATTCTACTCAGCCAAAATTTGTAGGCTGGCTCTGGAGCATTGTGAGATATGCAGTTCGGTGAAAATGTTATGTCTCAAATGAAGCACGTTACATGGGTAACGTGTATCTGGTTTCACGTGCTGCAGTACAGATCTGCATAGGCACTAAACTAGACACAAAAATCACAAGAGGATAGCAGATATCTTTCTGACCCATTTAACAAACACAACGTTTTCTCGTTTATTGGAGACTGAGCTCTTGTTTCACTTTCTTATTGCCTATCAATCAGCTTGAGAAGACATCTGCAATTGTATTTCCTTCATAAAAACATAACTTCTGGCAGCAGTAGCAACGCTCATCTCAAAGCCCCATCCTAAATTACCTTTGTCAGACTGTATAGAAAGTTAAAGGCACACTTTAGTCTTATTTGATTAAATCAGGGAATGTGCCAGCTAGCCAAAGAATGGAAAGTCCTTTCCATTTACATGCTCCATTAACTGCACTTCAATGAAAAAAATAAATCTCAGTGCAATTCTTTACCTCTGCTCCTCTAATTGCTACTTACAAATTCTTTTCTCTCAATCACGCTATCTCTCATAAATCAGGAAGCAAAAGAATTTGCGGCTGAGTCCCTGGCTCTAATTTGACATGATATGCCACTATGCCGCTATTAATGCCAAAGACAAATAATATATCAAGTTACCATGGGAACCAGGGCATGAAAAGGTGAAAGCACTTCCTTACACAAGGTGGGTGGGACTTCTGTGGAGCCCTGTGCCGCAGCAAAATCAGAGGCCATGTCATTTTGGCAAAATTGCTCAGACTCAGCCCATTCCCAACCCCAGAGATGTATTGATCCATCCTGCATCTCCTGAAACTTAATATGTAATTGGTCCATACCTCCAAAGGAGAAAAATTACCAGATAATCATTCACATTACAAATAGATTCTTCATTGTCAATTCACTTTCAAAAAGCATAGCATATGACAAAATACTAAAAGACCAACTTGGAAAAGAGATTAACTGAGGGTTATTATTACCAATAAATAGTATATTTGGGGGGCCTGCCTGGTGGCGTAGTGGTTAAGTTTTCACACTCCATTTCAGCGGCCCAGGGTTCAAGGGTTTGCATCCTGGGTGCAGACCTTTATACCACTTGTCAAACCATGCTGTGGTGGCATTCTGCACACAAAATAGAGGAAGACTGGCACAGATGTGAGCTCAGGGACAATCTTCCTCAAGCAAAAAGAGGAAGATTGGCAAAGGACGTTAGCTTAGAGCCAATCTCCCTCACACGCACACACAAAAAAATAGTATATTTTGCTTTATGAAAGTACTCACCCATCTCAAGGTTCTGTAAAGTGTATAGTATTCTTACCTTCCAATTCTTATGTATACATAGAAGATACATAACTTCAATGTTGGAAAATATGGTCACGTTGTTAAAAATTGGCCAGAAATAAAAACTAAATATCTTTATAGTTATAAATCAATGGGAAGAAATTATCCTATTTTCCAAAACATTAATACACACAGTGCTTCAGTGATAAGGCTTGTTTCCAGTGAAGTAAAATGACTCCAGCACATGCAGCCATGCCTGTGCCTCCTCCACACAGAGACAGAGCTCCTGTACCACTCTTCTGCCCCCCCGAGTACTTCATTGTCAGCCTCTCCACTTATATATTCTTTGCTCTGATTTGGCCTCATGCAGACATAAAATGCCAATTATAAGGAAAGAAATTGTTGAATTTCCACCATAAGGAAAATATTTCTTTAGAAGAGAAGAAAAACAAAATGCAAGGCACAGTACTAACATGATAATATGTCATTGTTTTGGAGAAAAGTCAACTCAATTGTACATATGGTATTGAATGGTATCATTCATTTATTTTCCTGCAAAGTTTTCTCCATTTTGATGATTTTTAAATCATTATGATTTTAATCATTTAAAAACGATTTCAAGAGCTGAGCTGAAGTAAGCAACTACATTCTCTTTTGTTATTGTTCTGTAAAATTTCAAGACGAAATTGCACAAATGAGTTGCTGGTTACCAGAGCAGACAAATCTTTGCCACACATGTTGATTTCATTGGGATTCAAATTATTGCTAACAGTCTTGAGTTGATTAAATTCGAAACATATTTTACGGAATATTTTGGTCCTTCAATTTTAAAACCATGTGTGCTTTAATGAAAATTTTAACTCAGGAAAATTTAATTCTATTTGAAATCAATAAGATTCAAGTGAAGTTCTTGATGCTGATTAGCAAGTTCAGCTACACCTACAAAATAATGCTGAGCGAGATGATCATCAGTTAATATGAGGGCGGAGTCAGAATTAGTGCTCTATTAAAGGAGTGGAAGCAGTCGTCTATGTATACAGCAACAAGTTAACTGTGAAACTTTGCGGATCAGAGCAGATTAGAGGGTGCAGAGCTATTGCAAAGGGTCTTCCAATAATTTGGCACACCTATCTTGCCTCTTTAGTAGACTAAATACATATTATCTCTCACATATCTTTTCTAGTTGTGTGCATGTGTACGAGTGTGTGTACGCAATATATTAATAAAACACAAATTCATTGAATAGGCTTGCTTTTTCAATTCTTTTTAAGTAAGTCATTTCTTTAGATGACTGTTCAAGTATTAGGTGAACAATGAAGATAGCAAAAGACATTATGCTAGAATTAATACTAATAATAATAGATAAAATATATTGAGAACTTACCATATGACAAATGCCCTGCTATAGACTACCCCAAAATCATCTCATTTAATCCTCAAAACAACTCAATGAGGTAAACATAAACCATACCTCATACCTTTTCCAAGGTCATATAGACTTTCTATTGATCCGTTATAAAGCAGTTTACAAAAGAATGCAAGAAAATAAGACATACTGAGAAACTTTTGTTTCAGCTTTCATCACCTCAAACAGTAGTCATCATAGACAATACAGGAAGAAAGAGATGCTTCCTATTTGTGCCAGGGTCAAGGCCAGATAGTTTGGTAGATAGATAGAGTCATACAGTTTAGGTGCTAAACACGGTACCAGGCTCAATCAAGCAAAACCAAAAATACAAGAGGTAAGACTCTTTGTTTGTAGCAATCTTATATATTGTATTATTATTCAAAATATTCACTGCACCTCTGTGGGAGGATTATATATGCCATTGTGTTGACAACAGGTTTAGACATGTGACTTGCTTTGGACAATGAAATGTGAACAGAAGGTGATGCATATCATTCCTCAGCAAGCTCAGATCCAGCACAAGCATCACCATGCTTCTTTTTTCCCTCTATTATGAGCACAGCAATTGCCCTGAAAGAAGCTTCTCCATCAGCCTAGGTCCAGGATTGAAGACACCACATGGTAAAGCCCCAGCCAGCCCATGGGGAACATTTAAACATGAATGAGAAATCAACTTTCTGTGTCTGTGTGTGAGGAAGATTGTCCCTAATATAACATCTGTGCCAATCTTCCTCTATTTTATATATGGGATGCCTGTCACAGCATGACTTGATAAGTGGTGTGTAGGTCCATGCCTGGGATCTGAACCTCCAAACCCCAGGCCATCAAAGTGGGGCATGCGAACTTAACCACTACGCCACTGGGCCAGCCATGAGAAATCAACTTTTGTGGTTTAAAGCCCCTAAGTTTGGGAGGTCATTTGTTACTGCACATTGACTTTGTCTACCCCTTACTGATACAAACAATAGAACAGTGAGTAAGAGGATGAGATCAGCAAGCTGCCTGGCCTCAAATCACAATTCTGCCACTATTGTTTATGCTATTGAAATTCAGTTCCAAAAGTCTAATCTTTGAATAAGCCAAAGTGATTGTATAACAAGTTAGATTTGGTCCCTTGAATACTCTCACTGGCTAATATGGAAAAACAAGTAGGATAATTTACAATTGGTTTACGTTAAGCAAAATAGATTACAAAGTGCATACATCTCAAACATTTTTGTAAAAGTTTTTCCAATACATAACCATGTTTTAAATTTCAAACTATAAGTGACTTTGGTGCCCTAATTCCTTCCAATAATTTGGTGCCCAATCCTTCCCATGAATTGTGTATCTACTTCTTTCTCTTTCCATTATCGCAATGATATACCACTAAGATTTCTCTATTTCTGATCTTCTTCATACTTTGGAGTCCCATACTCCGAAAATAATGGTATGTGATTTTCTGGTATGTCATTTTGGCATAGTTGATAATTCCTTGTTTTTCATTGCCTATCAAACTTATAAGTTTTGATAAGGAAAAATAGAGCATCTGTTCAGATAATTATATCCTACATGCTTTCAAAATGATTTGGAGTTGCTTACAGAAATATAGATACCACACCAGAGCCAAAAACAAATTGGGAAATGAGTGCAAAGGAGAATAAAGGCAGGCCTATTAGATGGATTCAGTACATAAAATTGAATCCAATAGGAGCTTACATGGTGACTAAAGTGCTTTGCAAATTCAGTTTTGAGATTCTTAGTGCCCGAAGCAAAGACAGATACATAATCACTTATCAGATGTGTAATGTCCCAAGAATTTTAAAAAGCAATCACTCAAGAGAAGCACAACTTTTCATGTCAAGGAAATCTGTCAAACATCTCCTCTGTGAGTCAACATAAAAAGAAAATATGAGATAGCATCCTTAGCAATGTCCTTATCCTACAAACACAATAGCAAAAATACAGGAGATTTCCTACTCTGTATTCTACTAAGACTTGAATTTCATTGTTATGACTTGAGAAAATATCCAATCCAAGCTGATAAATTTTTCTAAGTTATTTATTTACAGTAAACTTATGTAGCCATTTATATGTTCCTATATAATATTCCGTGTGGCATTTCTGAACCAAATACAAAAATAGAGATTGAAACGTTGATCATCGTTGTAGATAGTCTGTGGTGTGTGAGCTACAATTTACTTAGGATTAGATGATGGAAAACATTCTGGTTTGTCTTCAAAAGAATTTTGCCTATGCAAGATCAAATTCTTTTATTCAGTTCAATTCAAGATCATATTCTCTTATTCAATTCAATTCAAGATCATATTTTTCTAGTCAATCCAACAATCTCTACTTTCCTTGCCATCAACATTTTTTTCTATTGTCATCTCTCATTGCACAGTTTTATTTTTTCTAATTTCAATTTCCTGAAGTCATTCTTCTTTCTATAACTGCCATCACTGGCTGGTCATTCTCTTAAGGTGACAAGCACATAAAACTATCCAATGCGTATAATTCATTACACATGTTCTCTCTGTGTGTTCATATAGAGATTATACAATAATATTGCCATTGGCCCTTCTCTACAAAGTGTTTTATGCTCTGTAGAATTTTCTGGTCCTGCCTGTCTTCCTACATAAATGTCGATTATTTTCATAATAAAATTGGGCGTTGGTGAAGAGTATCAACAAAAACAGTCTAGAAAAAGGGAGGAGG
This sequence comes from Equus caballus, assembly GCF_041296265.1. Classification (NCBI taxonomy): domain Eukaryota; kingdom Metazoa; phylum Chordata; class Mammalia; order Perissodactyla; family Equidae; genus Equus; species Equus caballus. The sequence goes on along the minus strand of NC_091692.1, from coordinate 66,827,997 downwards.
GGCAGGAAGATCAGCGAAATAATGTACGGATTTGAGTACCTCTTTGAAATCTCAGACTTGAACTTGGGAAAGTGGTTTCCAGAAGCCATCTAATGAATTGATATGAAAAATTTTCCTTTAGATTTGTAAGGTCATCTTGGTTCTGCTACTCATTTCTAAATACATAATGATTTGTCAAATGCTTCATTTTGGAAATATAATATTGAGACATGTTGTTCCTATCCTCAATTGTTTGTTTGACCCAGAACAAGTTGGTTTATCTCCTTGTGCCTCTGTTTCCTCATCTTTAAAATATACGTTATAACAGGGCCTGCCTCATGGGGTGGTTGTGAGGATGATTACATGGGTTAAAACTCATAAACCATTTACAGTCGTGCTTGGCACAATGTGACTACTATAAAGTGCCTGCTATAATTACTATTCGTGAAAAATTTCTTATAATTCCCTAAATTTTTTCCTTATCAATTATTCAAAAGCATAAAATGATAGAAATTGGCACCAAGAAAATTAAAACACGCTTTTAACTTTTTAGATAAATGCCAAATTCTACCTCATTAGGAAGAAATGAAGCTGTATATTTTCCTTCTCTTGCACACACTGTTTTAATCAGAAGACACCATGACATTTCAATCAGTGATAATTCAAGAAAGATTTGTTTTTGCTAACGTCTTTTCACAAATTCGTGCTTTCTGTTAAAGTCCTAAATAAAGCCAATTCCAGTTTTAGACTTTTTTTAATTCAAAGACCCCTGCCTTCCATTCAGCTTGTCCCTAAAGGCCCTGTTTACCAATCCCTAGATTGCCAGCAGGTTACAATAAAAAGAGCACTGGTCTGGAAATCAAAAGCTTTTCCTGAACTGGCTGCATCACCCACTGGTTCTTTAGATTTAAACAAGGTATTTCCCCTTATTTGGCCTTAGTTTCCTGCAAGTGCTCAATGGAGATGATCCTTTATAAATATAAAATTCCAAATTCTCAGAAAGTTTTCACATTATCTACACTTGGACAATGTGACATTAACTCCTCCAAAGTTATGCATCCAACATGGAAACTGGTACTGAAGATGAATTCTCCTCATCTAGATCATTCATATATTACCCAGCTTTTTATGCTTTCTAGCACAGAAACTATTTCATATTTAAAGCTATTTAGTACTTTAATAAATAGAATATCCTTGACAGCATGGAAACTCTCACCCCTTTCTTTCTACAGAGCAAACACATAGATTTGACTGTTCTTTTTAGCTTTACAATCTTGTCTAGTTTCTGGCTGCTGCTTCCTGTTGGTCACAAATACAAGTGAGATAGTCATTGCCAACATTTGCTTCTCAAAATATAACTCCCCAAATATAGCTCCTTCACTTCTTTGTATACAAACATAGCTGTCTTCTAGGATTCCCACTTGTACACACCAGTGCCAAGAAGCCATTGGTTTGTTTTCACTTCCAGGATCACTAGTATCTAAGACGTGTGAGTAACCAAATTATTCACAACTAGAATGCTATACTTTGCCCTCTTGGAGATACCACATGGGTCACAAAAGGTAGGAGACAGTTCCTAGAGTCACATTCTCCTCCTTAAAAGAGAAAACAGATAAACCAACAAAAGAGAGCTGTCCCCAGGACTCCCAGGGGATAAGGATTTGGTGAGACAGAATACAAAGCAGGAATCTCTGAAGGATTTGATTAAAATGTCCTGGAGCCAGGCCCACAGAGAAACAGAGTCTAGGTTAAAGAAGTAGAAAATTTGAGTATTAGTCAGCCAGAGGCACAGGGAGTTGGGCTACATCCATAGGTGCCATGGAGAGACATAGCCCCAGGGCAACAATGTTGTAGGGATAACACCAGGAGGCCAAGTTGAGTCTGAGATTCCTCTTCTGAGCAGTTGAGTCTGAGATTCCTCTTCTGAGCCACAACTGGAATTAAAGGGTCTGAAGTATCCAGGATACCCCACTCACCTACTCACCCACCCAACAGTAGAGGCAGAAGCAAACTCTTCTTCGAGGAAATCTTCCCTAAGGTAGGCCCACAGGTCTCCCAGAGATTGAAAGCAAGCCTGAGCTAACAAAGAAGCATCACCAAACACATGGAAAAATGAGCCATGCTGTGTGAGAATTAGCAGACAAGAAACAAAGATTTAAACTGAAACTATTGCAGATAATTGAAACTGTTTGATACAAGAGGAAATAGCTATGTGTGAAATTTGTAAAACAAAAATACAATTACAAAGGTAAGTGTATAGTAAAACTATGAGAGGTAAGCAGATAGAACTGAAAAGGTTGTAATTTACAAGAATAGAAAAATATAATTGAAATTGTATAGGTTGAAATTTAAAAGCACAGTGAACATCAATAAATAGATTAGAGAAAGAATAATAGGTTAAAAGAAACACAGAGGTCAGGGGATGTGACTGAAGGTTCCAACCCTCTAATAATACCTTGGTCTTTCTGGTGACTAGCCCCATCCTGAAGCTATCTAGGGGTCCCTGTGCACCTCATTAGCATACATAAGATACTTTCATCACTTTGGAGATTCTAAGGGTTATAGGAACTGTGTTCCAGGAACCAGGGGTGAAGACCAGATATTTATTTTTTTATTATATCACATTTCCCTTTAATCTAATGTTGTCTTTTAATGGATGATTTTAGTTCATTTATATTTATTGTGATTATGTTTGCATGGCATTGCTTCATATCTTGAAAGTGGGACCTTCAGTCATTTGACACTAAACCAAGAGTATAATTGCTTTCCTAGCATTGACTGACTGAATTAACAAAAATCAAACTTTTATTTATTTCTGGCTTTTTTTAAACTGATAATCTGTATTCTAGAGAGGAAAAGAACAAAAGAATGATGTTTCCCCTCATTTTTTATCCTGAGCAATTACTTAAAGTTAATAAAAGGTAATCAAGGGATTTAAAGAACTGCTTGGCCTTTCCTCTTAGAGCTCCTACAGAGGAACTGCCCCTGGTTTGTACAGGAAGTCCTACACCAGAAGACATTTTAAAAACTATCAGAATTTGGCTTTCGACACAATTTCCTGGACACAATATTCTACTAGTATAGAAAGAGAAAGTAGTCCCCCTCATTTATCAATGTAGACGTGACAGGAACTCAATTTTAATTCACTTTGTCTTAATCCAAATTATTAATTCTTTCAACAAAGAATGCACATTGTAAGAGCATCACAGGCAATTGAGTCCATTTTGATTGCTAGCCATACAAGAAATTCTTGGAAAATAAGTGACTACAACCAAAGTTAAAAACAGCACTGTCTAGATTTAACATTTGTTATGGTGATTTGGAAGGTGGAGGGGACAAACAAACAAATAGAGCTAAAGTTCAAAACCACATGTCTCCTAAATAATTTAGATGTGGTTTTTTGCAGATCTGCCCCTTTGGGGTTTGTTATGACCGTTACAACATAAAAACCAATCATTCTTTGAATTTGGAAATTGACGTTAAAATACAAAAGTTAACTCACTGACATCCCTGTTATCACTTTATCATCCTAAACCCAGAATTCAGCCCTTCCACTAGTCTCCATAGAAAATTATCTCCAAGAATTTCATGAATTTTCCCAACTCTACATAAGATTAAGGGGTTCCTGAGGAGTTGGATGGCCTCCCACCAGCTCTATGTTCTCCTCTCTTCATCCCTACATGGAAACTTGTAGACATGGAACATCTTCTGTTGCTTAGACCCCTTGGAGTTTCACTGATAACCTAAAGTAGTTCTCCCAAACAAATACAGCACTATCCCTAAAATAAGTCCATGGAAAAATCTTCAATTTGATCCACCTCCTTAACTTTCATTTCTCAATATGCTCTTGAATTCTCTTAGTCCTTGATCTTTTCATCTCCAAATTCGTTTGTTTGTTTTTCAATTTATTTAAATGAAAAAAGAAACCAGTTCACCCATTTCTCCCACCTCCCACCCCCTGCCTTTTTATTTGGTATTGATAAAGTTAATTCATATAGTGGGACCTGCAAAACGGAGGCAGCCCCAGAGGCCCAGCCCACATCACAAACTGAAACCTAAGTCAGCCTGCACTTAGGGGAAACGCCTCGCTGTCAAGGAAAACTGACACCAATCATAATCCACCAACTCAGTTTTAGCTAGCTCCCTTACTCTAGAAAACAGGACCTGCAGGCCTTGTAAGAAGTCCCCCACCTCCCAGCCGATCAGAGCCACAATATTCCCAATATTTCTTAGATGTCTGAAGTCAAAAGCAGTTATTCTGCAAATAGAAACTTGAGTCAAAGAGTCACAGAATCTCATAAGGGACCTCTGGTAGGCAGAATAACAAACCCCAAAACCTCTATGCACTAGTTCCCAGAGCCAATGAATGTTACTTTATGTAGCAAAGTGGCTTTGCAGATGTAATTAAGATTATGGATTTTGAGATGGGGAGATTATGCTGGATTAATCAAGGTGGGCCTAATCTAATCACATAAACTCTTAAAAGTAGACAGCCTTTCCCAACTATGGTCAGCAAGATGTGATGACAGAGAGGCAGGAGAAAAGACAGTCACCTGCCACTGCTGGCTTTGAAGACAAAAAGACCTACATGTCAAGGAATGCAGGTGGCCTCTAGAAGCTCAGAATGGCTACCAGCCAATAGCCAACAAAGAAATGAGGACCTAGTCTTGCAATAGCAAGGAAATGAATTCTGCCAACAAGCTGAATGAGCAAGGAAACAAGATTCTGACCTAGATCCTCATAAAGGAATGCAGCCTTCTCAACACTGACTTTAGCCCAGTGAGACCTGGGCTAGACTTACAACCTACAGAAATAAAAGATAATATATTTGTGTGTTTAAACCACTAAGTTTGCGGTAATTTGGAACGGCAGCATGAGAAACTAATATAGGACCTTAGCAAATAGAGAAATGACTTTCTCAAGGTCATACAACTTTTAGAGATAACACTGGGGCTAGGACATTGTTTGATTCCGTTTTCTACTAATTTACTATTGGTTAAATTGGAATACACCTTTATTTTCCTAGTAATAAATATTGAACTGCTTCCCAACAGAGATTTAACAAATTATCAGATGATCTGAAAGGTAAAGATAATGGTAGTGTTAACGTAATATCAATTAGTTTTCAAGGAAAAGAATCATAAGAACTTTTTTATTTTGGCTTAGATGAAAAGAATTTCCATATTTTTAAATGTTTTATTGCATCTATGTCTCTGAAGAAAAGTTCACTCTATTGGCAGCAGAGCAGATGTAGAGCTCAATCAAAAAGGCTATTTGCTGCACGTGTTAGGACTCTGAGAGCAGCAGGTCAGGTTCCCGAGAGAGTTCAGGCTAGAACTCTACATAGCGTACTGCTTTATTAATTTAATAAAATACTATTTTTAAGATTTTACAAATATAAGAAATAAAGAAAAATATAAAGGGAAATTTTTTAAAGCCCAAGAAATTATAGAATTTTTAAATAGGCCATATGGGACCTATTAAAGTTGGAAAACCAGCAAATATAATGGAAATGAACTAGGACTTGGAAGCAAAAGGTTTCTCTTTGTGTAGACTTGGGTGAAAATGCCTCTAAGGCTCAATATTCTCATCTATAAAGTAGTGGAGGACCAAACATGTTCCTGCCTGTGTGCCATATTATTTTAAGTACCACATGATATCACAGAGATGACGATATATAACAAGATATAACAGATGTGTAATGGGTTCACAGAAAGTACTCTGGACTAGGAGCCAGAAAACCCGAGACTTCCCAATCTGCCATTGACATCATATAAGCCATTTCATTCCTCAAAACTATAGTTCTACCATTTGCAAAATAGAAATAATATAACATTCCCTTGAGACTTCACAAGATGCCATGTTCGAGAGTATTTTCAAATAAGGCAGCTATATATACCTGAGACTTTTTTGGTACATGAAAGGGATGGCCCAATCTCAAGGAGTCATGTCCAAAGAAAGCCAAGTACTTTCTGAGTAAATGATGTGATGATGTGTTGTGGATAGAGTTGATCTCTCAGATACATAAATAACATCAGTCCTAGATTTCTATGTAAAGCCACAAGTTTGGATTAATTTCCAAAGGAGCTTAAACTTTAAAGGAAATAGATTTTTTGAAAGAGAACCATTATGTATCTACATAAGACTAACAGAGGAGAGACCTATAGTCAAGCTAAAAACAAAAGGCATTGCACAGAAACTTTCTGGGAGTCAAGAGGTAAACAGTAACAACATTGAGACACTGAAGAGGACTGCCACATGTTACCTCTTGAAGAGTGGTCTCTGTCTCCCATGTGTTTTCAGAAATACCTGAAAGGGTCATAAATATCCCAGTGATGAGAAATATCACACTGCTGGCTCACTCATCTCTTTGGATGGAATTTGGGATTTATAACACTGTTATATTAAAAAACCTGAAAACAAAAGACTTTTTTTTTTAGGTATTTGATATCTAAATTGAGAAGCTTTGCCTTACAAAGATGATTAGAAGACTCTAATACTCATATTTAGAACACAATTCCACAAAATTAACCTCAGATGGGCCGGGTATCTCCTTTCTGATACAAATTAAAAAGAAAAGAGGGTGTGTTCTGTTCAATGGGGTGAGAATCCAGAAATTCTTAGAAACATTCATTACTTGTACTTCTCACTATTGAGCCCCAAAATGTTGACCCACAGTTAAGAATTTTCCAGAAACCACCCTGAAGGCTATCATACTGTTTCTGGACAAATTGTAGTTATTTATCCCTCTTATTTTATAGTTGTTTACAAACATTAAGGTTTCCATTCAGAATTAAATTTTTAATTTCTCAAAACGAGTAGTAGAACAGCTCTTGGAAAATCCACAGTATGAAATCCTCATGTCTTCAAAAAGACACGATTTTTAATACAATCACCAGATCACCAAATAGAAATGGATAGTAAAATATTATTTAAAAATTTTTAAGAAAACACAACTATAATAATTGAATTGAAAAGTTTAAAAATAATTCAATTATTATAATAGATTCATACACGTTAAATGACTCCTTAAAATCTTTCCCATCCATTCCTTATTTTTGAAATTACTCAGACCTGGATTTAAATATTCTCTCTGATATTTATTCATTATGGAAACTTAGTCTCCTTAACCTCTTCAATTTACAATGCACTTGGTTAGAATATTTACTTAATATGACTGTGGTGAAGAATAAAGAAGATAATATGTGCAAAGCTCCCACCACAAAACTTAGTACATAATAAAGCACCATAAGTGGAAGATATTTTTGTTTTATTGGTCCATAACCTTGAGAAATAGAGGAAAATCCCTCTACTTTCACAAATTAAAGATCTTGAGAGTTAGATCCTAGTTCCCACTTCAGCAAAATCATTGTAGTAATCAGAGCAACATTTTATAATTATATAGAACGTTATCATTTAAAACACTTTATAAATATCTCATTTGATACAAATCCATAGCAACAGCCAATTCATACCCTTTTAGGGAGGAGACGATTGAGACTCAGAGAAATTAAGCGACTTTTTAGTAATAACTTTTAGTGTAGTAGACATATTTTGGTTGCCTAGGATTTTTCTTTATCCTGGAAATTCTCCTGCCCTCCTCTTCATTTAGAGGGTTCCTAGGAGAACTTCCAAGTCTTACCTAAATCCTCACTCCTGGCTACACAGCTGATTGGTTCAAGAGTGGGAACAAGACTCAAGTGGAGCCAATAACAGCAGCCCACCATTCACAGTGGCCAGAATTGATTGGTCCGAGGGTGGACATCTGACTGAATCTAAGCCAAAGGGTCTCTCCTCTAGATTCTTTGGATTTAAGCCAAGAAAGTTTCTCTCTGATAACAGAGTTGTCATATGTTTAACTCTGGAGCTGTTGGCACCTACGAGTTCCACAGAATGGGGAAGGTTATTATGAGCCAGAGGAAAGAATTAATACAAAAATAGAAGTGAAGGTGAAAGAGTCCCTCTCCCATTTATCCATGAGATTCAAGTTCTTCATATTCCTGTCCTTGGGTTTCATAGGGTACACTAGTATCTTCATTATAAATTCTGCTTTAGCTGAAGCTAGTGTGTATAGTGTGTATAGTTTCTATAACCTGGAGCCAAAAGAGTCAAAAGTGGAGTTTTCTTATACTAAATTTGGGGCCTTTTTCACTAGACAGACTACTCACTGATAATAACCATCACTGTTCTCCAAACACCCCCTTTTGCCATTCTTACGCATTTTGTCTTTGGTCCTAAGTAGGAAAAAGCTGCAAAGGGTGGTATTCAAATTCTATGCATGCAGTGAAGACAATACAGGATACAAGAAGGAAATGGTACAAAACAAAGAGAGAGACCCATGGTCCTAAAACTGCTTCATCTAGTATACACTACAATTCAGCTAGTGAATACTGAATTCCTTAGACTTACCCTGCTCCGTATAACCCCAGCTCATTCCACATGGGTTTTTCTGTTTGTTTGTCTTGCTGCTATTTAGAACTCCCAATCCCCAACCTACGACCTTGGCAGCTCTTCACCTAGCTAAGTGTTGTTACTCAGGTCTCGGCACAGAGAAAACTTATTCCAGAAAGTCTTCTCTAATCTCCAAGTCTGGGTTCTGTGCATCTCCTCCATGCTCTATGAGCACCTGTATTAAACCCATCATAACACTTATCCCTTTGCAGCAGAATTTCCTGATAAAAGTCCACCAATATATTGTAATCCCAAGAAGCCAGTAACTATTCTGGTCAATGCTCTGTCTTCAGTAGTTAGGACTGTGTTTAACATTTAACACAACAAATATTTATGATAGTCACTCTTTGTGAATAAATTTCTTGGAGGATTTTTATAAACTTCATATCACCCTCACCTTGAAATGAATCACTGATAAGATATCTCGTTTACTAATGAAAGCATTTGGTTACTCACTTGTATTGGATGGACATTATTTTGAAAACCACTCAATTCTAAGATGCCTGAGGTCCTCTTCTGAAATCCCATTAAAAGAGTACTAAAGGCAAATTTAAATGGGCACTGAAATAGGAATGGTCTTCAAAGCATGTTTGGACAATTTTATTTATATTCATAATAGAGAATGAGAATTAATATCTATTTTCCACCAAAGGACAATAAGAATGCCAAATATTATCCCTTAGAAAAATGATTTGCCACAGGTTAAATTGAAAATTGTTAACTGTCATCTAACTAACCAGTTGACTCCTAGATTTTGGCAATACCATTGTAGACTTTGTATTCTCAAAACCAAAATGTTTTGCCTTATGTGAGTGGATATAACTATGCAACCAAGTCTCTCTCAGAATATATTAGGAATGACAGTGATGAAAATCAAAAATAACAGTTAAAGAAATGAGTATGTTATTCAGATTCCACCAGCAATTTAAATGGTATGAAGCAAATGATCCCCTCACTGGGTGACATCAGTCTGACATAAACAAAGGCACCAGGAGAGAAACCTATCTAAATGTACTGCTGTCACAAGGACTTAGGGTGAAGAGAGGCAGAAAGGAAGCCCAATGTTTTCATTTCTATCAACTGTTTGATGCAGTGTTTTCATCCTATTGCTGATCTTGGCCCTTACGAATACTCTACTGTTTTTCTTAGGATTTCTAGAAATAGCACATCTCAAATTACAAGGGCATTGTGTACTCTAGGCCAGGAGAATGGCAGTGCCTAGTAACATGGTATGTCTAAGATCATGCCTGGCACATAGTATATGTCTAATAAATACTTGCTGAATAAATGGATAAATAAACTATTCAATTAGTTTATTACTTGGCTGCACACTGAATTTAAGTTTTGCATATGCTTTTTAATTGATTGTGAACAACAATAAAAACTTAGGCAATGTATGAGAGCAAAGCAGAATGGGCAGCTTCTAACAAGTCTTGAGTTTAACACCCACCTCTCCCAAAATATGCCTACTATATCTGTCATTAGAATCACTTTTGGTTTGTTTGCAGAAGAGCTCTAGTCAAATCCAAATGAAACCTATAAAAAAAAATCATACTTAATACTGAAACTTTAAAAGCATTTCCTTTAAATTCATGAATGGTTAATTCCTGCCATTATCACTTTTAATCCATTTAGTCCTGGAGATTCCAGCCATCACAGTAAAATGGGAAAAATAAGGTTTAAAAGGATAAAGATTGAAAAGGAAGAAATTAATCAATCATTCATCACCTACATTATTCACATAGACACCACAAAAGAGAGCATAGGTAATGTGTGATAATTATTAGAGAAACTATGTCATGGACATAAAGGCAGATTTTTTAAAATTAGTCTTATTTCTGTTCACTAGCAACAACAGAAAATGAAATTTTAAAAACAGCATTTTAAATAAACAAAAGAAAACAATAGACAGAAATAAGAGGAAGGATGTACTGAAATGCAGTGTTTCTTCAACTTGGCTGTGGCTGCCCGTTGGATCCCTCAGGGAATTTTAAAGAGTTCTGACACCTGGGCCCTACTACCAGAAAGTGTGATTTAATTGGTCTGGCATGCAGACTCACCTTGCAGGGGAGAGGGTGGTGGCAAATCTCCCCAGGTAATTCTAATGTGAGACAAGTTTAAGGAGCAATGATTTAGCAGATGCTGCAGGGCCTACCCAGATCCTCATGACAGGGTAGAAACACCTATTTCCCCAGCTGCTGGGGGTAGTGACAACTGATAGGTTTCAGATGACTCCTCTCTGGGACTTTCCCTCAAGCCCTTTAGCTGAAGGCCAATAGAATTGAAGCCCCCTGGAGAGGGCTCCACAGTCACTTCTTTCTATCCCCTTCTCCAAAGAAATCCATTAACTGGAAATGGGTGTTTTGTATTAACATGCATATGTATGTGCATATGTATCCTTTCACTACATATGTATGTGTCCCTAATGATACATAACACTGAGTTATATCATACTGTATATATTCTTCTTGCTTTATTTGCTCAACTGTTTGTAAGAGTCATTCACATTAATAACTAATTCTAATTCATTTATCTTTAAAGCTGCATAGATTTCCATTATAGGCATATGCTATGATTTTTTCATTTTCCTGTTGACTCGTATTTAGGTGATTCCATTTTTATTAAGGAAGTCATTAGAGGATTTGGGGATGCCCCAAACAATTTGTAATTTCTTTAAATATACAAGGAAAGGATAGAAGATCTGGGTGGGGTGGAAAGCCATTGAATATGTAACTACAGAAGAGGAGAAAAAAGCAAAAATGAGGAAAAGCAGGAGAAGGGATTCAGATAAAAGCAAACTGGGATCCGTGTCTCCTAAGGTCCAGCCAGAGGACCATTTTCTTACCTATATTTCTGTCAAACCTTCATCTTCATTCTCTTTGTCACAACTACCCTAAGACACTTTTCAAAAATCCTCCTCGTCTTCTCCTGAGGCAGCTCTAAACTGACACGTGAGGCGAGTTGCATCCTACCATAGACAACTTCTTTTTTTTTGCTGTATGTTGTCGTGTTTCCTCCTGCTTGTACATGGGATTGCAATCCAGAACATTAGCAGAAGAAAGCATGGTACCGTGAATCATGGCCTACACTTTGTAAAGGGTGAGAGCCTAAGTTTTATAGTCAGACTACCTGGGATGAAATGACACTGTGTAAGGGAATTACTCTGCCTCTCCAAGTTTCAATTTCCTCATCTATAAAATAGAAATATAATTTAAAGTAAAATACTTCAAGGGTTACAGTAGGACAATTGAGATATGCAGGTAAAGTCTTTAGATGCATACCTTGTCCACAGTAAGTACTCAACAGATGCTAGCTTTTTAAAAAATTGGTCCATATTCCTTATAAAACCCCACATCAACTACAACTACAGAATATTAGTTGTGATCACGGCCGTAAACTAACCCCCCTGGTGGAGTAATCTTCTTGGGATTGGGGCATGCTGAATTCTGATTGTACGAATTCCTTTATTGTCCCCTAATTGGTCCAAAAGTCAGTCAGTGATGCACATTCACAAAAGTGAACTTAAGGTAACCACTCATGAATTATATTCATACACATTTTGTATATTACCCGATACACATGTTTTTTGGCCATGTCTATTTGAATAGATTCTACAAGTTATATGCTCCTAAACTTATTGTAACACCTTAGAAAAAAGTGCTAAAAGTATATTATGTAGTTTATGCTTTATAGGGCTGATAAATCTAGTGTCCGTATTTCCACAGATGGCTTCCTGGAAGGTGAGACTTCCCTGGAATTGCATGCAAAATTTGACTTCTATCTGTGTTTTTTCAAGAGCATTTTGTTAGCTTTCATCATATTTCAAAAAATATCTGTGATACAAAATTGAACAAATCCTAGTTTCCTTAAACTAAACTTGGCTAAGTGATAAGCAATGATCTAGTGTTTCCCTTATGTGTTGGTCCTGGTGGGCTGTCATTTATAAGATCCTTGCATGTGCATGGCATTGATCCATAACCTAGTCCATCTTATGATAGACCACATTTCTGCTCTTGTCAATCATTCTCACTACAGAGATGCACTGGATGAAACCACTTCTATACTGTCACAGCTAGGGTGAAATTTTATTCTACGTTGGCTGGACAGTCCTATTTTATACCTGTCCTCCAGCATAATTATTAGTAGCACCCCTTTCACTCTCAAAAGTGCCCTAGTATGAATGATATGATTACCACGAACACAACTCAAGAATGGCTAAGGACAAGACTGGCCTTTGATGAGGCACCTTCATCTCTTAGAAAAAAAACAAGTTGAAAGCAATTTCCAAACAAACATAGCTAGTCTCGCCAGCAGCCAAGAGAGACGGACAGCAACCAATCTTACCTATCTTCAGTAAGTGCTTGCCCCACACAGGGGCTACAGGCCCCTACAGCAGATGTTTACTGAGGAGGCAGAACGGGGGTAGGTGGTTGGAAAGAAGCCATTCTCCACACTGCAGATTGCAGGAGAAAGAAGCTGTCCTATGACAGCATGATGAATGGTCACTTGCCCCAACATTGGCCTTTCACTGGCCAAACCACCTGACCTCTGAACTGAAACAACTACTTTTAGAATTCAGATTCTCAGAATTCTTGGTAACTTGTCCAGATCCCGAAACTAACTTCACAATTCCCAGAAACAAAACATGCTGTGAAAATTCCTGAAGGACCACCAGTAATCAGTCCTAGATGTGCACTTTAAATGAAAAAATGTCTACTGTATTTTCCATGCCTATCTTTCATGACACTAAGAACGTACGAATATGAGAATGGAAACATAATAGATGTTGACATGATGGTCAAAAATGTTACATTATAAGATATCATCAAGTGAAATTTGAACACAGCGTTGTTTGAACATTATATTGAATGCGGCCACAAAATGAATCAATGTCTACCTTGGTGATATGGAACTCTTAGTAATACAAAATGCTTCAAAAAAAAAAGAGAGAACACCCCATGTTTCAAATTCTACTTGTTCACAAAGACAATTTAGAAATATAATAAAGTGATGATAAAAATGAATAAGAAAATAAAGATACAAGTTTTATATCCAAATTTAGAATTATGTAAAAAATTACATGTGAAGTGGGAAGATTCTATAGGATGTGAAAATCTCCTCAGAAAAATATCCTTTCTTTTGGAAAATAGCTAGAGCTGTAAGTAAACTGAATTAATGCGAACATATGATGCCAGTGAGGGTTAGGTAAATACCACTGGAATCCACCTGGCTTAAGGAATAAAAATCTTCTTTTTGAAAGTATTTTATTAAGGGAAGAAAACCATTCAATTTTATAATCTCCAAGGAGAAAAATCCTAAGGAATAAGTAACCATCCTACAGAAAAGTCAAACAGGACCTGCATTTTGATAAAAAGTACTAATGGTTTCACTGAACATCCTTATGCTGCTGACATTTCTCCTACAGCTTGAAGTGAGTGAAAGTTCAGCCATAACTGGCCCCTAGGGACATGCTCCTTGCTCACAAATCCAATCTCACCATGTGAAGTCCAGTAGTTGTATGTTAACCTCAAAGGGATGGGTGTTTTTCATTTGACTTAAGAATGTAATATGTAGAACATGAGCTGGGAACACAGTTTAACCCAGTTCCCACCCAAAGCCTAAATCCAAATGTATCCCTCTTGGGTTTTATCTGCCTGATTCAATAGAAGCTCTGTCAAGTTAAAAGAAAGCTGTGATGTGTGATATGATGGACTATGTGGACTCCTCCCCACAGCAGTCAAGCCAGTGCCAAAAAATATGGAAATTTTATAGGATGAAACCATGTCCTGCCTGGACCTCCAGTCCCCATTTATACCCAACCATGGTTTGTTTGGCCATCTGAAGCTATTTCAAAAGACACACTATTCTATCAACGAGAATGTAAGCAACGTTATTTACAAACGCCACCTACAAAATTTACCAGCTCTTGTTCCTTCCATATGCTTTCATCTTATTGGGCAAACCTGCTTCCTATTCTGTTAACATGGGCCAATGTCTCTGATGAGCATGGTGGGTTTAGAAAGGGACATCTTACTTGGACACCTTTCCCACAACTGAGCTGGCTGCAGCCCATTGTTTTGAGTCTCTGGAAAGCCAAAGGAAGCAGTACTTCTGATACAACCTCAGATTCGTGCCTAGTCTCCAGTTGGTCAAGAACATAGGGTTTTTACACATCCCCAGCTAAAACTTTTGTTAATGTGTTGGTCTGACCGCAACATAGCACCTCATGGAAACTGGAAGTATCTGACTTCCTTCTTTCTCTAAATATCTGCTCTTTTTTAGAGAATGTTAGGAACCCAGAGACTGCATGAGGAATATACTTTCCCCCAGTTTCAGGTGTTTATGAACTGGCATCTGAATATTTCAAGTTATCCAGAAAACATATTAAACACTGTAGTTCTAAAATAGTCCTTATAAAAATTACTAACAGCATCAGTGAACAATTATTTGTAATACAAATGGGTATTTATTCACATCGAGTATCTACTAACTCATAATAAATCTATGTAAATAGGTACTAAGCATAAACGTTTATATAGCTACATCTCTCCTTCTCTTTGATTGAAATTTGCCCGCTTAGGTTTGCCATGCCCTAACGTAAATTGAGAAGAATTTTTTCACTATAGCTAGTTTCCTTTCTACAACGGTGTGATGGTTAGTTTTAAGTGTCAACTTGAATGGGCCACAGGATTCCCAAATATTTGGTTAAACATTATTCTGGGAGTGTTTGTGAGGGTGTTTTTGGAGGAGATTAGCACTTGAGCTGGTAGATTGTCCTCCCTGGTGTGGCCCTCATCCAATCGGTTGAACTTCAGTTGAAGGCATGAATAGAACAAAAAGGCTGACCCGCCCTAGAGTAAGAGGGAACTCCTCCTGCCTGACTGCCTTAGAGCTGGGACCTCTATATTTTCCTTCCTTCAAACGCAAGCTGAAACATTAGCTCTTCTCAGGTCCTGAGCCTGCCAGCTTTTGAACTGGAACTTATGCCATCAGCTCTCTGGTTCTCAGGCTTTGCACTCAGGCTGGAACTCTTCCATTGGCTCTCCTGGGTCTCCAGCTTGCTGACTGCAAATATATACATATATTTGCAACACATTTATATACATACACATCCTGTTGCTTGTGTCTCTCTAGAGAACCCTGACTAATATACGTAAGGAAAACCATCAAAATAATTACAAAACCACCAAATAGTTATAAAACTTAGACTTTTGAATTCAAGTCTAATCAAATGAATAAATATATTCTTAAATATCTAGTGTGCCAAAAGCTGTCATGGTGGACACAGAAGAAAAGCACAACAATGCTTATAGTCTAGTGAAGGAAAGGAGACTTACAGTCTAGCTATGGAAAGAGACACTAGCTGAGAAAAGAAGACTTATGCACACGAAAAATCAAGGCAAAATTACATTAAAAATATAATTAAGTGCTAAACGGCAAAGAAAAGAAAAAGATTTACTTTAATGTAAGTAATTTCTTTAATGTAAGAAATAGCCTTGGACTGGACAAATTATCATTGGCATACAAAATTCACTCATTTCACATCTGCATTTAGCATTTCCTGCTTTATCCAAATAATTTCATGTCCTCCTGAAATATGGACCTCAGTCATCTACAATATATCACCTGTTCAGAAAATGAAAAGTCAAGCCAGAGACTGGAAGAAAACAGACACAATACATATAAATGTTAAAGGACTTGTATCCAGAATATATAAAGACTTCCTACAACTCAATAATATTAAGACAGACAAATTGGATTTCTTAAACAGACAAAATATTTGAACAAACATTTCACAAAAAAAGATTCACAAATGACCAACATCACCAGTCATTGAGAAAAATTCACATTAAAACCACAATGAGATACCACTACACATCTCCTTGAACGGTTGAAATTTTGAAAGATTGACATTACCTAACATTAGCAAGGATATGGAACTATTGAAAGTCTCATACATTAGTGGTGGGAATATAAAATGGTGCCAAGAGTTTGACAGTTTGACAGTTTCTTCTAAATAGACATTTACACATGATCCAACAAGATATCTCCTCCTAGATATCTATAAGAGAAATGAAAATATATGTCCACACAGAGTCTTGTCTTGGATGTCCATAGCAGCTTTCTATGCAGTAGTGAAAAACTGGAAACAACTCAAATGTCTATCAACAAGTGAATAGAAATACAAACTATGGCACGTTCATGCAATGGAATACCACCCAGTGATGAAAAGGAGTGAACTGCTGAGATATACAATAAATATGAACCACAAAAACTTAATGCTAAGAAAAAGAAGGCAGACACAAAGAAATACATATTGTATAATGTCACTTTTATGAAACTCTAGGAAGACAAATCTAAATTATAGGAATAGAAAGAAGATAAGTACTTACCTGGGACTAGTGGTGAAAGGTGGAGATTGACTGGGATGGAGTATAAAGAAACTTTTGGAGGTGATGAAAATGTTCTATACTTTCGTTGTGATTGTGGAACATGAAAGAGTTCCTCATCTCCTTTGAGTCTTTGTTCAAATATCTTCTCAGTGAGGATTTTTCTAACAACTCCATTTAAAATTTTAGCTCTTCTTTCCAATTTCTGACCTCCTCATCTTGTTTGATTTCATATAATGCTAAGTATCAACTAATATAGTATGCAACTTACTTATACTACATATTTATCATTTATTCTTCAACTAGAATGTAAGTTCCACAAAGCCACAGATATTTTACATTTTTTGTTCTGTTTTGTTCACTAATACATCCTAAATCGTTATGTGCATTACACATGGTACGTGGTCAATAAACCTCTGTTGGATAAATTAATAAAATTCCAAAGAAGAAATTTTTTCAGAGTAATTATAACAAGCCACTAGATCAAAAGTACTGAGATGCCTTTGGGAAAATCATATTTTTCTACACTGTCACATCCAGGTAGTCTTTCTCAAGTGTGTTCTCAGTGTTACTGATTAACTTTAGGCAACCCAAAGAATAACATACATAAATCTTGGTATTGTTGTAGATACAGGAGAAGCATTGAGAAAAATACAAAGAATGATGTAAATCTAAAGATCATGGTGCCATATTCAGTGATACAACAAAAGAAATGACACAATCCATCCTGATAAAATGTCACTTTAATCATGTTTACTCTTAGGAATGCTTTAGAAGTTAATTTACTTTTAGGACCATTCAAAGGGATTTACTTACTTAAGTGCCAAGGGAGCTTTATTATATTTACTATAATCAAATTATTTAACCTCCCTGGATCAGTTTTCTCATCTGTGAGATGAAGGAGGTTTTCAGACCAAGCGGAACCACTGAATTTTGATGAAGCTCCTTAGATTCTAAAGGGTATGCTGCAAGTAGAGTTGGGCTTAGGTAGTTAATAAGAAATTGTTCAAGTTATGTTATCAAAATGTCAGAACATTAGAGAGAAGATCCACAAAGTCTACCTGTTCCTCCACCTCCCCAAGGCTAAACTGTTCCACTCTTTCTTTACTCTACGGGTATCACAGTGTTTCTCCAATAACTCCAGTCTCCTCTTTTAAACTTGTGTTAACCAGAGTAATCCTGCTGCTAGCAACCAAGAGTTCTAACCAATAAAGAAATTGGTCCTTGGAAGTCGGTATCACAAGTGTCAAATGCTAAAATGTGAGATAACTGAGCAGAGATTGAATGACAAACAGTGAGGTTTTCCTACATCAAGGGCTGGGAAAATTTCAATTCTTGCCACTCTAAATAGAAATTTTGTTTGATTAAGCAACCATCTGTTGTGGTTGAGATCCAGATCGTATGACTAAAGACAGGAATTCCAGGCTGCTAGATAGGAAATGTCAGGATCAGGGAGTGTTAGCTACTTCTTTCAGATTTTGATAGAATGTTGCAAGAGAGGGATGCACATAGCCCAAAGTATTCAGCTGAAGGGGGCCAGCAGGAGAGTTATAAAGCTTTGCTAAGAGGGGTCCAATAATCCAAGATGGCCAATGATCAGGCGTTGTAATAGTGTAATTTGTTTTCTTACTTCTTATTTGTGCTTTGGCTAGGAAAAGACAAAAAGGGGAAGCAGAAGAGTTGAGGAAGCTGTCAATAAAATGATGATAGAATTTTACACAATACAAAAAGATAAGAAGAAATGAAAAGAATGAAGAATTCCATCAGACAACAAAGAGATTCCTTTAATCCAAATAGTGAATAAATTAGTTAAAGTCTATGAAGGGGATAAAAAAATCCCATCGTTTCCATTCAGGCAATTAAAATTTGGAGACAAGATTAGAAAAGAGATTGAAGTTGAAAATTGGGTGAGAGCTAAATTTACTGGATTGATAAGTTAAATCACAGCTGTAATTATAGGCATTTAGCTCTCTGTTGACAAAGCAAGAAGAGCCCTGCCATTAAGAACAAGACCACCCTATTGATATTATATTTTAGAAAAAACTCATTTGGGAAGGCACAAACCCAGGACAGGATCTAGGTCCTAGGATGTGGGTCCTACTTCTCAAATCTTTGGTCAATAACTCAAATCCGTAGTCACAAATATTGAACAAGTAATGTTTACTCGTATGAGGCAATACATTTCCCCCCATGTAGATAGGTGAGTTTAAAACCACAAGAAGTTGTGAAAACAAGGGTAGAGATAATAAGTAAATTAAATCCATATTAGTAATAATTTGGGGTTAAGTTTAGAAATACATTCTGTGATCATCAGATGCTATTTTAGGTTTTTAAATGCTTAAGATAATTTGATATTTTAGAGAAATGTTATGTATGTATTTATTTTGATGAACACTATATTCAGTGTAATAGGCGCTCTTCTGGGTACTTAGACAAATACCATATGATCTCACTCATAAGCAGAAGATAAAAACAACGACAAACAAACACATAGCAGTGGAGATAGGATTGGTGGTTACCATAGGAGAAGGGCAGGGGAGGGCAGAAGGGGTAATTAGGCTCACATGTGAGGGAATTAGTTTTTGGGTGGTGAACATGATGTAATCTACACAGAATTCAAAATATATTACAATGAATATCTGAAAGCTATATATTGTTGTAATCCAATGTTACTGTAATTAAAAAATAAAGAAATAAAATATTGAAAAAAAGAAATATTAACCAATTTAATACTCTCAACCACCCTGCAGCGTACTGTTATCAGTGCAATTTATAAAGAAAATGAGGCACAGAGAAGTAATTTACTTAAGGTTATACAGGCAGTGAGTGGCAAAGCTGGAATCTGCACCTAAGATAGCTGAGTTCCAGAGTTCATACTATCATCCACTCTCCTATGTGGACCCTTTATTGACTTAGTAGACATATAGTTTTACTTAAAAATTTTAAATTGATATTAGAAATGTGAGTTTACTTTGAAAAGTATAAAGATAGAGATCAACTTGTAGACAGTATTTTTAATATTAAATATAATCTGATTTGTTAAATTTGAAAGTTTACGTAAAATTCTTTTAGAAGAAGTGTTGAAATGTTTAGAAATAGTCTGCTAGTTAGATATGTCAGTCTGAATCTTTATAGAGTTGAGAAAACCAGATACCAACTTTTTGAAATATTTAAAATAATACTATAGATGTAGACTTACACTTCCCATGATTTCAGAATTAATTAAAATCCTAGTAACTGTAAAGAGTCCTTTATGTACACAAAAGTTTCTTCATCTATTTTTTTAAAGATTTTTTTTAATTTTTCCTTTTTCTCCCCAAAGTCCCCTGGTACATAGTTGTGCATTTTTAGTTGTGGGTCCTTCTAGGTGTGGCATGTCGGATGCCACCTCAGCATGGCCTGGTGAGTGGTGCCATGTCCTTGCCCAGGACTTGAGCTGATGAAACCCTGGGCAGCCGAAGCAGAGCGCAGGAACTTAACCACTCGGCCACGGGGCTGGCCCCTCTTCATCCATTAAAACGTTTCATTGATATAGGTGCAAAGAAGGGCCTTACTACAATAGTTCACATGAAATTATTTCTGTGGATTCCTGTAATTTTTACTGTATTTTCTAGGTATTTACTGTTATTGTCTAACATTATGCTAATAAAAAAGCTAGTACATTTAGATTATAATAAATTTCTATTGTAAATCCTATATTCACATTACATTTATATATCCTCACATATCAATCCAAGTAAAGTTTAGGATTCTATTAACATAGAAGAGCTTAGCTAATTGTAGCACAAAAATTCAGATCTTCACATGGGTTAAATATGTCAGGATTTTCTGACTCTCTGGGAGCACGCTTTACGATCTCTTACTTTATGTAATCATACCTTCAGCTTTCCTTATTTGCCATTTAAAAATCTTCATAATCTTTAATTTTATAAGTAGATATTTTTCTACACATCACATCACTATTTCATTATGACAACCAGACAAAATACAAAGAATTGTAGACAAAGTCTCATCAGCTCATATTTGCACTGCTTCTCTCTAATTAAACCTGTGTGGTTAGGGTAAGGTCTAAGCGGAGATACAGGGTCCAGGTTCTGCTGTTAAGAAATTATCTGTTTTTTTAAACCAAATACACAGACATAATGTGCCTGATGACACTGTACAAAGTGAACACAAATATTAAGTCTCTTAATCCTGATAACAGCCTTATGAAGTGGCTACTATTATTATCCCCATTTTACAGATGAGGAAGCTAGAACACAGAGAGTGTAAACAAACTGCGCCTGATCACTCAATTATTGAGTGGTGGAGCTGAGATTTGAACCCAGGCAGTCTGGTTCCAAGATGCAAGTTCACAAAGCCCAGATACAAATATTCAAAAATTCAACAACATTTTTAGCGTTGCATACGAGTATCAGAGTCTTCTAAAAAGAAAGTCCAAAGACTTAATGCAGTTATAGTGTCAGAACAACACCAATCCTGAGAATAGGCCTCTTGTTGCTCCATCTTTATAGCAATCTCTTGGAAATAAGTGAATAAGTTGTTTTATCCACCTGCAGAAATATACACTACAAATCCCCACTCACAAGGGGCAATAAAAAAATATTGTTGATTCTTTCCAGCCCAAGACCACCAGGAATTCCCCTATAGGCAAACAAAGTTGGCATTGTCAGTGGACTTATTGCAATGAGGGAGAACACACACCGTGAAGAACCATGGGGAGATCTCAGTAAGAAGGGTTTAGAAAGGATTCATAACAGGATTTTGGCTTGTATTAGGTGATTTGGGGGTAGGGTCATAGAAGCAGGGCTTTCTTTGCTCTCTTCAGGAAGTGAGAGTAAATCTATGATTGGGTATCTTAATTTTTATTATGAACTAGTCTTGTAACCACAGCACAACAAAGCTGTAAGAAACTGCTTTGAATTTTAGTGTAGTAGCAAAGAATAGTATTTACAATTATCTGAAAAGGCTCTACTAAATTACGTCTCCTTTTTCCAACTACATATCTGCCTGAGGCTGGCTTTGGCTCACATGCTTCGACCAAAACAATATGTTGTAAAAGAGTGAATGCAGAAGAACATATAAGAATCTGTCTGTCTTAAGGCGGACATTGAAGAGATTTGAAAAAACATAAAACAATGCTTCTCTCCACTCTAATTTTTTTGTTTTGGAAGATATAGTTTACTTTTTATAAAAGTGTTATCTGAAATAATGTGATGGGCTTATGTCATTATATTAGAGAATTAATTAGTAATTAAAAACTTTCTCAGCTTCAATTTCTAATGTGATAAGTTCAATAAAATAACCTATGTCAATAAAAGCTCTTTGGGGTCCTCAATAATCTTCAAGTGTGTTAAGGGATCCTGAGAACTGAGGATGGCTGATCTAAGTAAAGGGAGCAACATGTGCAAAGTTCAGAGGCCAGAAACATTATAACGTCATTGCGAGAACTGAAAGAAATTCAATATAGTTTAACCATAGAGTAGAAGGAGGGAAATTCTACAAGAGACAAAGTGGGAGAGGTTGGCAAGAATTGAAGAAAAACACCTGTCAATATGGTACAAACTTTAGCATCTCATTGTTCACCATTAGGGCCCATCATATTTTTTTTTTTTTTTGATGAAGATTAGCCCTGAGCTAACTACTGCCAATCCTCCTCTTTTTGCTGAGGAAGACTGGCCCTGAGCTAACATCCATGCCATCTTCCTCTACTTTATATGTGAGACACCTGCCATAGCATGACTTTCGCCAAGGGGTGCCATGTCTGCACCCGGGATCCAAACCTGAGAACCTCGGGCTGCCGAGAATTGGAACGTGGGCGCTTTGCTGCACGACTGGGCTGGCCCTGGCCCATCACATTTTTTAACAGTTCTCTCATTTTTTTGTCATCACCCGTTGGTCATGAGGCAATGTCACTGTGAGATCTGCATTTAGGCAATAATAATAATAAAAATAGTAATCATTCGGAAGAACTCCTTCGCCCTCTCCCTCCCTCAATTCTTTGAGTGCACACAAAAGTTACGATTTCTTCCAGATGGAGGGACTTGGTAAAGAGCAAGAGATTGAATGAGGCAGAGATATTTACTGTATGCTTATCTGAGGTCAACTAGCTAACCTCAGGAGAGTACGCTGCATGAAAACGAATACGTTGTTAGATTCAACATCATGCAAAATAATGACTTAAACTATCTAGAATTTTATAAGCTAAGCAACTGACTACCTGACATCTCACCTCAATGTTTTGATTTTGCCTTCAACTTAGGCAGGAACAGGGTTTCTCCCTAAATAAACTATAAAGAGACAAACTTAAAGCTCAGTCC
This sequence comes from Equus caballus, assembly GCF_041296265.1. Lineage (NCBI taxonomy): Eukaryota > Metazoa > Chordata > Mammalia > Perissodactyla > Equidae > Equus > Equus caballus. The sequence goes on along the minus strand of NC_091692.1, from coordinate 66,804,857 downwards.
TTCTCTAGAAGGAAGTGGTAGACAGGTTCCTAAATTTGAGGCTGGTTTCCATATGGATATATGAACATATTTCATTGTACTGTAGAAAATGGCCACCTAGTTTTTCTGTAGCACAACCTAGATAAATTTTAGTCATGAATTTTAGAGCAATGAATTTTAGTCATATTCCATTTTTATCCAAGAACAGTCCATCATCAATTTGTTATAATTGCTGTTTTCATATTAAAGGACATGGCATTGAACTTGATAAGAAACTAAGATCTACGAGGCTAAAATAGCCCACATGACAAAGCAGCATGACCTTGCATACCAAAAAAAACCACCACAGGGGAATATGTTGAAGACAGAATTCATCAGATATTAACTTTTAACAATTTACCTAATTCAAGATCTCAAAATTTCTTTACTCTTAGTTCCTAGAATTATTCTTATTTTATTAATTCCAATGGGAAAGATACACAACACAAACATGCGTTAAGATTAGTACAAGTTGGATTATCTGACAGTTATTTGACAAATAATTGCCAGATTCTTCTCTAGAAACCACTGATTTAAAACATGTACAAACTGACCTCATCTTACTGATGCCTTTTCCTTCTTGCTTCAGTTTTCAGAACTGTTATATTTTAACCAAAACTAACCTCCTACCCTCCTCTGATAATTCTCATTAATCTTCTTGGGAAAAAAAAAAATAGCTCCTTTTTTTTCACCACAACACTAATATAAGCCATACGCCTCAAAGATAATGAACTCACTAGGAAAATGAGTTGGGGCAATGGTTTTCCAAGACGTTCCACCTTAAAATCACCTAGGAGCTTTTTAAAAATACCCATGTTTGAGTTCTACCCAGCAGTTGTGATTTAATTATTCTGGGTAAGTAGGTGCTTAAGTATCAGTTCTTTTAAAACAAGAGTTCTCAGCCTGCGTTCCATATTAGAATCACCTGGTGCATTTGACAATTGGCCAGACTTTCTGGGGGTGGCACCAAATGATAGTAGTGTTTAAAAGCTCACAGGTGTTTCTTAGTGGCAGGGCAGGTTAAAAACTTGCGGTAGAATTTCTTCTACAAAAGTGATGAGAGACCCCAAACTCACCTTCTGCAGAGGATCCTATGAAAAGATCAGCTCCCTGGCCTTGTGTTCATGGAACACGCCGTGCTCTGCAAGTCTGTCGACATGAAGCTGTATTGTGGTCAGATCCACAGAATACAGTGGGGCTGTCGTATCCGACGGACCGAACAAATTCCAGACCCATACGATTGTAAAATCTAGTGCTAACATGAGTTGTGGTTTACTTGAATATTTCCACTTTGAAAAGAAGTTACAAAGAAGATACAACATTCCTAAAGGAAAGGGCAGGAGTTGCTACTACGTGAAAACCAACAATACAAAAATAGTAAATAGAGATAAATAAGAAGGTGATTATTTATAAGAGGAGTGCAACTGAAGCACAGTAAGAAAAAATGCTGCCTGACAGTATCAGATAAATTCTCTCAGCCTCTATTTCCTCACACAGCTATTGGAGGCTTCCACGTAAATGTGCGAAGCTCTACACCCTTGCTACTCAAAGTGTGGTCCTAGGACACGCAGCATCAGCATCACCTGGTGGCTTGTTAGAAATACAAAATCTCAGGCCCTGCCTGAAACATACTGAATCTAATTCTGTATTTAACAAGTTCCCCCAAGTGATACGTATGCACGTTCAAGTTTTAGAAACTCTTCTCTTCTTTGTACATCAGCATTGTTGCTTTACTAAAGTAGTTATTATGGAATGCTTTAACAACCAGTCCTTTGATATGGATTCATATGAACAAAGAAAATAAATTTACACTGAGCTTTCCCACAACATAGATTTTTCTGAAGCACTGAGCATCTCTACTGAGTTATCCACAAGCACATGCTACAACCTTACAGTCTGATGGTGGGAATTTGGCTACCTGGCTAGTCAATTTGTTAGGAGGAATTCCTACTCTGAACCAGCTTAGAGTCCTGCACGCATGACAATGACATCTTAGTGGAAAGGGCAGCTTACATTCAAGTGTCTTACATTCAGTTGTCCAAGGAAAAGCCTGTGCCCACATCACAAAACACGAGAAAATGTATATAAATATATACAATGGAGTATTATTCAGCCTTTAGAAAGAAGGAAATCCTGCCATTTGCCACAATATGGATGAACCTGGAGGAAATTGTGCTCAATGAAATAAGCTAGACACAGAAACACAAATATTACATGATCTCACTTATATGTGGAATCTAAAAAAGAAGTCCAACTCATGAAAGGACAGAGTAGAATGGTGGTTTCCAGGGGCTGGGAGGAAGGGGAAATGGGGAGATATTGGTCAAAGGGTACAAAGTTTCAGTTACGCAAGATAAACAAGTTCTGAAAATCTAATGTACAGCATGCTGACAATAGATAACAATACTGAATTGTGTACTTGAAATTTCCTAAGAAGGTAGATCTAGAGTGTTCTCATCAAAAAAAAGGAAAAGTGTTCTCACAGAGAAAGAGAGAAAGCAAATCACTGTATGAGGTGAGGGGTATGTTAAGCAGCTTGGTGGTTGTAATTCTTTCATAGTGTATACATATATCAAAACATCAAGTTGTACACCTTAAATATAAACAATTTTAATTGTCAGTTATACTTTAATAAAGCTGAAAATAATATTAATAATAAAGAAATCAAAGTCCTTTCTAAGGTCACTTGGAGAAAGACACTAAGAAATGGAGCTGAATTTTGAGTCTCAACTTTAAAAGACAAGATCTTGCTCAGGAAAACAACAGATAGGGGATTTTGAACCTCCACAAAAAGGGTCAATTTTTAACCCTTAGCCATGTCACATTTTTTTCTTAGACAGGAGCCTTTTCTAAGAATTATTTTCCAGCCTATTACATAAACTACGGTGGTTACCCTGTATTTTGGTAGGCAAGAATCTCTCTTCGCAGTAGAACAGGAGTTTCCTCAATCTAAGGGAAGTTGTTTTTCTTGAGATTTGATATGAAAGATGAAATTTGCTACATATGTTATGTGACCATCCGTTGTTTCTCTGAATAGGAGGGAAAGGAAACACACACCACATGCACACACACACACACACACACACCCCTCTCCATTTTCATGAGCCAGATGCCAATGCAGTATATATTAGAAGGTAAAGTTATTATTTTTTTCCTAAAATATCTATATAGAATGGTCATATGGCAACTCTCACAGGCTCCAACATGGAAAGAGATGACAGGAAAAAAAAGTTAAAAAATACATCTACAGTTAGTTAGCAGCATATTAGTGGAAACTAAGTATTCTGTGAGTATTCTTGAGACATACTTTACACACGAACATTTGGCCTGCCCCCAAATAAAGCGATAAACACCCTCGTGAAAGCCTGTCTGATCGCAAATCTGGATGGGAATTTACCATCTGCTTTTCTTGTAAACAAGCTTTACTCAATTTGACCAGCCCATGAAAAAAGGAAATCCAATTACACACAGAACAGATTGAGGAAAAGAGAAACTCACTCAGCAGGTTTGTAATTCAAATACAGCCAACTTCATTATGTATAAAGATTTGAAGTGTAGGAAGGAAATAGAAAAACAAAAAGGTAAAGACTGAGGAATCAGCTTTTGTCTAGGGCTCAAAGAATTTTAAAATTTTAACCCTTTCTCATCAGTAACTAATGGTGGTATCTTTGTGGGCTAGAACTGAAATGTTTTGCTCCAAGGCAGACACTAGATATATTGTCCAATTTGACATTCTATTTTTGTCATTACATCTAGTTTCTTAATTACTGTTCAAATTTACTATGTACCTCACTGATTTTTCCAACTGCTGCTTTTACCAAGTTCTGAAAGAAGTCTGATACCTTTTCCCTATATGATGGATTTTTTCCATTTTATTTTGTATTTTAGTCAATTTTTGTTCTACATATTTTTGAAGCCATAATTTTAGTCTAAAACTATTTCTTCTGAGTGAATCGAACATTATTACATTATAGGGGCCGGCCCAGTGGCGTAGTGGTTAAGTTTGCATGCTCTGCTTTGGTGTCCTGGGGTTCACAGGTTCGGATCCTGGGCATGGACCTATGTACCACTCATGAAGCCATCAGACAGAGGAAGACTGGCACAGACGTAAGCTCAGCAACAGTCTTCCTCAAGCAAAAAGAGGAAGATTGGCAACAAACGTTAGCTCAGGGCCAATCGTCCTCACACACACAAAACAAAACAACATTTTTTCTTTATGGAATGACTCCATAAAGTACTCATATTTTAAAATTACCTTTAAAGTCGTTTTTTACCTTAAAGTTTATTTTGCCTGATACTAATTCAGTCACTTTCACTTTCTTCTGATTAGTGTATAACTGTACTTTCCCATTTCTTGTCCTTTCAAATTTTAGTACCCTTTTGTTTCAGCCTATTCTCCTATAAATATCACAGGTCAGATTTTTAAAATCTAGGCTTAGAATTATTATGTTTTAACTGAGAGTATATTTGATTTATAGTTAATAAATTTTGATTTATTTCTACCATCTTATTTGCACTCTCATTGTCCTAATTTTTCTGTCTTTCTTTTCCCGATGTCTTGCCTTCTTTTGATTGGTTAGAAGTTATTTTTCTTTTTCTCAATCCATTTATCCCTAGTATTTGTAAATTATACCTTTATGTTTATTCTTTTGATGAGTTTCATACATAATTAAATCCAGACCAAGTGTAGACTTAATCTCTACTCCCCAAATTTAAGAATCCTAGAACACTTTAATTTTGATAGCCCCTACTAACTCATATGCTATTGTTTTCCAGTATCTTAATTCTATCTTGTTATATTAATTTCACCACCATACATTGGATGATATATGTTAGGCTGTATTTCATTATTGTATGGTATGTGTTAGACTATATCTCACTATCCTCCTTTCCTCTTAACTTCTCAGATTTTTACCTTTTAATCTCTTTGTCTCTGCAGTTCAAAAAACTTCAATTAGAGCCAGCCCTGAGGGCCTAGTGGTTAAAGTTCAGTGCTCTCACTGCTTCAGTGGCCCGGGTTCACTTCTGGGTCACGGAGCCACACCACTCACCCATCAGTAGCCATGCTGTGGCAGCGGCTCACATAGAAGAACTAGAACAACTTACAACTAAGATATACAACCACGTACTGGGGCTTTGGGAAAGGAAAGGAAAGAGAGGGGGAAGATTGGCAGCAGATGTTAGCTCATGGTGAATCTTTCTCTGAAAAAAAAAAACTTCAAGTATACTCAGGGTTTTTTTTCATGACAAATGTTTGTTTAGATCTTTCTCACACAATTACTAACATCTTGGTTCACCATGTCTTCTCACCTCTTCGAGTTTCCCTACAGTGTAATTTTTCTTCTGCCATAAATACATTCTTTAGACTATCCTCTAGTGTGGATTTATTGGTGATAAATGTTCTCAGCTATTGTCTGAAAATGACTTTATTTTACCAACATTCCTGAAAGATGTTTTACCCAGATATATAGTTTTAGGTTGACAGTTCTTTTTTTCAGCACTTTGAAGCTGTTTACTTGTCTTCTGGCTACTGCTATTAAGAAGTCAGTTGTGCATCAAATTGACATTTCTTTGCAGTAATCATTTTTTCTTTCTCTGTTTTCTAACATCTTATTTTTGCCTTTAGTATTCTACAGTTCACTCTGACTCATCTAAATTAGAATTTCTTCTTGTTTATACTGCTTTTGTAGTTTATCTTTGTATTTCTTCAATTGAAGGGTTAGTGTCTATCCAAATTTCTGGAAAATTCTTAGCATTTAAGCATTTATCCCTTCATTTATCCCCTTATTGCTTCGTTCCCAGTCTCTCTGGGATGTTTTCTGGGATTTTAATCAAATATGTGTTAGACCGTATTGGTCCTGGTTTTTTGTTTGTTTTTTTTTTTTTTGGTCTTATCCTCTCTTACACACTTTCTATCTCTTTGTGTACATGGTCCCAAAAAATTTAATATACTCTTCTCTTATAGATGTCTCACTGAATTTAAAGTGGTTGTTCTTGATATATTTTTAGAACAAACAGATTATATGAATCCAGGTAGCAAAACTGCATGAGGAATAACCTGAGGCACAAATAATCAAGGGAGATATTTTCCCCTCCAAGCTATGCCAAAGTCATGTCTTCTGTGTGACAGAAGTGTGTGGGTCTTTGCAGTTCCAGCTATAGCAGAGTCTCCTATAAGATTCTTCATATTGAGGAAGTACTAGATTTTATCTCATCTACATCAAACCCTAGGAAACTTTGAAAACTGGATTTCACTTCTCTTCTTCTTTATTTTCCTTTCTCTTTTTAATTAAAAAAATATATTTACTTCCTTTCTTCTTTTCTTCATCAACTAGACAGTCTCAAATGAGATGGTGTCCTAGGGAGCAGTCTGTTGCAGGAGGGGATTTACAACCAGCAGAATGAGAACACTGACTAAATCCATGGAGACAGATAACAGCAACTGGTTTTCTCATCAGAGGAGGAGGTACAAATATCAAAAGGGGAAAAGCTACAATAAAGCTTGTGTTGTTGAATTTGAACTGGAAACGATGTGAACTTATGGCTTTAAATGTGTATCTAGGTTAATGAATAAATGTAAATGCATGTTGCTGTGAATATGTGGGTGCACATATATACATACATGTATTTCCTAATCTTTCCACTGGTAGAGCTTAGGAAGAGTGATGCCTCAATAGAACCATGTACAACTCCTGTCCAGATCTTGGTATCTGAATACCACTCTCCACTAAATGGAATGAGGGATCATTGGAAAAATGGATGAATCCAGGGCTAGGGCATAAGAAAAGTAAGATGGTCCTGGAATATCTTGTACCAGATAATAAGGAAGTATGCAAATAATGGAGGCATGGCAAAAGAGCACAGAAATCAGCCTGAAGATACTCCCAGTGACCAAATCTGGGAAAATTAAAGAATCAAAACAAATAGTGACAGCAATTATATCTAACCTCATAAAATAGGAACCCAGAAGTCCACAGTAATATAAATAAATTAATAAATAATTATAAAGAAACCTCTTAGTGGGGAAGCCAGTTAATAAATACTGAAGGAATACTAATATTATAAAAATCATCATTTGACAACCGTACTAGTAATAATTAATTCAAGCAAGAAACATTAATGGATGCTAAAATTAGTTGGCAAAAGTTAGTTAAGAAACAGGATAATTATTGAAAAGAGAAGAAGATTTGGGAACAACTTTACAGTGGAGAAACCTAGCTGGCATCATCTTAATAAAGTGATCAAATTTAACACAACCAATAATGCGACAAATGGACATTATGTGCCACCCAAAAGGATTCAACACTATTTGGACAAAAATACATAATCTGAGATTGGTGGTAAGGAAACACTAAACTAACTTAAATTGAGGGAAATTCTACAAAATGACTAGTCTAGAATCTGTGAAACCATCAATGTTATGCAAGTCAAGGACTGAGGTACTCTTCCAGGTTGAAAGAGACAGAAGGACACGACAATGGGTGTAATGCATAATCCAGGTTTGGATCCTCTGCTATAGAAAAATGTTACAGGGACAATTAGCAAAATGTGAATGGGGTCTCTGGAAGAACAATAAATAGGAGTCCTTTGTGCTATTCTAGCATCCTTTATCGTTTCAAACTATGTTGAAATAAAATATTAAAAATCAAACAACCTGAAGCTCAGGGTCACTCAGGGTATAGCAGAAAACCTCAGGGCAAAACTTCACCTCCCCGTATTCCTGCTTTCACTTTGTCTTTGGCTTGTATGGATTTGTTTTCTTGTCAGCTCAGTGATGCATTTGAAAAGCTATTATGTCTTACCCAGCATTTTCAGTTGTTTTCAGTGGGAAAAATATTCACAGTATCTAATCCACAAAGCAGCAGGAAATTTTAGCCTCATATATTTTAACATATTTTTGTTCCCTTTTTTCTATTCTGTTCTTAATATCAATGTGTGTGTGTTATCTTCCTGTACTTTCTAGCATATTTTCTCTATTCTCTTTTTTTGACTCTATGTTCTTTTTTATTCATTTGTTCAGTTTCCTCAAACTTGTCTTTCATATCTCCAATTCCATTTTCAGCAGTATCTAATCCTCAGTTTTCTTTTTGCTAATTCTTGTTTTTCATTTCTGGTATGGTTTTAATTCTCACATTTCTTTCCTGACTTCTGTCAACTTAATATTTTGATCACCTTCTATTGTCTTATCTCTACTTTAAGCATTTATTTGTTTATTTTGTAAACTAACTTCATAAAGACTTTCTATCATAATTTTTGCCTGCTTCGTGATAAAATATCTCTTATCTGAACCAATTTCCAGTTCTTTATTTGCCACATTCCTGTCTGTCCAGGTTATTTCTCACACTATTTTGCGAGGTCCCATCCTAGTTACTTTCCAGTTACTACTGGATTTTAGTGCCAGCCGTGTTGTTGAAAGATGGAACAGGGGAGAGCCTTGGAGAATGAAATAGTCAGTAAGTAGCTTTGATTTCAGCTAGTTGTCTCTGTATACGTCCATCCTCATTAGTTCTCTGCCAATGAGCAAGTTTCAACTCTAGGAGAAGAGGAATTTTTCCTGGCTATAATGACACCCCTTAATCCCATAAGCCATTATATAGTGATTTGGCCTAATTCTCTTTAGCTGACAAAAATTTATGGATACAAAACTAATTATAAGCAACAGTTTACTGATGTGGCAAAAAAAATAAAACGGGTAGTAAAGATGGCATGTCAGTGCATTTTCACCTTTATCACCATCCCCAAACACTCTGTAGTGTCACACAGGGAAATTCATGTGGTGCATTGGACACACACAAATGCATCTGGATCATACTAGCTTGTTTTGCTCAAGGAACAGGAGGAAAGTCAGAGTGTTCGCAAACTATTGAGCATCTGTGAGATGAAGTCAAAGGAGTTAGTAATGGCCAGCTCACATAGGGCCACAGGCCATGATAAGGAGTTAACATTAAATTGTAAATAAAATAGGAAGCTATTGGCAGGTTTTAAGGAGGGAATTAATATATCATCTACCTGATTTCACAAATAGGGAGTAACAAAGGAAGTAGGTTGTCCAATTTGAATGCAATTTTTATAATCTAAATAAGAAATTGGACTAAGGTGGTAGTAGTGGAGAAAGAGTGAATGGGTGAATGTATAAGTTGGGAGGTACAACCAAGAGGACGTGCTGTTGGTTGAGATATGGGAGGGGAGGAGAACCAAAAGAAAGGATTCAATGACGTCTTGTAGTAATGTCTCTAAACAAAGGGGAAAATGGAGAGTTATGAGTAAGAATAGGAGAAAATTTTTCAGGGGGAGGATCAGTATTTAAAGTTGGAAATAAATATTAAATAAATGAATGAAGGCACTCCAGTCTCTGCCCTCAAAGAGCATATACTCAGTGGGGAAACAGACAAGCAGAAGGAACTTTCAATAAAACGTGATGAGTGCTATAATTAGGAGTACGTAGAATGGTATAGAAGTACTTAGGAAGGGCACCTAAAACACGCTTTGGAGGTCAGAGTGGACTGCTTGGAAGAAAGGACTGTTACTTGAATGAAGATCCAGTGGTGAGAAAGAGTTTAGGGCTTTTCGGAAGCTTCGAGATGGCTGAGACAGAGAGCAAGGCAGGAAATAGTGAGAGAAGGGATGGAGAGGTGAAGGCAGACAGATCACGAAAAGCCTTTTAACCCACATTCAGAGTTTGGTGCTTATCCTGAGGGCAACAGGATGTCAGGGAAGGCTATATAAGTAGACAAACCCAAAAGTATTTCCCTCCTGCTCATATTTCATTGGCAGGAACCAGTCACAGACCTCACACAGCTGCAGGGGCTGGGGAGTAAGGGCTCCTGCACGCCCAGGAAGAAAGAGCAGAGAGTTAGTGAGCACTAGCAGTGTCTACCACAGTTAGACCAATTGTTATATGGAGCATACGTTCTATACCAAGGATCCAAATTCACTCTCCTTCAGTGCAAAAGACACAGGGACAAGAGTGAAAAAATTGATTATTAAAATAAAGTGCCAGTCTACGTGTATATTTGCCTATTGCTGTGGTATATGAATAAGAATATGTACACTGTCATCAAATCTATATGTTACATTTGAGACAATTGATTTTTAATATGCGCTCTGCACCAAATACCTGAACAACTGAAACTGAGGAACAGGGAAAGCCCAGTATGGCTGCCAACTGGAAGAGATTTGGCAAATATGTAAAGACACTGTTGACAGGGAAAACAGTGGTTTCAAAGCTCCATACAGAAAGCCCCAAGTGGGGATGCTTCAAATTGCTTTGAGGGGTTCCAGCTGCTTCTCCCCGTGCACTCCGTCTGTGAGTGCACCTCGGAGGGAACAGGGCACAGACTGATATTTAACAATGGTTGGGATTCTCCTTAGTACTCTGCAAAAACTAGTTAGTTTTTAATACTATAGGGAAAGTCCAATCTGTAGCTAGTATGAATCTCTGTTAAGCAATTTGATATTGCTTGAACTCTGTTACTTTGCCTACTATTTAGGTGAAGGAACATGGCATTGGTTTGAATAGAAACCCAATTAACCCCAGGTTCCACCACCTACTAGCTGTGTGGTCTTGGGCAAGAAACTCAAACTTTGCAAACCTCAGCTTCCTCATCTAGAATATGATCATAATGTGTATTTTACCGTGTTGTCATAAGGATTAATTTTTTAAGACTTGTAAAACACATAATACCACGCTTACCACGTGGTGAGGGCTCAATTAATGGGAGCTCCTACAACCTCAGTTGTCAGTTCTCTATGCTCAGTTGAAGTCTTGGGTAAAATTTACTTTCTTTAGGTTATTTAAATTCAAAATAACATCATTCTTATTTTAAATGCACAAAATAATGATTACAAACTGGGGAATTTTTATAAAGTTCATTTTAATGTACCAATTTTGTTATTTAAAAAAACAAGAATCCTATTAAGTTCAGATCTCTTTTTACATAAAGTTCTGGCAAGTAAAATCAAATGTTTGCCACATGTTTTCCCATCTGCTAGGAACTACAGAGGTCCTGGCATGTGGTGCAGTGACACCCACAGCCATTCCCACAGGCTGAAGGGCTTAAAAAACCTAACGTATGGAATCAGAACTCACTGTGCTTGGTTGCTTAAAACGGTTCCCAAACCTACAGCCCCCAGGCTTGGCTCAGTCCACGGATGGCCCCCTTAGGAATTCCCCAAATTCAGTGCTGTGAGTACTAGAGGCTTAAATGCAGATTATATGTTCTGCAGAGTCCCCAGGAGATCTGGTCTGTTCCAAGGTTCATGTGCTAGAACGGGTTACAAAGAAAGAGGTACAGAATTAAGAAGTGCCTGGACATTTGTGCTTCAATAGTAGCTATGTAAAACAAACAAGAGTAAATATAAGAGACATACAGAGTGAAAAGCCCTACATTAGTGTCTGTGCAGAGTCGCCAGGCTGCCGATATTAGGAAAGAAAGAGGAGAAAAGAACGATGAAGGGAACTCATGCCCTGAAATCAGGATTCAGAGAACGATGAGACTAAACTAGACAAAGTTACACAATCTCTGAAACAGTGAGGTTTAGCTCAGGAATAACTCACTAACTAGTGTGCTTCTAAGGTCCTACCACTTCTGCATATGTGCAGGTGGAAGGGCAAAAAGTCCAACTTCTAAAAACAAACTGAAGGGTAAGAATTTACCTTTGCTTTCATATTTTCTTCTATATTTGCAAAGATCTAGATTTAACCTCTCCTGCAAGGCAAGCATAGAAACATGTGAAAAAGGAAAGTAGAAAGGAAGGCAGGCGTGACACACACCACTTCACCAAGAGCTGGGTGAAGCGTCCTACCTTGGTCCCTGATGGAACGTGCGACTTCACAAAATTGCAGATCTTTGTGGCTTCGTTTCCTACTAACATGTACCATGGGAAGGTTTGGCTAGTTGACCTCTTAGTGAATGACCATACATCCCAGAACAGTCCCTGTTTACACTTGTTTCGGAGTTCTTATAGCATCTTCTCTCATGCCAAAACATGTCCTGGTTTAGTTGATAAATAATGTGGTCCACTCTCCTTCTTAGGTTGTCTTTTTGAGCTCTAAAATTCTATTAATTCTGCTCATTTATTCTTCTACATATAGAGCATTCATATACAGTAATGCTCTCACCAGAAGAATACTAGCTGATGCATATGCACCTATCTTGGTAAGCATGTTAGAGTAACTGTTCCTTCCACATAGGTCCTTTCAGATGCACTCCTGCTCGAAGTCTAAGATATCATCTATTTTACAGGATCAAATTCTGGAAATCCTAATTCACTTGAACTTTTTGATGAAGTAAACAAATGCTACTTATTTGTTTTCCTGATAGTAAAATACATCACTATATACCCAGTGGCCTTTCACAGATTAATTAACTATAATGATTAATTACTATGTCCTAGACTATGCCACACTTCTTATTTACAACTAATTAACGTGCTTTACAAAGGTCAGGGTTTTGTTTGTTTGTTTGTTTGTTTGTTTTGAGGAAGATTAGCCCTGAACTAACATCTGCTGCCAGTCCTCCTCTTTTTGCTGAGGAAGGCTGGCCCTGAGCTAATATCCGTGCCCATCTTCCTCTACTTTATATGTGGGACGCCTACTACAGCACGGCGTGCCAAGCGGTGCCACGTCCACACCCGGAATCCGAACAGGCAAACCTGGGCCGCTGAGAAGCGGAGCGTGCACACTTAACTTCTGTGCCACCGGTCCGGCCTGAATGTCAGGGTTTTTAGACGCTATAAATCATATATGTGCACTATAACATTTTCTGTGGAAGTAAGATTTTTCAAGGATGTGTCAAGGTCAAAGGTACTTTGAGCATAAAAATATTTAAATAATTTTAACATTTTCTTTCCCAAGCTAAGGAATATAATGATTAGTTACACATGTTTTAATGTGTCGAAAAATTGTATAATTTAAATTTTCTGTCTGGAATTTTTTTAAAAAGCTGAATCTCAAACTTACCAATTAAATGTTTAAAAACTTTATTTTAGCATCACATAAGCCAAACAAGTCTACTTCTGGGCCATATTTCTTATGCATAATTGATGATCCTCCTTGGAAATGCAGACTTCCTTTCTTCTTTTTCCACTTTTTGGCAGCCGTGATTGTCTTCTGGGACCCTCCTCTCTCTGTCTGAGCCTCCTCCACCCCTCCCCTAACAAGCCATCTCTGGCTTGCCTGTCTCTCTTCTGAACCCTTTAACTGGATCTGCTGGTAATTTACAAACACGATAACTGCTTTCAGCAAAGCTGAGCTTTAAACATTAGCACGGCAGTGTTGTGGGACAGCTACACGCTGTCTTCTGCCATCAGAAGAGGAGCTAAGATGAATTATTTGATTAATCAAGGCCATTCATCATGATACCTTGCACTCTCATCTTTTCTCCACCAATTAATCCTCACGTTTGTCACCATTCCAGAAGACAACTCAGACATGAATCTTAAATTCATTTATCATGCAATCTGCGAACTCCAATCTGTAAACTCCAATCTGTAACTATTTATTACTATTAAGATAATTTCCTGTAATGATTATAAACTTGCTCCATTCCATATGTGGTTCAAAAATATTTTTAAATGATTAATTTTGTACTTCAAACTGGAATATTAATAGAGTTTTGCAAGTTATACTTCATACTCAAAGATCAAAGTACTTTGGAAAATCTAATCGTCTAATAACTGAAGAGAACAAAAAAATGAAACATACTTTCAGATATGATTAAAAAATAAATAGGAAATGAGTATTTAAGTGATTGAGGCTTGTAATAATTATACCTAACATTTACTTAACGTTTTCTCTGTATCAGGTCCAGATCTAAGCACCTTCTGCTGTATAAACTTATGACTTAAGTCATCAGTTTCCCTGAGCTAACATTTGTGCCAATCTTCCTCTATTTTGTTTGTGGGTCACCACCACATCATGGCTTTGATGAGTGAGGTCAGTCCGTGCCTGGGATCTCACCCCATGAAGCCCAGGCCACCAAAGCAGAGCATGCGAACTTAACCACTGTGCCACCAGGCCAGCACCGAGTACCCACTTTTTAAAATAAATATTGTGTAACTCCTACTTCACCATCCTAAAATAAAATTTATAGAAAATATAATCTTCTTGCAGATATAATTAGTAGATAAAAACTTCCTAGTTATATAAAGGAGAAATAAAAACAAAGCAATTCATGGTAAAATAACACATAACTCAATATATAAATATTCACACCAAAAGAAAGAATGATCTACACAGGGAAAAATGCAGACTGACACAGGTGTGCTGCATTTTTGACTCAAATACCACAAGCGGCATTGTCATCAGTGATGAGATTTATCATAATGATGAACGACTCTTGGCAAAGTTCCAAATGAAACAAAGTAAAATCTTTCCTCTATATGTAATGGTTGCATTCTAGAAAATTCAGTTGATATTAAAAGTGTGTAAAAATATCATGTGCTTATATATAAAAAGGTAATTTGGTTCTTCGTTCAGTTGGTCATAAATATGTTCTTTACATATATGAATGTCTGGTGAAACTTCTAAAAGTCAGCAGCACAAGGGACAAACATTTGTTAATCAGAACTCTCCTGAACATTGCTGGACATCCAGCCACCTGAGTCCCCACTCAGTGAATGCCAGCAGGGCCTTTCAATCATTGGGACAACCACAAAACACCTCCCACAGATTTCTAAAACATTGCTTAGCAGTGGACTGCCCCAGATGAGTACCACTGCTGTGGATGAGAGAATAGATGATACGCTTAGAGCAGAGAAGGCGCCACCTCCATGAGAGGAAAATAAAGCAGAAGACCAATTGAAGATGGAAATGTTTACTTTAGAATGTATGATGTAAGGCAAACTGATCTGAGCTTTAAATAGATACTGAAAATCAGGTCTTCCAGGGTCTTCTGGCATTTTGTTTAGACACTTTTCTTTCTTCTCACCAGCGTAAGACATCCCACCTGGCACAACTGAGTATGTGCCTCTGGTCTGGCTCCTTTTCCTAAAAGATAGTCTTGGAATGGGCTCAGTCTACTCTATGAAGGGAAGTTTATTTGCTTTTTTTATTCTTTCTGTCAAACTTTATCACCTTCCCTCCTCTGACCGCTCTGTCCTCATCATTCTTCCATTATTCCTAGCAGGTACTCTGAGGAAGCAGAAGAGGACAGAAAGTAGCCCCAAGAACAAATATTTCTGTGATGCTGAGACTAGTTGATATAAAAGGGGTCTATGACTCTTCTAGAAATTATTTCATTCATTCAACAAATATTACTAGGCACAATAGATATACCATACACTAGGTTTGGTACATACTCTCCATCTAAAAGGAAATTACATCATAGTAGGAAGACAGATAATAAACAGGCAGTTTCAAAATACTGTAATAAATACCATGGGTAAGCCCAGGATTATATTGATACTATGGAAGTTCACAGAAATAACACATGACCCAAGCTTGAGTAGAAATAAACCTAAAGGACTGAAAAGTAAGGTAAGGAATAGAGAAAACGGCTTTTTAGTAAAGATGGTAGTATATATAAAGATTCAAGGTCAAGAGAACTGAATGGAGTCAGGGAACTGCAAGTAACTCAGTGCCAGTAGAGGCAGGACAGAAATGACAAGTAATGAGGCTAGACATGTTAGAAGAGACCACATCATTCTGGGTGATATTTGCCATGCATTGAAGATTGGACTTTATCCTGAGAGCCATGGAATCCCACGGCAAGCTTTCGTTATGAGATTTGCTTTTCAGAAGGACCATTCTGGCCCCTTGTGGAGAATAGATTAGAGAAGGGCAATCGTAGAGGCAGAGAGACCAGTAATATGGATCTTGAGTTGTTACAGGCAAGAGATGAGGGTGGCTGGGACTAAAGTAGTGCCAATGGGGATGGAGAGAAGTGGCCAGTTTTGAAAATTATCATGGACATAAGTGAATAGGACTAGGCAATTGTCTGAATTGGAGACATGAAACACAGGCAGGCCTGTGTCTGTCAGCTTGGTGGAGCCATTGACTGAGATGGAGACCACAGGAGAAGGAGCAGGTTGGGTATAATGAGAATGCTGGGGGTGGATTTTGAGGCAAAATATCCAATTGCAGCTCTGTTAATAACATACCTAATTTTCTCAGTGATCAACTTTTCTGTTTGGAGCTGTTGAATTTTGTAATGATAAAGCCAAAGAAGGCTTGGCACTGAACCTCCTCATTTTAAAAATAAGGCAACTGAGCACAGACTAGGACAGAAAGCAACTTAATCCCAAATGAACAACTAGTTAATTGAGGCAGAGTGATATAACTGAGAAAAAGACTCAGAATCAAATCCCCGATCTGCTACTTGTCAGCTGTGTGATCTTTATAAGTCTCCCTGTCTACTTCTACTTCTTTGTGTTGTTGTGAAACAAGTTAAATCATAGGTGCAAAATGCAGCACAGTACTGGGTACAGAATAAGTACAGTCACACATCGCTTACCCATGAGGATATGTTCTGAGAAATGCGTCGTTAGATGATTTCATCGTTGTGTGAACATCATAGAGTATACTTACACAAACCTAGATGGTATAGCCTACCTCAAACTTAGGTTTAAGTTTGGGACTAATCTTATGGGACTAATCTTATGGGGCCACTGTTGTATATCTGGTCCATCATTGACCAAATCATTGTTATGTGTCCCATGATTGTACCCAAAAATATTTTCTTTTTTCCTCCTTCCAATGAATTTGATCATTGTCTGGATAAATGGCAAAAGGATGATTTTCCTAAAATTTAGTTTTCACTAGTCTTCTACTTGGGCATTGGAGTTGGGCAGAATAAGATTTGAAGACAGATTCTGACACTCTACTGGACAAGTTACCTAATGTCTTAAAACTTGATTTCCTCATTTGTAAATATGGCGATACAACCTACCTTATTAGTTTTTCCAAAGATTAAGTGAGAGAACGTGTGAACATACTTAAAATAGTACCAGTCACGTAGTAGATGCTCAGTAAATCCTTTCATGTAGACATATATGGTTGAAATTTTAATCTTACAGTTTAGAAAGGAGATCAGGATGAGAGATCTAAATGCTCCTCAAAATAGAAACGACAGCTGATTTAAGACTGAGATTGGGAAGGGAGGCTGACAAGGGGAAAATCTACTACAAAGTCTTAAAAGGAACCTGTATTTAGGAAAGATAGAGGGGTTAGTCAAAGAGGAAAAATAAAACCAAGGACTACAAGGTAAAAACTTTTAACAGAGTTTAGAGAGGAAGGAGGGATTAGTCAAGTAGTAAATAAAGCACAGAAGTAAATAATGAGAGGAGCCAAGAAAAGACTATAAAGTGTGCAAACTGGATGTGAAGGGTAGGGACATTTAAGAGAACAGTTTCATAGTGCTTTCATAGTGTACAAAGTGAAAAGGTCAGTCAATATGCACTGCAATTCAGATGTTGATTTCCAGGGTGTATACGTGTGACTGAGTGAGGTTTTTTGTTTTGTTAACTCATTTTGGAGTGAGAAGGGTGCTGCCTTGTTTTGTAGTCCAAGAATACGGTCTGCACAATTTTTGCCTTGGAACCATTACTGTGAATGGATGTTGTGGTGTCCAAACTTGTGGATCATACAACTTGATTTATGAAGATTTTTGAGCCTGGAATCTCACAATAAATGTATATTTACACATGTACTATTGCATAATTAATTTTATTTTTATATAAATTTTTAATATATTTTAATATAATTTATATTTTTATAAATATATTTTTATATAAATATATGCATACACACCAACACATTTTAATAGGTAAGATGAAAAGAAGTACAACTAGAAGTTCTAAAATTTCTTTCCTTACCCCAAAATTGTTTGGGTGTATATCCCACTATTGCACTTGATACTACTGGGCTAATTGTGAACAACAAAATTTCAAACATGTTCCATGAATACTTGAGTGTAAGTCATATTTTCACTGGCTGAAAAAGTTTGGTAAGTATTTCAATTATTTATATTCTTTATTTTTTACATGTTTGATCAAAGTCAGCTATTTGCTATACTATGTAAGGGACATCTATAATTTCTCCATGTATTCATTCTTTTACTTTGTATACATTGATGCAAGATTATTCCCTGCATAAAAATATATGATAATTTCCAATATATCTGTTCATTTAACAATTTTCCCCATAAATCCTCTTTCACAGATTGTTGCTGTTCCACCACTGCTTTTAATTTCTGTTTGCCTGATCTATCCTTGCCATTCCTTTTACTCTTAGCACTTACTGTGATTTAATTTTAATTTTGTCCCTTGGAAACAGAATGTACTTGAATTTGAGTGTTTTCCTCTCTCTTTTTTTAATACGAAAAGTGTAATCTATTTAAATTTATTAAATTACAGAAAAAATTGTTATTTATGTGTATGCATTTTAATACATCCCTTGTTTATAATTTTTTTTATAAAGTACCTTGTTTCTGCCTTTTGCTTTGTGGACTTTTGCTATATTTTCTCTGCTTTGTCAATTAGAAATTATCTAAAGTGTTTTCAAAATTCAAAACATGCTTGAAATCACTGTTTTCAATTATCAGTATCAAGAATGCACTAGAATCCCTTGTCTCCTATGTAAATAAGAAACTTAGCATGTTTTACTTCCCTTAATTCTCTGCCAATTAGTTTTTATTTATAAAATATAGCTTTTTAAGGCAAAGATTATTTTTATTTTGTATGTTCTCTTTGGGCATATTTTCACATTTGCACTACTTTTGTATTTACATTTACAGCAAGAATTTAGACTTGTATCTGTGTCACTGGTATCAGTGTTTAACATCAATGTTTTTATGGCCTAATTTGTCCTTTTATTGTTTGTTAATTTATGTCCTGTTCCAATGTGTATTTAAGTTTTTAAAGACGAATGGTTGATATAATTTTTGTATCTTTGCTTTTATGAGAATCTCTTTCCCTTATTTCATATAATTTTGTATACTCATATTTTTGTATTTCCTATGTACCTTGGAAAAAGAGAGGGAATTTGGGAGTGATGTCAGCACCATGGTGGTGAGAGTCATTCCTCTTTTCTCTCCCCTTTGATTAACAACTATTTGGACATCCATAGCTGAACAAAAGTGCCTCTGCACATTAAATCTGGACACCTGGGAGGTTTCTACCCACCTGAGCACCCAAAAGTGGGCAGATGGGACCTCAGTAGGGGCTGTGGATCCAGGGGAATCTGAAAGCCTGCCCCACCCCCACTCATTTTGATAAGAAGAAAGGGAATCTGGAGAGTGCAAAACTGGGCAGATACCCACAGGTGAGAGAGAATTTGTGGAAGTCCAGCCTGCCTGAAGGGAGAATCTGGTACACAATTGGAATAAGCTAGAGAAAAGTTTGGATGCTGAGGAGAGGATCAACTTGCCAAGGGTGCCCTCTTCCCCAGGGCAACACTGCAAGTTGCTAGGCTTTTGGCAGTGGCAGCTGTGACTCCCTAACAGAGGAGGAGGAAAACAGCAACCTCTCCCATGGAGGAGGTGAAAAGCAAAAGTGGTGAGTGACTTTCTGGCTGTCCCAGTTGTGTGGATTGCAGCTGAAGAAACCCACGTCTCTCCAGCAGCACAACAGATTTCTGAGGAAGGATCTCCATGACTTGGCAGAATGAGAGGAAAGGGAATGATGCAGATATGAAGGAATGCATTTCCTGCTGTCCGTTTCAGGACTTCAGCAGGAGGTCCATCCATGGACCTCTGGGAGTAGCCCTACTTGAGGATCCCCTCACTGGGCCTGCAGGCACCCCCAAAGCTCCAGGTGCTATGCCCACACCTCCATCGACTCTGCTGCTGGCTCCTTGTGCACGTTCCCAAATGCAGCCCAGAGAGCCAGCTCCAGTAGGGGAAACCACAAACTTGAGCTGTAGTGCCACCTTCTGGAATAAAAAAAGAAAAGTTTCCAATAGCCAACCTGTTGATTTGTAAGAATCAAAGAAGACATAAAACTTTAATGAAGGATGGGTTGGCTACTTAAGATGCAAAAGCAGAAGTGTACACCTTAAAAAACTATGAAAAATCAAGGAAACATGGTATCACCAAAAGAAAATAATAATTCAGCAACTGAACACAAAGGCACAGAATATTGAAATCTAACTGATAAAGAATTCAAAACAGCTGTTATGAAGGAATTGAATGAGCCACAAGAAAACCCAGAAAGATAATTCAATGACCTCAGGAATAAAATTAATGACAGAAGGAGTTATTTACCAAAGAGATTGAAATTATATAACAGAAAAAACAAATTCTGGAGCTGAAGAATTTAATAAATGAGAGGAACAATGCAATAGAGAGCATTGGTAACAGGGCAGACCAGGTGGAAGAAAGAATAAGTGACTTGGAGGATAGGAATACAGAAATAATTTAATTAGGAGAGAGAACTAAGATTTTTAAAAAGTGAGGAAACCCTACAAGAGCTATTGGATTCAATCAGAAAGGCAAATATAAGAATTGGTGTACCAGAAGGACAAGGGAGGGGAAAGGGGGCAGAGAGTTTATTTGAAGAACTAATAGCTGAGACCTTCACAAACCTGGGGAAGAACTTGGATATATCAGTCCATAAAGCTAACAGAACAACTTATTATCTCAATGCAAAAAGACCTTCTCCAAGACACATTATAATGAAATTGTAGAAAATTAGTGATAAAGAAAGAATCTTAAAGGCAGCCAGGAAAAGATAAAGAAAGCAACCTACAAAGGAACCCTCATTAGTCTATCAGCAGGTTTCTCAGCAGAAACTCCACAGGCCAGAAGAGAGTTGAAAGACATGTTCAAAATGTTGAAAATTAAAAACTGACTGCCAAGAAAACTTTTTCCAGTAAAGTCATCCTTCAGGTATGAAGGAGAAATAAAGGTTTTCCCAGACAAACAAAAGTGGAGTTTTTTACTACTAGATACTGGTTTTGCAAAAAAACGCTGAAAGAGGTTCTTGAAGCTGAAATGAAAAGATTCTAAGCAGCAATTTGAAAATATATGAAAGTACACAACACTCTGGTAAAGGTGAAAAACAGACAGTAAGAATTAGAAAACTGTAACTCTAGGAGAATAGTGTGTCAACCACTTAACTATAGTATAAAGGTTAAAGGAAAAGAGCGTTAAAAATAACTATAGCTACTATCATTTGTTAACAACTATACAGCATACAAAAGTAAATTATGACATCAAAAATACAAAAAAGGAGGAGTAAAAAGGTGGAGACTTTATAGGAAATGAAGGTAAGTTGCTGTCAGCATAAAATGGACTGTTTAATCTATAAGATATTTTATGTAAGCCTCAAGGCAACCACAAAACAAAAATCTAGAATAGATTCACAAAATATAAAAAAGTGGAGACAGGGCACACCACCATTGAAAACCACTAATTTACAACGGTAGGCAGAAACTGGGAGAAAAAGAAACAATGGAAACATGAAACAACCAGAAGGCAAACAATAAGGCATTAGTAAGTCTTTATGTATTAATAATCATTCTAAATAGATTGAATTCACCAGTCAAAAGGCACAGAGTAGCTGGATAGATTAAAAAAATAAGATCCAACTATACGTTGCCTACAGAAGATTTATTTCAGGTCTAAAGATACACATAGGCTCAAAGCCAAGGAGTGGAAGAAGATATTCAAGTGGACACCAAAAGAAAGCAGGCATAGCCATACTTCTATCAAACAAAATAGACTTTAAACCAAAAATGCTAACAAAAGACAAAGGTCATTATATAATAATAAAGGGGTTAATACATCAAGAAGATATAACAACTGTAAACATAGAAACACTCAACATCACAGCAACTAAATATAGTAAGCAAATACAATAATAGTAGGAGATTTCACTATCCCACTGTTAGTAATAGATAGATCATCCAAACAGAAAATCAAAAAGGAAACACTGTACTTGAACCACGCTTTAGACCAAATGGACTTAACAAGCATATAGAACATTCCATCCAACAAAAGAGGAATACATACTCTTCTCAAGTGTGTACAGAACTTTTTCCAGGACAGATCATTTGCTAGGCCACAAAACAAGTCTTAGAAAATTTAGGAAGACAGAAATCAAACCAACTATCTCTTCTGACCATAATGTTATGAAACTAGAAATCAACAACAAGAAGAAAGCTGGAAAATCTACAAATATTCAGAGACTGAAGAGCACACTTCTGAAAAAGCAACAAGTCAAAGAAGAAATCAAAAAAAGAAATAAAAAATTGTCTCAAAACAGATGAAACTGGAAACACAACATATCAAATCCTATAGAATGCTGCAAAAGCAGTTCTGAAAGAAAAATGTAAGCACTAAATTCATATATTAAGAAAGACTCAAACATCCTAAATTTACACTTCAAGCAATTAGAAAAAGAAGAAAAACATTAAGCCCGAAGTTAGCAGAAGGGAGGAAATAATAAAAATCAGAGCAGAAATAAACAAGACCAGAAAAATAATAGAAAGGATCAACAAAATTGAGTTGGTTTTTCGAAAAGAAAAAAAAAAAAAATAACAAACTTCCAGCTAGACTAAGGAAAAGAGAGAGATGATTCAAATAAATAAAATTAGAAATGAAAGAGACATTACAACTGATATGACAGAAATACGTAGGATCACAAGAGACTACTATGAACAGTTACACACCAACAAATTAGATAACCTAGAAGAAATGGATAAATTTCTGGAAACATACAACCTACCATGGCTGCATCAGGAAGAAACAGAAAATCTGATTAGACCAATAATGAGTAAAGAGATTGAATCAGTAATCAAAAACCTCCCAATACAGAAAACTCCAGGACCAGACAGCTTCACTGGTGAAACCTACCAAACATTTAGTGAAGAATTAATGCCTACCCTCCTCAATCTCTTCAGAGAAACTGAAGAGGAGGGAACACTTCCAGACTCATTCTACAAAGCCAAAATTACCCTGATACCAAAGCTAGATAAGGACACTACAAGGAAACTATAGACCAATATGCCAATATCCATACCCTGATGAATATAGTTGCAAAAATTTTCAACAAAATATTAGGAAACCAAACTCAAAAAACACATTAAAAGGCTTATACATCATGACCAAGTGGGATTTATTCCTGAGATGCAAGGATGGTTCAACATAGGCAAATCAATAAATGTAATACATCACATTAACAGAATGAAAAATAAAAATACCATGATCCACAAATAGAAGGATCTGCAACTAAGATATACAACTATGCATGGGGGGGGATTTGGGGAGATCCTCATGATAAAAAAAATCTCTCAACATGTTGGGTATAGATGGAACATACCTCAACAAATTAAAGGTCATATATGACAAACACACAGCTAACATTATACTTAATGCTGAAAAATTGAAAGTTGTTCCTCCAAGATCAGGAAAAGATACAAGGATGTCCACTCTCCCCACTCTTATTCAATATACTACTAAACATACTAGATAGAGAAATTAGCAAAACAAATAAAGAAAAGGCATCTAAATGGGAAAGGAAAAAGTAAAGTTGTCATAATTTGCAAATGATATGATTCTATATATAGAGAATCCCAAAGATTTACCCAAAAAACTGTTGGAACTAATCAACAAATTTAGTAAATTTGCAGAATATAAAACCAACATACAGAAATCAGTTGCGTTTCTATACACTAATGAAGAAACACTTGAAAAAGAAATAAAGAATACTATCTCATTCACAATAGCATCAAAAACAATAAAATACCTAGGAATAAATTTAACCAAGAAATGAAAGATACATACAATGAAAACTACAAGATTTTGTTGGAAGAAACTGAAGACAAAAACAAATGGAAAGACATCCTGTGCTCATGGATTGGGAGAATTAATATTGTTAAAATGTGTGTACTACCCAAAGCCATCTATAGATTCAATGCAATCCCCAGCAAAATACCAATGGTATTCTTCACAAAAATAGAAAAAACAATTCTAAAATTTGCATGGAACCATGAAAGATCCTGAATAACCAAAGCAATGCTGAGAAATAAGAACAAAGCCAGAGGTATCACACTTCCTGATTTCAAATTATATCACAAAGCTATAGTAATAAAAACAGTATGGTATTGGCATAAAAATAGACACATAGACCAATGGAACAGAATAGAGAGCCCAGAATTAAACCCCCACATATCCAGTCAACTAACATTCAACAAGAGAGCCAAAAATACTCAATGAGGAAAGGAAAGTCTCTTCAATAAATGATGTTGAGAAAACCAGATAAACACATGCAGAACAATGCAATTAGATGCCAATCTTATACCACTCTCAAAAATTAACTCAAAATGGATCAAAGAGTCAAACGTAAGACCTAATACCATAAAACTCCTAGAAGAAAACAGAAGAAGGAAGCTCCTTGACACTGGCCTTGGCGATGATGTTTTGGATATGACACCAAAAGCACAAACGAAAAAGCAGAAGTCAACAAATGGGACTACCTGAAACTTAAAAGCTTCTGCACAGCAAAATAATTAACAAAATGAAACGGCAAGCCATAGAATGGGAAAAACTTCTTGTAACTATATATTGGATGAGGGGTTAGTATCCAAAATATATAAATGACTCCTATAACTCAATAAGAAAAAAACAATCAGATTCAAAAGTGGGCAGAGGAACTAAATAGGTATTTTTTTAAAGAAGGCATTCAAAGAGCCAAGAGGTACATAAAAGGATGCTCAACTTCACTAATTATCAGAGAAATGTACATAAAAACCAGAATGAGATATCACCTCACACTTGTTAGAATGGTTATCATCAAGAAGACAAGAGATCACAAGCATTGTCAAGAATGTGGAGAAAAGGGAACACTTATATACTGTTGGTGGGAAGGTAATTGATTCAGCCACTATGGAAAAGACTATGGAGGCTCCTCAAAAAATTAAAAATAAAACTACCATATGATTCAGCAACTCCACTTCTGGGTATAAACCCAAAGGAAATGAAAACAAGATTTTGAAGAGATATATGCACTCCCATGTTTATTGCAGCATCATTCACAATAGCCAAGATATGGAAACAGTCTAAGTCTCCATTATGGATAAAGAAGACATTGAGTGTGTGTGTGTGTGTGTGTGTACACACACAAGCGAATATTATTCAGTTACGAGAAAGAAGGACATCCTGCCATTTGCAACTACATGGATGGACCTTGAGCTCATTATGCTAAGTGAAAAAAGTCAGCAAAAAATAAGTACTGTATGATATCACTTAAATGTGAAATCTGGAAAAACCAAACATGTAAAAACAGAGAGTAAAATGGTAGTTACCAGGGGATGGGTGGTAGGGGGATAGGACTGACGTTGTTTAAGGGTACAAATTTGCAATGACTAGTAAATAAGTCCCAGACATCTAATGTACAGAATAGTGAATATAGAGAATATTGTATTATAATCCTCAAATGTGCTGAGACTAGAACTCAATTATTCTAACACTGAAAAGAAATGATCATTATAGATCATCATAGAGGTGTTATCACTACAATAGTAATCATATTATAATACATAAATGCAAATTAACATGTTGTACACCTGAAATTTAAATGATGTTTTATGTCAAGTATACGTCAACAAAAAAAATAAAAATTTTTAAAAGAAAAAAAATTGGATCACAATTTTTTTCCAGGAGTGCAGAAGTATTGTGTTCTTATAGTCTAACACTAATGTTGTAAAAAAAAAAAAAAAAGTGTAAAATTAGTTTCATTTCAATTCATTTGTAATTACCCTGGTTTGCTTCTGTTTTGTTTTTTCCATCTGGACACTTAGATAGAGCACTCTCTCTCTGAAATTTAAAAACAATTCATCAGATTATGTCTAGGGGTCGTTTTCTTTTCATTCAGCTTGCTATTTGGTGACCCTATTTTATTTACAACTAGACCTTCCTAAGTCAGTAAAGTTATATGCTCTCATACGTTTGCTTATTAAACTTTTCATTTTTTCTGATCAGGAACATTTCTTTCAAATGCCAATAGAATTTTCTGAATATTGATTATGCCTTCACTGCATCTGTTAAAGCTGCAAATTATGCTACATCATTTTTAGTTTTGTACAAGATTTTTCTTATTTTTAACTGCATAAGTCACTCCTTTTTCATATTTCTTGTCATAAATATATTTACATATTAGTCCTCTCTTTTTTATAGAATAATCTTTCCTGTATTTTATTGAAAACCCAAAGCAGACGGTTTATAAAATTTACTTTTCTTTTGTGTTTTAAATAATTTTTAGAAGTATGATTTTTCTCTATAACTTGAGAAAAATGTTCTCATTCTTTAGATTGTGGAATCTATTCATAAGTCAAGTGTTCCTTTCACCTGATTTCTTATCTTTCAGTGAGGAGAGCTCTACTCAGGCAGAGTGCAAAATTACCTGTAGGTTGCTGGAGTATATTAGGCTAGATCATTCTAAAGCTGACAAAGCCTACAAAATCCTTCTCTTATTCAAGCCCCAGGAGAAGTTCGCCTGCAGCCGGCACCTTGAAAATCCACACTATTACGCTTCTGATACAGATTCTAGAGCCGAATTGCCTATGTCCAAATCCTGGCTCCACAACTTAGGAATTTTGTTATCTAAGTGCCAGCTTTGGAGAACACCCTCTGAGGCTGTGGTGGGAGAAGTATTTTATAAGCTTCAATTTCTCATCTCTAAAATAGAGATAATAACATTTCTTCCCTCACAACGTTGCTGTAAGGACAAAATGAGCTACTATATATAACGCTCTTCAAACGATGCCTGGCACACAGTTACTGTTATATGGCATGTTTGCCATTTTTAAGAAACTTTAGCCTACAAAGGATCATGTAGAGAGTTGCAGACTCAGCATTTGCACAGATCTGTACACTGGCAAATAGGAACTAAACCACCAGAGCAGTAGAGATATAGTTAAAGTCGCTCACCGAGACAGCAGAAAATCTCCATGCCTGCTAATAGTCCACTCCACACTGAGGAAACTGCCTGCTCAGAACAGACTCCTCATTGGGCATGCTACCCCTGATATCGTGTTTTAATAATTTTGTCAATCTCAGGATGCATCTTCTCATGCCAATTAAAATCCTCACTTGGAAAATGTGTCCATAATGATCCAAGTATTCTCATTATCTAGATGGCAATGCACAACAATGAAGGAAAGACAGCTGTGTTTTTGGAATCTGAGACATCTGGAAGGATAAAGCAGGGCACTGAAGAGGCAAATAAGATAGGAGATGGAGAGATGAAGGGCTGTGGGCTGAACAACAGAACAGACTTGAAATGATTATTAAAGAGAAAAATACCCGTGATGTTTCAAAAACAGAAAACAGGTCGCAAGAGGATACAAATGCTAAGGAGGCAATCATCCCACAAAGGATGAAGGCTAGCCCACTGGTGCTGTCTTGGTCACCACTCACACAGAGAGCACCTCTTGTGTGCCAGACACACTGGAGGTTCAAAGCACCATCAGGTATAATCAACGGCGAATGCAGACTAAGGGCTGTGCCCCTGTGCATATAAAAGAGACTCTGTAAGAGAATATAATCAAGAGAGTGGTACGGATTCGTGGTGAGGCAGATGGACAAAGAAGGAAGAGAAAAAAAAGGATTATGCTCATGTTATTTGGCCACAAACAGCCCACCCATTCTGCTCATGTTATATAATTATACAAGGTAAAAATGCCAAGGATATTGCAGCCATTGAGCACAGCAGGACTTTTGTCCCTTTGCTTGTTCTTCTTCCCTCACTGTTCCTTTATCATCAGTAGTGGTTTTTTGTTTCCAACCTAAGCATCATAGATTTTTTTAAAAGTAAACAAACTGCTTGAATAAAATAGAATTTGACCTATGGATGCTGAAGAAGAAACCATCACAGATTCTTTCCATCTTCCTCCACTCTAACCAGATCAAGTACAGAATAAA
Source organism: Equus caballus (assembly GCF_041296265.1). Classification (NCBI taxonomy): domain Eukaryota; kingdom Metazoa; phylum Chordata; class Mammalia; order Perissodactyla; family Equidae; genus Equus; species Equus caballus. The sequence continues at coordinate 66,776,979 of NC_091692.1, read as the reverse complement.
CCTTTTTCTATAAATTTTGTTTGAAATTGCTTCAATAATTGGCACAAAGTGAAAACTCCTTTCCATCTTAATCATCTGAATAATTGTCTTAATTCATGTCCCTTTACAAAACTGCCTTGTTTCCTGCTCAATTCAATACATGGCCTTGCTCTTACTGCAAGCAGGCATGATTTGGAAAGAACCTGGTGCAATACTCACTGTGTCCTCAAGATGGCAGGCGGGGACTTACACCGAGTTTAAGAGTTCTAGTGAAGACTTTTTACAACTTTTTTTTTCTGATTCAGATCTCCTTTGATTGAATCCATCAACAAACTTTCTTTTTTCCCCCAACTTTATTGAAGTATAACTGAAACCTTAGAAATGGTATATATTTAAGATGTACATGAGGATTTGATATATGTGTACATCGTGAAATGATTACCACCATCAAGCTAATTAACACATCCATCACCTCACATAGTTATCTTTCTTTTTGTGGTGAGAACACTTAGATCTACTCTCTTGGAAAATTTAAAGCATGCGATACAGTATTGTTAACTATAGTCACCGTGCTATACGTTAAATCCTCGGAATTTACTCATTTCATAACTGAAAATCTATGTCCTTCGACCAACATTTCCCCATTTCTCCCACCTCCCAGCCCTGGAAACCACCATTCTACTCTCAGCTTCCGTGAATTCAACTTTTCAATAAATCTTTTTGAATACGCATTAGGGGCCAAGGATTATACTAGATTTTGTTGGGTAATACCATCCAGTTTAAAAAATTACCTTTCTTTGCCATATGATTTAGAAAAAAAGAACTCTGGGTATTTTGTTTCATGGAGAGAGGCAAGAACTTTCGGTCAGCATACTAATATAATTATATGGTGCACAGGAGGCTGCAACTAAAAAGTACGAAGAAAAGCAGCACATAAAGCGATAATCCAGATAGAAGACTGGTTGTGTCTGGCAATTTTTAAAAATCCTACAGGGATTACCACAAAAAATCTGAAGATTGACTCCAAAATCCCAGCCCTTTTTGTTTCCAAAAGTATTTCCTTTGGAATTTAATTTGCTTACAATAATAAAATTGTAAAATATATATTTTTTTCAGAAACCAACGGTAACCTTGCCAATTGAGCCGAGTCTGATTTACCAAGCCTAAGAAATAAATCTTCACTATAATACAAAAGTCAATAAATAGAGCTATATTTTAAAATAAAAGAAATTTGAAAGGTCAAGAGATGCCAGGGAAAATGTTCCCTTTCCAGATCTTGAAATTTAAAATCTGATCAATTTCCTTTCCACCATACTGATACTAGGCAATCTCAATTTAAGCAAAATTATAATCACTGAAAAATAATATATAATATAGTCTATTTTTACATCTTCATATATTTTCTTAGTGTTCTATACCATTGAACATTATAAATTAATTACTAAAAGTAAAATCACAAAAGGTAAATTTAAAAAATAGTATCCAAAATTGGAGAAGACTGAAATAACATGAATACAAAATGCTAGATGGTGTCATGGATTCAATCCTGGAACAGAAGAAAGGGCATTAGCGGAAAAATCGGTGCTATCTGAATAAAGTCTGTAGTTTAGTTAATAGCATAGTATCAATGTTAATTTCTTGGTTTTGACAAGTGAACCAAGGTTATGTGACAGGTTAACATTAGGGGAGGGGAGATGGGTGAAGGTATCCAGGAAGTCTCTATATTTGCAACTTTTCTGTAAATCTAAAGTCTTTCCAAAATAAAAGGTTAAAAATAAGTTAGTACTCAGCCTATTCAACAGGCACTACTGAGCACATACCAGCTACTGTTCTAGATGCTAGAGACAAACCCTACCTAAGCTGTTCACAGCCTAATAGAGAGAGATTAAGTATTAATGCTAACATGAAGTTATATCACAAAATATCTTTACCAGACTTTTTGAAAATGTACCAGTCATTCTTGCTTTTATTTGGGAGAATTAAAAATCACAGAGAAATTAATATGGGTGAAAGAGAGAAGAGAAATGGTGTTGTAAGAAGCAAAGAGAGGTCAAGTTGAGAAACAAAAAGGATAATGGCAAAAGCAAAGAACAATTGGGTGGATGAAGTACACAATCTGGTCTGGTAGTGGAAACCCTCTCCTTCATTTTTTATTTTTAGACTTGTTCCTGATTAAAACTATGCATTTTTTTAAACAGCTGTGAAGCAAATATGACTTACACGGCTCAATTCCCATGGATAATTTCATGTACTATTACCTTGTTCCATGCCCTACTATTTCGGCTTGTGTGAGTGGGGCATGTTTTACTCCATCCTTCTAACAAAATGCTTTATGAATATTTAGGGGAGAGGAATTAGAAAAGAAAAAAGCATAAGAACAAAAATGTTGTGGAAGAGATGGGGAAAATAGGAGAAAGATGTGAGGTGGGAAAATAAAAAAAGGAAAGACAGCCTGCCTCATCTAAAAACTCACTCCCCAAACAAACAAGTTAGGACCCTGGTATAAGCTGAGCCAACCCTATTCACGCTTCAGCTATCCCCATTAATTATCAATGGTTGGCCCAGTTAATGAACTCTATGCAGAAAACGTTTAATAGCTTTCTGAAAAGGTGGACTCACAAACCCAAGAAAGTTATATTTTCTTTCTCCTTTTACCAGTCAAGAACAATTTAGGCTCCTCTTGTCTCTTTTCAAACATTGAACAAAACATTATTTTCTTGAACACATTGCAGTCTGTCTGTAATGAAATGTATTTCAGTACCAGGGGACACGGGACAGGATACAGGTGAAATTTATCATCTTTAAAAATTGAGTTGAGAGCAGCTCTGATGGCCTAGTGGTTACAGTTCAGCGCTCACCATTTCAGCATCCCAGCTTCGCTTCCCAGTCAGCAAAGCACACCACCCATCTGTCAGTTGCTGTGCTGTGGTGATGGCTCACATAGAAGAACTAGAATGACTTACAGCCAGGATATACATACGTACTGGCTTTTTGGGGAGGAAAAAAATAAGAGGAAGATTGGCAACTGATGTTAGCTCAGGGCAGATCTTTCCCAGAAAAAGACAAATTGAGTTGATTATCCATCTAGAATTTCATAATAAATAAGATAACTATTTTACTGGAAATCATTTCTCATTCTAAAAACTCAAATTTCACAAAGTGGAAAATGTCCAGAGAAAGTTAATCAAAATTATCAAAGGAGAGAGAATGTTAAAATTTTGGAAATGTAAGTCTATACAGGTAAAGCTGGAAAGGGAACAGAAAAATGAATAAAATGGTCACAACGTGGATTAACAGTGTAGGGTAGGAAGACATTTCCTCTACCTGCTGTGGGTTCCTCTGGCTGGAGAACAAATTAAATTCACGAGACAGAATAGCAGGAGAAAATTAAACAAAGGTTTATAACATGTATATACATGGGAGAGGCTCAGGCAACCTGAGCAACTCGCCAAAATGGCTGATGCCCCTACCTTAAGTATCTTCTTCAGCTAATGACAAAGGAGGTTGTTTGGGGTGGAGGGGGAGTTGATCATGGGAGATTGCCACATAAGTACAGTAAACAAATGTAGATTTAAGTCCTTGCCTTTGGCATTGATTAAGAGTTTCTAGAGATAAGGTCATCCTCCCTTCTTCCTGGTACAGAGAGGGAGGCAACTTTACAGATGGAGATTTCCCTTACAAATGTAAATGTTTCCCAACAAAGGGCAAGCAAACTCTGCTCCTCAGAGTTGCTTTTATTAAAAGTAACCAGCCCCAAAAGATCCTCATGCCAAAGAGACATATCTTGGGGTGGCCAATTCCAGGCCCCCACAATAGATTCATTGAACAAGGTCTGTAATGCTAAACGACACTTTTAACCCTGACTGGTGTGGAGTTGGGACATGCGAAAGCTTTCCTTCTTTCAGCTAGGTAACTTAGGAGGTGATAGCAATTGGAAATTTACAGAGATTAATTTGAAACTGGTTTAAGAATTTCAACAAACATATCCTAAGTGATCACCTCTGTGGGTGTGTGCCCAACATCCCTTTTTTAGGAATTGTTCCCTCCACAACCTGGGGGGTTGTCACAGAGTCATCACGTTACAACACATCACCTGCCCACTGGCCAAGTTTCCATCCTTGGGAATTTGTACCTGAGTCAAGAGAATTGAGGCTGTCTTTCCTTGTGTGTCTATATTGTAACACCCAAAACCTGGGAGTTGTTGGTGGGTAGCCATGTTCCCCAATGTAGACGGAGGAACAAAGGAGGCTGGTCTATAGCAAGAGGGAGAAATAAACCACTACAGAGTGAGAAGTAGAGAGAAAAGCCAGTGTCTTGACAGGGGCTCACATCCCTGAATCCTGCCTTTCCTGAGGCCCAGAAGCATTCCCGCCCTTGGGTTCCATGATACACCCAGTCTCTTATAATGAAATCTCCTGCTGAAATTCATTTGAATTGATTTCTCTTCTTTTTGACCAAAATAATACCAACTAAAACAAATGCTATAAACTATTCTCCCTTTCTAATCTTTTTTCTCTCTCTCTTATATATTCAATCTCTCTATGTGTGACCAATAAATATAACAGAGAGAAATCAGTTAAAAACAGTAGTGTCCCTGCTGGTCAATAAGTGGAGAGTTTTAGCCACAACTACAACTATTGGAGTTTCAGGTGGGGGTGGGTGGGATAGTGTCATCTGATGACGCAAACAAAAAATAACAACGAATAATGATTTTTAGTGATGAGTCCTGGTTTGAAGTAACACTCAGCCTGGAAGGTTTTCTCTTCTTTCCAAATCAACAGAGATCTCTACAACCTCTCCCAATGCTGTAGTGCTCCCCAAAGATGTGGCATCACGTAGGGCATGCATTAAAAAGAGCCAAATTTCAGGATTCAATATCTGCACACACCTTATCATGATAAATAGGAATGGGCATATCAAGTCATATAAATACAACTGTTGAAAACTGTCAACTGAAATATGGCTGTTAATATTACCTCTGGTTCCAGAAAGAAAAAAGAGTGGCACCATTGGTGTAGAACATGGACCAGTCCACGGATCAGCTGATGATACAGAAATGGTCTTGTTAGTACCCAATCTACTCAACAGCATCATTAAACACCTACCAAGTGAGAATTAGGACCAAAATACTTTTTACTTCTCTGTCACAGGATTTCACCAGTTCCTTGCGTCATTAAGAACAGAATTACCTTCAACTGACACTGTCGTTTCTAGGAGGAAGTAGAAGTCCTAGCAAATGGGGCTGCTTGGACTAGATGATCTCAATTTTTCCTTCCAGCTCAACACACTTCTGTGTTTTTTATATCCTAAATGTGAAAGCACTTTGTGGTAGACTCCATTAAAAAGCTATTAGCAATGACAGTGGAGGAAGAAGGAAAGTGGTGACAAGGTAGAGGAAATCAGTGAGTATAAAAAGCCACTTATTTAATTAAAAAAGGAATTTTTCTTGTTAAAATGTTTGATGTATTTAGAATGTCAGACTCAAAAATATCTCTGTGGAGTGGGTGTTATGATTTGTAAAGCTAGACAGCACACCAAATTGACTCATTTTGCTCTCATAATACATCCACATATATTAAGAAATGAATAAAAGTATTTTCACATAATGTGTGAATGTGTGTCTATTTTTTATTTTCACACTTTTTCTACTTTGAAATAGGAATACAGGCCTGTAGCCTTCTCTTACAATAAAATCTCAATAATCTTAAGTTAGATCAGAGTGGATTAAACTTATGTTGGAATAATGAAATCAACTTTTCTCAAGAAATTACTATGCACCAGGCACCTGTCTCAGTGCTTTGTGTGTATGTTACCCTCATGATATTCCTCTGTACCAAGTACTATGCTTATCACAACTCTTTTACAGATGGGCAAAGTGAAGCACAGAAAGATCTTCTAACTCACCCCAGGACCCACCCCTAGGAAGTTGCAGTGTTGAGATGTGAATGGAGACATTCTGCATTCAGAGCTGCACTTATAACCTCCATGTTACTCTGCTACTGGAAAGGCATCAGGGATGGGCTTTTATTCTTACAAGCTTGTTACTGGCTCTGTGGGACTATCACAGACAACAAAATCGGAAACAACCCTTAGCACCCCAACCCAGGTGGGAGATGCCAGTACAAAATTGGAATGAACTGTATGGAGAAGGGGCAACAGATTTTTGTTTACTAGGCAGATAAATAGCACAAGATAAAGGACCAAATACAAGTTTAAAGCCAATTCCACTCTCCTTATTTTGTGTTGTAGTAGGAATGGCAGGTACCAGAAAGGAAACAGTTGGATTGCTCTCTACTTTGCCCACGTGAAATTCAAAACTATTATTAGGCCAAGATCCACCAGGGCAAGCTCTCGTGGATCATTTAGAGACTGCCTCGATCACTCACTCAGTCACCCACGTGAGAGTTAATAGAGCAATACCAATGACCTAATGGGACTTGATGTCTTTTTAATACCACTTGCTGAGTTTTCTTAAAAGTATTTACTATTTTTTTTTTTTTGGTAATTTTCTTATCTTCTTAGCATCGTCTTTTAGAATTGGAAATTCTATGTAAGTTACTGGTGGAGGGCTAAAAAAGTGTATTTTACACAGAAGCCTGGCATATAAAAATATTAAGAGTGTGGAAGCTTCATTGAAAGGGCTTTGGAGCTCGAGAGCCCCCCTCGCTCATCTCTCTGTCTCCTTCCTTCCCAGAGGGAGTGCATAAAGGTCTTTACGAAACCCCTAGGCCTCCAGACCAGTTTAAAAACCACTGGCTGCTATTGAGTGGAAAACAAATGAGCAGTATTCCTTAACTCTGGAGCTGATATACAATGCATTCTGAGGACCAAGAAAGAAGCCATAGGGGCTGGCCCCATCGTGTGGTGGTAAGTTCAGCATGCTCCCCTTTGGTGGCCTGGGTTAACAGTTTCATATTCTGGGTGCAGACCTACACCATTCTTCAGCCATGCTGTGGCATTGACCCACATATAAAGTGGAGGAAGATAGGCACAGGTGTCAGCTCAGGGATAATCTCCCTCAGCAAAAAATATAAATAAGTAAGAAAGAAGTCGTGTTTTGAGGACTCTGCCGGAGTTAGCCAGTAAAGTTCATTTCCCAAAAGGTCTTCACGGAAATGGTAGTAGTGAGGGAAGGGAAAATCTATGTCCTTTCCTAATATTCAGAAATGCCCAAGCACATATTATAGGTCAAAGACAAGTCCTTGTGACTTGAGGTTTGAAGAGTGTCTTAAAGGCATTCTAAGGAAAGAAGGAGTCAAGCAGAGAAGGTTCTATGAAGGTTATTAGCTCATACAGGGAAGGGGCAGTGTGGAAGCATGGATGGCTATGGTCAGAGGCAGAGTGAAGTTTGACAAAAATATTTCTAGATAATTATAAGGACAAAGAGGAGTTACTGAAATAAATCTGAAGATGACTACCTAAAAGCGAGAAATTTGAGGAATGATAAGATTGCTGGAAGGGTCATCATCAGTATAGATTTTAAAAAGCCAGGGAGTATATTGAAGGAAAAAAGCAAGTCTGATGATAAATCAAGAGCTGAAACTATTACGGACCATCGTAATAAAGTTCAAAAGATTTTTAGCAAGTGAGGGCAGGATGAGCATCATATGGATGGAAAGCCTGGACACAGGTGGTCATGTTGTTGATGGTGCTGTTTATCCCAGTTGAGGAGCCTCACAGCATCTGTGTTAAATTTCATCTTGTTACAGACTTTTGCTCTGACTGATAAGATGCTTTTTAGGTCATATTTCTTTTACCCCAAAATTTTACCATTTCTTCCAGCTTAATATTATTCATGTAATCAACTTCGTGGGTCTCAGCCAGCATTTTTTTTTTAATGTTGGCACCTGACCTAACATCTGTTGCCCTTCTTTTTTTTTTCTTTCTCCCCAAAGCCCGCCCAGTACATAGTTGTATATTCTAGTTGTAGGTCCTTCTAGTTGTGGCATGTGGGATGCTGCCCCAGTGTGGCCTGACGAGGGGTACCATGTCCAGGCCCAGGATCCGAACTCACAAAACCCTGGGCCGCCAAAGCAGAGCACGTGAACTTAACCACTTGGCTACAGGGCGGCCCCCTCAGCCAGTGTTTTTTCAAATGAAACAGAATAAGATAAGAAATTGAATGCATTTCATACAATAAGAGTTAGTACTATTTTGCGAGATTTTTATTCTAGTTAAATCTATGTGTTTATATACATTTATTATGTGTATATGTTTGTGTTCTAAGTGACAATGTAATTTCTTTTTACTCTTGGGTCATGTTCAAGAAAATTTCGAGAGTCATTAGATTAGATAGGCTGGTTATGGTGATGGTGTGGGGGAAAGGGCATACACTTCAATAGAGAATGTGAAATGGTACAACCATTTTAGAGGGCAAATTGGTAATTAATACCAAAAGCATCAAAACTGTTCAGATCTTTTGATCTTCTAATTCTGCCACTCAAAATTTAGCTAAAGAAGAATTTGTTGAAGTACTTAGGTACATATATTTCTCATGCCATCATGAATAATAATAAAAACCTAGAAACAACCAAAGGATCAAATGATAGAGTAATGCTTTAAATAAATTTTGTGGCAGGTATACAACATACACTGAAAGTTGCTACCTGTTATTTATCAATATGGAAAGATATTCCTGATAAGATTACAATACAAATGGCATCATGTAATTCTTATCTTTTTTTAAAAAACTGTGTCCAAAGAAAAATTTCTAGAAAGGTATGTACATGAAAGTTGTAAAATCAGTAACTCTGTGGGAAGTGAAGAAGCACTATGGATGAATTTCATTTTTTTCCCTTTTCTATTGTTTCAAACATTATCTTTTTTCTAAAATGAATATAGATTTTTATTTTGGAACATTGATAATTATTTCAATCCCATCCAGTCTGAGACACAATGACTTCCAGAACCTGTATCTAGACATGAACCTCTAGTACTCAGCCCACACAATTTCCTCCAGGAGTATTTTGTGTCCTATGCGGTAGAGACTAAAGTTTGAAGTGGAAAAAGGGACTAGTATATAAAGCAGACAACAAGAAATTGACCCAACTGGAATAGGGGATGCTTTTCAAGAACATATTATAAGATCAGATGGCTAAAGGGAAATCAACAGGATACCAGGCCTTACATTTAGGATTTGCAATATGGGCTTGATCTTTGTAAGGCAATGAACCTTTTGTAGGAAGGCATTGTCATGTTTACCCTGTCAGTACATCATATGTCCACTTGGTCCAACTTTAACACACTCTGTGGAAACTAATTCTGAAGGACAGAAGATCCATATGGCAACGTGAAGAGTGGTGGCATATGGAATGAGAAGTGAAGGTGATATAGGAAAGTTCTTCATTAAACACTTTTCTCACAAAAGATCAGATACTCTTTTCCAGCTACTCTCGCAAGGACTTAAGTTTTTATGGCAAACTAAAGAGCATTGCATTCATCTATAAATGTCAGCTTGAGTCCTAGGATTAATAGTATTCTACTTGATGCTCCATTTTGTAGAGGACAAGATCTTTAAAGATTCTTTCCTTGCAATGTTCCAAGCATTGTGTTTGGAGAGCACCACACCTTAATGAAGTAAGACATTAATATGCTCGAAGGGAAACAAAATAGACTCAGTCTTCTAAAAGATAAGACTACAAATCATTTTGCCTTGATTAAACCTTCGGCTAAGGCTTGGCAAACATTTTTTGTAAAGAGTTAAGTAGTAAATACTTTAGGCTTAGCGAGCCAATTGGTCTCTGCAGCAACGAGTGGGAGTGGTTGTGTTCCAATAAAACTTTATTTTCAAAAACAGATAACAGGCCCAATTTTGCCCACAGGCCACAGTTTGCCGTTCTCTAACTTAGACAGTATAAAGTAAACTTCACCAAAATATAAATTAATGCACATTCAGAAGTTTACCAAAAAATAATACCTAACTAAATGAGCAGAGACTACTTGCTCATTTAAATATTCTACTATTCAAATATGAATTGGTCAGATAAATGTCCTATTGGATTTTATCTCTAAGAAATCACTATTACATACTAGATTGTTATTTTTTCCTAGAAAGTTTTCATATTTTACAAAATCCAACAGTATAGAGATGGAGATCAGGTCTCATCTTTAGATACTTACAGACTTCTAATTTTAAATGTAATTGATATAAGTTATTGTAACCCTGTTGAAATCAAGTACATACTTGAGTGTGTAAATATGTAGCCTTCTTCTCTATAACAGGAATTGACTAGTTCTATAGCCCCATTTCTGCTGATGGTGGAAAACTGGTCAATTCTGGATCAGTTCTCAGTCCAGCCCAAATAGCTTAGTTCTGTGGTTCAGTCTTATTATGATTGAAAACTCCCTCGCTCTTGGGCTTTCTCCTTCACCTATCTCCTCGGTGGGCTCTGTAGTCCTAACACCAGGGAGGTGCTAGTATCAGCTGCTGAGTCTTTGTCCCATTTCTTCTGGAGGCATGAGTGATGCATGCTCCCCCAGTGAACAGTGACCTTGGCATTCTGTGTAACGGACTCTACTTCTTCCCTCCTCCTTGGCTTTTAGGATCTGTTGAAATTCCAACCAAGTTTCCCGATGATTCCTGGGGTATTTGCCTTCACACTTTCTCCTACTTCTAGTTATAGCCACCTGCAGGCAGGCCTGGGAACACTTTCTCTTGCCAATTCTTCTCCCCACTCAGCCCAGGGGAACTTCAAGACCCTTCCGATTCTCTGAAGCACAGAGAAACTCAGGGAGATGAAGGACAGGGCAGTCTCTGTCCGTTGGACGCACAAACACATTATGTTTCCATTTTACCGCCCCCCACTACCATGAGCTCAGTGGTGTGGGGGGAATAGGCACACTGCTACTCTCTAAGATCTCAAATAGGGAATAGGTTCCAGACCTCTCTCCCTCAGATCCCCAAATCCTATGGCAGTGGGGCAGGGTGGGGAAGGTTAAGGATAGTAAGGCAGGGCATCATATCCCCACAAACTACTACCTAACATGTTTTATTTCCACATGTAGCTCTTTATATCTGATAGAGAGGACCCTTAGTTTTGCACATAAAAGATTTTGAGGTCCTTTACTTTTAAATTCGTCTGCCTTCATCAATTTTTCCTTGGTGTATTGGCGGGTTGATGGGGTGATTCACAAACAAAACAAAACATTATCTCAGGAACAGAGGCTGAGAAACTTTGAGCCTTTATTCTATTCCCATCTCTAGTAGTAAGCAGCCCAGAGCCCATGAGTGAGAGCTAGTGGAAACATGTCTCTTGGAAGAAGGAAATAGGAGATTAAGAAAATGTTTTCTTTAGGATTCTTCATTTTAAAAGTATTTTCAGGAGACAGGAATGTAATACAAACATGTGGAATAATGATTTGAGGACAAGGTGCTTGGGGAGAGGGGGAATAACAAAAATTAGTCTTGAAGGTGACCTACAGCTGCATAGAATAGTGAATTTTTTATGCTGTCATATTGTATGGTGACTCAGCAGTCAGAAAAGACTCAGTTCAGAATCCTCAGTTCCATTTATTTGTTGTCACAGATGAGCTTTCTGTTCCTGAGTCCAACCATTCCATTTGTAAATGGATCCTTATATTTCCAGCTCTTTGAAGATTTTTCTCCTAAATAGTTCCCCCCTCTCTCCTACATCATCCTTTTACTGTCTCCATGGGGTCATTCTTATCAACATACTTACAGGCTGTAATTTCTGACCTTTTTAAAAAGACAGCACAACTTCCTCCAACTATCAATCATTTACTCTGCTCCCATTTACAGGAAAATTTCTCAAGGTTTGGCCTGATCTCAGTGTCTCCATTACCTCACTCACATTCTTTGGAAGGCATTGACTATGTTTTAATTCATTCTAAATAAGCATTCATCCTAATCACCTCATGGACACCTCACTTGTCAAGATCACCAATGGACAAATCCGACAAATTCCCAGATCTCATCTCATAAGTCCTCTTGGTAGCATTTGGAACAGCTGATGATTCTCTCCTTTTTGAAACACTTCCTTCAGTTGGCCTCCCGAGTCTCCTTTGTTTAAGAGCTTACTCAATGTTCTTGCTTTAAATTCTTTAATCTCATTTTTAAGCTAATAATTCCTGAAGCTTTGTCTTTATTCCTGACGTCTCCTCTGAGATCCAGAAAGCCTGATCTACGTCGCTACTCAGATATATAATAGGCATCTCAAATTTAGTTGTCCTGAATAGAACTTAAAATCATCCCTCAGTCTAAAGACAAAAAAGCAAACAAATATTGAACTCTAGCTAATAGTCTGTTTTTCACAGTGATATGCATTAGCAGTTCTAAAACTATTTTGTGTATATTCCAGAACTGAGCAAATGGGTCAATATATTGAGAATAATGGGAGCCGGGTTTCCTGCTGTTGGAAAAGAAATTCAAATACAGAAATGGAGAAGTACAGACCGCAATTGAAAGTATTAGTATGAACTCATGGTATATGACATAGATAAATAGAGTAAATAAATATAGATACACAGCTCTCTGCTGAGAAGACTTAGAAGCATTGACACCCCAGGAGCAATGAATACACCTAGCATATAGAACTGACTTCAAAAGCCCTAAATATAAGAACTAAAACTACAAAACCCTTAGAAGAAAACAGAGGAAAATCTCCATGACATTAGATTTGGCAAAGATTTTTAAAATATGACACCAAAAGCACAGGCAACAAAAGAAAAAGTAAATGGTACATCATCAAAATTGAAAACTTTTATGCATCAAAGGACCCTTCATGAAAGTAAAAAATCAACCCACAGAATGAGAGAAAATATTTGCAAATAGCATATCTGATAAGGATCTTGTTTCTAGAACATTGAGTGAACTCTTAGGATGCAACAACAAAAAAACAATTTAAAATGGTCTAAGGACTTGAACAGACTTTTCTCCAAACAAGACATATGAATAGTCAATGAGCACATGAAAAGATGCTCAACATAATTAGTCATTAGGGAAATGCAAATCGAAACAACAATAAGATACCACTTCACACCCACTAGGATGGCCATAATAAAAAAATGGAAAATAGCAAGTGTTGGCAAGGATATGGAGAAACTGGAACCCTCATACGTTGCTGGTAGAAATGTAAATGGTACAGCCACTGTGGAAAACAGTTCAGTGGTGGTTTCTTACTAAGTTAAGCACATAATTACATAATTATTCAGCAATTCCACTCCTAGGTGTGTGTAGGGTTGTCTGTGTGTGTGTGTGTGTATGTGTATGTATCTAAAAGAAATTTTGTATATAAATGTTCCTAGCAGCTCTAGTCACAATAACCAAAAGGTGGAAACAACCCAAAAGTCCATAAGGAATGAATGGACAAACAAAATGTGGTAAATCCATTCAGTGAAATATTTGTCAGCTATAAAAAGGAATGAAGTACTGATACATGTTACAGCACGGATGAACCTTGAGAACATGCTAAGTGACAGAAGCCACACACACAAGGCCACATATTATGTGATTCCATTTATATAAAATATCCAGAACAGATAAATCAATAAAGACAGAAAGTAGATCAGCGGTTCCCAAGAGCAGGTGGAGGAGAGGGAAAAGGGGAGTCACTACTTAATGAGTATGGGTTTCTTTTTGCCGTGATGAGAAAGTTCTAGAAGTAGGTGGTGATGATGGTTGCCCAACATGATGAATGTACTTAATGCACTGAATTTTACACCTTAAAATGGTTAAAGTGGTAAACTTTATGTTGTATGTATTTTACCACAATACAAAAAAATGCAGGGCTGTTTCAGAGAACATAGAAGGAGCTAGAGAGGTGTGAGGTTGTGTTAGGTGTCTGTGGGATAGGGAACAAGCAGATGGAAGGAATTGCATTAAGACACCAGAAGAAACCTTTGGAACCAAATTTTGAAGAGCTTTAAACATCATATCAAGGAGTTTGTATATTATTCTAGAAACAATAAAGAACCACTGAGGATTTTTAAGCTACACGGTACATTGATCTGAACAGTTCTAAAGTTTCTGTAACACTCTTTTGAATGGAAGCCTGATATGATATCTAAACAGCTGTCAGAAATTCTTTTATTGGCAATTCCATTAATAAATTTGATTAAACTGTGTCCTCCTTTTTCCCAGGAAGCCAGGACTCAAAAGTCCTCTCCTAGTGTATAATTTTTTAAACCCCCTTCTTTAACTGTAAGCCAAAAGAAGTAGCCAGACTGGTGGCCACACCTAACAAGGCTTTAATAACTCAGTTGGGATACTTTTTTCAAAAGGAGACGAATGCCTCCCTAAACAATTAGTAGACTGAGGGCCTAGGCTATTTTAAAAGGAAAACTTTTTAACAAAAATATTTCCCCCGCTCCCAGGCAGCCCCGAAGCTTCCTCCCAGCTGTGGGATGATCCTCTGTGCGTAAGCACCAAAGCCAGGCCTGCTAACATTTCATGGCAGCACGTCAACTCCGTCGCCTGCAAGTCTGGCATGTAAGGCGTATAGATCTATCTTTAATCCAAACCACAGACAGCTGGCACTTTGGGCACCCCAAGAATGCAGGCAAGAATTCTCTATGATTCACCCCTGGCCAAAAGCTAACATGAACACCTGATGTTGAGAGACGTGGTAAGAACCATTGTAAACTCTCTACTCTTCTAGAAAGTCTAAGCACTATCGAAGTTAGATGAGTTCATAAATCCCATACAGAGGCCTTGTTACCATAGTTCTCCGTTTGTATGCCTTTCCTGGATTTTAAGTTAATGTTATAGCTTCAGACTGAAATATTCAACTACCTAATGTTTCTTTTATTATTAAAATCAACCACGCATCAGCCAGGGTCCATTCAAGACCCTTGGTGAGCTGCCTGTAGTCATTCTACCCCTCTAGACTCTTCTCCCACTATTCCCCCATAGAGCCTTAACTTTTTGCTCACTTATCTTATTTATTGTGTACCTTCTGATGTGTCAGTTGCTAAGGATATAAAGATGGATAAGACATGGTTCCTGCTTTCAAGGTATCATATTAGCCCAATAGAAAGACTGCTGGGCTGTTGCAGGAACAAGGTGTTTTTCAACTGAGTCTCTCCAGCACTGATTTAATATCTGCCGAAATTCTGTGCCAAACTCCTTAGGAAGTTTACAAAATTAGAGACACCTCCTCCTTCTAGGCAGGACTTTACTATTGTTTAATCACAATGGAAATTTAGGACAATTAGACCAGCCAAAAGGGCTTTACTGTCCACTTATGCCTGACAAAATGTGGTGCCAAGCAGTGCCCCAATAATACCAGCTCTGCCCCTGCTCCGAGGATGGTGTGTCTTCCCCACCAGAGTGATCTAGGACTCCTAGAGCTTGCACACAATCTACAGCCAGACCTCATGGCCTTGACCAGGTGACAGCTTCAAAAGGTGAGGACGTGCTATGTCCTTTTAGTAACTTCTGGGCTTCAAACTGTGCTACATAATCACAACTCTTTTCCTTCTTTTGAGTCATGAAGGGGCAGGTCTCTCTCTGTTGTAGAATCATTAAACAACATGCACAATTTTTGGACAAACAAAGTTTTACCCCAGAAACTTTATAAGATCAACATCCTTTCTCCCTTGTGTAATGTGCAGAATTTATTTTAGAGTGACTTACTGAAGAACAATAAACAATGAATACAGTTCATTTATCCCATTTGTTTCCCATGAAAAGAGGGAAAATGCTAAGTGTCAGGGATTTAGGGGCCCTTGGTGATGGTTAATTTTATGTTTCAACTTGACTGGGGTAAGGCAAGCCCAGATAGCTGGTAAAACATTATTTCTGGGTGTGTCTATGAGGGCATTTCAAGAAGAAATTAGCATTTGAATCAGTAGACCAAGCAAAGAAGATCTGCCCTCACCATTGGGGGTGGGCATCATCCAATCCATTGAGGGCCTGAATAGAACAGGTGGAGGAAGGATGAATTCTCTCTGTCTTCTTGAGCTGGGACATCCACTTTTTCCTGCCTTCAGGCATCAGAGCTCCTGGTTCTGGAGCCTTTGGATTACCACTCTTACACCCTCTCTTACCACTCCCAGTTCTCAGGTCTTAGGTTTCATCCTGGGAGTTACATCACCAGCTCCCCTAATTCTCAGGCCTTTAGACTGGGATTGAATTATACCACTGGCTTTCCTGGGTCTCCAGCTTCAGATGGCAGATTGTGGGACTTGGCCTCCATAGCCATGCGAGCCAATTCCTATAATAAATCCCCTCTTGTATATATCTCTATGTATATATCCTATTCATTCTGTTTCTTTGGAGAATTCTAATACACTCTTTTCAGGAGAAATTGACTGAAGACGTCCCATAACAAACATTGTCCAGCATGTGCTAGGCACGTGGAGAGCTTGTGATACAACACTAATTTTAGTCCAAAGTGTAGGCTTCCATAAGAAATAGATTCATACTTTTTCCCCCACTTTATTCAGATTCTTTTTAAATTTCTAAATAGAACTTCTTTTGTCAATGTCTACTTGGTCATCCTCTTTACGTATAGAATTTCTACATAATTAGTTACCAAATTTTCGTCAACCTCTCCCCACTGTGCAAACTAACGCCAATCTCTGATACATCCTAATGAGTCACTAAGGCACATAGCTTCTTGTCTATTGGCTATTCCTACCCTATGTGTCAAATACTTCATACTGCTAGAATGGAATGGAAATCCATGGTGACAACTGTGAACTTCATATGGAGCCAAAAAGTATTGTGGGGTACCTGTTAACTATGACTGAGTTTTCATTTTGGTCTGCATCAGTTTTAGACACCACAGTTCCAAAGCTATTATAGTCTTGCTACTCAAGTGGACTAACACGGGAATATTTCTCTTCTCCCTGTGCTCCCATAACTCTGTAAGGCAGCCTAAGATCCTCCATGTAGCTGGGAGAGTCGGTTCACTATCTGTTCTGCAGACTCAACTCTCTCCAAGGCAGTTAAAGGTCTAGAGTTGGACGGAGGCAGTAGGAAGCCTCTGATTTTGCCTTAGTTTCCAATCAGGGACCCCTGGGCTTTCGGAATTATTTGTTCTTGATTGAAAAACTAAGCATTTTATTTGTTTTCTCTGAATCAGTTTTGTACCTATTTACACTTAGAGGAGAGGACAGGTGATTAATTGGTACCCTCAAATGCCAACAGGCTAAGGATAGGCCATTTCTACACTCACCCAATTTCACTTTCCAGGACAGTTTCTTTATGACCTCATAGGCAAAGGAAAATAGAGTCAGAGTGAACACTGAATTCTTTAGTTCTAACTCCTTTTCTCCCTAAATACACACAAAATCTGCCTTTGGGAAGACAAAGCATGGTCTAGAAAATCCAACACATCTTATGGGTCATCTGGCTCCCACTTCTCTCCCAAATAACAAGGGAAAACCAGAAGGAATATAGGAGGCGACAAGTTTAATAGCCATATAAAGTAAGAATTAAATTTAACCTCAGCAAAAATAAAAATTCTAGTAAAGAAAATCCTTAGCAAAGAAGTAAAATCCATCATTGGAAATGTGATAAAGAAGCTGGATGGTCATGGCAAGGGCCTCTAGAAGGGATAGACAACATGAATGAGAAGTTAACTATTCTTTGAGGTCCAAATACCTTACACAGTCCAAAGATACCAAGCTGCTGTTAAGCCAATGCACAACCTAGAATGGCTGGCTTTCCCCACATAGCATGAAAGGCCACCAGGTGTCAGTGAAAGCTAGAAAATAAAACCAAGTCTTGGGTTTTTAAAAAAATAGCTTGCCTAAATTTATACTAGGAGATTTCATTGTGGATGTTTTTGAGATTAAAAAATAATAAATAGAATATCAAATACAGAAACTCACAAAAATTATTTAAAAGTTTGTTAATGAACACTATCTCAAATGAACTCCCAATTTTCCTCATGATATCAGAGAATGTCTATTTTAGTTAACCAATGCCACATTTGGGAGAAAGAAATCAAGAATTACTGGTTTCTGTTGGCCAGATGTTCAGCAAATGGCAAAATTTAGTAAACTTGACTGTCAGATGCATTCCCACCTCGGATGAGCACAAGCTTCATGTGAAAGGCACAGCTGTTTGAGGATCACAGTTATTGATTAATTCCAAGGAATTGTAGCTGGCTTTTCCATATTCCTCATGTGAACAACTTTGCTTAAGATTCTTACTGGCAATTTTATAAATGGTTCTGCCTATTAAGAGAATTACCTCTACCACAAAGAACCAAGTAAAAACAATGAACTCCCCCTCACCTGTGTGGGACCCAAATTTACCATGCTTGGAGTTGATTGGCATCTTCAAGAAAATTTCATATCTTTCCACTTCAGAAGTCAATGGGTCCTTGTGGGGGCCTCACCCGGACTTTCAAACTAACCATGTCCTTGAGAATTAGGTAGCTCTTTTTGCCTCAAAAACAAAATTATACCTGAGGAAATAAAAACCATTATTTTTATGTCACTTTATGCTTATAAAACAACACTTTCACCCACCTTGATATTACCAGCAATCCTGTCATGTAGGTAAAATAATTCCATGCTTATTTTATTGATGAGGAGATTGTGGCTAAACAATTACCCCAAGTTTGTACATTGGGTTGACTTCTTAGCATCAACTTCCCATTTGTAACTTGTTCTGACTCAGCTTCAAGAGCAACTAAAAATAAATACAGAGCCACATGCTGAAAATGTTTCCAGTTTCCAGAGAAAACCACCAGACAAAGGTAGAGACAAATGTGAATGTGGTTGTCCAACAGAAAAAAATCAAAACATTCAATACTGCCAACTAAAGCAATTTTTGTCAACTTGTAGCTAAGAAGATTAAACTTGTCATCAGAGTATACCACTGTAAACAAAACAGAAAACATATATAGATTTTTCCACCATGTTTTTGGCAAGACAGAGTGGGTTGTGAGCCAAATTCACTTAATGTTTGTTTATAAGGCTTAATTTCAAATTTTTAAATTTTACTGTGAGGAAACTAGGAGAGTGGAAAAGTAAAAGGGGAATTTGAGAAGGAGCTCCAATAATACAAATTGTTTACCCTCTTGAGTTCTGAACTGAACCGAGATAAATAGAAGTCAGACAGATGGAACTGGAAATGTCAGCTTTATCACTCGTGAGCTGTCGGAGAATGCAACTCAGGTGGGAGGCAGCAGTGGTTCCTAATAATGTACCCTGAGCAGATTCACCTGAAAGCAGGATCCAAGACAAGGATTTGACTGCAAGTAGTTTATTCAGGAAGTAATCCAAACAGAAGAGTCAGGGAGTGACACAGGGAAAGGAAGAAAGCCAGCAAAGAATACATTCTAAGGCCAGTTACCACTGTGGGCAGCCTGAGCTCAGTCCAGCTGGGGAACCCTGGGAGACAGCAGAGAACACACCTCTGAGAGTCATCTTAATCCAGAGTCCCTGGAGCTGACACATTTATTCATCAACTCCCTCTTGTTTGAGAGCTTGCTGTTTGAGAGCTGTCTTGAGGGATATCAACTCTCTAGGGCACTTCCAGCTAGTCTTGTGCATGTGCCAACATGTTCCTGTGGCCAGAAAAAAGACACTGGGACAGAAAGTGTAGGTGTTTGTAATGGGCAACATTCTGCTGTAGAGGTGAAGACGGGGAGGAGAGAGGTGGAGCACCCACAGCATTTGCTACATCCATCGAGTCACAGGCAGCACTGGCCAACCTCAGGCCTCCCCAACAGGGCAGGGCACTTAGCTCTAAGCTTACCACACGGCCAAGAGCAGACCAGACCTTAGGTTTCCTGAGCCAAGAAAGAGGAAGGACCTGAGCCATACATGCTCAGTTTCTCAACCAAACTCACATCAGATAAGTCACTCCTCTGCTGAGAGAAATAAGTGAGGGAGTAAGAGAGACCAGGATTGAACTCTGATGGAGCTAGGGAAAAAGCTCCCCGCCAACAATGGTTGTACTGGGTGAGAACTACAGCAGGTGAGAAGTATCCAGACAAATTACGTAGAATGTCTTCACTCACCTTTTTACTTCGTTACCAAAAAGAAATCCCAAGCAAGCCACTTTTTCTGCTTTGACTTAGGTTTCACTGAATTATTATTTGCACGTTTCTACATAAAGAATAGAAGGTATACTTTGGGCACTAGAGATCCAAAATAAATACTTTCAATAGAGTCAATTGGCATAAAACTACTTTCAGATATTAATATATATCCTCTAAGGAAGAATTCAAAATCACAACCCAGTTATTAGATAGTAAAATCAGCCTACTTTAAAATATTTTTATGTCTCCCAGATACCAAGTAAATTGATTTTAAAAGATGAGAAGTGAATAGGCAAAAACAAATACTATAAACAGCGGGATAGCCTAGTATATAACTTGTCAGAAAAAAAGAAAACTTTTCATAAGGTTATAGCATACTTATGATAGGAGCTGAATAACATTGAATGTAGCAGACCAAAGTACACCATCCAATTTTTTAATTTTATTAGAAAAGGGAATACTTTGACATGAAATATGTATGGTAGCCCAGTCTGCATAAATATGTATACATAAGGTGTGTGTGCTTGGGTACATGTGTTTGTGTGTGTGTACCACTGACTTAATTGGGTGGAGATTATGTAATGGCCTTTGGCAATTTTCAGTTCTATGTGAAGATGAGACAATCAATATAGACCTATAAAGTTCCCATAACAAAAGCCAGTGTGTGCTATGAGAGACATGGACTACCTTTGAGAGCCAAACACAATGTCTTCATTCACTTCAAAGTGACGGAGTGCCTATTTGGCAGATGGAAGCTTTAGGGAGAAGAGCAGAAAAAAGGTTGTATTAGTTATCTATTTCTGCATAACCAGTTAACCTACAATATAGCAGCTTGAAACAGCAACACTGTACCATCTCACAGTTTCTGAGGATCAGGAATCTGCCAGAGGCTTAGCTGGATGCATCCGGCTCAGTCTGTCTTGAGGTTGCAGTGAAGCTATCAGCTGGGGCTGCAGTCATCTGAAGTCTTGCCTGGGCTGGAGGACCTGCTTCCAAGATCACTCATGGGACAGGTGCCCATAGTCCTCACTTACTTCCCACATGGACTTCTCCATAGGATTGCTCACATATGCAAGCTGGCCGCCCTGGAAGCATACAATCTAAGAGAAAGAGAGAGCAACCAAGAAGGAAGCCACCCGGCTCTTTCTTTTGAGACATGTATTTGGAGCCATGAGTCACCACGTAAGAAGTCCTGTTGCCCTGAAGCCATACGCTGGAGAGAGCACTTGCAAAGGCCACAGAGACCCAGAGAAAGACGCCCGAGGAATCCCAGCTGTGGCAGCCCTCAGCCCAGGCAGCAGACATGTGAGTGTGGAGGCCTTCGAGACGACCCGGCCCAGCCAGTGTAGGACTGCATTCCCATGGGAGACTCTGAGTGAACCACCCAGCTGAGCCCAGCCAACTGCCAGCACCAGCAGAGATATTAATCAGTGATTGTTACTGTTTTAAACCACTATTTGAGGGAGTTTTTTATACAGCAATTAATAACCTGAAACAGATCTTACGAAGAGTAAAACCTCCTTCAACTTCAACTAACCAGAAAATGCAATTAAAAGGCATTATTTATTTGTCTAAAAGGACTCCAGTGAGTTTTGATGGGATTTGGTGACCCTGAAAGTAAGTGATTTCATTCTTCCGGCTTCCTCTCCCCGCTTTATACAGGGGCCTCTGAGAGCACTTTTTCTTATGCAGAAACACAGCTCTTTCAAACCTTCTTCATTACAAAGTAAGGTAAACACCACTTTCTAATCGCTCGGTTTGGAAATTCGAGTGACCCTCACCTGCAGAAATGACTATTTTGAGGGAGAAAACTACCAATGACTCTAAGGAAATGACATTTTACTGAAAGATGGCAGCATCAAAAGGGTCACTTTCAATATAGCATTCATATAAATCTCACTAGCCTCTTTTGTTGTTTTTTAAGGCAATGTGTGAAACATTCACGGGTGCTCCTTTTAATCACCACACCAGGAGTTGTTTTACTTATTGAAAGATGCCAAATACAGGCAATTATCAACAATGCACTTGCTCCCCCAGATCTAATTCACAGGATGCTACATGGGCAGGTATGGGAGCAGCCTCAGGAACAACATAAGCACAGCATCTGCCAATGAGACCAACCTCCCCCTCCCCAGGACACTATAATCAAGGTGGGAAGTCAACAGTGGGTGGGTGGCAGCCAGAAAACAGAATAAGGAGGACCGGGAGTCACAGGTGAGGTGGAAGGAAGTAAAACACCTGAGCTTGTAACTCAAAGTAACATCAACTATTTCTCCTAAGTCCATGGCAGCTCTCCTACATCGTAATTAGTAATTTGCCACATATGCCAAATGTGAAGTAGGTGACCCAGGTCCTCCTTTCTACAGGTAAGAAAAGTCAAAACAGCTTTGCTGTAAGATCATCGTCTGCATATTTGATTTGCTCTGTAGGTCTCAGAGGCCTTGGCTGCAGGTTTTTGACGTTTACATATTGGCCTTCAACTCTGAACCAGCTCTGCCATCTATTACAAATGCAGTATAGAAATGCAGTCATGAAGTACTTTGTTGGGTTCACAGTTACTCTGCAGGTCAACTCCTGGGTTCTCATACCATCCAGAAAGCTTCTTTGACTCAACAGTATTGTTACTTCTGAAAAGAAGCATTACAGTTAGGCATTTCCCTGTTATATTAGACGAATTCAATAACAGAAGGGTGTTGGATAAAATGTATGACTTCTCAACAAATGCAGCTCATGTGACTGTGGCCTTAATCGGCAAGCTTGATGGCATAACCTCTGCAGTAGTGGTTCTCAATCCTGGCAGCACATTAGAATCACCTAGAGAGCTTATAAAAAATGCTGATGCCAGGGGCTGGACCAGTGGTGTACCAGTTAAGTTGACCTAACCTGTTTCACCAGCCAGAGGCTCTCGGATGGGATCCCAGATGTGGACCCACTCACCGCTCATCAAGCCATGCTGTGGCAGGCATCCCATATATAAAGAAGAGGAAGATGGGCATGGATGTTATCTCGGGGACCAATCTTCCCCAGCAAAAAGAGGAGGATTGGCAGTGGATGTTAGCTCAGGGCTAATCTTCCTCAAAAGAGAAAAAAAAAAAAAGCTGATGCCAAGGCTGTCGCAGATCAATTATATCAAAATTACTAGGTGTGGGGCCCAGGCATTGGTATTTTCTAAAGCTCCCTCATGAGTCTATTGTGCACCTAGGTAAATTTCTGCTTTATATTATTTTCATGTACAATAAATCTTCATGGTTTTCAGAATAAACAGCTGCTCTCAATGCCTTCTGATACTTTAGGGCTGTCTACTCCCACTGTTCACCTACAGTTAATACTGCAAATGGCCCTAAATTCTCGTTAAAAGAAATTTACCATTCAGAAAAATGGAAGGCTATTAGAAGAGATCAGAAGAGAAATTGTCTGTTGCTTGAAAGTGGAAATTCTGTCCTAAACATTATCCTGAGTCTAGTCGTTCTCCCTAAAGACTTAGCAAACATTTCCACGTGTCTTAACTAACCCAAATAAAACAGAGTGCCCTCTAGACCAGAACGAGTGTAGCATTGTGTCCACAAGGCAGCACAAATATATTTCCAAAAGGCCTTGGCAAAGGGTGACTTTACTCCTATTTCTTGAAAAGTGAGAGAGAAAAATATACAGCATAAAATATAGCAAAGTATGCTTAAAAATAGTCTCCCCAAATCCTGCATCGCAGTACAGCAAATGTCTCTGATATCTCCTTCCTGCTCTTTCAAAAACATCCTCTCTCTCAAAAAGTCAGCCTACTCGGGATTTTCCACCTCCTTCCTCTTTTTCACATCCATTCCTTCCTCTTATAAATAGCTGTCTCTTGAATATTTCAGCAGTCATCAATATCTTTCATTTTTCATGCCCAGAATCCATAATTTCTTATTCTAGTAACAAAAGCACTTTGCCCTGGGAAATCACCCCCTTCTCCTTGAAAGTGTTTCAGGTGTAGCTGAGCAGACCCACTTCCAGGGCTGAGCGGAAGACTCGGCCAACCCCCTGCAGTCCACAGAGGGCTGCTGAGCAGGAGCACAGGTCTCAGCCACACCAACTAGAGGCCATGAAACAACTCCAAGAACTCCATGCTGTTAGACAAGAGGCTTTCTCCTTCCGAGGACACCAGCCTTAGAAATATGTAAGTCCATAATTGCCAAAAGTGAGTATAAGAATTTGAGAATGGAGCCAAGAAGAAGGCAATAGAACTCAGGGGTGGAAAGAAAGTACACTTTGGGGTGAGAACATCACTCAAGTAGGTTTATCCCAAACCTACTAAGCTTTTGATGGAATCCAGCTATGCTTCAGGAAAAACTACCATTTCACAAATAGAAGACAATAAACTATTTTGAAGTCTACTGAGTTAGGTTTCCGTCACTTGAAACTGAAATGGTTACATTGACTGCGGAAACCAGTACTTGGAAATAAGGTGTTATAAATAAAAGTCCATAAAGTGTGTAATTTGCTGAGCTGTGATATGGTAGATGGCAGTAAGGCCACCTCTATCCTTACTAAGCTAAGAAGTTGGGAATGTTTGTTACAAGGTGGTTGACCTGTCACCTCTTATACCTGGGGAAACAGATAAAATGCCTAACAAAGCTGGAATAATCAGAAATTTTGCAGAAAAAATCTAGAACCTACGTAGGGATGTATTGGTTACTCCTTGCAACCTTCAGTAAGCTCCAGAAAGAAACAAATTTCTTTTACAAAGAACTTTTAAGCATGCTAACCCCTCTGGAAACAGAGGAAAGAAAATAAAACCTTGCTAACAAAGAACTTCTCTGCCTACTAGTAACAGAAGATGTTTTAAATTTTGTCATCTTTTTATTTCAGGGTTAGAGACACTAAATTCTCTGCCCCAGGATAAAGTTGGAAGTGAGGGCAAAAGTGGAGCAGGAGATAAGAGAGCAAGAGGAATCAACACTTTTTCCCTCGGGCTTCTTTTAAACACCTCAACCTGCAAACTCTTATCTCAAAAGGAGACAATCAAGCCCATGGAAAAAAGCCAGTCATTGGACTATCAGCTTGGGACAAGGGAAAGACGAGATGGGACTTTTGGACTTCCTTGAGACAGAGGCCACACCAGAGAGTGTTGAGCTAATCACTGGTCAGAATTGGAGAGCTCACTCTAAGGCCCACTGGCCAGAATCTAAATTCCGGGGCACTGACTTGACAAGATAACTAGATTTGCCTTTCCTAAAATTGACTGGCAGCAAACAGATCCCAAAGCTACCAAGTTTTTAAGAGAATTGAGTTTTCAGAGACTCCCCAGGCTGTTGAACAAAGGTCTACACATATATTGTTGTGCAGCTTTTCTTTTTTCAATTAGCAATGCATCTTGGGACGAGGTTCATACCAGTGCCTACTGGCTTGACCTTCTGTCTTTAACATCTACAAGTGATATTTCATTATATAGAGTTTTATAATTTCTTTATCAAGTCCACTATTGCTGACCACCGACTGCTATCCAATTTAGAGATACCATACAGAATGCTGCACTGAATATCCTTGACTGTACTTGTGAAAATAAGTTTTTCTTTAAAACTCAAAGGTGGTACTATGGAGAGGGTTACTATATCCCAGCCGACAACTCCTTGAACCTAACAAGCATTGGTTCAATAAATGAATTGATGGCTATCTTTATCAACCATGAGTTTTGTGCTTCATTCCCAGATCAGAGTCTCAGAAATATCCTCCATAATGCTTCAACCAAAGACCACCGAAATGAAGAGCAAAGTGCCCCATGGACCATGAACTTAAGACCTGACCTTTCCTGATGCTCAAGCAGCCCACTAGCACAGAGTCTCCACACTCTAATTCTCTTTTTCTTCCTGGTTGGTTTTGTCAAAGCTCCATGGTTTCCTAATATGCCAGCAGCATGTTTGTTTTTCATTTGCTTCTGGTTTATAAAGCCACAGATGTGGGTGGGTGGCAGGAACTCAGCACTTTGCTTCCTTAGCGATAAGTACCACCATCAACTGCACACATATGGCTCCTATTAAAATAAATGGAAGGCACGTGTCTAATTTGGAGGGAAAAATTGGCAAAACTGAAACAGCTGTAGCTATTGACCCTTTGTTTTGAATGGGTGCTACGTGAGGTGAATAGTTCAGTCCCTTTTTCAAACCTGTTTATATGGCTTCCTCATGGCATAATGGTCATTTCTTTCTACGTCTGTTCACATATCCTAGGATTTTACCCAGACTTTTCTTTCTTTCTTTCTCATTATGAAAGAAAAAACATAGGAAAACCATTTTTCATGGAGTCTGTAAACACCAATGACAAACAATGACCCTTCAGTACCAGCAGAAACTGGGTGACCAATTATTGATGTATTTTAGCAGGGAATCAAATATCTAATTGGGACAGTGGTTGAATGCAAGATTTGTTTTGCTCTCAAGTGTCTATGATTCATGGGTTAATTCAGTGAACATATTTTGAGCATGTCAATATGCCAGTTACTGGTGGACTCTGGACACGTACAAAACAACGACAATTTCTATTTCCAAGGGTTTCACATTCTAGGGAGGATAGTCAAGAAAATTGCCTCTCACAAGAAACCATGAACAACTTGAGGGCAGAGAAAGTGTGCTATTTGTCGTCATATTGTGAGTACTCAAAAAATATTTGTTGTATGACTAAAATAATTGCAATGTGTATAAAGAAACCAATGAGAGACCATGGAAACATAGATCTAAAAGTTAAAAGAATGGTCCAAACTTGGATGGAGAATTATGAATCATTACCATAGAGACATTGTGAGAAAACATAAAAATGGATGAGATTGACCAGGAACAATACATAAAGTGTGGCCAACATTGGAGCAACTGACCTCTAAAGGATAGAGAAAGGGCAAGGAACCACCAAGACACAATAAAGATGTGGAATGAGTATCTGGGTAAAGAATAATGACCCAAAAGTCAAGAGAGAGAGTGTCTTAGTCTGTTCAGGCTGCTGTAACAAAGATACCACAAACTGAGTGGCTTATAAACAGAAATTTATTTCTCAAACTTCTGGAGGCTGGAAGTCCAAGATCAAGGCAGTGGGAGATTCAGTGTCTGGTGAGGGCCCACTTCCTGGTTCTTAGACTGTCTTCTTTTCACTGTGTCCCTACATGGCAGAAGTGGGCCATGGAATTCTCTGCAGCCTATTTTATAAGGAGACTAATCCCATTTATGAGGGCTCCTCCCTCATGACCTAATCACCTCCCAAAGGCCCTGTCTCCTAATACTATCACCGTAGGGGTTAGGATTTCTACATATGAGTTTTAGGGGGACAAAAACATTCAGACCATAACAGAGAGTTTCAAGAAGAGTGTTACCAAAGATAAGAAAAGCTACAGGGTACATATGTAATTTACAGACTGAAATGCGCCCATTTAATAAAAAGGATTAGAAAAAAAAAATAAGGAAAGCAGGCCAAAGGTGCAGAGAAGTAGGCTATAAAAAGGAAAAAATTAACCTAGAAGAATAAAAAAAGACTTCTCTTTGCCCACCTTTTGCATAGAAGCTTCCTTTACATCCATCCACAGAACCCAATGCAAAGATGATCAAAGTATTTCCCTGGGCAATTCAAATATGTTTTAAGTTGGACAAAAGATATCGTATCGTTAAAACAAAATACTGATTGTCTTTCTGAGTTTGCAAGAAAAATTAATATAAAGGATGATGTGTTCTCAGTCGCAACTTTGCCTTTCATATATTTGTATCACACTTTTGGCATCTGTTCACACTTCTGCTATCAAGTGCTAGGGGCTAAAAAAGCAAGGGAAGAAAAAGTACTAAATATTAAAGAGGGAAACCTAGGAAAAGCTAACCTTGTTGATTTAGTGACTTTCAATTTCATGGACAGGTAGGCTCAAAATTGTGATTTCAGATTATAAACTCAAAGTATGTTCTTAGTTCATATAATAGAATTAACTAGTCCATTTTTTTCACAGTCTTCTGAAAAGTACTGTAAAATCTGGGCACTCTATCTCCCGAACAAATTTGAGAACCATTGGCATATCACATTCATTTGCAAACTTCCAAATTGTCATTCATATACATTCCTGTCATAACAAGAGGAAAAACAGTGCAATGGGTCCCGAAACTGAAGAAATGATGGCAAGAACCAGGCCAAATTTGCTATTCACCGCTCACATTTCTTGCAGACATCTTATAGTGAGTTCAGTGTGGAATCCATCTTCTAGTAAAAAAGCAGCTCTCTCCTTTGTGAGAGATTGGAGAAGCTAGATAATTGGAGAGAAAAGGTATTTTAATAAGTATTACTGTCCATTGTTTGATTCCCACTACTAATATTCTCAAGATAGAGTAGGGGAGGAAGACATTTCTTCTACCTTCTCTGGGTTCATCTGGCGGGAGAACAAATTAAATTCACATGAGACAGAATAGCCGGAGAAAATTAAACAAAGCTTTATGAGGACCATGGCCCGGGGCCTTTCTTCACGAAGGAAGAAAGGGCACTGAAGAATTGGGGTGCACAGAGTGGTTATATACCCCCAAACAGGATGTTTCACATATGATTGAAATGTCCCTCCCACAATAGTCACAAGATTGCCCTGTCAGCACAGCACTTGATGGACACAGCAGGTAGTGGGTCTGCTATCTCAGAGGGCATAGCAGGAGGCAAGTCTATTGTCTCAAGCTGGGTGGTCACAGGTGAGTGCAGCAATCAGTTCCTAGCCTAAGGAAAGATGCTTAATCCTTAAGGAAATGCCAATGTTGGGAGGAGGAGGAAAGTTGCACCTTTATCCCAAGGGCCTTTGTTCTTGCCATAGTAAATGTTTTAAAGCAGATATACAATGCGTGCTCAATGGCCACAGTCAGGCCCTTTTGGAAAAAACAGCAAAGTCAGGCCAAATTAGGTTTACACCAAATGGCTTCCTCATGTACTCCACCACATCCCATTGCTTTCCATTTCTGTTTGTCAATGTACAGATGGGAGAGGCTCAGGCAAGCCTAGCAACTCGCCAAAATGGCCGAAACCACCACCCCAAACATCATATCCAGCTAAAAGACAAAGGAGGATGTTGGGGGTGGGGGAAGTCAGTTACAGGGGGTTACCAGACAAGCACAATAAACAAATGCAGATTTAAGTCCTTGCCTTCCCCATTGATTAAGAGTTTCTAGAGATAAGGTCATCTCCCCTTCTTCCTGATAGAGAGGGAGATATCTTTACAGATGGAGAGTTCCTTTACAATGTAAATGTCTCTTACAAAGGGTAAGTAAATTCTACTTTTCAGTTGCTTTCCTGTCTGCAAAGTAACTATAATCATCATGCCAAAGAGACATATCTTGGGGTGACCAGTTCCAGGCCCCCACAATAGCACAAATGAAATATTTGAGTTTTTCCTAGGTTCTTTTTTGAGGGTCTGAATTCTGTTTTTTGAACATTAAACTGCTACTTAAATGAGGCTGCAGGTGTCTTTGGGTTCAAAGGGGTCACTCTAGAATTTCAGGTCCATTCAGGGTCACTCTGAAGCAGGTCTCCAGGTTTAACTGTACTAACTTCCTGAGCAGAGAACTTTCCTCCCAATGATACATTGATAAACATGTTCTCTTTGCATATTATCCGCCGCCTCTGAGTTACTACATGCTGGGCGAAAGGCTCTGCCTTCCTACCTTTCTTTAGCTCATTACTAAGTTTAAAATAAAATCGCTTTGTTTATCAGCAACATTTGTAACTTACTTCATGTTAGCATCTAAAGGAGTCTGGACACCATTAGGAATGAAAGGAAATATTCTCTAAGACCTTCAAGGAGAGAGAACTAAAGAAGGACATTTGAATGTCATTGTCTTATCGGTCTAAATGAAAGAGCTGGTCTCTTTGGACATGCTCAAAGCTGACGATCTTTACTATTAAGTATGAAAAGGGGATGGCACCCAAAATTCTACACCTAGAACCAGTTCATCTCCCAGTCCTAGCCAAATTTCTATGGACAAGGAACCCTTTTATCCTATGGTGAAAAATTACTCCCACGTCATTAGTATGCTATCATTTTCCACACAACCACCAAAGGAGCTAAATGAATCCCCATTTCCTCCACCCTTGAGAGAATTAGCTGGAAGAAACAGACATCCTACTGATTTACAATTCGGGACAGCCTTTCCCACATAAGTGAGAAAGTATTTCTCACAGGGCTTTTCTCAGCTGTTGCCTTTTCCTGACGCAAGTGTCAAATGCTCTGGCAGTTGAATTCTGCATCCCTGTGGTGGTCTTGGGTGTTGGCATTTGTAAGCCAGGAGATTTCTATCATTGCCCACATGCCAAAGCTCAAAAGAAAGCTACATGTGCATTGGAGGAAAGGCAGCTGCCATTGTTCCTGGGGGAAAATGCAATTAAGAAGTCTTTTAGCACACAATCTCAGCATTGTCTTTGGAGAATAAGAGGGAGAGTTGGAGAGCTGAGGGGATTCAGGCCAGGGCACTCTCTAGAACCAGATACGTGAATCTGACTGAGAAGCTTGCTGAGATAGCAAGGTGGAAGGGAATGACAAAAGATCAGGGCCTTATCCCGCGGTCCATTTTGCCCAAAACTTTGTCTGATGTGGCACCCAGAAACTGCTTCCTTTCATTCTGCCTGACAAGGCACAGGGGTGGAATCAATTTCTAATGCTCTTTATGTTCATAGCATGAACTGATTGGAACTGGAGAAACCAAATGTATATATATGAAGAGTTATCCTACCCGGCTTGGTTACCTGCCAACTGAAACATCTGACACTTTACTGGAAGACAATTAGGTATCTTTCCTACTTTATAAAATGAAAAACAACAGGTAAAACCATCACTGGGTTGAAGTAACACTTTATACGTTGAAAGGAGTATGAAATATTAGCACCAGAAATTACCCTAGAATTAAACTTTCCATACCTCTCATTTTAAGTGAAGAAGCTGAGTCTCAGTTAAGTGAATTCACCATGGTCAGTCAGCTGGTTAGTGAGAATGGTAATTTTGATGTAATTATTTAGCAAAAACTCATTAGTCATCTTTTCAGGCATGGTGCTGGGTACCCATGGGTCCGAAGGAGAAATAAACTAACCACACTCTGAGTTCTGTGAGGGCAGGGGCCATGCTGTCCCATAGGGAGGTCAAGGCTGAACTCTCACGCGAGAATCAAACGTGTGTGACAATGGATAAACCCAAGAGGGGATGAGCTTCTTCAGGTACAACGAGCTGAGCGAAAGCAGGAGACACAAACCAGTCTCCCCACAAGCAGTCCAAGGTTCTTTCCACAAGGCCAACCCCAGTCAATACCCTCAAACCAAAAACTTAATGCAATCTCCAAAGCATTATGTCATAAAATCTTGTGATTTAAATGTTTTATGTGATTGAAAAATATCATATTTATGACCAAATGATCTCCAATCCCCCACTTGTACTGGTTACTGTAAAGCAGATTTTGGCACATAGCCCAAATATCCCAGACTCCAGCACCCAGAGGCCACATTTTCCTTTAACATACAAATCACAACAGTTGGAACCCCCTCATTCTTTTGAGATGCAACCTTTTCCAGGTTGTCTTATTTTGGTTCAGGCTGCTATAACAGAATACCATAGACTGGGTGGCTTATAAACAATAGAAATTTATTTGTCACAGTTTTGGAGGCTGGAAGTCCAATATCAAGGCACTGGCAGATTCGCTGTCTGGTGAGGGCCCACTCCCTGGTTCATAGATGGCCATCTTTTCACTGTGTCCTCACATGATGCAAAGGGGTGAAGGAGCTCTCTGGGGCCTCTTTTATAGGAACATTCATGAAGCCATTCATGAAGGCTTTGCCTTTGACCTAATTACCTCCCAAAGGCCCCAGCTCCAAATAACATCACACTGAGGATTAGATTTCAACACATGGATTTGGGGGACATAAGCACTCAGTCTACAGCACAGGTTTTCCTCTTCCAACAGTTTCTGAATATCTCAGTATCTTGTATGTTCCCCAAATCCTCCCTCCACCAGTCATCTGATTCTGGGCTCTGTAAGCTCTGCTTCTCATCCCCAAGTGCAGGAGGAGCCCTTCGCCTTCACTTCTCACAGTATTACAGAAACAGGCTACTTTAAAAAAAAGAAAAAGAAAATAATAAAACTGTTCTAAAAGTAATTCAAAGATACTGTACAGGCCTCAGACCCTTCTAGGTCCCTTACAAAGCAGGCTCATGTCAAGTCCTCTATCCCAGGCCACCTGCTCAGACTCAAAGGTTTATCCCACATCCAACCGCTAGACATGCTCCAGGTGCCTCCACACCTCCAGGTCTAAGCCAAAGGGAGGTCAGGCCTCAGAGAGAGAAGAAAATGTTTTCCTCACCCTATTCGAAGGATCACTCAGGAATAACTTTCTTTCCAGAATGACTGACAATTGAAATGTCCATTTATTTCAGAGACAAACCCATTCTTCTCTACAAGGTTGTGGTCAAGCTGCTCACAGGACAATTCTATGACTACTGATAGCATGTTTCCCAAAGCCCATGTTCATTAGCTTGTCGCCAATTTATTGGACATCATTAGACCAATGGAAGTTAGGTGATGCCAAAATTAGTATTATTCAATGATGGGCAGAATAATGGCTCCCAAAGATGTGTAAATCCTAACCCCTGGAACCTGTGAGTGTGTTTACTACCTTACCTGGCAAAAGGGACTTCATAGAAGTGATTAAGTCAAGGACCCCGAGATAAGGAAATTATCCTGAAATATATGGGTTGGCACAATGTTGTCACAAAGGTCCTCAAAAGCAGAGAACATTTCCTGGCTGTGATCAGAGGTAGATATGACTACAGAAGAATGGTTAGAGAGATGCAACATGACTGGCTTTGCCATAGAGAAAGGGGTCACAAGCAAAGGAAGGCAGGCAGCCTATACAAGTTGGAAGAGGCAAGGAAATGGATACTCCCCTAGAGCCTCAATAAAGAATTCAGCTTTGCCAAACCTTGATTTTAACCCAGTAAGACCCATGTCAGATTTCTGACCTACAGACTGTAAGATAATAAACTTGTGTTGTTTTAAGCTGTTGAATTTGTGGCAATTTGTTATGGTAGCAATAGGAAATTAAAACTTATTCCTTTTCCGTCTCTCCTTGTTAGGGGTACAAAAGACATGGAGAAGCAGTCTCACCCAGGAATACACCAGTGATGTATCACACTCGTGACGTCAGTTCTTCTTGGATGTGGTGTAGGGCATTTTGATAAGCAGCAGTTCTGTACTAACCTTAGTTATTCTTGGACTCAAGAAAATGATCTAAAACAGTAAATAAAGTTGAAGTCAATATGGATAAAATTTAAATCAATTAGAAAATAATTTCTCAACCTTGGCATTACTGATATTTGGGACCATATTATTTGTTATGGGGGGACTGTCCTCTGTATTGTAGGACTTTCAGCAGCATTCCTGGCCTCTACCCAGTAGATGCCAGTAGCAACCCTCCATCTATGACAGCCAAAAATGTCTCCAGACATTACCAAATATCCCCTGGGGAACAAAATCACCCATGGCTAAGAACTGCCATTCTATCCCAAGATACCTTGGGGGACAAAAAGAAGCTATCTTATAAGGATAACTCTGATATTTCAGGACCCAAAAATGTTCAGTTGAGAACTCCACACTGGTAGGATATGTGTCAATCCCATAGGCCTTTACATTTTCGGTACATGGAACACACAGTATCAGGGATACAAATATCCATTTTGAAGTGATTTAAGTATGGGGACCTCTTGGATAAATTCTCTGTACTCTCCTCCACTTTTAATATAAGCTCTCTTTCCATGAGGCAATCATTTTTCCTGGCAAACTGATTTGGAATGGCATTAAATAAAGCTAGGCACTGTGGCTTCACTTGTAAGGGCATGGCATGACTTCTCAGATCATGCACCAACACAACCAACTGCAGGTGGCTTCGAGTTACAGAGCAGAGGCCAGTGGGCAGGAGGGGGATGTCGCCATAGAGCCACTCACTGAGAGGGGCAGGGGCTTCAGACATGGCTAAATTAACTTAGGCTAAAGGTATTAGATAGGGTCTACAAAAATCCATTGAATTAGATGTCACACATACAACCAGTCCCATACTTTTATTCCATGACAGAGATTTAACTACAGTAGCCCTAAGTATTGGCACCTCAGGCTGCCACATGTACAAGAAATCAAAGGTTATCTATTCTTCTCAAATACTGTAATGATCTAAAAATAGAGAAGTGATTTAGGAACTAAACAAAGCAACTGCGTTGGTTGTTTATAACCTGTGAATAAGCCAGTACATGAATTCAGCTGACAACAATGTGAAAATGAAGAATTCAGCCTAGAGCAAAACTTAATCCATCATCACTATTATATTAAACCAAATTAATAAATTAACAGAGCAGAGGGCCCAAAGCTCTATTCTATAGCAAAAGAGCTAAGATTTTGGGTGACGTTTCTTTCAGACCATCAGTAAAGTCAGCTGGGTCTCTCATGGGACAGAGACTTTTTTAATCGGGATATTCTTTAACGTACATTTATAATGTTCAGTTGCCATATGTGGTTAATAGTCTATGGATGCAGTATTTTGGAATGGAAAAGTGAGTTAAATGTGATAGATAAATGAGTTATTCTTAGCAGAGTTTTATTTTAGATGATTTTTATAAATATATTCCCTATAATTAATAATCACTACCCAATTAGAAAGAAGAATCCTCATTTCTCCTTCAAAATAATTAATAATTCCCATCCTCCTTTTAGATTAATTCAAGGTGATGTCTCAATTACATACAGATAAGGGCACTATGGCCACAACTTCCAGCTCTTTTCGAATATTTCAAGGTCTATTACCTTGGAGGGGGATTAAGTCGCTATGTGTTTCTCCAGAACGAGGGCCCATGAACGAAAGTTTCAGGAAATCAGATTTTAGAATAAAATACAAAAAAAAACCCTTTTGTTATTGTTTATTAATGAGAATTGCTTAACCATAGACTGAGCTCCATCGTGAATCAGTTCTTCCAGCAGGGGCTATATCATCTGGGGCTCCCAGGTCCTCGGTTTTAAGACGTCAGATGACTCTCTCAGCCCCAGAGGGACCTGTCACGGCCCCCTGAAGCATCAGTGAAAGGAGGCTTGCCCTATTTTCTGTGTTGGAGCCACTGGTCATAACTGAGCACATACTCTGTCCATAGAACAGGTTACCATGGTATGAGGAATGGCCCATCGTCCACTCTTCTCTGCCTCTTTCTCGCCTCTCCATCAGCAAATTTTTTGTAATCCAGTTAAGGTCTTATCTCTAAGCAGTTAAGTCGTTTACTGATCTTTTCAAGTTAGCTCAAAATTTTGATTCAAACCTGTACCCTAAATATATTATAAACTGAAATCATTTCTTCATTCAATAAATATGTATTAAGAACCTACTTGCGTCAGGCACTGTAACAGGCACTGGGATTCAAGGGGTGAGCAAGACAGGGGTGGGCCCTGCCTTTCAAGGTACTAAACAGTGAAGATATGAAAACAGACAAGCAAGCAATAGCATAACTGAGGTATAAAAGGAAAACAGGGCATTATGGGAGCATATGGCAGCAGCCTCTTACTCATAGGGGTGAAATAGGACTTGCCAGAGCCAGGGAGCTTTAAGCTGAGACCTGAGGAACGAGTGGGAATTGGACATGGGAAAAAACAAATGTTCCAAAAAGAGGAAGAAACATGAAGGCCAGAAGTCAACAGAGCTATGTGCTTTTGAGGAGGCAGTAGAAGCTGCCCATGCCTGGGTTACAGATGACCAGGTGGGGAGTCCTGCGCAATGAGCCTGGAGGGGTGGGTCAAGGTCCTTCTCCTGCTTAGTGACTGTGTGATGTAGGCACATTAAATCAGTTATAGTGGGAACAAGGAAAGCACTTCCCCAAGTGCTACAAAACGACTTACCCCAATACCATTGTGCATCTCTTCCTTGAACAAAGCCCTGTCCCCGCCCAGACAACCCCAGGTGATGATATGCTTTGGACACTCTTCCTCCACACAGCCCAGAGGCAACAATGATGGCAAAGTCAGTGACTGTCTCTTTGCCCTGTTTCTCTGTAGTTCCTACCAAAGATTGCAAGGAAGCTGCCACCCTCACCCAGAGAGGGCCTACTGATGAGGTACATTGCACACCACAGTTTCCAGGTCCACCACCAGCCCCCTGATTCTGATATTAGTCTGCTGGAACATTCCCAATAGACAGACTTGAGCAGGAACCTCAGTGGGATACATCCATCTATCAGCACTGTACTCATAGCACAGCCTTACGTAGAGAGGGAGGTTGGAAAAGGGAGTGTTAGTGAAATAGCGTGTCCCTTCCATCCTGGAAGGGTTTTATCCTTGCTTTCCCCCTGCGGTTGATTGGAAAGGACATTCTGGAATGACAGATATCAATTCCAGCCTCTCTCCTCTACCTGCCGACCCTAGGTTGTATGATGTGGAAGAATGGGGAGATTATGTAGAGGCAGCTATAGGCAATGCAGTCTCCCCCACTTATAATTAGGGCCTCTGCCCACACCTCTGCATTACCCAGCTTCCTAATGGGCAAAAGGAAAACTTTCTCTGATACCCACTCTTAGCCACTACCTCTGGTTCAGCATTTTCATGGATGTACGCAGATTTTCAGGGCCCACTTCTCCCTGTTTCTCAGAGTAAGCAGCTCTCCTGGGTATTGGCACACAATGCCTGAGTTCCAGGTAAAAGTGGATCAACCTGGTTGCCAAAGATTCTTAGTAGGCATACCATAGCCATCCAGGAGTGACTCCAAATATTGACGTTTAGCTCTGGGAATCTGGGAAAAGAAGCTGCAGTTTTATGCAGTTAGAAGTATGATTGGTTTGGTAGAATTTGAACCCTAACTGATTGATTATGACATTAAGGAATAATTGTTTATATTTTAGGTGTAATCATGGTATTATGGATATATTACAAATAAGAGAGAGATCTTATCTTTTAGAAAGCAGGTCAGACCAAAATATTTATTAATAAAATGATATCCTGTCTAGGATTTATTTCAACACAATCTGACAACAGGAGGAGAGTGGGTTTGTATGTAGGTGAGACAAGTTTGGCCGTTAGCTTATGATTGTTGAAGCCACGTGATGGAGACTCAGGGTACAAAGAAGTTATTATGCTATATTCTCTACTTTTGTCGGTGATTAAAATTTTCCTGACTATGGAGTTTTAAAGAGTATACTTAGTAACTATGCAAACTTCTGGAAAGTTTTAAGATAACTAAAATCCATTAAAAAGGCTTTAGTAAATGGTATTTCACTCAATGAGTCAAAGCAGAGCAGTCTCCACAGTACACGTTGAATTCAGCAAACCAAAGACTGCTTGTGGAAGACCTTCTGCTGAGAGTTATAGGTAAGTAAAAACTTAGGGTCTGAAAGTTAAAATTAGATCACATATAAAGAAGGGAAAGCCAGTAGAGAGATCTTAAGTAGTACGTAGTCTTTCTTGGAAATGATACTATTAAAATTTACCGGATAATCAAGATTGAATAAAAAAAGAACAATTTATTCCTTTTCTGAAAGGTTTTGAGTCCAGTTCCGCCGGAGGGCAGAGGAATAGCTCCAAGTAACCTCCAGGTCTCAAAATACGGTGTTTGTGTAAATGAGAGATGACAGGAAACCTCTCAGAGTCATTCTTTTTATTCCATTGATGGCAGATTTGGTCCAAATAATGGATATAAGTTTTATTATCAAAGGGATTGGAAATACCCAGTTTTAAATCAATGGTGTAAAGATGTGGCAAGATTCAGGAAGTGGATCCTAACCCTTAGGTTGGGCTCACTCTCAAAGTGTAAGAGAAAGGGGGCAACTACAGCAAGCTGGTCATTTCATTCTAACTTAGAATTTAGACATCTGTCACAATCCAAATTCTTAGTGCTGAGTTCAGTGAAAACTGTACCAAGATTTTCATGTCACATTTTAACTGCCACTGAGGAACTGAATCAAGAGTCAGACACTAACCACTTGAGCAAGTGCCCCGGTCACTTTCAGGTAGGATCAGAGTCTAACAATGAACTATTGAGTGCCCACTGGGTGCTAAGCACTTCACCCACATTATCGAATATAAATCTTTCAGCACTCTTATCATCTTCCCAGTTCACAAATAAGGAAACCAAGGAGAGAGGGGTTCAGAAAGTCATCTGAGGTTATAAAATTAGTAAGTGGCTAAGCTTGGATTTAAAACCAGAGCTCTCTGACTACAGAATCCATGTCCTTTGCCACCACACAAGCCTATTTTATTAAATACAGCAGAGAGTAATACAATATATTGGAGACTATGTTCTCTCTGGCATTGACCAAGTAAACACATACCCTTTTGTTGATTCATCAGGCAAGTCATTCAGCTATGTCCTTTATCCCTGAGAGCAGTTAACATCGAATGCTGTGAAATTCCTTTCCTTCCAGAAGCTCATCGGGGCTCCAATGTAGGATATGTCAAAGAGCCACTCATATATTTAAAAGTAGCCACTTGTTTTTCACGCACACATTGATTTTGGTTAGAAAAGTTTCCCTGAAAAGGATTCCTTCAGTCATCAAAAATAACATGATTAGAATTCAGCAAAGAGTCCAATCTAAGACAAAGCTGATTTGTTACCTTGCCAGAGAATCTGTCTACTTCTTGTCCAAGGAGCAGTATATCTGGACCTGCAGGTATGTGGGCAGTGGCTATGCGCGCCTTGAGAAAGAGGTAAGCAAAGAGGAACTCCTTTCAGATAGGGACTTTCTAAGGAATAAGAGGAAAGACTAATCTGTCTGCTGCAAGCTCAAGTTCATTAGCTCTATGTCATCAGCCTCATGGGTGATCAACAAGACTCATTGAACAATTTTTAAAGGATTCCAGTTACAATGTCCTTGTTAACTCTGAAGGACAAGTTAGTTATTTCTCAGGAAAACTGAACACAATCCTCCCTTTTGAGAGGTGTACATATTTACCTCCGTAACACCACTGGAACAACAATCTTGTAGCTAATAATACCCTCCATGCAAAGATTTACCATAGTACCTGACCCAGTCCAGCCATTAATTAAATGGCAGCTTCTCCATGACATGATTTTTGTACCAGCTGACCAGAAGCATTTTAAAGTAAAATAATGTATCTTGTTTCCTGGTTTTTGATGCTCACATGGTTAGGTTCTATTAAATCCAATTCAAGAACTCTTTGTTTTGGCTACCATCTTATGTATTTCAAGAAGATGCCCACCATTAGATTTAGTGTTCTGTTTGACTTTGTGCTGGATTTCTCATGAATCATAGTGACCAATTTTTTTAATGATGCTAGGCCATAAGACATTTTTAGGTATAGTAAATTGCTTCCTTTAATTAAACATGTGAAAAGAACTAATGATGGCCTAGATGCATGCTCTCCCCATGGACATCTCACAGTGCCATGAGATGAATGGCACAAAATGAGTAATATCTAGCTACAATTAAAGAACTAAAGAAAAAAGTTTGCACTTTTTTTTCTTAAATTAAAGCGGAATCATGGTTTTTCTTATAAAGTCACTCTCACTGGCTTATATTTTGTCCAATTCTGGATTTGATTGATTTCAAATGATGAAATTCAAGTTCCAGGTGGCTTAAACAAAAAAGGGAATTTATTAGTTAGTATAACTGAACAGTCTTAGGAGAGTAACATCTTTAGGTATGGCTTGACCAAGATGCTAAAACAGTGTGATCTGGACTCTAACTTCCTCCATCTTCAGGTTTTGCTTTCCTTTCCTTTACGTTAATTTTATTTTCACATAGGCTCTCCCCATGAAGTGGCAAAACAGCTAACCTTATAACTTAGCAACACCAATAGAAAGAAAACCTTTCCTTCCCAACAATTCTAGAAAAACTCTGGGATTGAGTCTCACCGTATCAATGGGGTCACTTGTCCAATTCTGCCTC
Source organism: Equus caballus (assembly GCF_041296265.1). Lineage (NCBI taxonomy): Eukaryota > Metazoa > Chordata > Mammalia > Perissodactyla > Equidae > Equus > Equus caballus. The sequence goes on along the minus strand of NC_091692.1, from coordinate 66,737,160 downwards.
CAGGAAGGATAAAATACGCTGATTTGTTAGATCAGTCACTCACCAGGAGGGAAGGAACTGGGGCGGGTGGTGGGTTTTCAGTCCCTCTCAACTACATAGGCAGAAAGTTAAATGGTTTCCCAATGAAAAACTGAGATGCTCTTTCCAGAAAAAAGAAGAGTCAAGCAGACACAACTGAGAGAAGTCAACCCCATACAGCAGGGTGGACTTTTAGCAAAAGCATTTGTCAATTGCTCCTAACAGGCAAACCTATCTTACGTTTCACTCTCTTGCATGACAACACTGGAAATTACATTAGAGTGGGATGTGTGGATAATTTCATAAATCCTTCCAACTTTTTTTTGCATTTCATTGATAGATACATTTTGAATAAGGAAGAGAGCAAAGGAAAATGCAGAAAGAGTAAGTAATATATCCACATCCATATTGACTCTGACATGATTATGATAAACTTTGCTTAAACTTGCAACCAAATTTTTTTAAAAGTGCCATCTAGCATGTGTGTGAAAGCAGATAAAAGTTCAAGAGCTACTCCAAGACCTCTGAAAAATGATCATGAGAGTAGCCCAGCTCTTCCAGGAGAGCCTCTAGCCCACTGAAGATTTTTCTGGCTTTTTGGTTTATTTTGGAATTTTTCCTTAGATTTTCAAACTATACTAGCACATAATGCCAATATTGCCAAGGATGTTACTGATACCAACTGACGTAATTTGCAGAAAGATTCATGCTTTAAAATGAGGGTAGAAATGAATGACTTTTGCATTGCTTTATACATGTAATTCCTTTTACTGTCCTAACATAATACTGTCTTGTTTATTTAACATTGCCATAAAAATGAAGTATTCGACATAGGAAATTTCTCCAGATAATTGTTTTAATTATATGTAACTCTGATATATTTTTGTAAAGTGTATTATTTTCTTTAGTAGCTTAGCATACATATCTGAGTCATAGATAAAAACATCAACTAAATTAATATGTCAAAAGTCAGTGGCGTTTGTATGGATATTCAGCCAACATATTAGATGACTTCAAATTCACATGCAATTGGAGTCGTATCTGCTGTGTCCTCCTTCACTGCCAGATGGTCCACTGTGGCTTCTTGGTGCTATAAATATATCTTCCTCACTGCAGTTTCCAACCTGTGGTAGAAGAGATGTTGGATAACTGAGCGTGTTAGAATATGTCTAAAATAAGGGTACATAGATTCTCAGCGATCATTTAAAGAGCTCTGCAGTAATTAAGATACAAAAGTTTCAGTGCATGGAATGTATTTTAGATTAAGCAACCACTATGCTCAAAAATCCAAGACAACAGGGCCACGTCTGCATTCTTAGGAACTACGAAAGTGGCTGATACATAATCAGCACTCGATAAATATGTGTTGAATGACTAAATGAATTTACAGTTTGGTGTTTATTTTGACTGCTCTGAAACTTTTAAACTTATTTTCACATTCTTGGCTTTGTAAATTTAGATATGTGGATTCTGCATGAACTGTTCCTGATAGTTTCTGTGAAGGGAGAAAATGTGTGCAAAACCACTTAGCTTATGCTTCAGATGTAGCCTATAGGAGCTCAATAATGTGAGTTGAATCAGTAGTTTCCTCACCTATGAAGGCTTTTGGATTTGCTTGTTTTTTAAATTGATTTTGACGGGTTGCAGAATTTTCAGAGAGGTCGCATGGTAAACCACTTAAGAGTGAGAATATCAATTTCAAGTCCTGACTTTCTCCTGCATTAATTACTTAAGTCTGGCAGTGAGCAATTAACATAATTACTCAGAACCTCAGTTTCCTCTGAGGTCAGTGGAAATAATTACTCAACATAAGAGCACTGCACTGAATGTCAGTTAGTGTCAAGGTTCGTAGGATTCAAAAACGATCCAGCACTTTTCTACATCACACAGTTTCTTGTGAAATTCAAAATTGATAATATGACAATCTTCTGTAAACTATGAAGCAATATCTAAAAATTAAATGCTATTGGTATTATTTTTCCACGAAATTTAAGGTCTTTTTTGTTGCTGAAAATTATCCAAATTCTTGGGTTTCTCTGTCCTTCACAATAGCCTTCAGAAATGAATCAAAATGAGCAATGCTTCACTTTATTCAAAGTTTGTTTTTATTTGCATTTGATTTTTCCAAAATCCAAGTTCTAGTTTGCTTTTGGATTTGTTTCGTGGGATTGAGTTACGTATTCTATATAAGTTTTGGGAGTATTGGGGGTGAATGTTTGCTTAGAGGATCGTGGGGAAATGTTTAGAGCATTTTAATAAGTGGATTTAGTTGATCTAGGAAACCTGCATCCCGTGTTGATCTAATAAGGAGCCCAGGAGTGACATATGGGTAGGGAAGCTAAATATTCTCTTTGAGACCAGCCCCTTTCCTTATTGGGTAGAGATTCAGCATATGTTGGGTTGTCAAGGTTAGCAAATAAAATAGAGGTCCAGTTAAATCTTATTTCCAGATAAACAATGAATACATTCTAAGTATTGCCAAATGTTGTATCCTGTATTTTATCTGGTAAAGGTAGGTGAGACAATGCCTTTAAGATTCTTAGAAGACTTGTTAACTACTTGAAGGGGCCAATAAGGAGTCTCAAAAAAACTGCAACCTTCAGGTGATTTTTACCCCGTTAAAAAGTGAAACACTTTCGTGATCTGGAAAAGGGTCCTGTGGGTTGACCAGGGTTATCTGGGAGCTTCTCTTTTAGGGTGTCTCATGCAGGTGCAATTACATGGCTCCTGGGGCTGGAATTATCTAATCACTCACGTGTGCTGGAGACCCAAGAGACCTCACTCACATAACTGGCTGTTGACTGGGAGCTCAGCTGACAGCTAATGATTAAAGTGTCTTCATATGGCCAATCCACATGGCTTGGGCTTCTCCTGGCATGGTGGCTGTGTTCCTAGAGAGCATCCCAAGGATGAGTCTTCCAAGAGCTAAGTCCTTTGCTTTTGCTTCAAACCAAGCAAATTCAGTGAATCTGTTGTACCATCAACACTCATGCCTTAGAGAAAATTAATATTGTTATGGTGCTTGTTACATGCCTTCTGCTTTCTAGGAACACATTTACTTCAATGAGTAAGACTAGAAAGACTTAGAGGAGAGGTCAAAGAGTAGCATGTGAAGTGAGGACTGAACAAGGGGCAGAGGGACAGGGGTGGAGGCAAGTTAGAAAGCTAGATAAGTGGTGGCTGTGAGATAGCTATCTTTGGTGGATGAGGGTACCAGGTAAAGTGGGAGAGTGATGGATTACATTGGGCTGATATGTGGATTATCTATGATAATTCTGAGGACCAGGAGAGCCAGTTTAATTAAGAAATAAGTTGACTTCTGGTGAAGAAAAACTGAGAACCTAGAATGCAACAAATAAATCTGCCCAAATATTTTTATACTTTAGACTGTATAAGGAACTAAAACATAGTAGATTCATGGTTTTTCCTTTTTTAAAAAGTAAAATTTGTTAGATTTTATTTATACCTCTTTTCATTTCTTTCAAATCTATACCTAGTCACTTTAAAATAAAAGGCTAGTTTCACTTAAATGCACTAAAAAATGTTAATTTAACCAAAGGAACTTGCATCTAACACAGGTCTTGGCCTATATCTTGAATTATACTATAACATTCACTGCACCACTGTTTCTTTTCCATCTTTCATGAATGTCCCAATATAAGTTGAGAGGCCCAAAGGCATTGAGGAGCCTGAATGAGTATATAAATCCCACTCTATTGACGTTTCCAATCACAAGTTTTTGACATGCTTAAGACGTGCTGGGTGTACAAAAAAGATTGAGGCTTACTATGATTATAGGTTAGCCCCAGAGGTTTGTTTTGCTTAAATAAATACTTGGTCTGTTAGAAGGCTACCTTTCCCAACCATAACGTAGCTGAGCAAAACAGTTGGTGGCTAGAAAAGTAGTGAATAAGAATGTGTTCTGTGGCTAGTCTAGTGGCGTAGTGGTTAAGTTCAGCATGCTCCACTTCAGCAGCCCAGGGTTCATGGGTTCAGATCTTCAGCAGGGACATATACCACTTATCAAGCCATGCTGTGGCAGCATCCCACATACAAAATAGAAGAAGATGTGCACAGATGTTAGCGCAGGGCCACTCCTCCTCAAGCAAAGCAAAAAAGAGGAAAATAGGCAACACATATTAGCTGAGGGAAAATCTTCCTCATCAAAAAAAAAAAAAGAACATGTTCTGCCTGTTGCTATGAAATGTGAAAGAAGGTCGCCGATTATCCAACTTGCCTCTAGAGACTTTGCAGAATACAAAGGTCAAGCAACTCAGCCGAATATTTGGACTAAAATACAACTGAGTTGTTTCTGAAAGCCAAGCCCAGAGCAGGAATACAACAACAGGGAAAATGAGACCATATTGCACAGCCACTGACTGAAAAATTAGGCTATGATCTTAGTGTCTGTCACTGTATCAGAAAACACAAACTTTCTAATAGCATTCAGTAATGGGACCTGGAAACCCATTTGAGAGGTCAGGGAAAGGTAACGGGGGTGTGCATTTCACACTAAATCAGAGTACACATGGCTCTGGGAAGGAGCAAAACCAAACTGGTCATCGATTAGCAATACATGCACCCAGGTGATGTGGGGTAGGCATCACTAATTAGAAGAAAGTTTTACTTGGAAAATGGGGATTCAAAATGCAAATTATTAAGGTAATAAAGAGGACATAATCAATTTGACTCCATACAGGATAAAGGTTGAGATTAGCTTACCCTAAAATAACATTTCTGAACAGCTTTTGAGACAGATAATAGAATCTGAATTTTCAGTCTTCAATCTCCTTCCCTAAGAACTAGTCCTGACATTGGAGACATTTAGATAATGTTGGAAATTTAAGATGATCTTTACATGAAATGTTGCTTTAACCTTGTCATCTCATCATGGAGGCAGAAAGACAAAGGTTCATTTATAGATATTTCAAACTTCAGTTACTAGTCCTCCCTCACTTAAAGAAAAACTACTCATGAGGTTTATCTAACTCAATTCACAAACTGTCTTTGTTTATCTTCCAGTGAAAATCAAAGACTCTTCTTTATTCCTATGTATTTGGGGCCAGCTTATCAGAACCAGCAAAATTTGCAGCTTTGTAGCCAAATCCTGTCATCCTCTAAGTTGTTCTGATAATATTTCTGGTCTCCTCGGATCACTGTGTAGGGGAGGAAGACATTTCCTCTATCCACTGTGAGTTTTTCTGGCTGGAGAATGAATTAAATTCACGTGAGACAGAATAGCAGGAGAAAACTAAACAAAGCTTTATAACATGTACACATGGGAGAGGCTCAGGCAAGCTGAGCAGCTCGCCAAAATGGCTGAAGCCCCCACCTTAAATATCATATTCAGCTAAAGACAAAGGAGGATGTTGGGGGTGGGGGCAGTCAGTTACAGCAGGTTACCAGACAAGCACAGTAAACAGGAATAAGATTATTATGCAGATTTAAGTCCTTGCCTTCTGCACTGAAAGAGTTTCTAGAGATAAGGTCATCCCCCTTCTTCCTGGTACAGAGAGGGAGACACCTTTACTGATGGAGATTTCCCTTACAAATGTAAATATCTCTTAACAAAGGGTAAGTAAATTCTACTTTTCAGTTACTTTCCTGTCTGCAGTTTATTAAAAGTAACCAGCCCCAAACAATGCTCATGCCAAACAGACATATCTTGGGGTGGCCAATTCCAGGCCCCCACAACTGCTTTAAAGCACATGTAGAGACATCACTGCTTTTCTCTCTCTCTTTCCTGCCTCAGCAAGAGAATTTTAGCAGCTCCATTGAGGTATTCATATTTCCAAATACTCGATCCTACGAAGTAGCTTTCCAGGTTGAAACTTTAGAGAGCAGAGGTAGGTTAATTGAATTTTTACAGTTTGAGATGAAGATGTAAAAAGCTCACTGCAACAGAAAAAAGAGAAGATGTATCATGACCCTTTTTAAGTCAGCTACAGGCCACTTGAATCACTGAAACTTCACTAGTATCACAATTACTTACTAAACAACTTTATCCATGGGTAACATTCAAAATATTGAACCACTGGGACAGTGAGAGCGCTGAATTAGAGCTGGGTCTTGAAGGTCCCACTATGTGCCAGGTGTAAACCTTTAGTTGCTGGATTGGGGGTGTCTAGAGGTCTCTGGGGCAGAGGTGCAGTGTGGACACAAGTGCTGTTTACATGAGTATTTCAACATTCTAGCAACTGTGCTAGCTGTGTCTGCATATACCTGCATCATATCATTCCTCTTTATAGCCTAGGCTGCTCTCTAAATTATTCATTACGAGATACAACAGAAAACAAATATGATACAATCTAGCTTTTTCACCCTTGCTGTGTTTCTTATGCAATTGGGTAATTAATCTCACTGTGTTAGTTTTCCTTGTGTAAAATAATTTTTCCCACCCTCAAAGAAAACACAGTGATTGTGAAAGCTTTCTGAAGGAAAATCTGTCATCTAAAAGTAAGAGCAATAAGCTCTTTAGTATTGTTTATCTTTGAAAAATTCTTAAAGAATTTTTGTCATGTAACTTTCCTAACAGTTATTAAAACTGCATACACACTGGGGCCAGCCAAGTGGCATATTGGTTAAGTTCAGGTGCTCCACTTCAGTGGCCTGGAGTTTGAGGGTTCCGAGCCCAGGCATGAACCTACTTACTGCTCATCAAGCCATGTTGTGGCAGTACCCCACATACAAAATAGAGGAACACTGGCACAGATATTAGCTCAGGGCCAATCTTCCTCAAGTAAAAAGAGGAAGATTGGCAATGGACGTTAGCTCAGGGCCAATCTTCCTTACTAAAACAAAAAAACAAAAAATGCATACTTACTAAAATTGCTGGATTTAGATTTAAAAGAAGGTATATGGGGCGAGCCTCATAGCCAAGTGGTTAAGTTCACGCACTCTGCTTCAGTGGCCCAGGGTTTCGCCAGTTCGGATCCTGGGTGCAGACATAACACTGCTCCTCAGGCCATGCTGAGGTGGCATCCCCCATAGCACAACCAGAGGCACTCACAACTAGAATCTACAACTATGTACTGGGGGGCTTTGGGGAGAAGAAGAAGAAAAAAAGATTGACAATAGATGTCAGCTCAGGTGACAATCTTTAAAAATAAAAAAAAAAAGAAGGTGTAAGTATCATCATGTTATTAATAGTGTGTTATGTTGGTGTTACTTAGATATCTTCAGACCCTAGTAATGTTCTAAAGGAACGTTTCTGCTCACTCACTCTTTTTCACTATCTATAAGTCAAGTATTTTTGAATGAATTAAAAATGTCCTCTTCTCATGTTATTTACCACACAAAAAAATAGTTATTAGTATTGGCATCTTAGAGCTAGAGTATATGAGAAATCCAGGGACTTCTAATACAAGGACAAAAATAAATATTTATTTATGTGCCAAAGCCTGTATATTAATGAGACATGCCTTGTAGACATCAAGACTGGCACATTAAATTGATCGATGAATAAAAACAATACATATGCTCCATCATATCATCATGACTATCTGAGGACACATACAATTTTCACAATCAGCCACCTCCTCAGCAAGCTAAGGTGAGAACAGCACATTTGCATTAGCAAGAAAACCTAAACCCTTAGTTGATAAAGGAATGAAAAGTAAAACATGTACTGAGGAGATAAACCTGTTTCTTTATCTCATCCTTTAGTGCCGTAGCAAAGGTTTCCGAGGGAAGAAGAGATTGTGGTAATTTGGTTGCACGTCACAGAGGATGATTTATGAAAGTTCAATCATAGAGTGGCCCCATCTGCGGTATTTGCCAAGAACCCATTGTGAGTGTCTTTGGCAGAGCAGAACAAAAGCACTTCTGAATGCATATTGGGCTTCAAAACCAAGAGCCGTATAACAGGCGGCTGCCAAATACTAGTCTCCTGAAAGGGCATTATAGTTAAAAATATCTGAACAGTATTTTAAACACAATATACAGGGTCATTCCAATAAGAAAGTAACACAGGCATTGACAAAGAATGAGAGGGATACACAGAAAGTAAGTGATTGGAATTGCATTGCACGAAGTTTCACATAGGGGCTAAAAAAAATTGTCAGAAGAAAGGGTAGAATTCATCTCCCATTCTAATTTTATTGTCATGACAGTAGCCATGCTGCCACTCAAAGGCTCAGAGACCTGCTATTGCTTCTGCCTTGCTTATACCTGCAGAGGATGGTGTGTAATCAGAAGCAACATTTTGCAAGTTCCAAAACAAAGTTTCTGTCAAAGGGAAAAAATAGATGGTTTATTGATTGGCAGGTTAGGAGGGGCAGGCAGAGAAGAAAGAAGTAAGTGCTGAAATTTGCTTTGGGAAATGTCCAGTTAACACAGTCCATCCTCCACCTGAATCTGTCTTTTGCCACATAACAAATAGCCTATGCTGTTTTGAGAATCTGAACTTGAATCAAGGTGCTAGACCTCAATTCTATTTATGTCACATATTTCTTCCGCAACATCAAAAATCATTGCCTCCACAGCTCCACTTCCCTGTCTGTAAAATGAAGATAAGCTGCACATTTTTTCAATTTGAGTTGTAACCAGGAGATGCTTGGATAACTTCTCTTAGGTGAATAAACCTAACACAAGAAGCAACATAGACTCTAGCAGCATTTTTCTACATTTTCACTGAAACAAATTCAAAAGACACACCTGTGATATCCTGGAAGTTCATGTATACAACATACAACCTAGTTCCTTGACTGTCATCCTTCTTGCTTCATCTCCATCAAAAAACAGTTTTCAGGGGCCAGACCCATGGCATAGTGGTTGAGTTTGGCACACTCTGCTTCAGAGGCCCAGGTTCACAGGTTCAGATCCTGGGAGAAGACCTACACCGCTCATCAGCCATGCCGTGGCAGCAACCCACATACAAAATAGAGGAAGACTGGCATAGATGATAGCTCAGGGCTAATCTTCCTCAAGCAAAAAAAGGAGGAAGATTGGCACAGCTGTTAGCTCAGGGCTAACCTTCCTCCGCAAAAAAGAAAAACAAAAACAAACCAGTTTTCAAAAGGCAGGGAATTATAATCATGTAATTCTCTGTATCAGTTATATGCTATAATAATACAACATTTTTAGCACTTACCATGTTTTATTAACCACAGTTTTAGGCACTTCACACATATTACTCATTAATCGAACACTAACTCCGTAGTTAACAGTTTTTATCCCCTTTTTATGTTCAGGCAAACTAAGACAGAGTGGATAAATAAATTGACCTAGATGTATTGGTCTTCCATTGCTGTAAAATAAATAACCACAAACTTGGCAGCTTAAAACAACACACATTTATTAACTTGCAGCTTCCGTTGGTCCAGACTCCAGCATGTCTAACGGTCCTTTGCTCAGGGCCTTATAAAGCTGCAATCAAGGTGTCAGCTGGACAGCAGTTTCATCCTGAGCCTCAGCTGGGGAAGAATCCATTTGCAAAGTCATTGAGGTGTTGGTTGCAGCTGTCTGATGGAGGGCCTCCCTTTTTGCTGGCTTTTAGTGGGATGCTGCCCTCAGGTCCTAGAAGCCACCCACAGTTTCTTGCCACATGGCTTCTCCAACATGGCCGATAATACCATCAAGCCCACGAGGAGAGTCTCTCACCTCAGGGAAGGTTCAGTCCCTCCTTTAAGAGCTGTTCACCTGATAAATTCTGGCCCACCCAGGGTACTCTCCCTTTTAACTCAAAATCAACTAATTTGAGACATTAATTATATCTACAAAATCTCTTCACCTTTGCCATATTCCACTGGATGGAAGTAAGTCACAGTTGCACTTCCACTAAAGGGGAGGGGATTACACAAAGACGTGAATAACAGGAGGTGGGCATTATCAGAGGTGATGCCAGGTCTGTCTGCCACGTTAGGTCAGTGCTTCTCCAACTTTAATGTACATACAAAGCATCCGGCAGGCAATCTTGTTAAAGGCAGATTCTGATTCAATAGGTCTGGGATGAGGCCTGAGAGTCTGCATTTCCAACAAGCTCCCAGTTGATGCTCAGGCTACTGGCCTGGCTGGGGACCACCAAGACCCCATGAAGTGGAGTGGGAACCAGCAGTTTGAGATCCTGGCTCCGTGCTGTTAACCACTTCACTCTAGCTGTCAAATCTCCCAGGAATGCACATAAGGTTGCTCTCAACAATGGGTCCAGTTTCATTTTTGTTCCACATTTGTCCTTGGAACCCTAAGGTCTTCAAGGTAGTTGACATCTGATTGCCTCTTTTTGCACGTACGTGGTTTATAGAAAAAAACCTTACCACAGGCAGCCTGACCTTCAAATCAAAGCTTCAGGCATTCTCTAGCTGGCCCCAGGGTTCTCCATCCCCTTCCTCAGGCAGGTGGCAGTCTGTGCTGGCTAAGGGTGACACCCCTGGGGACAGGATTTCGCCTGCTCCAGGAGTCCAACGTTTTGCTTGCTGAGGAGTATCGGATGAATGTTGCTCTGGATTCTTGACCATCACTTTTCCTCCCTAAATGAGAGAAATTTCTTTACTTTTTTTTGTGAATAGGGCCTTGATGGACATTCTTATTTGACCAAAGTGTTTTACCAGAGAAATTTTTTCCTTTTAAAGAAAACTAAAGGAAGTATAGGTTTTAAACATTCCTTGGTTTTTAAGGAAAATATTTAATTTGAAGAAAAGATTTACAAGGATGTAAAACATCTTTCTTAAGCACCTACAAATAACTCCTCCCGGACTTTGTAGGAGGGGAATCTTTATCACCAAAAGAGTAAAAGACGTTGAATGAAAGTTTCTCCTCCAGTAATCTCTCCCAGACAGGAAGCTGTTATCTACCTTCTTTAAAAATGATGCTTAGACCCTTACAACTTAAATTTAGCTCTCAGGCAGCCTTTCCTTTCTCCCTGTGGGGTACAAGTAGTGTTAAATGACAGGCAGATGTTAAACAAGATACCTCCCCACATATTTAAAAAAAAAAAGAAGAAAGAAAGAAAATCTCAAGATAAGCCTGTCAGAAGGTTCTGAAATTAACATAACTCAGACCTCCTGCCAGTGTCCTAAAACTTACAATAGTGAATTTCCGATTGTCTGCCAGCTAGCTGCAAGGCCCTCAAAGCAAAGTCAGTGTTGAGAGATTGGAGCCAGTCTCCAATGCTTACGTTGGCACTGGAAAAATTAAGGCAGAAGGCCCAAGATAATAATACCTCTTGTAAAACTACACATTGAAAACTGAAGCCCTCCCCTTCTCTACTGTCACAGACGCTGACCACAGTGAGATCTTTTCTTCCCTTATTTATTGAGCTGTGCTAATAGCTTTGCAATCCATACCCTATTTAATCTTTACAACAATCCTGTCAAATGCATATTTATACTTCCTATTTGGATAGAGAACTCAGGCAGAGGGAAGTTAAGTAACATGCCCAAAGGTCACACAGCTACCTGGTAACTAGGCTTAATTTGACCTAGTTAGCTTGCATAATACAAACAGAGAAGACTAAAAGCACAACAGGATGCCAAAGGAAAGTGAAAGAACAGACTGCAAGAATATTGTAGTGGGTTAAGTGAGGGTCCCCGAAAAGATATGCCCACATCCTACCCCTGGAATCTGTGAATATGATGTGATTTGGAAAAAGGGTCTTTGCAGATGTAATTAATTTGAGGATCTTGAGATGAGCTCATCCTGGGTTATCCAGGTGGGCCCTAAATCCAATGAAAATTGTCCTTATATAAGAGAAAGGCAGAGGGAGATTTGACACAGGCAGGGGAGGAAAAGACAGACACAGAGGAGATGACCATGTACAGCAGAGGCAGAGACCTGAGTGGTGCTGCCATCAGCCAAGGAAGCCACCAGAAGCTGGAAGAAGCAAGGAAGGATTCTCCCCTAGGTCCGTCAGAGGCAAAGTGGTCAGGTCAACACCTTGATTTCTGACATCTGGTGTCCAGAACTGTGAGAATAAATTTGTTTTAAACCACCAAGTTTATGGCAATTTGTTACAGCAGCCCAAGAAGAACAAGAAAAAAAGTCCATAGGTTAACCATTTGTGGCGTCCCCTGTAATTACCGCGTGTGCCTGAATCTCCGACTAGATGATAAGACCTGAGAAGGCACAGACACCACCTCATTCATCTTTCTACCTCTACTGTTCATGATACTTAGAGGTAGCTCGGTGAATGCTTATTGAATTGGACCATGGAAACAGTTCAAAGTCTGACGAGCGGTGACCATAGATCACAAGCCTGGAATGATCCGAGAGCGTGCAGAGGATGCTGTGGCAAGTCACTCCTTTTCAAAGCAGCCAGGGCAGACTGAAATCACCCATGCGGCTCTTCTGTAGGACTGAGAAGAAGGATCAGGGGCCCCGTCCTCATTTAGGGGGCTGTAGACACGGCCCCTGGGAAATTCAGAGCAACCAAATGTTTTCAGCCGTCATCTAATCAAAACGTGGCCATGGAAACGGAGACAGATTCTTAGAAATTCTGAAACGGAGAAACTAGGAATAAGTCTGAGGCCCTTCTAGCATTCACTTTTGTCATTCTATTTTTAAGTTACTTTTTAAATAAATTCATTATTAAAATATACAAAGGCATGCAATGAAGTCTCCCCCCCCATGACCTATTCGTTCATTGACCAAGTATTTGTTGATGCCTCTGCCTGTTGGGTTCTCAGTGCTTGAGGCATTTCAGGAAACGAAACAGACAAAACAACTGTCTTCATGACTCTCACTTCGACCTGGCTGAGGAGTCAAGGTGAGCGTCTTTGAGAAGGGGAGGCTTGAGCAGACTTGAAGTGAAGGAAGTTAGCCAAACAGCTAACCACCCCACCACTATGTTAGACTTTTCTGAATCCTTCTAGAGTTTCTTTGTGGCTACGGCAGCAAATTTGAACTTATATTCTTATTTACTCTTCTTTTTAATACAAAAGACAACGTATTATATGGCATTTGCTTTTTTTATTTGATATATCCTGGAGGTTTTTGTCAGATAACTTTCTTTACCTGGAATTTTCCTTATTTATTTATTCTTGTACTACTGACTAGAGTGTCATATTTGTGTAAATATACAATGATTTATTTAACTGTTTCCCTCTGATGGACATTTAGTTTGTTTTCAACCCTTCGCTCTTCTGAAAAATGTTGTAGTGCCTAACTTTGTACAAATATCATTTGAATCTCTCTGATGATTTCCTACAAGAGGATTTTCTGGGTCAAAGTTACATGAGTGAGTGATCTTAACAAATATTGCCAAATTACCCTCTCTCAGGGTTTTACTGATGTGTGCCTCCCAACAACAGCGAAGAGGAGTGCTTGTCTCCCACGGTTGCCAATGGGGTGTGATGTCTAACGTTTGTTTATTTGTAAGAGTTTTGGCTATTATGATTGACAGAAAAATGATAATCTCATGTAATTTTAAATTTGAATTTGTCCTATTATGAATAAGGATGAATATCTTTTCATGTGTTTAGGACCTATTTGTATTTCCTTTCCAATGAACTCTTTATTGATATTTTTGCCCAATTTTCTACTGGGAAGTTGGCCTTTTTCTCATTGATTTCTAGGTGCTTTGTATATATGAAGGCTATTATTCTGTTTTATGAGTTGCAAATATTTTTTCCTGTGTGTTGTCTTTTGACTTTGTTTGTAGTTGTTTTCCTTTCATTTTCTTTGTTTTTCCTTGTAGAAATCTGTGTTTTTTTGAGGAAGATTAACCTTGAGCTAACATCTGCTGCCAATCCTCCTCTTTTTGCTGAGGAAGACTGGCCCTGAGCTAACATTCTCGCCCATGTTCCTCTGCTTTATATGTGGGATGCCTGCCACAGCATGGCTTAACAAGCAGTGTGTAGGTCCACACCCGGGATTTGAACTGGTGAACCACAGGTCACTAAAAGCAGAACTTGCTAACTTAACCACTGAGCCACCAGGCCATCACCCATAGGATTTTTTTAATGCGGTAACATTTATCAATATTTTTCTTTATGGCATCTGGATTTTGAGTCATATTTAAAAAAATTATCCCCACCCAAACTTATAAAGGAATGTTCTCATTTTTTTCTAGTATGTTTATGGTTTCATTTTTTACGTTTAAGTCTTTGATCTATTTAAAATGCATTCCAGTGCACAATGCGAAAGATGAACCCAATGTTTTCCTCCAGATGGCTACCTACTTTTTCCATCACTATTTTTTAATGGTTTATTTCCCCTACTGATTTGAGATGACACCTCTATCACATATTAAATTCTTATATGTAGCTGGGTTAATTTTCTGCTCTGCTCTGGTGGTTCTGTTTGTCGACTCATATGTCAATATAATACTATTTAATCATTGAAGTTTCCCCTTTTTTAGTGTTTTCCTGTCTATTCTTGACTGTTTAATTTTCATATGATTTTTAGAATCTGTTTGTCTCATTCTAAGGAAAGAAAATAATTGATGTTTTTATTGGGATAGAGTTAAATTTCCCATAGAGAGAAATTACGTAAAGTCCTCCTATCTAAGGTTGTGGTTTCATCTTTTCTTTGTTCAGTTGTATTTTGTGCCTTTCAGGAGTCCTTTAAAGTAGTCTACATGTAGTGTTTGCATCTTTATTAGTAAGTTTATCCATAGGTATTTTATGTTTACATTTTCTATTATAAATGGTTAATTTCTTCCATTATATATTCTAAATGATTTTGTTAAATATATGAATATTTATTTCTGCATACTAATTATCTACCCCAGCATCCAACTGGATTTTTCAAATTTTTCAGTTGATTTTTGTGTTTTCCAGGTATACATTCACATTCTTTGTAAATAATAATAGATTCATCCTGTTCCCATTTTTCTACCTCCACTATCTTTTTTTTCTCTAGTCTTTTTTGTCTTTGATAGGTGTCTTGCCATCTCTCTCATGATTTTTTGTATCTGCTTTAAGCTCTCCCCTTTTTCTTCATGGAGCGGGTGTTTCTTTGTGTTCAAAGTCATGGCTAAAAGTTCACCTTTTTCACTGTTCTTTGGCAATTTTTCTCTGGTGAATGTTCTTTGTTGGTAGATTTGATGCGGGATCGGTGAGCCGAGGAGTCAAAAGTGTTGATGAAAATAATCCATAGCCAATCTATAAATGAAAAATTGGGTGAGTTTATTCTGAGCTAAAACATGAGGATCATGGCCTGGGGCCTTTCTTCCCGAAGGAAGGAAGGGCACGAAAGAAGTGGGGTGCACAGAGTGGTTATACACCCCCAAAGAGGATGTTTCACATATGATTGAAATGTCCCTTTCACAATAGTCGAGAGACTGCTCTGTTGGCACAGCGATTGATGGAAACAGCAGGTAGGTCTGCTGTCTAGGTGGACACAGCAGGGTAGCAGGTCTGTCGTCTCAAGCTGGGTGGTCACAGGTGAGCACAGCAATCAGTTCTTAGCCTAAGGAAAGATGCCTATCCTTAAGGAAATGCCAATGTGGGGGGAAGTTGCACCTTTATCTTAAGGCCATTTGTTCTTGCCATAGGAAATGTTTAAAGCAGATGTACAATGTGTGCTCAACGGCCACATCAGGCCCTTTTGGAAGAAAAACAAAGTCAGGCCGAATTGGGTTTGCACCAAATGTCTTCTTCATATACTCCAATATATCCTATTGCTTGCCATTTCTATTTGCCAAAAGAAAGATTTCTTGGACACTCAAGGCCTGGCGGTAGTGCTCTTTTATTCAGGCAATAGTACTGGAATAGCATGGGGACAGGGGCCACGGGTGCTAAAGAGCTGCAAACATGGGTTGAGGGTAGAGCTAAATTTAAGGCATAGGTATGTGAGTTATCTCTTTCTAAGACAAAGGAAAGAGTATGTAAAAAAAAAAAAGTCGTTAAAATGGTATCAGTGCAAGTGGGGTCTGGTTATTTGTTGGTCCTATAACTTTAGATAAGAATCAGATCAGATTAAGTCAGGATGTCCTACGCTTCTGATATTGACCTTGATATCAGTTTCCCCACATTAAACCAGCATATATGAGGTTAAAACCAAAACACTCATTCCCTGCTTACTCTCTGGCTTCTTGGCTCCAGAATCCAATATCCTCCATGGAGACAGACACTGTCAAGGACAAGTACCTGGATCATCTCCTCCCTCCAAAGAGATACAGGCTGGTGGGAAAGCTGCTGACCAGCAAGGTCACGGGCTCCCTCCACTCTTCAAGTGTCTCAAGGCCAAAGACAGGCTGGTGGGAAAGCTCTGACCAGCAAGGCCATATGCTCCCCCTCCACTACCTAAAAGCCCAAATAAAAACCCTTCCTTTTAGCTTTTCAGGGAGTTTGGGATTTCAGCGTTAACTGCCCTTTCTCTTTGCTCAGCGCTGTGCAAAAATAAAATTCCTACTTTCTTCCACCACACCCAGTGTCAAAGATTGGCTTGCTGTGCAATGGGTGAGCGAACTCACTTCAGGTTCAATATCACTTCCCAGAGGATGTTGGTGGTGGGGGGAGTCAGCTACATGAGGTTACCAGACAAGCACCATAAACAAGAGCAAGATGACTATGCAGACTTAAGTCCTTGCCTTCCCCATTAAGAGTTTCTAGAGATAAGGTCATGCCCCCTTCCTCCTGGTGCAGAGAGGGAGACACCCCTACAGATGGAGATCTCCCTTACAAATGTAAATGTCTCCCAACAAAGGGCAAGCAAATTCCACTCCTAAGAGCCTCCTTCCCTGTCTGCATTTTTTAAAAGTAATCAGCTCAAAATAATCCTCATCAGATTTCCTGTGCTTTTCCACATTTTCCTTAAACTGTCTTTAGGTTGGTATTGTACCCTCTTAAAACTTGTTTTATGTCATTAAATGAGTTGAATTTTTCTAGACTAGGCGTTTTAAAAAGTTCATGGAAGGAGGAAGGAGGGACCTAAGTAGCTTCCAGGTGTTACAATCCAAAGAACCTTCTATTGCTACCATGGAGATTGACAATTTCTTGCAAATATGGTACATCCATGTAATTCTTTGCATAGCCTTACTGCTTCTGCCTCTTTAAATCCACTGCTTTTCAAAGTTGAAATTTAGAAGGATATTTATTGCAGCCCTGACACTGGATTTCTGCACTCACTGTAGCAAACAAGCCATGCAACTTTTTACTAGAGGGTGAGCCTCTTCCTTTCAGAAGATGTGCCATTGCAAAATCCTTCTGCAACCCACCACAGTCAGGCCTTCTCAGTATCCTCCTTCACTGCCTACTAGATGGATTCTAACTAACCTCAGCTAGTTTTAACAGTCATTAGACATGTGTCAGAGTGTAGATTATATGTGTCCTATTTAACTGGAGGTAGAGTTCGAGAAGTTGTTTTGGTTTTTTTGTTTACTGGCTGCTTTTAGATGATTTCCAGGAGAAGAGGGGGAAAATCTAGTGTACAAAACCATGTTCGATAGGCTATCTCAGCATTTTTTTCCTCAAAATGACAGCCTTGCGCTAAAAGGAAAACTTCTAGCACAATTAAAGTTTTAGATTGTAACTCTGTATGAATACACATGCCTATGAACAAGCTATACAAGTGTGGTATAATTATGATTGGCTAATTCCTTCTGGTTTTCCAAACTTTCTCTCTCTGTCTTTACTCTCTCTCTTTCTCTTAACACATGCTTATATTCACACATACACACACGCGTGCACACACACACGCACTCACATACACATATATATGGAAGAGGTTGTCTACGACGTTATCGAATGCTGATGTGGATCAAGGCTGCCCCAGGTAGAGAAGCCCAAGGTGTCCTGGCCTACATGCCAATCTATATGACCTGATGGATTTTATGGTATGGATTAGGGCTGCCCCAGGGAGAGAAGCCTAGGGCATCCTGGCCTACATGCCGATCTATATGACCCAACGCATAGCTAAAGTTATACGACCACACAATAACCAGACCCCACCTGCACTGATACCATTTAATGACTTTTTACATCATCTTTCCTTTGTCCAGTAAAAATAAGTCAAGTACCCATGCCTTATAAATTTAGCTCTAACCCTCAATACATTGCAGTAGCTCTTCACTGCCCATGGGTCCTGTCCTCACGCCTGCAGCTCTTCACTGCTCATGGGTCCTGTCCCTACGCTATTCTCTGAATAAAGGAGCACTACTGCAAGACCTTCAGAGTCCAAGAAATCTTTCTTTTGACTCCTTGACTCACTGAGCCTGCATCAAATGCTATAGAAAATGTAAGTAAGTGAGAACTAAAAATCTCCCTTAGATTTGGCCATGAGGAAGTCATCTGTGAACTTGACTAAATTGAGTTTGCAGGCAGAAACCAGAATTGTGAGTTGAATGAATTGAGAAGTGAATAAGAGGTCATAAATTAAGGAGCATAGACTACTTTTTAAAGACACTTTTTTTCCCAGCTTTATTGAGACATAATTGACATACAACATTGTGTAAGTTTAAGGTATACAAAATGTTTATTTGATACACTTATATATTGCGAAATTATTACCACCATAGAGTTAGCTACACCTCTATCAGGTCACATAAAGATACTTGGCTATTAAGGAAAGGAAAATTTTACAGTATCAGAAAGCCAGGGCTAAGAAACTCTATATTTAGATCTCCTTAAGAAGTTGTTTAGAGAGTGGTGTCACAATCTTGTGAAGTCCTGTCCTTCAAGGTAGGGGTGGAAAGGAAGGACAGTCACAGTCCTGTGTTAGAGCACAGTCGTTAACAGTCCTGACTCTGGAGTCAGAATGCCAGGGTTTGATCCTGTTGTCATTCCTGATGGCTCTGTGACTTGGCACAACTTAGTCTCTATGATACAAAATGATACCCTAATCTCTTTAAGAGCCCAGATTGTTCTCCTGAGCTCCAATTCCTGTCTACTGATTAACTTACTGTGAATGTCCTACAGGTATCTCCAAATTAATATGTCCAAAACATAATTTAATATTTGTCCAATTCCAAAGCTTGTTCCCCCTTATATTTCCATTCCATATACTTAGAAACCCAAGCCAGCGTGCCCATGTTCATCCCAAATGCCTTCATTTCTTTTGCACCTAACATTTCATTGTGACCAACTCCTACAATTCCACCTCCTATTTTCACCTGTAGTACTTATGCCCTTCATTCCAACTTTACTGCTATCATTTTAGAGTAGGTTTTAATCATCTCTTGCCTAGACTGCTGCTCTCCCCTGACCTCTTCCCAGCACCCCTGCACCCATCCTGGAGCTGGAAATCCCCAGTCCAGATCTGTGAATTGGATTCTGGGGGTGGGGGAGGAAGGAGAGCTGGCTGAAGGGAAGGAGGGAGGAGCGGCCCGTTGGCTGGAATTTGGCGCATTTGTGTGGTGCCTTCTTCTCTCTCCATTTGAGAAGAAGGAGAGAGGAGTACTTAGATCACCCAAGGCTGTTACCATAGTAACCAGAATGAGCCCTTCGGGCCACCTTTACACTCTTCCCACCTCTAGTGGGAGAAACAATCCTGGTCTGCTTTCTTTGGAATTAGTGAGACTAATTGATAGGAATTTCTGTGTTAGACAAGCCTAAAAAGGGTAACAGACCAGAGAGAGACTACAGAGACCCCTAAACTTCTTGCCTTTGGCGGGCGGGGCGTCTGGATAAAAGAAAAAACAAAAATAATTATCTCAGCCTCTACTCTTGCCCCCAATCTTGAATCTATCCCCCAAACCATCAACAAAGTGAATTTATTAAAATACAATTATGATCATGCCCTTCTGCAGGTTAAAACTTTACAGTGTTTGGATAAAACCTACATTTCCTATCAGGGCTTCAAAGTTCCTCCACAATCTGGTCCTACATATTTACCTCTCCAGCCTCAAACCTCACTGCACCTCCTTTCTCAGTCTCTATTACAGAAGGATGAAATAAAAGAAGGTACCACACCCTCTATTCTGCAGAGAAGGCAGCACTGTTCTTAAGTGAGAACCTCTTTTGTTTAGAGAAGAACTTTCTTGTGTTTCTTGAACATACAGAGGCAATGGCACCAAGCTTGGTGGGAAATAAGGAGGGTAAGACAAAGGGAGCTAATGCAGAAGTCCCATGGCAGGTGCAAGCTTGGAGAACAGTATGACCGAAGCAGGGTGAACAATGGGGTAGAGGAGAGTCACAGGAGAAGCAGTCAGGCAGCTAACAAGAGGAGAGAACTGTAAGACTTTGCAGACCATTGTGAGGATTTTGGCTTTTACTTGGAGGCAAAAACCATAGAAGGATTTTGAGCAAAGTGATATCATCTGACTTACGTTTTTGAAGGATCTGTCTAATGTTGAGAATAAACTAGACAAGAGAGGGAGCAGGAGACAGTTAAGGTCTAGGCAATAATCCACACAAGAGCTGCGGATGGTCCAGGCAAGTCGGGGTGTGGTGGTTAATGGCAGTAAAGATGGTGAGAAGTGGTCAGATTCTGGATACATTTCAAGGTGTATGCAACAGGATGTTGGATCCCACATTGGACTGGATGTGGGATATGAGAGAAGAAAAGGAGTCAAAGATTACTTCATTTTTTGGCCTGAGCAACTAGTAGAACAAAGTTGGCTTTGAGTTGAAAGGGAGAATACTGTGAAAAGTTCAATTTGGCAAGATGCAAAGTTTGCTTTTGTGCACATTAAGATTGAGCTAACCATTAGACAGATATCCAATAGAGATGCCTACCAGGTTCTTGAATACATAAGCCAGAGTGCAAAGGATAAGTCAAGCTGGAGATATCTGTTTGGGAATTGTCATCATAAAGATGGCATGTGAAGCCTTGAGATCACCAAGGAGATGAGTATAAAATGAGCAATGAAGAGGACCCAGGCTGAGCCTTGCACACTCCAATTGTTAAGAAGCTGGGGAGGAGAGCAGGTACCAGCAAAGGAGACTGAGAGCAGCCAGTGATGTAGGAGGAAAACCAAGAGAGTGCTTTGTTTCAAAAGTCAAGTGACGAAAGCATTTGAAGGAGGATGAGTGTTCTAATGTGTAAGTTGTTGCAGATAGAACCAGTAAATTGAGAACCAATAATTGATGATTAGATTTAACAATATGGAAGTTATTAGTGGCAGGTCAAGAGCAGTTTTAATAAACTGTGAATGTAGTACCTGTTTGAGTTGGGTTCAAAAGAAAAAAGGAGACAGAATCAGAGACAGGCAGTATACACAATTTTTCCAAGGAGTTTTACTGTTAAGAGAAGTGGACAGATGGGTAGGTATGGGACCAAGAGAATGTATTTTTTAAGGTTGGGGTAAATACCAACATGTTTGCATGGTGTGAAAGATATAGAGAATTGGAAATTGTGATGGAGAGAACAAAGAATTGTTAGAGCAGTGTCTTTGACAGGGACAAAGGGATGCACAAATGGAGGGGCTGGTCTTCATTAGAGCACTGACTGCTCATCCATAACAGCAGGAGCAAAGGTGGGGTATGTGGGCACAGATGTAGGTACGTGAGTAGCTCTAAGAAAGGGAGCTCTTGGATGCTCTAGTTTCTAAGTGAAATAGACAACAAACTCAATACCTAGGAGAAAGGATGGTGGAAGAAGAGAACATATGAAATAGTCATATTTCAGGAGAAAGGAAAGTAAAACAATGAAAGAATGAATGAACTAGGGAAGTATAGTAGTTGAGCAGCATCTGAGGTTGGTGGTCTAAATTTTAAAGTGAGACTGGCAAGTTTCTCTGTGTTTCTTTAGTCACAGTCACCTAAGTGGGTGTGGGCATGGAGGATGTGGAAAGTTGGACTATATGTGGTTGGGGTTTTACCAAGGTAAATATAGTGAAGGAAGATATGGACAGAGTAGGGTGATGAAGACTATGGTGTGAATGGTCAAGGACAAAAAAGGAGAAAAGCTGGGTAATCTCAACAATATAGGGGCTGTTGGGGTGAGAGCTTCTCAAACATGCTCTGCTTGACAGCTCACATTCACTTGTTAGGAGGCCTTAAATCCCCCAGGGACATGTGCTTGCTTCTACCTCCAGGCTGCTGGCATATCTCGGCCCCATATGTATTAACACACCTTCATTGACACAGCATAGGAATGCGCACAATTTAGGTCAACGGGTGCCAACATTCAGTGAGGATCATGCTTGAGAACTCTGCCCAGAAATTAGCAGTAAGTGACACCTGTGCTATAAAACCTGTCCAAGACTTAGACTCTGAGAGCAACAGGTACAGGGACCACCAATCACATTAACCTCTGCCCCATTTTAATAAAAGGGAGGGCTGTGCACAGTTGATTCCCCCGTTTCGAGGCTTCCTTAGTCTTCTGGCCTATGTTCAGTGCCCCATCCCCGCTCCTCACCCCCATCCTCCTTTTCCATGCACACTCATATTTGAGAAGACTTCTAACACAGGCACCTTTGGTTTCATAGACTCCCTTTGGTTACATTCAGGGAGGAGAGATGTAAATTATTTTATTTGGTTATTAAAAGAAAGGTTGACTCCTGAAGGCTGTAATACATAAGGAAACTCAGATTACACTCTAGTATGCCATACTGTTTCCTCCTTTGTACATCGAATTGTTAAGCTTCTCTCTGGAGCTTACTCTCCCTGAACTTCTTCCATTTGACAGCTACCCATAATGTTCAGCTCTGTCTGCACCTTCTTTTTGAATTCTTCCCTAATCTGAAAGATATAACTGATTATGACCTCAGATATGCCACTATTCTTACCTGTATATCATAACCCAGTAACGCCTGATTGCACTTGCTTACTTTCTCTCTTCAGGTTCTACTGTAAGCTTCATGAGGGCACACACTGGTTAGACTCATCTCTTTTGATATCCATCCCCTCCATAGCACATAGGTGGTGCTCAATGACTAAATGGTTGTACAAGACTTCGCAGAGTAAGTTACAGATAGGTGGCACCAATGGAACCCAGAGGTTGGATGTTTTACAACAGACCCCAGTGATGAAGAAAAAGAGATCCAAGCATGGTGATTTGGCTGCTATCACCTTTTACAGCTCATAAAACACTTCTACACACCTTATCTCACTGACTCTAACACCAAGTCCAGGACAAAGAAGAGGCTCATCTCCCAGATTTTATGCAGGAAAAAATATAGAAGCAAAAATTAAATGAATTGTCTCAACACACACTGAGAGTAAGTGAAAGATACAGGACTTCAACACAGGGCTTCTCATCTAAGCCCACTCTTGTTTCAACTATATGTCCTCTGGAATAGGAAGAAAAAGACTTTTTTAGGTGAAAATCCACAGAGTCACAAAACTATCAAGGAAAGGAGCAGAAGATGGAGGCAAATATTGGTTAGCTTTGACTATGAAGCTAAGAACTTTGAACTTTTTCTGGACGGTATTGGGAAGCTGTTAAAGTTTTGATCAGATGAGCGAGTGCATGAATTTTGAGTTTTAAGCTAAACATGGAGGATGTATACAGGATGGATTGGCATAAAGCAAAATTAGAAGCAGGGAAACGCATTAAGAGGCTATTGCACTAATTAAGTGGGAGATGATGAGACCAAGCCAGCTGGTGATTTTACTTTACTTCCACTGAACTATAAGTTGATGCTGTGCCAGGTGTCATGCTATACAACTAATGATCAAAGGAGTTAGGAACATGATGCCTTAATGGTATTGTCAGTTCAGGGTATTCCTCAGTTTTACGAGATACACTCCTAAATTGCGCAGTTTGGAGTTAATTGGTTAAGCATGAATTGAACTAAGTGTGTGCTAATAACATAGTGAAGATCGAGCAACTGTTACTCAAAGAAAATTGAGTATGAGTCGTAGTTACAAGGCCATTTTCTAAGACACCATTGTTCAGATTTAATTAGATATAATAAGCATTTATCTGTTTGTTTCCTGAATTAAGTTAATGTGGTGACTACAGTTTAATAGATAATGGGATTTTGTGACATTTGGTCTCTGAAATTTTCTTAGCCTCTAGCAAGGTATACAAATTGTTATTGTTTATAATGTAAAAGTTTATACTGCATTGTTCATACTGAAGTCTGATATGTTTATGAATCTAGGTCATTTATTTAGAAGGTGGCATCATTATCCTCAATAACAGAATAAATAACAACAATACGAATAGCCTCCGTGTGGTCCTCATATCCAGTTGCTCCACAGACATCATC
The DNA here is from genome assembly GCF_041296265.1 of Equus caballus. Lineage (NCBI taxonomy): Eukaryota > Metazoa > Chordata > Mammalia > Perissodactyla > Equidae > Equus > Equus caballus. Next base: position 66,713,168 of record NC_091692.1, on the reverse strand, counting down.
TCATATAAACACAATAACAACACAGGGGAAAGTAGTATTACTGCCATTTTCAGGCAAGGCAATTGAAGCGCAGAGAAGTTAAGAAACTCCTCCTAGGGTACACAGATTTTGAAAGGAGATCCAGAAGACAAAACCATCTGCCTGAACCTAAACCTGGGCTACTGGTCACTAGACTCTTAAAATCTGCACATTGAGTGTCTGCTGGACCCACAGCACTCTAGAAGCTAGAACCATGGTTCCCAACCCTGATGGTATGTTAGGTTAAGCTGGTGCCAGCACCCTACTAAGGCCTGTCTCCAGAGACAGCACTTCACCATCTGTAGTTTTTAAAACTCTGCAGTGAGCCTAACGTGATTTAAGATCCTAATGTGATCCTCAGTGATTGCAAACCAGAGTTCTATGTTCCAGGATGTTCCAGGAAAGAGTCTGTGCTCATCTCTTTGGTTATCACTCCCAAGTAACTGAGACCTCATCTGACCTTCACTGAGCTGAAGAAAACCCTTTAGACACTGTCTTAAAAGCCTTGCTATAAATTATCTTAAAATAAAACACTATAAATAAGTTTTCCCTTGCAGCTGAAGTCCTTACAAGTGACCTCCTTTGACCCTCCCACCTGAAGACTCATGCTGCCCCAGTTCTGGAATCCATCCTGTCCTTGGTCAAACAGAATTTAAGGATCTTTAATTCTCTAACTCCATGATTCAACATCAAGATATTAATAACAATAGCCACTTATCAAGAGCTTACGTGTTCCAGGCCTGGTGCTAAGTACTTCACATGTGTTAACTCATTTAATCCTTACACTGGCCCTATGAGATAGATGCCCTGACAATACTCACTCGCAAAAGGAGAACTGCATCTTACAGAAATTAAGTAATTCGCCCTGGGTCGCCTTGCTAACCAGCATAGCCTATGTTTTCACTCAGTTCTGCCTGACTGCTGGGTCTATACTCCTGGTTCCTCTCAGTACCCACATGCATGCCCAACAGCTTCCTCAGCTCAAGATGGAAACTTTTCCTTCTCACCACAAATACCCTCCTTCTTCTGTCCTCTACCAGCTAATGTCACCTGCTCACACCTATCAGCTGAATCAAAACCTCTCCATTATCCGTGACACCCATCACCCATGGCAACTGATTGGTCCCTAGGTCCTTTTGATGTTACCCAAATCGTTCTCTCTTCTTTCAGACACTCACTTTGTTCTTTCCAAGATTATTTTAGTAACCCCTGTAAACAGTCCCCCATCCTACTCTTATCCTATTCAAATCCAAACCCCACTTCTCTGGCTCTAGATTTGATCATTTAGTAATGCACATTTGATAGCACATCAAGGCTTAAAATCCTTCAGTGTTGCAGTGATTCCCATATAGTAAAATACTGATTCTTCAGCAAAGTATTCCTTCTTCAAAGGCCTGGCCCACTGCTCCCTGGTGCCTTGTCCTTACCCCATAGACACTGTATGCTCTTCTCCAAAGGCCATAAACTGGGGCCCACAAGCAGAATCTGGCCCAAAGACGTGCTACCCTGTGTTGTTCTATTGTGTGTGAGTGTGTGCGTGTGTGTGTACGTATTTGCTATTACCATTTAAAGAATTGGTAGAGTTCACATCAAAATCCAGATCTCCTACTACTCTTGAAATATTACTTCACCAGTTGCCCACAGTCCTCACGACTCGACGTTGTGTCCCCAGCTCAACTCATCTCATGCACTTAAGTGACCTGCATGACTCTGTGGGCATTTGAGTTCGTGATCTCTACTCTGGGCCATTAGAAGGTCTCTACGTGTCCCATGAATCTTCATGCCTTTGTAACTTCATTCATATTGTTTCTTCAGAATAGAGTGCCCTTTCTCTACCTGATACTGTTGTCCTTATCTTTTAAGGATCACATAAAGGATTACCATTTCTGGGAAGTCTTTCTGATAAAATCAGTCACCCTTTGCTCAACGAGCCCATAAAGCTTTATATTTCTAATGTACCTCTCCCCAAACGATTAAAGGCTGTTGTATGCATGTCTTCTCCCAGCTAGATGGGGAAAACCTTGAAAGTAGGTTCGGTTTTGTTGAGCTTTACAGCCTCTCCCATGTTGTCTACCATCATGCCTCACCCACCGTATACATTCCACAAGCTTGACTAAAGTAAATTTAATTCAGAAGCTCTTTTTCTCTCCATTAGTCTTTTCATGGCCACTTTTCTGAAACTAAACAAGGACTTATTAGTTTATGTAGAAAGGAATAAGGAAATTATTGTTTCTTATGAGCTTTGAACAAATGTAGGTTTCTAAAGTCTCCCTAGTAAGATTCTGTAGCTGGTTATGAGTTCCAAATGTATCATGCAGAGAAGTGTATAAACACAGCTCCCTCACCTCCTCAGTATTGTCCACGTGGTCAAATAATAATGAATATTTTTTCAAAATACTTTCACATTTATAACAAATTTCTTAGATGGTAATTACTTCATTAAACAGGTCTGCGTCTTCACCTACAGTTTCTAATCTCGTGGTTTCATAGGAAACTCACCTTGTAAACTTCTACTTATGTCACTACATCTTTGTCTTTGAGGTTTTATTTTCATTTATTTTACACATTCTATTAAAGCAGAATACTGAACTCCTAAGAATCTAGATCTAGGCTGAAAAAGAAGATACAACATTTCTACAGTGATCAAAAGATGCACGGCAGGTGGCATACAGACCTTGCTTTAGGGAAGGATTGCCCAAAGAGGACACAAGGAGGAAAAGGATTTCATGTTCTCTGCTGGAGAAGTATGAATGAAGGACCACAGTTGCCATGGAAGCGACATCTCAGAAAGAATGACCAGGTTCTTTGAGGAGCTGCCTAGCTGCCTCTGTTTTCTGCCAAGACTATCTGCTGACAGCCCCAAGCCCCAGGCAGCTGGCTGCAATGCCTCTTAATATGTGAAAACTAATAACATTTGCTGTCTCCATTCCTTCTCTCTCTATCAGAAGTGAATGTGGAGCAGGTGTGGGCAAGGAAGCAGAAAAATCCCTTTGAAAGTTGTAAATTAGCCTGATCCCTGGCTAAGCCTATGGGCATCTCTGAGGAGCCCCATTTCTTCCCAAGGTATTCCAAGGGGAACAAGGGCAATCTGACAGGAACCAAACTGTCTGCAGTCTATATACATGCCAAGAAGGAATGCCAGAAGTTTCAAACTCAGATTTAAATCTTCGTTTGTAATAGTTTTCTTTCCTTGTGATCCTATTTCCTCTTAGTTAATCAAGAGAGAGTTTTATCTCTGCCTTATTGGACGTCAGTTAACATTATCAGATGCTGTTGAGCTCTGAAAACACATCTGACAGATTTCTAGATAGAATATTAAATCATCTCCAAAATTGTTTTAATCCTAGGAAGTAAATTACATGCATGATGAAAAACTGACATCAGCATATTTCTTTTTCAAAATAAATTTGTCTCACCATCAGAAGTAATTAACTCTGACACCTTTTTTATGCTCTTAGTAGTTTTCAATCAGTGTGGTTAACTGCATGTCAAGATGGGAGGAAAGGATACAGTAAAGGATGCAGTTTTGAAGTCTACAGAACTGTTGTCTGAAAAAAAAATTCTACTTGTCTTACTTTAAGAAATTAATCAGTGCTGACCCCTGAGCATTTTTATCTGGTTTAGTACACTTCATAGATGGTTCTTTTTCTGTCCAAATGACCTATCATTTCTGTCCTTTTTTAAAAATTATATTTTAGTCTTTGTTCTGAGAATTGCAAGAGTAGTTTTTCTGTATGAACCTAAAAGCCTGCTCGGGAAGGTTGTATAATTAAAAAGAAAATATCGGGAGGGAGTTGCTGCTCACAGAATTCACATATTTTGTCTTTAAATGGTCTTTTTTGACAAAATATTTGAAAAGATTGATTGCAATAATCTATGAAATTCAATGTGTGTGTAGGTCTTAATTTAAAGATTTTTAAAAATATTGGACGAAAATTTTGACTGTCTTGTATATTAACATGACTTGTCTATACAATAATTCAAACCTGGGACTAGAAAACCTAGCTTTTGTCTCCCCTCTTATCTGGTCCTTGATTTTCTCATGGGGAAAACGAAGGTTGAATGACGTGCCTTCTAAGCTCTACGCTGAATAGAGTTGAAGACAAAAGAAAAAGGCAACTTATAATCTTTGATAACTAGAATGACAATAGGCACAAGCCTTGAGACAGATCTGGATTTGAACCTCAGATGTTATTAACTATAGGAAGTTAGATTTCAATGAACTCAGCTATAAAACAGGACTAATCAAGAGCTATATTGAGGTCTGTTGAGGTTTAAATAAGAACGAGCCTATAATGTTCCTAGCACAATTTGTGCACATATTTTATGCTCCTATAAATGGTAGGACCATATTTTAAGGTCAAGAAAAACACAAGGCTGAGCACATGACCAGATCTAGTAATTTCCACTCTGGCACTTGCAGAAGAAAAAGGCTGAGCATATCACTGTCATTTATCAGCAGAGATGTCCCTCTGCTGTGATGAAACTGGAGCCATCGGGGTTTAAAAAAAGAACACTGTCAGGGGGAAGGCACAACATCTTGGCAAGAGATGCTTGACATAGTTTCCACCGTCACCAAACTCTCTTCCCACCCCACACCCTGCTTCTATTTAAATCCCAGGCACTCCACTGGTCCACACTGGTTTTAGCCAGTGCCCAGGCTGTCAGCAGAGAAGACAAAGGTAGCATGGCTCCGGGAGAAAAGGCAAGAGAGGAGGGGCCGGCCAAGAGTGCCCTCCGGAAGATGCGCACAGCCACTCTGGTTATCAACTTGGCCCGAGGTTGGCAGCAGTGGGCAAATGAGAACAGCACCAGGCAAGCCCAGGAGCCCACAGGCTGGCTGCCGGGAAAGACCCAGGATGAACCCCAACCTCCTAGACCAGTGATACACGCCACTCCCCACCAGCAAGCTCAGAGTGCCCCAAAATCTCTCTCCTCAAAGAAAGAGGAACAGGGAGATGGACACAGCTCAGAGGGAGCCACTGAAGTCTCTCCTATCAAAAGGAAAGAGGTGACCAAAACAGTTGTCAGCAAAGCTTATGAGCGAGGAGGGGATATGAGCCACCTCAGCCACAGATACGAGAATGATGGTGGCATGCCTGAACCTGGGCAGCCAGAGAATGACATTGACAGAATCCTCCACAGCCATGGCTCCCCGACGCGGAGGAGGAAATGTGCCAACCTGGTATCTGAGCTGACCAAAGGCTGGAAAGAGATGGAACAGGATGAGCCCAAGTGGAGGAGTGACAGCATAGACACAGAGGACAGCGGCTATGGAGGGGAGACTGACGAGAGGCCGGAGCAGGATGGAGAACAGGTGGCCACTGTCAGAATCAAACGCCCCTTGCCCTCCCAGTAAGTGAATGCAGGCTTCAGCTCCTTATACTGCTATTGAGCCCAACCAGCTCTGGGAACCCAGAGAGCGGGGAAGTACTACCAGGGTTACAGTGATAATCTCAGATGGGCAGGCGGTGAGGTCCTGTGGGGAAGGTATGATCCAGGGCTCAAAGGGAAGTGCCAAGCTCAGACATGGACCTTGGGGTCAAGAGCCAGCACTATTTTGTTTCTCCTTTGTGTTTTGAACTGAACGTTCAAGTTTTAGCCTCAACAAAGATGAAGACACCAGAGAGGGCTGTCTGCTTTGGGTAAATTTTTTCCAATCCATTCTATAATGAGTAACAAATTGGCTCATTTCTCTGCAGAGAAAAGTGCTTGCAGATAGACTGACTGGGGAAACCTTTTCCTGGTTCCGAATCAGTCTATGATATTACCGGGAGACACATGTACCCAAATAGCACCCATGGAACTCAGATCTCCGTGACCCTATAAACAGATGGGAGGCTGCTAACTTGAGAGCAGACTCTGAAGTCAGACAAACTCAAACTCAAATTCCAGTTCTGCCTCAACTGTAGTCAACAATATTGAATTATATATCTACTTGAAAGTTGCTAAGAGGGTAGATCTTAAATGTTCTCACCACACTCCCCCCCCCCCCCCACACACACACAAAACTGGTTATTTCTCTAAGCCTATTTCCTCCTTTATAAAATGATGGCCACATTAACCTTTTGGGACAGATTCTGTTGTATTGGGAGAAGTAAGTGAGATTAAGGCTGCCAAGCACTTAGAATAGTGCCTGCCAAATATGCTCAATATATTAAAGCCGTTACTATTCATATAGCTTTTATTATTATAGCAATCTTTCAAACTTTCAGAAGTTTGCCATGTTTGTAAACAGAGACAAAAATGATAATTAAAGCTAGGTAGTTGAAGTACCACAATCCTAAAACATTTAGATGTTAAATACAGACACACACACAAATACACACAGAAACTCAAGGTAATACATTTATTCAGACAAGAAACACATGCTTTATTTAAAGACAGTAATGCTACCTCTATGGAACAGAAAGTCAGGAGGGCTCACCCAACACCGCAGGGTATCAAAATATGGGAATATTCTCTGATGTGGCGAATGCTTATGACCCGCTCTGGGAACAGTAAGGTGTTTAGGCATGCTTTTGAAGTTTAATGAAACAATCGGAAAGTAAAGAACAAAATTGATTACATAATTTGACAGAGAGCTGTCTTACAGTTTGTGGCTTTAAAGGTGTTTTGAAAGAATTAGAACTGCTATATTATTGCCAGCTTCCAAAAAAATGAACAGGCAAACTTAGGTAATTATAACAATCACTCATTCCCTCATGCATTTAGTGTGCGCTGTGGGTATTTTACATGCTTCATCCTTTTAACTCTCATGATCCTATGAAATAAGAATGATCCCATTTTAAGGATGAGAGGACTGAAGCTCAAAGGGGAAGTTTACCGAGCGAGGTAGTGACAGAGCTGAGATGTCTCCACATGCAATGTTTTGAAACTAGACATTGTGCTCACTCTCATGTCATGCCTTAAGGATGTGTTCGGAGATCTGGATTTGTGCCCTACTTACATTAATATGTGAATTCATAGTCACAAATAACTATTCTATCAGAACATTGGGAACCATAGTGCAAATTCTGGCCTTGTAGATTTTGGGGTGTGCATGTGCGTGTGTGCTAGAAATGGAAAAACAGAACCCAGCAGAATAAAGACTGAGGATGGCACAATGAGCGTCTTCCTGTCAGCACAATTTGAGCACATCTCCTGTCAGGGAGATGACAACTGGGACCAATCTCCAATGCATGAACTCTTCTTCAGCACTTGTCTAAGCACTTTTCATGTTTATTCGTTTAATCCTCACAATCTTCTGATGGGGTGAGTATAATCATTACCCACATTTGATAGATGGGAGCATGAGACAAAGAAATATGAGGGAATTTGTATAAGATTGTACAGCCCATGGGATTTGAACCCAGGCATTCTGTTTCTAGACCACTACTCTAAACTGTCTCATCTGGAAGTGGGGACTCGCATACAGGACCCTTCTCACTATTGTTGAAACCAGGTGTATACCTGGACATCTTCTTAGTGTGATGGAGAGATACGTAGCTTTGAATGAAAGACAATTAGATTTGAATCATGGTTACTTTGGCAAATTCTAAGTCTCCTTGTCCTCATCTAAAACACAAATATGATAATTCATAGAGTTATTTTGATATTAATTATGTAAAGCAATGGACCCAGAAGAAGTACTTAATAGGTTGAACCTATTATCATGCAGGGGCCCAGCCCTGGTGAGCTGGTGATCCCAACCCTTCAAGATGCTAGGAGCTTGGCTCTCAGAGTTGGCCAGGGGAAAGTGGGAATTACATCTCTTCTTTCCTCCTTGGCTCCTTTCCCTCAGTCTTAGAATATATAGGGTACCAGAACATTTTATGCAGCAATGGCAGCTCAGTGTCAGCGGTAATCCTAGCTGTGCTCAGGAAGCTTCAGCAGAAGCCTAATGAGACATTTTGCCTGACGGGACCCTCAAATGCTGCTTGAGAAATGAAGGTGTCATTATGGAGTATGCCTATAGAAAAAGGGTTGTCACTTATTTTTAATTCTAAACACCATTCTTTCCCCATGTCCACCAATATGGAGAAAATTATGTGTCATGAATATTTAGGTAGAAAAAAAGAGTTTTCTTCATAGTTAAGCTGTTCTGTGGGTAACAGAAACAAATGAGTCAGGTTTGAGAAAAAGTAGAGATATTCTTTACCAAGAGTGGTTTTGCTAACTGGGGTTTCTCTATAAGAATGATTTGTATTTTATACTTTATTTTTAAAATATTTAGTCTTTTGATTGTGTAGCTATATGGCTTTTCAGTCCAGCTCCTTTAGACAAAGGAAACTGGATCCCTGCCCCATGCAGGAATGGTGAAATATTAATGTGCCAATCGCTCATTCATCCTCTCCTCCAAGTTCTAGTCAGTAACAATAACAGTATTTGAGCATGAGGGTGCCATATTATAAATAAGGGGACTGACATACAGAGACATTAAGAAACATATCCAAATCAGAGAGCTGGTAAGTGATGACGTTAGGAAGGCTGATACGAGAGCCTGTGTCATTAACCACTATGCCTGAGAGATTCTCTCAGTAGACAAGAGGCTCAAGGAATAAAATGGAGATCAAAGTGTCAGCTTAGTTAATGGAATCCTAATAATTCCTAAAGTCTAGGGTTTCGGTACAACTATACTGAGGACTTTGCTAGAAACAGAGGCAAAAGTATGGCTTTCTACTATGTGCTACCAATTCTAGAGCTTGGAACACTTCCCATGGACTCTGAGGACAGTTAGCAGCCTGCCAAGAGAATCACAGGCCTGCCTCTCAAACTTGGTTGATGACAGAACAGAGAGCAAAATAGTTGATCAGAGACGTTGACCCTGCCTTTTGAATGCCATCACCCTGCTTCTGATAAATATGACCCTGTGGATGTCATGCTCCCATTAATCAAATTGGCTACACTTCCCGTGGTAAGGGGCAAGCTGACCAATGCACAGAGAAGCAAAGTGTCCCTAGCACTTCCCCGAGAAGTTGGAAAGGGTGGCGGAAATTCTTTGCTTTACTAACAGAAATGTTACTGGGCAATGAAGAGAAACGCTCCCTCTCCAGGAGAGTCTGTGGGGTGATGCAACGAGAGCAGAGCTCCACTTTCTTCACACACATCCAAGACTCAGTTCCCCCCTAGGCCTTAGGACATTTTGAAACCGATGTTCCAAATGAAGGCCATTTATCAGAGAAAATGTTTCCAGTGCCAACGAACTCAGTTAGGTTTGAAATCTACTTTTCAGAACTTTTATTTCCTGTGGGTTTTAATCATATTTAATAATTTAACCATCTAATTATTACCCCTAAATGATACAATTATGATACATTGGTTCACATATTCTCATCACATTGCTAAACAGCCCTGTTCAAGTAAGAAAGAAACACTCAAACTGACATCATTTTTAAAGCTGACAGATAAGAAATAAATTTCAGAATTTATTTCAGTGAATGAACCTAGACTTTCCAAGATAGAATGCTTATAACGTCTAGTAGAGTTATTTACCTTGCACATAACAGGACAAGGGAAATATTTGATTGACTATAGAAAATTTGTTTACTAATAAAGAAGACACTAAGAAGGCAAGTCTGGATTAAACATTACTAACCTAAAAAATTAGTGTGATGTCAGTCTTTGAATATTACTTTGCTTTCTATAAATGTATACAAGACTGTCTTTCTAAATAAAGCTCAATCTAAACTATTATTCACATTTTTACTTAAAAAAAATACCAGGATAAGCTAGTATGTTGATTCTTATATTTATTGCCTGAGAAGATACTCAGGGTACAAGACTTTCTAATTCTGATTTAAACCTGATGCTTTCAGACTTTTTAAAAGTTGAAAATACAAAAACAATACAGAACATTTATAAGATAGAGAAAATTAAATAGTCATTAAGGTATACTTCCTCCTAGTACTTTTTTTAAAACCTTGTCTATTTTCTAATTCTTGCTTGTAGAACCAATTCCTTTCCTTTCCTTCTCTCCTAGTTTTGGGATTTATAATTTGACAATATAACAAATGGACATTAAGATTTAGAAAGTGCTTCTTTTAGAAGATAAATGTCCCTCTTCTTCATAGATTTATTACCTCACCAACCCCAACCATTATCCCAAATGACATAGAGTTTCAACACTCAGGGACTCTAAGTTCCTCATTAAAATTAGAAATACAACTATATCAAAGAAACAGAGACCCATATAACATGTAGTGTAAACAAATTACTTCTGGATGCTAATTTGAATATTTTCCTATCTTTTGCTTTTTCTGAATTATAAAATCAATATAATGCCAACATGAGAGTATTCTGTAAAAAATGACAAAAATCATCTGTCATCTGGTACCAACATTATTTTCTTTCTTTCTTTTTTTTTTGCTTTTTCTCCCCAAATCCCCCAGGATATAGTATTTTAGTTGTGGGTCCTTCCAGTTGTGGCATGTGGGATGCTGCCTCAGCATGGCCTGATGAGTGGTGCCATGTCCGTGCCCAGGATCTGAACCAGTGAAACCCTGGGCTGCCGAAGCAGAGCGCATGAACGTAACCAATTGGCCACAGAGCCGTCCCCCAACATAATTATTTTCATTTGTACACATGCTATTGATTTCTTCTGCACGGTGCATACACATTTTTTGTAGTTGGAGTTGTACCATAGCTCAAATTTGTATTGCTCTATTTTCATGAGTGTCTTTTAGTGGATATTTATTGGTTTTCATTAGTGAATATCCAGTAAGTGCCTAAAAGAGTGTCTGGCACACAGTAGGTGTCATAGATGATTTAATAAAGGATGGAAGGAATGTCAAAGTGCCCAGAAGCTCCTTGAAGGGAGACTGTTTTATGTTTAACACTAGAGGACAGAAGTACAGTTGGTGCTCAGGAGATAAAAAGTATGAGTTAATGAATCATGCTATTCTTTTCACCTTCTTCTGAGATATTTCAAGTCTCTTCTCCAGCAGGACGCCCCAGCCTCAAATGTATGAGCTTTGGGTCCTTCCGGGATAGCCTTGGACTTGTTATGGAAGACTATGCCTGCCATTGATTGCCATGGTTCCAAGGGGACAAGGTGTTTGCTCTCCTTTGATAATGAGATCAAGCAGTCCATACTCTGGGCAGCTGAACAGGGACAGTCTGTGGAGAGGCAGGTCACGACGAGGACCAGCAGAGCTGAGAGAAATCCATTCCACTTCAGTGCAGTGTAATTCCCAGCACTTTTCCATACGTATACGATTTCTTAAAGTTATAATAATTGTGAATACAGTTTTTGTACGCTGCTTTCTCCCAATTGACTTTGTCATACACTTTTGTCCATATGGCTCGGAAGAATAGTAGTGTAATATGTAGCAGCACGTTCTTGAATTCTGTTGTAACAGTGAAACAACGTAGCAAGTGTAGGACTTTTGGAAACATAAAGCATGGGAATTAATGAAAGTTCGCCATCTAGTGGATGTCACTATTCCGAAAACAATGCTAATAAAAGTATGTATGCCTCCCTATCCACATCTCTTAGTTTCCTGCATTTGGATAACCAGATTTCAGGAAGAGAGTTGGATAGTGAAGAACACCCACATCTGACCTGTTCCTAGGTTTCGAATAATGAATTGTGAGATTTGGTATAGGAAGAGCTTCTTAGTTCAGGCATGCTGCTCACATGAGCAATGTTAGCTGCTCTCCAGCTCTAATCCCAATGTTTCCAGACATGAGGCCACTGGTGTTGGGGAGACGGAAGAGTGGGCCACTTGTGAGGACAAGCAGTACAAATCTCTGACTTTTATATAGTCCAAGAGTTCATGTTTTACATGTGAAGGCAAAGAGACCTAGTGATGTTAGATATAAAATGACAGGGAAGTCTTTTAAAGACAAATTTTGCCCTTTTAAAAGTTAGGCCTGCATCTTCATGACATAATTGGTCTACACTTTCCAATGTTGTTGTTGTTTTGGGTTTTTTTTTGGTAAGGAAGATTGGCCCTGAGCTAACATTTGTTGCCAATCTTCCTCTTCTTGCTTAAGGAAGATTGTTGCTAACATTTGTGCCAATCTTCCTCTATTTTGTATGTGGGACGCCGCCACAGCATGGCTTGATGAGTGCTGTGGAGAACCCAAGGTGGCTGAAGTGGAGCATGTAATCTTAACCACTACACCACTGGGCTGGTCCCAGTTTTTTTTTTTTTTAACAAGAAAATTCATTTCAAACTGCAAGAACAAACACATACATTCGAAACATAGCTTACCCATTTAGGAGACACTGTACCTGCACGCTGAGCAGCAGCATTGCACAATGGAAAGAGCATTGATGTTAGCCTCAGATAGTCTGTGCTTGAATCCTGCCTCTGCCACTAGATTAGGGCAGCATTTCACGGTGGTTTTACACAGGCTCTGGAACTAGCTCAACTTTGGTTCAAATCCCAGCTCTACCACTGAACAGTTTTGTGACTTTAAGCAAGTTACTTAACCCCTCTGGCTTCAGTTTCACTTGTGAAGTGAGAATAGTAGTACCTCTCTCACAGAATGGTTGTGGGAATATTAACAAAAAGTACATAAAGGAATGCCAGCACATAGTGTTCAATAAATGTTACCATTGCTAGCTTACTAGTTAGCAATGTTACTAGTTATCAAATGTTTCTAAATGTTACTAGTCTTCTACCTATACAAGTTGGTATTTCTTTTGTGGTACAGCATTGATACTAGTGTAGATATGCTCTCATTAAAAATCCACATACAGGGGCTGGCCTGGTGGCGTAGGGGTTAAGTGCACACATTCTGCTGCGGCCCAGGGTTCACCAGTTCGGATCCTGGGTGTGGACACGGCACCACTTGGCACGCCATGCTGTGGTAGGCGTCCCACATATAAAGTAGAGGAAGATGGGCACGGATGTTAGCTCAGGGCCAGTCTTCCTCAGGAAAAAGAGGAGGATTGGTGGCAGATGTTAGCTCAGGGCTAATCTTCCTCAAAAAAATCCAAAAACCCACATATAAAAATCTATACACGAGTAAATATTACAATGTGCTGGAATAAGCCTTATTTGGGGGAAATAACTGAAGTCCTATATAAAGTAGATTCTCTTAATATAATCATATGATTCCAGTTCTGAAATGTTATTAACATACAACTTTAAGATACACATATTTGCATTATGTTCATGTAAGGAAGCTTTTTTCTTGAAACAGAGTTTAATATTATTTTATGGTTCTTAAAACATTACTGTTATTCACAGAGAAAATAACGTAGGAGAACACACGCCAAACTAAGAACAATGGTGGGACTGTGTAGGATTTTTCTTCTTTCATTTCTAATTCTTTTTTTTAATTAAAAAAACTTCATTTATTTATTTATTTATTTATTTTTGAGGAAGACTGGCCCTGAGCTAACATCTGCTGCCAATCCTCCTCTTTTTGCTGAGGAAGACTGGCCCTGAGCTAACATCCATGCCCATCGTCCTCTATTTTATATGTGGGACACCTGCCACAGCATGGCTTGCCAAGTGGTGCATAGGTCTGCACACGGGATCCAAACCAGTGAATCCTGGGCCGGCGAGGCAGAACATGTGATCTTAACTGCTGCGCCACCGGGCCAGCCCTTCCTTTCTAATTTTTTGTATTGTGTTTATATTTCTCTTATAATGAAAAAGTTATCAACACATTAAGATGCAAATGTGCAGCAAGTACAGAGAGAAAGCAACACTTGGGTTTTAAAACATCACTATCTTTATTCTTCACCCTCTCTCTCTTTTAGGGCAAACAGATTTACAGAGAAACTCAGCTGCAAGGCTCAGTGGAAATACAGCCCAGTGAACAACCTGAAAGGGAGATGGCAACAGTGGGCTGATGAACACATCCAGTCCCAGAAGCTCAATCCTTTCAGTGAAGAATTTGATTATCAGCTGGCCATGTCCACCCGCCTACACAAAGGAGATGAAGGCTATGGCCGTCCCAAGGAGGGAACCAAAACCGCTGAAAGGGCCAAGCGGGCCGAGGAGCACATCTATCGAGAAATTATGGACATGTGCTTCATTATCCGCACCATGGCTCCCCACAGACGAGATGGCAAGATCCAGGTTACTTTTGGAGATCTCTTTGACAGATATGTTCGTATTTCAGATAAAGTAGTAGGCATTCTCATGCGTGCCAGGAAACACGGACTGGTGGACTTCGAAGGAGAGATGCTCTGGCAAGGCCGAGATGACCATGTTGTGATTACTCTACTCAAGTGAGCCTTCAACAACAAAAGCCAGACCTGACCCACTATTGTCTTAATGCAAAATGCTAATGTAGTAAAAATTAAAATGCAAACTTCTCTGTAATAAGTTAATAAATTTTTACATAAATGACTTTTTGACATTCTATTTCTGAGGAAGTTTGAAGATTTTGAGAAAGCACACACAAAACATTTCAGAAAGCACAGAGAGTGCTATTAGTATACAATAATAGTATAAATATTTGAGATTCCACTTACTCTTTTAGGCAAAAAAAATTGGCTATTCATTGCCGAAATTATTACAGATCTTTAATTAAACAACTATTACATCTAAGAAGAATGCTGACTTTAGGTAAATATCAGCAGAACAGAACATATAATGATGTGTCATTTTTTAGAAGAAAAAAGAATTCCATTAAGTTTGGCAAAACTAAACTTAAAATTTTCTAAGAAGCTTGACTTTGTGCATTTATTTTTATCATAGCATCACTTAGAAAATAGGCACATAAATGAAAAGTTGTTTTCAAGTAAGATGTTGAAATTGCTGAAATTTCTCTGTGGGCTTGGAATTTAATAGGTTTCCAACAGGAGTTAGCTGTTCTTCTGTGTGATCTGTGCAAATCACATCAAAACAGACATCACCGGTGGTGTCAGAGGCAACACAGGAGGCGGTTATGTTCACCTCACTATGAAAGTAGAAGAGGGGTGAGAGATTCAGATTTACCTGCCTTTGTAGGACTTCTTGGAGAAGTCTGTTTTTTTCTCAAAACCTTAATGAGTCATGCTCCTTACATGTATGTCACTATACAATGAAGTAGAAATACAGAAAATTCTATGTTGAAATACAGAAATTCTATGTTTGGTGTAGAAGAATCTGACAGAATCATTGGTAAATTTGAATCACATGTGAGACTTTTATTTTCTTCATGCTCTAACAAACTTTATAAAATATTTGAAAGTCAGCAATAATAAAACAGCAATATTAGTCCTGCTAATTTGAAAAAAGTATACAGTTTAATACAATGAAGAAAAATTTCTTTGATGCTAATCTGTCATTTTTTCTCTTAATGTGCCTTATATAATTCTAAAAACAAACTGAATAGAACGTGAGATTATAATTCTTACTGAATTCAATGAAAGGTACTAAATGAGATTATAGCCCTTTGGTGTTAAATACAGAAATTAATGTCAAATTATGATACCTCTAAATAATAGACACCCATAATTAGGTATTAGGTTGAATACAAAATATGGATTAGTATAGGAATTTTCTGTTTTCATGTATGATTCTCTTTCAAACTGAAAGTTTCCATATCTTCTTAAAGAAGAAAGTTTGTACATTTTTGTTTCCATAATAGACTTATTAAATTACAAGTTAGTGACCGATATTTTTAAGTAGAATTTCATATAAGATGTATACTTCTATCAGGACAGTGAGACCTATGTCAAAATTTAAAGACGTAGCACAAGAATAAAAGATATTTTCTTATGTTTTCTGTTCCCGTTTTTCTACTATTATTTTTAGGTTATATCCACAATACCACTTTCTTGTGTTTGAAATTCAACAAAATTACAGAATGAAATTTGGGTTACTTCCAGTGTCAGTAAAATATTTAGACCACAGCTTCAAAAGAGTTGTCTCATATTCAACTCTGGACAGTGACAGTTTATGCAGGCACTGATGCAGATTATTCAAAGTTCAATTTGTGTGAATTTGAGGATGGAGTTCAATAGCCTTCTCAGAGAGATTACATTAACAGATACTCTTCTGAATTAGGAGTGGCTGTAAAATCAGAAAGCTAGTTTCCCTGGAAGAAAATGACTGCTATGTGACAGATTTTTATTGTAAGAACTCCACGATAGGAAAATCCATAGTTGACCAACAGGGCTTTTAAACAAAAAACATAAGTAGACCTCAGGTGGCAAACAAGATAATGAAAGTCCTCACAGATATTTTTATAGTCACCCAAATACAGGAGTCTCCCCTTAGCCACAGGTGCTTTTGCTTTCTGTGGTTTCAGTTACCTGTGGTCAACTGTGGTCCAAAAATATTAAATGGAAAATTCCAGAAATAAACAATTCATAAGTTTTTAATTGCACACCATTCTGAGTAGTGTGATGAAATCTTGCGCTATCCTGCTCTGTCCCGCCCGGGATGTGAATCTTCCCTTTGTCCAGCATAAGCACACTCTATATGCTACGTGCCCATTAGTCACTTCGTAGCCGTCTTGGTTATCATATCAAAAGTCATGGTATCCTAGTGCTTGTGTTCAAGTAACCCTTATTTTACTTAATAATGGCCCCATAGTGCAAGAGCAGTGATACTGGCAATTTAGATAGTGCCAAAGAGAAGCCGTAACATGCTTCCTTTAAGTGAAAAGATTACAGTTCTTGACTTCATAAAGACAAAAAACTGTATACTGAGGTTGCTAAGTTCTATTACAGTATATTGCTATAATTGCTCAATTTTCATATTAGTTATTGGTGTTAATTTCTTACTGGGCCTAAGTTACAATTTAAAGTTTATCATAGGTATGTATGTACAGGAAAAAACAGAGTATATATAGTGTTTGGTACTCTTCATGGTTTCAGGCATCCACCTAGGGTCTTGGGATGTATTCTCCACAGATAAGTGGGGACCACCATAATATATGAAATAATTATACATGAAATAAATATACTATCAATAGCATTTTGCCACTGGTAAATGTAAATTCCCAATAATGGGTAGTGTACAGTTGGTTTCCAAATCTTTAGGATTTTCCCATTCCAAACTTTCAACAAGATGTTTAAAGAATTTTGAGTTGTTGACATGTATTGTTTACCCCTTCTGTCTGCACCTCCAAATGTTTGATGCCTTTCAACTTTTATAACCTGAAGTTTATGATTTCCTGATTCCCAAGTTCACCTTCTCATCACTCTGCCAACTTATACCAACAGGGGGAAGTTCTGTGCTCTGGTTTTCTTTCTTCCCACACTACATTAGAAAATGAGGCTGTACCTACATTCTAAGTTTGCCTTCTGATTTTTTCTTTCCTTTCCCAAACTTAAGTTCCTTCTTTTTTTTAATATTACCAACAGGTTATCAGGTACTGTTTCTCACGCTATGGAAATAATTCTGCGTAAACTAGAATTCTGTGTCAATGGGAACGTGTGCTTAGGGAAGAATTGCTCTACTTTATCAAGTCACTCTGCCCAAAGAAGAAGAGCAGGAGACCATGTGGCACATGCTAAAGTGGTCTCAATGCAGATGTCTCCTTAAGATTCCTAGAATATTTAGTTTTATGCCCAGTACCTAAGATATTTCTTTGTACACAGTAAGGACACGGTTAACGTCTGTTGAATTATTTAACTTACAAACGCACTGGGTGACCTAACCTCTTAGCCTAGAGGTTTTAGAGTGCTGTGGTTTACTCACTATTATCCAAACAAGGATTATCTGATGACACTGTGTGTCCAGATCTTGGGGGCGTGCTCATATCTAACAAAATTACATTGCATTTATTTTTAGACCAAGAAATTCCACTCCTAAAATTTTCCTTGAAGATACAACTCAAACAATATGAAAATACATATGCATAATGCATTGTGTATTATTTTTAATTGCAAAATACTGCAAATCTAATACAAATAGAAAGATGGTTGAGTAAAGTATGGTACATCCACAAAACGGATGCAGCTCCAAAAAAAATGACAACAAAGGATTTAGAATATTACATAAACTTAGTTGATAATACAACAGCAGTTTGAGAGGATTGACTTCAATTTTGAAAGAAATTCTACTGTGGGTAAAATGCTATCAAACATTGCATGCTGCAGAGAAATCGTTCATGAAGGAAGGGTCAATCGATGCAGCAAAGTTCATTGTTGTCTTATTTTAAGAAATTGCTGGAGCCACCCCAGTCTTCAGCAACCACCACCCTGATCAGTCAGCAGCCATCACACTGAGGCAAGACCCTCCACCAGCAAAAAGATTATGACTCGCTGAAGGCCAGATGATGGTTAGTATGTTTTAGCAATAAAGTATTTTTTAAATTAAGGTATGTACATTGTTTCTTTAGATATAATGCTATCGCACACAATATACTACAGTATAGTGTAAACATAACTTTTATATGCACTGGAAAACCAAAAATTTGTGTGACTTGCTTTATTGTGATATTTGCTTTATGGTGGTAGTCTGGAACTGAACTTGCACTATATCTGAGGTGTGTCTGTACAGATAAGTCTGAAAAATCTTGTACTAGAAGTATTCAAGGAAATGGAAAAATGCACAGAAGTCAGCTTGACAGGGTTCCCACTGTTTAAATCTAGATAGAGAGATGGATTATATAACACTTTGAATTAAAAAAAAGAAACCATCAATCCATAGTGATAATACATATTCTTAACTCCTGGAGAAAAGAAATCTCTTCCTTATGGTAAATGCCAAGTAATAAATGTGCTGGGAACAAAAGAGTTAGAAAAAATCACCAACTTAGTGATTCAGGCAACAATCCTCAGTGAATACCAAAAACATTGTGAAAAATTGGCGAATAGAATATGTATGGTATCAAAGTATCTCCCTACACATTCCTTATTAAGTACAAAGGGAAAAATGACAGCAGCGGAGAAACATACTGGACACGATCTTAACCAACTAATCAAAGCTAACAGCACCAATAAGAGGACAAATATACATTATGTGCATCCTAATACAATGCAGAGGACACAGCATCACTTCTGTGGTTTTCCTGCCCGAAATGCATAACCTAAATTTAAATATAGGAAAAATTGAGACAATTCCACATTGAAGGACATTCTGCAATCCTGAACTCTTCAAACTGTTGTAAAACACAAAGAATGACGAATGAACTCTTCTAGGTTAAAGGAGATCCAAAAGCACAACTAAATGCAAAGCAGGATCCTGGACTGGATCACGGATCAGGAAAAATAATGCTTTAAAAAGTATATTATTTCTGCACTGTATGTTCTTGGCTCCTTTGTTGAAGATTAGCTGTGTGTGGTTTTATTTCTGGGGTTTCAATTCTGTTCTGTTGATCTGTGTGTCTGTTTTTCTGCCAGTACCACACTGCTTTGATTACTATAGCCTTGTAGTGTACTTTGAAGTCAGGGACTGTGATATTTCTAGCTTTGTTCTTTTTTCTCAGGATTGCTTTGGCTATTCGGAGTCTTTTGTTGCTTCACATAAATTTTAGGATTCTTTGTTCTACTTCTGTGGAGAATGTCATTGGGATTCTGATTGGGATTACATTGAATCTGTAGATTGCTTTCGGTAATATGGACATTTTAACCATGCTTATTTTTCCAATCCAAGAGCATGGACTATCTTTACATTTCTTTACGTCTGCTTTGACTTCTTTCAATATCATCTTATAGTTTTCAGTGTATAGGTCTTTCACCTCCTTGGTTAAATTTATTCCAGATATTTTATTGTTGTGATTGTAAATGGTATTGCATTCTTGACTTCTCTTTCTGCTAGTTCATTATTAGTGTATAGAAATGCAATTGATTTTTGTATGTTGATTTTGTACGCTGCAACTTTGCTGTAGTTGATTATTTTTAATAGTTTTCTGGTGGATTCTTTAGGTTTTTCTATATACAGAATCATGTCATCTGCAAACAGTGAGAGTTTTACTTCTTCCTTTCCAATTTGGATCTCTTTTATTTCCTTTTCTTGCCTGACTGCTCTGGCCAAAACTTCCAGTACTATGTTGAAAGGAAAGTCTCTTCAATAAAAAAAGAGAAAAACTGGACAGCCACGTGCAAAAGAATTAAAGTAGACCATTATCTTACATAATACACAAAAATTAACTCAAAATGCATTAAAGGCTTGAATGTAAGACCTGAAACCATAAGACTCCTAGAAGACATTGACCTTAGCAGTACCTTTTTGAATACCATGTCTACTCAGGCAGTGGAAACAAAAGGAAAAATATACAAATGGGACTATATTGGACTAAAAAGCTCTGCAAGGCAAAGGAAACTACAATGAGATATCACCTTAAACCTGTCAGAATGGCTATAATTATCAAGACAAAAAATAACAAATGTTGGAGAAGATGTGGAGAAAAGGGAACTCTAATACACTACTGGTGGGAATGCAAACTGGTGCAGGCACTATGGAAAACAGTACAAAGATTTCTCAAAAAATTAAAAATAGAAATACTATATGATCCAGCTATCCCACTATTGGGTATTATCCAAAGAACATGAAATCAACAATTCAGAGATTCTGCATCCCTATGTTCATTGAAGCATTATTCATAATAGCCAAAGTGTGGAAGCAATCCAGGTGTCCATCAACGGATGAATGGATAAAGATGTGGTATATATACACAATGGAATACTATTCAGCCATTAAAAAAAGACAAAATTGTGCCATTTGCAACAGTATGGAGGGAGCTTGAGGGTATTATACTAAGTGAAATAAGCCCAACAGAGAAAGACAAAAAATTTCACTCATATATGGAAGATAAATAAGCATATGGATAAGGAGAACAGACTAGTGGTTACCAGAGAGGAATGGGGTGGAGGGAGGGCAAAAGGGGTAAAGGGGCACATATATATGTTGATGGGGAAAAACTAGACTACTGGTGATGAACATGATACAGTCTATACAGAAACTGTATATAATAATGTGCACCTGAAATTTACACAATGTTATAAGACAACATGACCTCAATGATTTTTTTTATAAAAGGGTATTTTTAGCACTACTGGTGAGATTTGAAAATGGATTGCATATTAAATCATATTATTGTATTATGTTACGTTTCTTGAATTTGATTATTGTACTGTGATTATATAAAAGGATATCCCTGTTCTTAAGAGATGCATGCCAATTTGTAAAATTTAACAGAATTATATTCAGTAAAATAAAGGTGAATGAGTGAGTGTGCGGGGAGGAGGAGCTGGTGGGGAGAGGAGAATGAAAGTCAACAGTTCTGTAAACAGTCTAGTACCTATCTCTTGGTAAACAAATGTACACATTGCTGTTGGGTATATACCAAGGAGTTAAATTTGCTGGCCAAAGGCTTAGCTTTAGTAGATGCTGCCAAAAAAGCTTTCCAAAGTTATTCCACTTACATTCCCTTTTAAAATAACTTTTATTGACTTAATACTGTTAGAAATTGCCAGTCTTCTGCCTGTTCTTCTGTTGAACTTCGATTTATAGTTATGTGACCTTCATTAGAGACCTTCATTAGACCTGTGTATTACAAACCCCCCCCCCCATTCTGTTGCTTGCCTTTTCACTTTTAATGATATCTTCTCATAAAAAGCTCTTAAAATTTTAATGTAGTATAATTTATCATTTTTTTCTTTATAGTCTTTTTGTGTTCCATTTAAGAAAGGAATGCATATCCCAAGGTCATGAAGATATTCCATATTTTTAAAATGAATAGCTTTATTGTTTTACCTTTCACATTTGGATCTGTAATTATTTTTTGTATGTGGTGTGAGAAGTCAAGATTTTTTGTTCCATACATTCATCCAATTAATCCAGCACCATTTATTGAAAAGATCACCCTCTCCACTGAGTAGCACTGCCATCTTTTCAAAAAATCAGTTCGTTTCTGGACTCTTGACTTTGATCCATTCCTTTGTATATCCTTTGACCAATACCACATTGTCTTTCTTAGTCAGCTTTTTAAAAGATCATTACATCTGGTATTTAAGGGCACAGCCTCATTCTTCAATGTTGCCCTAGGTATTCTTTGCCTTTACATTTCCATATAAATTATAGAATCAGCTTAATTTCCACAAAAATAAACCTGGCTGAGATTTTCACTGCCAATAGAGACTGATTTTAGAGAACTGACATGTTTCAATATTGTTTTCCAATCATGAATATGGTATATCCTTCCTACTTAGGTCTTTTTCTTTTTGTTGTAAATCTGATATTTTCAATGGTATTACAAATGGTAATATTTTAAGCTTCATTTTCTAATTGTTGGTTGTACATAAAATTGAAAAGTTTTTATTTTTTTTATATTGAACTTGTATTTAGTGACCTTGCTAAATCAACTAACTCCAACAGTTAGATCATTTTGTAATTTTCTACGTTCACAATCATATCATACACAAATGACACTTAATGTTCTCCCATCCCAATCCTTATGATTTTCTTTTTCTTGCTTTATTGCAGTGGTTGGAACTTCCAGAACAAGGCTGAATAAAAATGATAAGAGCAGTTATCATTGTCAGGTTTCCTATCTCTGGGAGAAAACTTGCAATAATTTGCCAGTAAAGATGATGCTTCCTGTACATTTTTCAAGAATAATTTTTGTCAGAATAAGGAAGATTCCTTCCTTCCTAGTTTGCTAAGAGTTTTAATCATAAACAGGCATTGAAATTAAATGCTTCTTTTGCTTCTATAGAGATGATCATGAAATTTTTCCTTTTTTCTGTAAGTGTGGTAAATGGCATCAATTTAAAAATGTTTACTCTTTCCTGAAATAAATCCTATTTGGTTATATTACTCTTTTATATATTGCTGAATTTGATTTGTGATTATTTTAGGTAGAAATTTTGTATCTATGTTCATATGAGACTGTTCTGTAATTTTATTTTTTGTAAAGATTTCGTATCAAGGTCATGCTAGCCTCAAAAAGTAGTATCAGAAGTTTTCCCTTTTCTCAGTACCCTGGAAGAGTTCATCTAAGACTGATACTTTCTTCCTTAAAAAATTTTTAAAAATTAAGTTTTTAAATTTTACTTAAAAAAATTAGTCAGTGGAACCATAAGAGCCTGAGATTCTTGTCGGAAGCTTTTTTTTTTTTTTTTTTTTAATTAACAGATTCAATTTCTGCAACAAAAAAATTATCTATTTTCTTGAGTCAGGTTTAATAAATTTTGTCTTCCAAAACGTTTTTTTACATTTAACTTACATTGTCAAGTTTATTGATGCAAGTTCTTCCAATATCCCATCTCTAGGGTCTACAGGCTCTGTATGATGTCTACTTTTACATTCTTAACAATGGTAATTTGACTTTATTTTTCTTGATCTCACTAGAGGTTTACAATTTTATTATTCTCAGATTTTCTGTTTGGTATACTTTTAAATTTTATTGATTTCTTTATTTTGTCCTGCCTTCTGTTTTCATTAAGTTTAATTTACTGTTCTTCTTCTACTTCTTGAGATGGAAGCTTAGAGCCTTTTCTTCTTCCTGTCACTTAATAATACTATACCCCCAAAATTTATGTCAAAAATCCTCTCTTTTTAATCAGTCTATAATCTCAAAGGGCATTTCATTCATAGGTTATGGCTTCAATATCTAACTGTATGCTGCTGATTTAAAAATCTTTTTATCAGAAGAGAATATTAAATGCCCCCCACAACAATCTATTCTCCAATTTCTCACATCATACTATAATAAGGTCCATAACTAACTTAATTTCTCCATCTGCTACTTGTTTCTCTCTTTGTACATCATGCATCTTGATGAATAATATGCTCAGTTCCTACGTATCCTTAACTGAGAGCTATCCTTAACTCTTTCTGACATCCAGTTAATAATCAAGCTCTGTTATTCCTAATTCCTAAATCTCTTTTAAATCCATGCCTCCTTCCTATCACCATTGCTGCTCCTCTTATTCAGGCCTCAGCATTTTTTTGCTGGACTTTACAAAAGACTTATTGATCTCCTTGTCTCTAGTTTTTCTCTCTACCAATCTATTTTTCACAGATATCTCCCTAAAGTGCATATGTGATCATGACATTCCTCCACTCAAGTTTTCTTAATTGCTCCTAAGAGATAAAACAAATCTAAATTTCTTGGCATTGCACACAACAAAGCTCTTCATAACATTAGTCTTACCTTGCTATGCACTCCCCATGAAAAAAAGAACCTAATTTAAAAGTATCAAATGACTTGCACTTCTCCACATGTCAAGTACCCTCTCACTTCCCCATTTTTTTTCTTTTTTTGCTGAGGAAGATTTGCTCTGAGCTAACATCTGTTGCCAATCTTCCTTTATTTCGTACGTGAGCCACCACCACAGCATGGCCACTGATGAGTGAGTCCATGCTCAGGAACCAAATCCGGGCCACTGAAGCGGAGCATGCCAAAACTTAACCACTAGGGCACCAGGGCTGGCCTCCCCATTTTTTAGACTGTGGTACTTCCCTCAATGTGAATGCATCCTTCCATCACTATTATCACTCTTACCACCACCACCATCACCACCACCACTGCCAAGGCTACTAGAAGCATTTTTACAGATAAAAAATAATAGTATGCTTGATCAAAGACTTCTTAGATATGAAAATAACTTGATTATTCAATAAGTCCAAACTCAAATTTGTATTTATGTATTTAATTTTATTTGGTATACACAACTATAACTTTATTGTAATTCAAATCCAATACAGGATTTTTTTTTTTTTTTTAATGATTAGTCAACTCCACAAAGACAATAATACTGCTGTGGAAGACCAGAGGTGGGGGAAAACTGATATGTTTATTTACAATTCCTTATATTGTAAACATTTAATCTATATACTGTTACTAACTTATAATGAGAAAGCTTTACATAGACAAGGAAGTGATGCCCTGCATTTCTATTCATATTCAGCAATAGCATATTAAATAGAACATCAGATTTTCTTTTCCATTAATATTATGCTTTCTTTAGATAATTATCTAAACTTTCAAAAGGTCTAAATATATTCAAGTGCTATACAACTAAAACTACTTTAGCCAACATATTTGGCTTATAATTCATTTTTAGAATAATTTAAAGTGCTATAAGCAACCTGGCAATCAACACTTTCTATAAGAACAAAACTACCTTTAAACATTAATTTACAAGATAATATACAATGTTTATCTGGAATAGCTGAAATTTCAGCACAAGGTCACTGTCACATGTATAACAGCAGGATTTTTTGTGTGTGCATAACATGAAGCTTTGAAATTGATGGATTATTGCCACAATGGCTTATTATTGGTCTCCTACAAAAGAGGATAAGAACTACTAGTATATTCTAGCTTTTCTTTTTTTTTTGTTGAGGTCACTTGACAGTAAGTTTGCATATGCAACAAGTCTACTGAGTTACAATATTGTCTACTATAATCACTGCCCTTTTATAACAGCAAATGCTAACGGTAATTAATAACACATACCACTCAAAAAAAATCACAAGTTTTTTTCCTTTTGAAGAGGAACCTATATTTTGGGAGTTGGTGTGTAACAAGGCTAAAACAACAGAACTATAAAACAGGTTACCTGACACAATATGTTGAAGAAATATGCATCTGTTTCATAGTTTTTATACTTATGATAATGCCCTGCTAAGCTACAAATATGTAAATAGTATATTTTCTTGCTTGACATATTAAATTCAGTAGAATCATCAAGTTCTCATTCTCCTGTGTCATTTTATAACTCTTCACCCGATAATTCAATGATAAAACATTTGCCCAAACCTGTAGATCATGTGTGTTGTGGTCTATTACAACCAGAATTCTCAAGTTTCATTTTTATTAAAATGAAATTAAGAATACCTGAAAAATTAATAAAGAGAATGTTGTAGTGTGAATTAAAACTAGAACTCAGTAGTCTACAAAGTATACATTATTTTGGCATGTATTTTTTTCCTTCATAAGAATAAGTAGAGCACATCCAAAGGTCACCTGCGCCAACCTCACATATACAGTAGTATCTAGTCTTCATTCCCTCAATGCCCCAATTAGACTGCTCTAGTAAAACAATCAATATAGTTTTAAAAATAATAAACCAAAATAGGTTCAACAAAAGAGCACCATCCTATTAGGAGACTTGAGATAACATGGATTGTAGATGAGGTGGTCACTATGATCAAAATGCTGCCAATATTCTGACAAAACTCAAGCTGTTATACTCCATGGACCTATGCCGTGGTCTAAACCTAAACAACTCTGGGACAGAAACATGATTTTAAAAATAAATTCCAAAATTATAGCTGTAATAAATGCTGATACCAACTAATTTTAAAGCACGAATGACATGTTACATTGTATTGCTTCTTGAACTTTCCAAACAATGCTTGTCCATGTCAGGTTTGGGCCATCATCCTGCTAAGACAGCATTCTATTTATTCAAAAGCCCAGATTTCAATGTCTTGGATAAAGAAGTCTTCCTTCTTAGAAAGTGTACGATTCCCAAATGTTTTACAAGAATGGCTTCTTCCATGGTAGAGATCTCCATCAAGCCAAAGGGCAAATTCTCCTCTGCAATACATAAAAGAAAACAGTTTTAACAATAATCTCTAAGTACTTATGTCACAAATTGTAAAATAATAATTGCAGAGGTTGTGAAATAATAATTTAAATGAGACATTTCAAATCCAACAACTCTAAAATCATTAATTTTTCCAAACCCTTCCCCACTTCTTTCCACACTGGCGCAAGGCAATTTTGTCTTGTTCATATCTCATTAAAAAATCACTTAATATACAGACCTAGGAATAAAATGAATCCTATAAAATGAACTTCACATAGAATTAGCTTTTGAGATAGGCACTACTCCCTGTTAATGCTTTCTCTGATTTATGGGTTTCTCTTTGCTGTATGGTTTTAATACATTTGACATGAATTTCTCAGAGGCATGAAAAATCCATTATGATCTAAAATAAAATGTGGGTTAATGTTAAGGATTCAATCTCCAAGTCACAGCTGAGAAAACTTTAGACTTGAGTTTGCTCAAGGTCCCACAATATATATTGAAGCTGGAATCTGAATCAAGTCTGACTCCAAAGCCTACATTCAGTCCATCGTATCACGATTTTGATTTCTTTGGGGCTCCTGTTTGGAATCCTGGAATATGAAGTCCCTGTAGCTCCTGTTTTTCAGCCTGTACTCTCCTCTCTCAAAGACTGAACTTGTCTTATTATCAAATGACCCAATGGTTAGTTTAGCTTGCTGGAATCAGGTAGAATCAAAATCAAGCTCCAGAAGACATCTAATGATATTGTATATGTTATTTTCAAAGACTCAAGTCACCCAAAACAGCTTGAAATTATAAGCCACTTTGGTGTGAGGCCTGCCTGGAGAGCTAAGGTAATCACATGTAAGACTATCATTTGGAGTAGGGCTGAATGACTGCCTCTTCCTCACCACAAAAAAGAAGTGTAATTGGAACAAATAAACATTATGTGCTGATTCCAACAACCAAAAATAACATGGTTTTTAGTTACCTGGTTATGTCCTTCAGAGAAGGCTATAATAACCATGGTTATTTTTTAATCACTGATCACGACTCCAAACACCTATCTACAGAGAAGTTGTAAGAGAATTTGTTAGAGTCACTCAGGATGATGAATATTCTTACAGGCTAACATGATTCTGTGGCCTGAATGAATTATTATTATATATTCTCAACTGTGGGAAACAAATAACGCTTTTATAGGTTTGGGAATTATTTAGCATACTTTATGTCTGATCCTGAAGGATAAAGAGAAATAACAAACGAAGGAATTGATGTTTGCTAAGCACTATTTGAGAAGTCTAGGCTTGGAGAGAGGAGAACAAACTACCTCCAAACGCCGTAAAGACTAAATGAAGTTGAGATATAAGAAACAAATAAGAATAAGAAAGTTTCTCATAGTGCTTGCTTTGCCAAAAGAATCAAATAAAATTATTAACTCATACTGTTAAAAACAAAATAAACAAGAAAATAAACCCTGAAAACTTGGGAGGTCACTAAAATTTTTTGCAGGAAAACAAATTTCTAGTATTGTCTAAAATATCAACCCAAATAGTCTCCTGAGTAGAGTGTCATGAAAAAAAACTGGACTTTTTTCATACATTGGGAGAAATAACATACCACCATGGTTTTTCAAAATTAGAGAAGTTCTAAGGTATTAGTATATTTCTCTTTCAAATACCAACAAGTCACTGTACTCTAAAGAAAAGGATGAGTTTTAATCAAAAGGGAATCAAGCAAAGAGCAGTTTAAAATGAGTAAAACAAATATTCTGCCAATAGTTTCAAATACTAAACTTAAGCATCTTTTTGCAAATATATTATATTTTCTTAGTGATAACACACAAATTAGGATTCTACTGTCAAGACTTTCCAAAGATAACTGATTTTATAAATAACACAAATGAACTTTTAAAATTTCTTTAAAATTCTCATGGTAAAATGTTCAAGAGACTTACCCTCCACCACCAAAAGCTAGTGAATCCATGTCTCCTTTGATAAAAAACATATTATCTCCTGTCCACTTAAAGACCTACGTAAATGAACAAAATCTTTAAATATGTAAATGAAAATGGTCAATATACAGAGTTAGTATTCCTAAACCCCAAACAGTTAACAAAGCCTAAATTGATAGTAAGAAGAATAACAACAAGAACAGAAAAAGTTTGGGCAGAAGAGTCTGGTGCTTTGGGTTTTAGCGTTTGTATGACTAAACGTGAAAGCAGCACATGCTCTACTGCAACATAAGCTTCAATTCCAATTCCTCAAATCTTATCATCTCTTCATACATACTTCTCTGTTCTGACTATATAGATATCAAGAGTTGGATGGTTAATGAAAAAAGCTGAAGAATGTAAAAAATCAGTTAAAAAGACACCATTAACTTTTAACATGAAACATAAATGTACATTAATTTGATAATATTTTAAGATTTTGATATGGGGCCAAGTCTTTTCTTTGGGTATGGATTTGCCTATCATCCTTCTTATATAAGTCCATAACAGGTTTACGATTTCCAGTTTCAATTTCTTTAAAGAGCAGCAGGAACATAAAAATACTTGAGAAATCTGAGGGCAAAACTTCTAGATACTAATATTTTTAAATACTTTTTTTCTAACCTTTCATGGGAGTTTTACCTAAACCTAATACAACTGCAATTTCTAGCACTTACCTTTATCAAGTTTTCCCAGAGTATTCAGTTCATTTCAGTAAAATAAACTTTAACACTCACTTTTTCATAGTTACAGAACATTTGATTCATTACACCATTATAGCTATCAGGTAGAAAGAGCATAAAAAAGTTTGAGAATAAGTACAACTGAAGCTTAAAAAAATTGTAACAAGCTTCCAGTTAGCTGTACAGGCATCAGTTGATATATTTTACAGAGGGAATGAAAAGCATTGGTTAACCTGGTGAGCCAGTTAAGCCAAGTTTGTTAAGACAGCTTCTTTAGTGTTATCAAATCTTTTCTATTTTGTTCATTATAGAAAATGTTCCTAAAGATCATTCTCTCTTTTTTTAACCAATTCTGTTGATTCCATTTTTCAAGATTATAACTTCATCTCTTATGAATGGTTTGACATGCTGAATCTTAAGGTACCTGAGATGGTGGGACTGCACTCAATGTTTTAAACAAAGTCAAACATTCACTAAAATTCACGTGTATCTTTACATTTTAGATCTTACTCGCATTAGAATGTATTCAATTCAAGTTAGTTAAGCCACAATAAAGAAAAAGAAACCTGGTAATCACTTCTCATTTAAACTTAAATAATTTATTTTTTAAGTTTTCAAGACCTACTTATTTCATTAAACTTATTTAGTCATTAAAAGTTTGTAGGAATTTCACAATGAGAATTCATAAACAGAATAGGAGTAATAACGTATACTCCTTATTGAGTCCATGATGTGAGTCTGGCACCATGCCAAGTATTGCACATCTATGATTCTCATTTAATTTTTAAACAACTTTGTTACATGTTATGATCCCCATTCTATCCACAGGAAAGTGGAAGCTCAGAATGGTCAAAAAAGTGCTAAAGAGAGAGAGTCAAATGCAAGTGTGCATGACTCCAAAGTGCATGTTCTTTTCATTATGCCATCTCTTTATAAACTGAATACTGGAATAACTGTCCTTACCTCAAACTCTGGACAGAATGTAAAGACAAAGGTCTCTCCTGTACCATAAAAACCATCACTCACTTTAAATGGCTCAGATGCTAATGCACCAAAAACCTAAGGATAAAAAAAGGCATGTTCAATGACACGACTATTAATTTGTTTCAGTAAGCATTATTCCATTATATGTTCAAGTAAAATGCAAAAAGATAGAAATCTAGTATAGTTTTATCTACTTGTACTTAAAAAGGGAAACATGATGAGTTTCTATATTATTCACATTACTGTCAAGTACAAATCATATCAATTACTCAATAGAGAAAAAACAGTTTTTTCCTAGGTTTAATCTACAAAGATGCTTATTATAACAATTAAACAGACAATCTTAAAAAGTGGCTCACACATTTCAGCAGGATTTATGTGCACAATGTATGTACAATAAGGATAACATGCTGCTATTGGATTGTAGCACTTAGGGAAGCAAAATCCCTTCAGTGTAGGTACACTACTATGGTAATGTGACGCATGCAACTTTTTGGTCAGTGATGAATGGCATATACAACGGTGGTCCCATGAGATTAATACCACGCAGCCTAAGTGTGCAGTAAGTTATACCATCTAGGTTTGTGTCAGTACACTCTATGATGTTCACACAATGACGAAATCACTTAGCAAAACATTTCTTAGAATGTATCCCTGTAGTTAAACAACACATGACTATACTAAAAAGGTATGCTATCTTTTTCTTAGACAGTAAACTCCGAAAAAGAAAAAGAAAAAGAATATAAAATAGATAGTAAACTCCATGATGGTCGGCCTTGGATCTGAATTGTTTGGTCCTATAATGCCATGACCGTACACAGTTCAAGACACACAGTGGATACCCTAAAAGAAGAACAATTGAATAAGAGACCTGGACAAGTCATTTCAGTGCTCTGGGTCCATTTCCACATCATAAAATGGGAATGTAGAGAGTCTGACAGATGATCTCTACAGTTAACTGTCTCTCCTAACATTCTATTTTTACAGTCAATTTTTAAAATAGACTTTCTCATTGAAAGGTATATATATATATATAAAATATAAATGTACAAGTTCAATTTGGAATTATCACAAAGTCAAGTCCCATTTATCCCTTCATTTAGACCAAGAAACAGAACATTACCAACACTCCTTTCACAAGCTCTCTTTGAGCCTCCTCTGCACCACCACCCCCACTTTCCCAAAGGAAGCCACTGGCCTGACAATACCATAGGTTTGTTTTGCCCATTTACGAACTTGCTATAAAAGGAATCATAAGAAAGTTACTCTTTAGTATCTCATTTTTCACTCAATATTATGCTTGTGACACTTATCTATGTCATCGCACATAGCAGTAGTTCATTCATTTTCATTGCTGCAAATACTTTTTATTGGTTGTATAACCTTGGGAAAGTTGATGAAACTCTTAAGTCATAGGTAACTCACCTTTAAAACAGAGATGATTAAAGTATCAACCTCACAGGGCTTTGATGATTAAATAAGATAATGCAGATAAAGTGATTAGTCACGTGTGCATAATAAGCATGCGAAAGGTGTTGCAGTAGTAGTGTCTTGTTTTGTTTTATAAATTAATATTGCTATTTCACCCTCTCATTACTCTCCAGTGCTGGTAATTGACTTAAACTTGCTGTTTCAGGAACAAACCAATGTCTCTCTTGCTTATCTGTGGTTTTAGTCTTGGTATCATCCTCACACAATTATCTTCAAATTTCAAAACTTTACTTACGCTTCAAGACTGTCAATGTCCATCCTTGCTGTGAATCTCATTCTTTTCTCCCCAAAAAAGATGTGAACAACTCTTAATCTAAACAGCCTTTTGGCTTCTTCTAGGTTGTTAGCACACGTGGCATATTTTACTTGGCATTAGAGACACTGGTATACTTAAATGTTCTTTTCTACCAGACTACCATCCCTTTGAAGGCTGGAACTCTAATTATTCACGCTCATATCTACCTTCTGTAGCACTCAGCATTGCTTTGCATATTAAAAGTATTCAATAATTATCAGTTAGACTTAAAATGTACTAATGAAAATAATTTTCATCAAAAGAATATGCTAAAAGTAACTGCAATCTCTTAAAGGGTAAACTGTCTACATAGTTACTTTTCATACCTGCCCATCACTGTCTTTAATCACCATCAGCACTGGGGTGTCTAAACCTGTCATTGTTCGATAAAGGGTCTTCAAGCTTGTGCCATGCTTCCCAGTCCCATAAACAAGGGTCCATGGATAGCCAATTGTCCTTGGTGGAAGATGCTTGGTAAGCTTTAAAAAATAAAATGTTAACATTTACTTGATAGCTTATTGTCAATTTGTAGGGTACTATTGCCAATTGGAATTTAATGAAATGCTACAAAATGAAGGCTACAAAAATAACAGTAGAAATTACTTATCATTCTCAAAGATACTGAGATGCCTGAAGAATAATTGTACATTTCTCAGTATGAAGTATTAATTACCCACTAGGAAAAGAAAGAATCAGGCCAAACAAGAAACAGATTAGAACAGAGATAAGAAACATGGACTACTTATTGTTTGTGCTCTCTGTATTGAACAAAAATATTGAATGGACTGTTAGCTTAATTATTAATAACCTCACAAACAATGGGCTCTAGAGTCAGACTACCAGAATTAGAAATCAAGCTTCAATACTGTATAGCTGTTTGACTTTGAACAAGTTACTTAACCTCTCTATGCCCAAGTTTCTTTGCTAATAAAATGCACACAATAAGAGTATCCAGCTCCTACAGGTGTTGTAACAGTTATATGAGATAATTCACATTAAGCAAGTAACCGGCACACAATAAGAAATTAAATATTGGCTATTGTAGTGTTGCATCTAAATTGCTCTTATTTATTTTAATATTCTGCTTACCCAAATCTCCCAATATCCTCTATTATACTAGCTGCTATATTTCTTTTACTTTTTCTTAATGGGAGAGGAAGAGTAGTAGCAGTAACCCTGCTTCTTTAGTTTTCAAAACAACTGAAGAGGTTGTTTTACTCTCATGGGCACATACTCTGAAATGCACACACGTGGGTATGTCATACCTTTTCAATTTGATCTGGCAGTAAGAGTTCACTAGGATCACTTAGGTTTGGTCGAAAAGATTCAGACTCCAGGTCTGCTTTCACTGGAGCAAGCTGCTTTGAATTTATGTCTTCCCTTGTAGTAATCTAAGGAAGTAAAACAGCAGCAGTATATTAACATAAAATTGCAAAATGCTTTCAAAAATTTCAGCCTTTTGAGAGAAATCAAACTTCATTCCTTAGAAAAGGTGCCTAAAACTTTAATTTAGGATTTTAGAAGGGAAAAGATGCTCCATCTAACAACAATGATATATCCAGTGCAGAAAAAGTCTTTCAACTATACGCAGACATTTTTCTCATCTACAACATGAGGTGGGACAGGCAATGAATGATAAACCCCCTTATTTCTGTGTAAAAGAAGATAGTTGCATGCAAACTTTAATTTTGCTGTCGAAGGGCAAAAGTGAGACAGCTAGTTTGCTTTTTATTGTGCTATTTAAAATATGCGGAATTTGTTTTTCATGGTAAACATAAAATTTGCCAAAAATAACTAAGAAAGCTTCCTGGGTGTCAAAATTTTAATTTAAAGAATATACGATAAGTATAAATTTTCATTTGGGTGTGCATGTGTGCATGTGGATTTACTTGCTTCATTGAAAAATTTACCATTACTTTTAAAAAATCTTCATTATCTTTACTTTCTAAACACTTTTTTTATCTAGTTGGACCAAACAATAAATTTAAAAGTTAAATTTGTTCACAAAACTATTTTTTAAATTAAATCAATTTGATGCATTAAAAAGAATACATGCTTTTGCTTGATGGAAATGATCTCACTGATATTCTTAAAATTATAAAAATACTGATTAACTCAAAATAAACTCTGATACAGTCTATTCTGTGGGCACTTTCTCATTTTAATTTTATTTTAATATATAAAACAATTAACATTAGAAAATAAAAAATATGACACACAACTATTATTGATTAAACTTTTAAATCAGAAAATAGAATTCTATCGGAGCAGATAACTAAAATGCAGCAATGCTCGGCGACTGTGATTCCAGCAGGAATAAATCTTGTTAAATTAGTTTGTTCCTTTAACAGATTTCTTACCAAACCTAAACAGCACATATTTTCAACCAATACATGTTCTAGAACTGTATTGTTTTTTGATGAGAAGCTACATTATTTTAATTTTTTCACATCATCACCATGTTTTACCCTTATTTTGATGATGTGAAAGGTTAAAAAAATGTCCAAGGCAGCACGAGAAGCATTAAAAGAAAAGAAAAAAATTCAGTAGTTCTAGCAAAGCCATGAAAGCATATCTCATTAAGAAAAGGAAAACACACAATAATACACAAAACTGAAAAATAAATTCAATTGTATCTCTTTCTTGTTTCTAAAAGATCACAAAGATTATTTTACAGAAATTTAAATAATTTATCTAGTTCTGGTGCCTAACTTATACTATTCCAAAGTATTTCTAATACAAACCAGGAATATCTCAAGAACAAAAACAATTTATCTCATTAAGACACTTGAGGTGAGGATGATTAAACTGAAATACCCTTAATGAAGAGAAAATATTTATGCCTTGCTATTCAGAAAATTTTCCCATAGTACCACATCTTTAGATTCTGTTTAGTAAAGATTTGATCTCAAACCTAACGACCTTCTTCCAATATAAATTAAAGGAAAACTCCTCATCACTCTAAGAAAACACACACTACTGAGGACAGTTCTAAAGTCACAGAAAATTCCTCTGAATATTTTTCAAATGAAAAGAAGACAGAAAAGATAATCCTACAGCTCTTCAAGGCAACACTGTACTCTTTAACACAAAAAGGAATTTTCTGATGGATTATTTTAGTGCTACAGTCAAAACAAATCCTTCAAAAATGAGATTTGCCCTGACGAATGACACTAAAAACAGGGAGTATTCAATCTCTGGAGGGGTTTAAACTACTGAAGGGGGCACCTGGAGACGTCTGCAGAGTGTGCGCAGTTCTTCAGCATTTAGAGCATCGATCCTGCGGTGATACTCAGCCACTGACACTACCTGAATATGGAGACAGGAAGACAATAATTCCACTGACAGTTGAGAAAGATAGCCAAAACAAAACAAACAAAAAAATTGGAGAAATTTAAATGGGGCAAGAGAAGCGTAATCAGAATTTCTTTCCCCACTCCACGCTGAAAATCGAAGAGATTTATATGTATGAAACTACAGTGAAATACACGTGAATGAGTTTAACCACTACATCCAACTAGCTCACAATTTAAGGTTTATTTTATGGACTGTTTCAGAGAGACAGAATTTGATTGAGTAAATAGAATTATAGTTGTTTATAAAGGAAACACTATACAAAACATCACATGCTTTGCTAGCAACAAATACAACATCTAAAATCTGAATGCCTTGCAGGTTAGGAAGAAAATGGTTAACTTCAATTCTCCATGCCAAATCAAAGTTTAGCTCAAACATCATATCCTAATGGCAATGTTGGAAGAATTTCTTTCAGGCAAAGGCGACAAACATACTCATACTATATGATCTGTATCATAAAAAAGGAGGAGAAGAAGCAAGAAAAAGATATGAAGTACATTTTAAAACCTAAGGTACTAAGAAAAACTAGCTCTAGAAAGTAGATATTTAGATTCTTAAAAGCATATCTAATCAACAGTACCTTCTCAGGCACATCTACTTCAGCCTTTTTAAATGACGTTTTTCAAAAAGTTTTTGCCTCTTCTCTATCTTACTTCTTTATGATTGATACTGTAGCAGTTGTGACTAAAACTTAATGACTTTCCTACATTCCAAATTCCTAAGGGAATTTCTTTATCTTTTGTAATTGCCTAGACAAGTCTTTTGCATACTGCTAAATTTGAAAGCCATATATGACAGATAAACACTACAAAAAGCCCACAAAAACAGACAAGTTTCCTCAGGTTGACACAACAGCTACAGCTTTTTCAGATCATGACATAATTCCCAAAACAGTAACCATAACATAGTGAACTCTGGTGGTGCCATAAATACGTGCTGATTCTCCTGAGCTATGACAAACTCCTCTTGTGATCGATTAGTTATACGCAGAGGTTCTGGCCAAAAAATACAGTTAAACCAAAGGGCCCATAAAGAGTTCAGTCTCCCAAGCTGGGTTTTAAGGCTCTTGTTCAGCCAACTAAAATGAATGAGTCACCAGTAAACATCAAGGTAACTCTAATACCAAATAGGGTTTTTATGTAAATAAAATGAGGAAATGACATGCATATAAAAGACTGAGTATAGAGCCCAATATATAGTAAATGAGAGCTACTATTATTAAACTACTTTTACTTGATTATTTTTCACCAACTACCCTAAGGACTAAACGATAATACCTAAAGAGTCTCCTTATTTATTTTTGATATTAAAATACTTCCATTTTGAGAGCTCAACTACTTTGTACACTTTGAATGACTATTCTGAAATTAGTTTCAAATTTCAGTACTAGATAAAAACATTAAAGATCATTGAATTAAGAGGAACAGAATTTTCAATAAAGATAAAACAAAAAATTAGGTAGTGAAAACAAAAAATCACAACCTTGCTTTTCTGTGGCCAGCAGAAAAACATCTCCACTAATATTTAATGGCCAGTTTTAATTTTCTTTCTTTTTCCCATGGCATCCAGTCTAATCAGGAGTCTCCTAGCCAAGAATTTTCAAATTATATGACTTATCTACTCCTCTGCATTCCTTCTATCCCTCTACTTAACACTGATCTTACACTTATTTCTTAAAGCTTCTTCTTTTATCATATTAAACACACTTCCTGGATGGAACTGAAATTGAATCATGCTCACAAAAAGGATCAGTTATAATCTAACTGTATCACCATCACTGAGAGTAGGAGTTATCAGTGAGGGAACCATGAACTGCTATCATAAGTATAAACTTAGGACATTTAGTAAAGTCCTAGTTTATTTAATGTCACAAATCTAACTTTTCTCATTCATACTTTTTTTTAAAAAGCTGTACTCTTTTCTGGGACTTATAAACTTGTCACTTCCTTAACCCTATTTTAAATATTTACTCATGCTGTGATGAATGAAGATAAATAAACTGTCAAGAGTCTGTGAATTAATAAAGAAAAAGGATTTGAAATCAAATGAATATAGAAATATACTTTCTCCTCTCAAAATACATGAATAAAGAGATAGATTCCTAGTATATATGATGGAACTGGAATTAGTCTTAAATTAATTTTATCCCCTTAGTAAATCATACTCCATGCACAGAATTTATTACTTTACCAAAAAGATTAAACCTAAGTAGAAAATGGACACATTTCTAGAAAATGTCCTACATCACACTGCCAATTATTAATGGTACACAGTTGAAGAAATCAAGATCTTCCAATTGAAGTTGTATTCACTATCTGGCTAAAAAGTCATTTCTTGAGGAATAAAGTGGTTTGCACACACAGTACTGATAAATTCCATTTGCAGGCACCTAGCACTATGACCTACCCTCTGCAGAATTAAGTCCTACTCTTTATCTTTTCAATCTTTGACAAATGACTCTCACACTCTGTGTTTTCCTAAGCATTTATTTCACAGAATTATAAACATAAAGGCAGGATTAAACCCACCCATCTCTATTACAAAGGCACTAACAATAACCAGAACAGAACAAAAACTGAAAATACAGAAAACTGATAGTTGCTGTGAATCTCACGAACAAGAACATGTATCCTCTCCTAGAGATAAAGAACAATACTTTGTTCTAACAGTCTTTCTTCCAGGATGTTCCAGTATTTCCCCCTGAGATTACCCTACAAACAAACCAAAAACCTCCCTTCCCCCAAGTGCCTTGCAGACTAACAAAAGTCTGGTAAATATCTGTGAATGTGCCATTTTTATTCCTTACTTATTCCTTACTACTCCTTAGTAAAGGTAGATAGGGTAGAAACAAAAATATTATCTAATCAATGCAATTTATGCTTACTTAGGTATCCAAAAATACATTAATCAAGAAGGAAATCTAAGTCTTAGCTGTTGAAGCTAACAAAAAGGGCATACAACAGGATCCTTGAAGTCATATAACCTTCTGTTCTATATTTCATCATATATGACAGTCTTTATTATAAAATAAGACGTGTAGTATGTTAAAACTTTGCTCTTTTTTGCCTTAAATTAAAACTATTACTTCAAAATAACACTTCATGGAACTTTAATAAATGAGGTATAAAAGGAGCAAATATAGAAATCATAAATTAGATAACTGAAAAATAAAATTGATAGAGGAAAAAAGATTTAAATCCAGAATGAATTCAAAATAGAACACATTATCAAAGTTTTGATTTGAATAAATCTATAATTAAAATAACTTCCTGTTAAATATATTTGCAGATGACTCAGATATATTCACTGTCTTTTAGTTGAGAAGAAACCTATGAACTACCCCATTCAATTACCATATGTATATACTGTATTAGCTTCCTGCAACAATAAATCTAAGAAGTGAATCTCATAAAAAGGCAATAATCTTGTGTTCTCCACAGTATATCAGGGGAAAAGAATACTCATTACATAATCTTGAAATACATAAATCCACCATTACAGTTGGAGACCCTAAAACTCCTCTATCAGTAATCCACAAATCCAGCAGGTATAAAATTGGCAAGGACATAGCTGAACTGAACAGCACTCTCCATTAATTGGATCTAATTGATATGTATAGAATACTTAATCCCACAACTGCAGAATACACATTCTTCTCAAGCTCACATGGAACATTCAGACCACATTTTGGACCATAAACCACACCTTAACAAAGAGAAATCATAAAAAGTATGCTCTCAGACCACAATGGAGTTAAACTAGAAATCAGTAACAAAGAAACAGTGGGAAATTTCCAAAATACTTTCAAACAACACACTTCTAATTAACACATGGCCAAAAAAATCCTGGAAAGGGGCCGGCCTGGTGGTGCAGCAGTTAAGTTTGTGCACTCCACTTTGGTGGCCCAGGGTTCAAGGCTTCAGATCCCAGGTGCAGACCTATGCACTGTTTATCAAGCCATGCTGTGGCAGGCATCCCACATACAAAATACAGGAAGGTGGGCACAGATATCAGCTCAGGGCCACTCTTCCTTAGCAAAAAGAGGAGGATTGGCAGAGGATGTTAGCTCAGAGCTAATTGTCCTCAAGAAAAAAGAAACAAGTCCTGGGAGAAATTTAAAAGATTTTGAATTAAATGAGAATAAAAACACAAATTATCAATGTTTTAGGATGAGTGAAAGCAGGGATTAGAGGGAAAATTTATAGCATTGAATGCACATATAAGAGAAAGATCTAAAATCAATAATATAAGCTTCTATCTTAGGAAACTAGAAAAAGAAGAGCAAATTAAATCTGAAGTAAGTAGATGAGAAGAAACAATAAAAAAATTAGAGCAGAAATCAATGAAATTGCAAACAGAAAATCACTAGAGAAAAATCAATAAAACCAAAAGCCAGTTCTTTGAAAAAATCAATAAAATTGATAAACTGCTAGCCAGGCTAACTAAGAGGGAGAAGACACAAATGAATTACATCAGAAATGGAGAGGGGCCATCACTATTGATCCATGGACATTAAGGATAATAAAGGAATATTATAAACAACTCTATATCCATAAATTTGATAACCTAGATGAAATGAATCAATTCCTTGAAAGACACAAACCACTAAACTCAAACAAGAATAAACAGATAATGTGAATAGGCCTATATCTATTAAATAAATTAATAATAACCTTACAAAACAGAAACTGTGAGGCACAGTTCTTAGCCAACTAAAATGAACTAGCTACCAGTAAACATCAAGGTAACTCTATGAAAAGCTATGCAAACTTGTTGAAAGCTACAAAGGACATGAGAATGGAAAAAAGGAAAAACTGAACAGATTTCTCTTCTGGCCACTATTATTTTGACTTTTGCAAAGCAACAACGCATACACTACGGTAGCTAATTCTGTACTTACAAAGAAACCAAAAGTGGTTATGATCTCTCGCTCTGGAGCATTTGGAGTGAATCCGGATGGATTAACCAGTGAATTCTATCAAACATTTAAGGAAGAAATTACATTAATTCTCTACAATCTCTTCTAGAAAACAGAATAAAGGAAATACTTCCCAACTCATTCTATGAGGCCAGCATTACCCAATAAAAAAGAAAAAACAAAGACATTATAAGAAAACTATAGATCAGTATCTCCTATGAACATACATGTGAAAAGCTTCCCAAAATATTAGCAAATTGAATCCAATAATGTATAAAAAGAATTATATACAATGACCAAGTGGGATTTATTCCAGGTATGCAATGCATTTGCAAGGTATTCAATGTTTGAAAATCAACTGATGTACTCTATCACATCAAGAGGCTAAAGAAGAAAAATCCTATATCAATAGATGCAGTAAAACCACTGGTCAAAATCCAGCATTCATTCATGATAAAAACTCTCAGCAAACTAGAAATAGAGGGAAACTCCTTCAACTTGATAAAGAACATCTACAAAAAAAATCCTATAGTTACTGTCGTACATAATGCTGAAAAAAAAATACTTTCCCACTAAGATAAGGGAGGAAGGCAAAGATGTCCCCTTTCACTACCCCTATTCAACATTGTACTGGAAGTCTTAGCTAACACAGTCAGACAAGAAAAGGAAATAAAAGGTATACAGACTAGGAAGGATGAAATAAAACTGTGTTAGCAGATGACATTATTGTCTATAGAGAAAATTCTAAAGAAACCACCAAAATCTATTGGAATTAATAAGTGAGCATAGTAGGTGTGCAGTATACAAGGTTAATATACAAGAGTCAACTGCTTTCCTATACATCAGCAATCAAAAACTGGAATTAGAGGGGCTGGCCCAGTGGTGTAGTGGTTACATGCACTCTGCTTGGCAGCCCAGGGTTTGTGGGTTTGGATCCTGGAGGTGGACCTACACACCACTCATCAAGCCATGCTGTGGTGGCATCCCAGATACAAAATAGAGGAAGATTGCCACAGAAGGACAATCTTCCTCAAGCAAAAAGAGGAAGATTGGCAAGAGATGTTAGCTCAGGGCCAATCTTCCTCAATAGAAAAAGCAAAAAGAAAGAAAACTTGGAATTTAAAATGTAAAGCAACACTATTTATATTAGTACCAAAAAGTGAAATACTTAGGTATAAATCTAACAAAATGTATACAAGATCCACATGAAGAAAAGTGCAAAATTCTGATGAAAGAAATCAAAGAAGATTTAAATAAATTGAGAGATATTCCATGTTCAAAGATATAGACAAAAAGATATTGTCAAGATATCAGTTCTTCCCAACTTGGTCTACTATTCGACATAATTCCAATAAAAATTCCACCCAGGTTACTTTTTGGATGTGGGCAAACTGATTATTTACAGTTTACATGGAAAGATCCCAATGCCAGCACACGAATGAGGGAAAAGAACAAAATTTGAGGACTGACACTACTCGACTTCAAGACTTACTATAAAGCTACAGTAATCGAGACAGTCTATATTGGCAAAAGAACAGACAAATAGATCAATGGAATGGAGCACCCAGAAACAGACTCACAAATACAGTCAATTGATTTTCGACAAAGAAGCAAAGATAACTCAATGGAGAATGGATAGTCTTTTGCTAAATAGTGCTGAAACAACTGACATTCACATACAAAAAAGTTAATTTAGACAAAGCCCTTACACTTTTCAAAAAAGTTAACTCAGAATAGATCATAGACCCAAATGTAAAACACAAAACTATAAAACTCCTAGAAGACAACACAGGAAAAAATCTAGGTGACCTTGGGATTGAAGATGCTTTTTTAGATAGAACACCAAAAACCAGGATCCAGGAAAGAAAAAATAAGTTGGATTTCACTAAAATTAAAAAATATCTGCTCTGTGGCAGACATTGTCAAGAGAATGAGAAAACAAGCCACCGACTCAGAGAAAATCTTTGCAAAATACATATCCGATAAATGTTATCCAAAATATATGAAGAACTCTTAAAACCCAACAATAACAAAATAAACAACATAATTAAAACATGAACTAAAGATCTGAACAGACAACTCAACAAAGAAGATATACAGACGGCAACTAAGAATATTAAAAGATGCTCAATATTATGTCCTCAAGGAAATACTAATTAAAATAACAATGGATATCACTGGATACCTATTTAGAATGGCTAAAATCCAAAGCACTAACAACATCAATTGCTAGTGAGGATGTGGAGCAACAGGAACTCTCATTCATTGTTGATACAGTCACTTTGGAAAACAGTTTGGTAGTTTCTTACAAAACTAAACACTCTTATCATATGATCCAGCATGGCGATACTTGGTATTTACCCAAATGAACTGAAAATTTATGTCCACGGAAAATCTGCACATGAATGTATATAACAGCTTTTTATTATAAGTGTCAAAACTTGGAAGTAACCATGACGTCCTTCAATAAGTGAATGGATAAACTGTGGCACATCCAGACAATGGAATATTAAAAAGTCAGCATTAAAAAGAAATGAGTTAACACGGCATGAAAAGACAGGGAGGAAAATTAAATGCATCTTACTAAGTGAAACAAGTCAATCTGAAAAGGCTACATACTGTATGATTCCAACTATATGATACTGTGAAAAGGCAAAACTATAGAAACAGTAAAAAGATCAGTGATTACTGGGTGTTCAGGTGGAGGGAAGGAGGGATGAACAGACTGAACACTGGGAATTTTTAGGGCAGTGAAACAATAGTGTATCATCCTGTAGTAGTATACACAAGTCATTCCACAGAATGTACAACACAAAGAATAAACCCTAATGTTAAACTTAGGACTTTGGGTGATAATAATATATTAGTTCACAAAATGTAACACAAGATGTGAATAACTATAATACAAGATGTGAATAATAGAGGTACTGTGTTCAGGGGCAAAGGGGGTATATGGGAACTCTCTGTACTTTAAATTTTTCTGTAAACCTAAAATTACTCTAAGAAATAAAATCTATCAATTAAAAAAAAAGCCGAGAAATGATAAACACAAAATTCAGGGAAGTGGTTACCAATTTGGGGGAGACATGAGATACGACAGAGAAAGAACACACAGGCTGAGGCAACTGCCTTGGTAACGTTCTAGTTCTTAAGTCAGGTAGTGCGATCATAGATGTTCATTTTATTATTATGCCTCATAACCTGCATATGTAATAAATGCACTTTTCAACTACTAGGTCAAATAAATAAAAAAAAAAATCTACATTGAATATATGTGTATATGCCCTCTTTCAAATTATGCTGTGACTGGAAAGCAGAAGATGTTTTACATACAATAAGGCATACATAAACACTAGGTAATAAACTTCCTGTGACTATATACTATAGGTAGGCAAACAGTATAGCAGAAAGAATACTGGGTTTGGGTTTAGACCTCTGTCGTAATTCCAATTCTGCTTTTTATTAGTTTTGTGAACTTGAGCAACCAGCTTTAATCTCTCCATTCTGGTCTTTCAAAGGGAAATAATAATCATACTTTAAGCACTCTATGAGGAATTTATGATAATATGTGTAAGACATATACAAAATACTGATGCGTTAAATGTACAAAATAAATGTTAATTCTCTTCTCATAGTTATATTCTGAAGATTTTGAGAATAAGTATACCAAAGAATCTAAGGGCACAGCCAGAGCCAGAATGCCTGGATTCAAACCACAGCTCTGACCCTTACTGATTGCAGTATGAATGCTAAATGTCTCCGTTTTGTAAAATGGAGATAACAGTAGCAATATTTCACAGCCTGAGGATTAAATAAAATAACTCACGTTAAGTGTTTAGAATAATACACAGTGTAATAAGAAGTACACAGTATAAGTAATTATTTTTATGATTATTATAATTATTATCTTGAGCTGAGATCACTGGAAAGATTTTTACATTTAAATTAGTTCTTAAAATTCAACCCGTGAGCTAATTCTTGCACAGATGTAAATAATTCATCATAGGAGCTTTTCTCCTGTGTTTTCACACATGGAAGCCTAAAATACCAAAAAAAAAATCCATCTTGTCATATATGATGGTCTAAATTAAAAAAAAAAAGGTGACTAAATTGGTGAAGTATTGGTGGAGATAAAACAATGCTGCTATTTAATGATTTCTCATTTTAATCTGATTAAGCCTAAATCCTTATTATAAAATAGGCTTATAACTTTCAAGCAAATTACAATTTATTGACAGACACTAAAATTCAGGATATAGTATACGGGTATATCAAATACATAAACAGCTTCAAGTAAATGATTAGAGATTAAAGTTTATATTGTTTGTCAGAATAAACTCTAAAACAGGCTTAAAAACATAAAGAAAAAATAAAAGTTAAGCACACTTGATGAATATGGTTCTCACTGAAGCTAACTGGCAAATTTTTAACTTCATTCCATGTATTTTGGAGTGTATTCTACCTATTAGTTATTAATGTCTTTGAGCCTTAAATTAATTTATTTTATAAAATGAAAATAATCTATCTCTGGTTAACACACAGGATTACTGTAAGGTCAAATACGATACTACATACATGAGCATTTAGAAAATTGTCCTGGTTTACATAAATGTATGGCCATATTAGTACTAGTTCTAAGACAGTT
Organism: Equus caballus; assembly: GCF_041296265.1. Classification (NCBI taxonomy): domain Eukaryota; kingdom Metazoa; phylum Chordata; class Mammalia; order Perissodactyla; family Equidae; genus Equus; species Equus caballus. The sequence goes on along the minus strand of NC_091692.1, from coordinate 66,668,434 downwards.
CATCACTCAGGTCTATTGATATCATTCTACTAAGCAGTTGAGTAAAGATATGAAGAACTGTAAAAAGCTACAAAATACAAAGTCCCAATATGAGAAATTTTATTTGTTCTAAAATATTTGCTATTCTCTTAGAGGAATCATTTTCTGTTTTCACTTTTAAAGCAGAAGAGCCCCTTTTGAGGCAAAATCTTATCGGGAATCTCAATCTACAAAATGAGTAAAAGAACTGCTATCCTTAGTTTCCTAAGCCTTTCTCCTGCTCTACAGCTCCTATGATATCTACTCTAAAGCAAGGAAAACAGCTAGAAAACTGGGCCCTGAGCTTGTCTACACATCTAAACACATCATACTGTATTGTACTATTTTGGAAAACTCTTTAAAGGCATCCTGGTGAGGTAAAGAACGTCCTGGGATTAAGCTGTCTCTGTGCTCCATGACAGCTTAGTTTCAATACCACTCCATACCTGTTTCCTCATCTTTAAAATTGGGAGTAAGACTACTGACTCTGCAAGGTTATTATGAAGGTTAAATGAACTGATATATATAAACTATATGCATGGGCAGAGCTGAAGACCAGTGAGAAGTATGCTTTTACATCTGACAAAGTCACCTAACAGCTTCCTATAAGGCTGAATAGGAATTGGTGAGTGTTGTTAAGTGTGTGATGCGCATTATAATGACCTATAAAGCTCAAAACGTTCACAATTTATTTTGTCTGTATTTGTAATAAATTAAACTGTATTAAAGTCTTAGCAAACTAATGATCAACGTTTATTTGAAGTGTAAATCAAAAAATACATAAATAGCTTCACTGTTCTTGGTTTAAAAAGAAAAACCTACGTTAACTGGCTATTCTGATAAATCTGATGACAATTTTAACAAATTCAATCATTTCAGATGCCTAAACTCCTCTGTGCTGCTGTATCACATAAAGAAATACTTGAAATTATTCAACTTGTATAAAAAGATGTAACAAAGTACTCTCAAGCCCCAATTAAAAATAATATCAATTGAAATCATTTTCATATTTTTACACGCTTAACACTTAGGGGTGGCAAGATGTTTAGAGGCATCTTCCAAAGTCACTCCTGGTTCTAAGTATATATCTAGCCTTATTTAAATCACCTGCAGTCAAAGTAAAAATAAAATTAATATTCATAAGGCAAGATATAATCCTGAAATATCACAGAAAGAACAAGTGGCAATACATTTTTTAACAAATAATGCACACATTTATACTGAAAAATAACTAAGATTCTTAAAATACTAAGTTGGCTAAGATTTTTATTTACTAGAACATCTTTAAAGTTTTGTATTAGGTACCACTACTTGAAATTTTTTGGAAGCTTAAAAAAGCCTCTTCTCAGATTGCTAAAATAGTCTTAATACACACTATTATAAATGTCTCTAGTTTGGGATGCAGTCAATAAAAATTAAAGTTAATTTACTCATTGATCTACTTAATTTATTTTTAAGCAAGAAAAAGATTCTGAATATTTCCTACAAAGTTAAGCTGAAATAAAAAATGAAGGCAGCAATAAAGATTTGGTAACTTCCTGTTGATGTAGAATAGGAAAACCAAAACATTTTTACAAAACAAAATTACAGTCCCTTATTCATTTCCTTTTTTGAAGATATTTAGGATTAGCAGAAATAATTTAAAAGTACTTTTCTGTAATCATACAATTTTGTATTCTATAAATATTCTCTATGTTTAAACTTTCAGAAATTGTATAATTTTGCATAATGTCACCATAAAAAGACTAGTAAATATAGATATTGAAATCACTGACTAAGATTTACCAGAGTATATTTATGATTAATTGGTTGATGTCTTCTCCCTTTTTTCCCATACCAGAGACGAGACATTTCCTTTCCAGGGCAAATTAAGTTACATCAAATCTCGTAAGAACTGTTTTAAAAAGCATTCTTCCTCTGTCACAGATAAATTTCCAGCACAAGAGCCCTACTACAGTGACAAAACAGTTTGCTAGAGACAAAGATTTGATTGACAAGACAGAGAGCTAATCACTAAGTAGTATCCATTGCAAAGATAGTCCTGAGTGGAGACTGTAAAGCTGGGGAGGGAAGAGAGGGTTTCCCATGTTTAAGTTTGGTTGCACTGTACCCAAATGTGCAAAGAAAGGGCTCAAAAGTTTAAAGACACAGAGCATTTATTTACAAACACCAATTTACTAAGAAATATACTAAAAATATCTTAGTCATAAAAAAGTAATTAGTACAGTTTCCAGAGTCCCTCCCAAAGTACACAAATGATTTCAATTAACATTTTGTTGTTTGCTCATACAGTCATAAATTCTGTTCTTTACTTTCATCTAAGAATCCTATAAAATTTCATCTTTTATGTGAGCATTTTTTAAGCAATAAGACATCTTTTGAAGACCCTTCATCCTCAAATCTTATAGAAAGACTATGTAAAAACAAAGCCAATTTACTACAAATAAATCCTAAAGAAATATTCAAAGTGATCTGAAAATTCCTTTGCCTGTTACACAGTACATTTTTAAACTGCATTTCCTAGAATCTAGTTTCTTAAAAAGGTACTTATATTTACTATGCTTACGTGTACTTCACTAACCAGTGGTATGCTGCATATAACCAAAGAAGTGAATTTTTAAGATTAAATATTATTACAGCTATAAACTAAAATTATCTACAGCTCAATTTTAACTACAATACCAATGCCATAATAGTACACCTGAATATTTCTTCCATCTTAAGCTAAACCTGCTCCTATTCCTTTACCTTATTTTGTGTACACATAAAAATGTGTACACACAATGCTACCCTTCACACACACATTCCCCACCTTTCTAGTACTCACAACACTGTACCACACCCACACCTCCACATTCCAGCATGTACATGTACAGGACATAGCACACCCCACACTGAACATCCTCCCTCCCATACATACCAGCCACCTGCCTCATCTCCTCAACCAGTGCCATCACACTTACCCTAAGATCTGTCTCCCAAAGTCCCTCATAGGCACACTATAACCATTTCCATGCCAGCCTTAGTATACACAAAGTCCTATTATATAGTGCACTGTGGTCACTCTTCCCCCAGTCATTGCACTTCCCCTACACACACCAACATTACATAACTTGGTGGTATTGGGGTGCCATTTTAAAAACCTATCGTTACTTCCAGCCAGATTTCCTAAAATTAAAAATATTTCATGTGTACCAAAATGCAGTTTAAATGAGATTTTTTAAAACACACACACACCAAGCACAGGATAGCCTATTCTGTTGGTTGTCTACTCAACATCCATCCCCATACCTTCTTCCTAATACAGCTTTGATTTTGCTTAGGTATCTTTTCAGCCAAGCGCTCTGAGAAGGCTGGCTCCATGCCTGGACAGGATGGATCTTTACAGATCTAAACCAGTGGCTCTCAAATTTTAGTGTGCATCAGAATCACCTGGAGCGTTTGTTAAAACAGAATGCTAGGCTCCAAAACCAGTTCCTGACTAAGCTGACTGAAATGGGGCATGAGAATGTGCACTTTTAACAAATTCCAAGATGCTGCTGCTGCTGACATTTTGAGGACCATACTTTGAAAAACAACTAAACCACAATGAGATATCACCTCACACTTGTTAGAATGGCTATTATCAAAAAGACAAGAAATAAAACAAGTGTTGGCAAGGATGTGGATAAAAGGAATCCTCGTGCAATATTGATGAGAATGTAAATTGGTGCAGCCACTATGGAAAACAGTATGGAGATTCCTCATAAAACTTCAAAATAGAACTACGATATGATCCAGCAATTCCAGTTCTGGGTGTTTATCCAAAGAAAAGAGAAACACCAATTCCAAAAGATATGCGCATCCCTATGTTCACTGCAGCATTATTTACAATAGCTAAGATAAGGAAACAACCTAGGTGTCCTGCAACAGATGAATGCTAAACAAGATGTGGGGTGTGTATACATACATACATACACAAATACACACAATGGAATACTATTCAACCATTAAAAGGAATGAAATCTTGCCTTTCACAACAACATAGATAGATCTTGAGGGCATTATGCTAAGTGAAATAAGTCAGACAGAGAAAGACAAATACCATATGATCTCACTTTCATGTGGAATTTAAAACAAAAACGGCAGCAACAAAACCAAGCTCACAGATACAGAGAACAGGGTGGTGATTGCCAGAAGCAGGAGGTTGTGGGTAGGCAAAAGGCAAAAAAAATTCCAGTTACACAATAAGTCCTGGGCATGTAATGTATAGCATGGTGACTACCATTTAGAAATTGTATTACATATTTGAAAGTTGCTAAGAGAGTAATCTTAAAAGTCCTCATTACAGGAAAAAAAATTTTCTTAACTATGTATGGTGACTAATGTTAACTAGATTTATTGTGATCATTTCACAACATATAAATACCAAATCATTATGTTGCACATCTGAAACTAAGTATGTTGATTATACTTGAATTAAAAAAAAAAGAAAAGCAACTGGTTTAAGCTATTTTGAGTGTGGTTTTCTGTTTCTTGAAGCCAAATGCTTCCTAATTAAAAAACACACTATCGAGCAGACATAAAATGAGCTCAGTAAATCTCCTTCCTGCCCTTTCTTTTTTTCATAGTGTTTAGAAAACATAATGCTAGATCATTTAAATTTGTCTAGACATTGCAGAGCTTGAAGCAGATGTCAATTTATCATTAGTGTAAAATGACAGACTATAAAATGAAGCACTTTTAAAAACATAACCAGTTTATGCTCTCATAATTCAGATATTCAACTTAATAATCTTTTCTCCTCTACTTTCTTTATTGGGATTCAAGAAAGTAGAATCCCATATTGAATTACCTCATAGCTGATTTCCTCTGAGTTGGGAATGGTCCACTAGAACCAATAATATATAATCTACCCTACCCAATATTTAAAGTAACAGTTTAGAAGTAATTTTTAATGTTTAAAATCATAAACAAGTCTGTCATTCATCCTCTCCATCTCTTCTTGCAATGCATATTAAATAACATTTTAGATTTTTAATGGAAATTTTATAGCCTAAAACTTCTGGTTAGGAACTGAGGAAAAACGTTAACAGGGTAGCAAAGTATTGGTTCAAAACTTCCCTGAGGTATATAACATCCTAAGTTAACATTATTAGTAGTCAAAACAGATTGTATTAGGCATGATTCTAGAACCAGAGATCTAGTCTACAGTACAGTGCCTACAATAATACTGTATTTTATACTTGAAAATTTGCTAAGAGGGTAGATCTTATGTTAAGTGTTCTTATTACAAAATAATAATAATAAAGAAGGTGAGAAGAAACTTTTGAAGATGATGGATATGTTTATGGCACAGATTGTGGTGATGGTTTCATGGATGTATATTTGTTTCTGACCTCATCAAGTTTTATACAGTAAATATGCACAGCTTTTTGTATGTCAATCATACCTCAATAAAGTGGTTTAAACAATACTCGATATAGAAATATTATATAAGACAACTTGCATTAACTCATAAATTCTAATTGTTTTTAATGCTTTTGATTTTTACCTTTTTCAAATTTATTGAATTTCTTCTGGAGTTATGATTTGTAATACTATGTGATTGGATCAATTTAAAAAGAAAGTATATTTTTCTTTAATTGTCTTTATCTAAAAAGGTGACCTCTATTTAGTGACTTAGATATAAGACATCCTTTTGAATAAAATCAATTCCGTATAAATTTTGCTGGCTAGGCTGAGAAGAGAGCAGGAATGTTTTTGTTTTATATATTGACTCAATTTTAATTTTGGCATTACTTGTGCTTTAATTAAAAATAAAAAAACATATGTTTAATAAAATAAACACCAGAATACTCATTATCTGGCAGCTTAAGAAATAAAGTATTAAACACACAATTGGTTTGGTTAATGATACTGGTACTGCTGCCTTTTAGAAGTTGCAGCAATACCAAATTGTCAGAAAAATCTTCTCTGAGAAACCTAAAGACAACAAAGGCAATAACTCTACTTAATTGATGACAATTAAGAAAACAGGACTGACTGCACATGATGATCATCACATACTAGTGGAAAATCAAATCCAGTAAGGATATAATATGATAAATTTTATGCCTAAAATGCTAAGATTAGGTAAATATTTTAAATTGATATAATTAAAATGAAGAACACTAGAAATTAATGTCAAAATGGGAAGATTCTATAAATGATTTAAAAATTATCTAAGCCAGAAAGAGGATTCTAAAATATTTTGAGTAATTATAAAATGTTTGCACAGGTTTATATACTAAGCTGTCATCATATTTACATTTACACTTACACTTAAATGAATAACCTAAGCTTTGTTTGTTTGTTTGGGAAAATGTGAGTAATGTCAAGCACCTGAAAATGAACATCAGCTCAGAAACCAGAAATCAAATGCAACATGCTTCTATCAATACTTCTGCAAGGGTGAGAAGTATGGAGTAAACCAAAGCAATTTTCTTCTAACACCAGTTATTACTTTTAAAATAAAAAATGTTAAAACGTCGTATAATAATTGACATATAACCTCAGTAAACTCATATTTTTAAATTTAATGAACAAGATTAAACTTGAGAGGTGAACTTCTAAATAAATTAATTAAAGCTAATTTAACGAAGTCAATTTCTTAGTTGTTTTTATCATCCTAGGAGCACTAGGTGTTTTAATTAGTAAGTCTGGGGTATGAGAGACACTGAACCACAAGTGGTATAAAAGTAACTCTAGAGAAAAAAATGGAAAACTTTTTCCGCCAGTTCTTATCCCAAAAGGCGTGAAAATCAACTCAAAGGAAGTGAGACAACAACCAATTTTAGCTTAAAAAGCTCCACTTTTGAGGCCTGTGTCATTAAGGGGCGAGATTGGCACACTTAACACATGTGACACCTTGAAACCTAAAACTTTCAGGATTCTAGTAGAGAGTTCCTTGAAGGTGGTACTTGGGGTTGAGGGTGATAGAGTCCAAGGGGTGCATTAATGTTTCATGGTATCTGGTGACAGAATAAAACTGACTTGTATTGCCATAGCATCATTTTTACTTAATGATAAGGAATTTAAAAAATTCTTTTCATATTACTTCAGATAAATTAAGAAGATCAATGCAAAATTCACATGAATCTTCACACAGGCTTCAAAAATATTTCAGGCTTATTGTGGTGGCCACTGCTTTAGACCATACCATTGGACTCCTGGGTACTTGTCAAGTACATCAAACTTTAAAGGGCATTTGATGGACAAGTTCAAGAGGTGCAGATCAATGACTTCTAGCCTGGTATGTTTCTTGATTTCCCTCTCCTGGTAGTGCCTCTGAGCACACAACATGATAGGAGTCCTTTGGTATGTAAGGGAGTTAAGCCTTAAGTAATTCTATCAGCATGCCTGCTATTGATAACAAAAGATGTTTTTAAAAATCAAGGCACAAAGTGATTAAAGAAAACTTCTCCATGGTGAACCAAATTTATGTTTTTGGTGTGCAGATTTAACACCAAAAATAAACGGAATATTTTGAAAAACATTTTATACAATGTAACTTGCATGACAAACTTGAAAATTAAACTATATTATGATCAATATTGTGTGAAAGAATCTTTCATAGTCTTAGCATTGTATACATTTAATGCAACACCAGAAGTGGTGGCATAGGATAGTATAGTGGTTTTTCCACCTCTACTGTGCAATGCAACTGCCTGAAGAACTTTCAAGAATACTGATAACTAGGTCCCACCCCAGTGATTCTGATTTAATTGGTCTGAGATAACTGTGAACAATAAGACTTTTGAAAGTTCTCCTTGATGATTCAAAGGTTCTGCCAAGGTTAAGAATTTGGTGTGGTGGAAAGAGTATAGGCTCTAAACTGCATATTCACCACTATGATTTACTACTATGGGGATTTTAGCCAAATAAGAAACAAGTTTAGAGAAATTATCTGTAAAATAAAGATGATAGTCTATAATTAAATGGGTTGCTCTAGATGTAACTATTAATTTATCAGAAATTCAAGGCAGAAGAATATGTTAACACTGTGAGGATGCAATCCTACAAGAAAAATTTGATTTCTTAAAATCTAATTACAAGGGAAAAAAGAAAAGCAAAGAAACAGAGGGAGAACCTTCATTTACAGAGATTTAAGAGACATTTTAACTAAGTGAAACACTTGGACCTTAGCTGGATCTGATTCAAATAACAAACTGTAAAAATACATTCACATTACATGTATTTTACACATTTTTATGACATTTGAAGAAATGTGAACAACTGAGGAAAAGAAGGGATTATAGATGAAATAAGTTGATAAAACTGGTGATTGGTATATGCAAATTCATTATATTATTAAGATCTATTTTTGTATATTTACCAAATCAAAGCACTATCATCAGGAAACAGTAGGTGTCAACAGGCCTCTTACCCCACCTTTACCTCAGGACCTTCCTGACACTTTGTTGAAATGTATTAGGGCATTTCCCTTTTCAGCAAATATCCATACAAACAACCCCCATCAAAAACCAAAAAATAACATTTTTCACAAAATTGCAAAGCCCCCATATCAAATAGCATCCTCACTATACATGCTCTACTGACTTCCTGTCATTGGATACTGGCAGATAACCAGATGAAAAGACTTTACAATAAGCAGTACCTTGTTAGATGCAAGGTAAGATTATTAAACTCTCACTAGCAGACTCATAATTTAGAAACTTAAGATATGGCTAAAAAAACAAAGTTGGAAGAAAAAAAAAAAAAACACAAGGTTGAAGCAAGCTGATGTTTTACATTAACTATATTTATATTGACTAAACTAAAACAATAAAGTGCATATATTAAAGAATATCAAGCTCTCACACATCTTGAGTTATATGCATAGTATTCCTGATTCTTTCTCCCAATATTCAGCAATTTTAGTTCTGATGTATCATCAAGGCTCTTACTCCTGATCACCTTAAAATGTAGCTAACTTTTCTCTTTCTTAGTAAACATAGGTTTCTGCTGCTCTCATCTCTCTCTGGAATTTACTGTACAAATCTCCAATATAAATATATCATATAAAAATCTCCAATATAAATATAAATCTCTCCGTTCTCCCTTCTTTTTCTCACCATTTCTCATTGTTAAATTCCAGTCTTTTCTAATTATCTTCAATAGGACTGACTTTCAATTTGCATATTTTGGAACTGAAATTATTTTAAATATCACAGAATTTTTCTTGCTATCTCAAGTCCACATTTCAGTAATTTGGGGTGCCATAATTATAAATCTTTTGAAACATTTTAAGGTAATGATGGGGATACTGCAGGATCTAGAAAGAGTTAAAAGAGTAAACAGTGGAAGTACCAGAGAAAATAATCCTGAAGAAGATTTAAAAGAAAGATAAATATTTCCAGTTTATCAGAGGATATAGAAAATTTTGTTGTTATTCATGTGTACTGGGAGAAAGAACAAAGACAAATGGGTTAAACCTACAAAGGTATGTTTCTTTAAATTCATTGTAAGAAAAAACTTTCTAACAGAATTGTCCTAAAATGTAAATTATTGCTCCTTGAGGTAATAAACTCCTTATCACTGAATATGCTAAAGCAGAACCAAGAAGAGTGTAAAATGAGAGAGGCTGGACTGTCAGTTAATTCCAACTTCCAGAGTCTATGGACTTTATATATTATATTATATATTATATAATGTACAAAATTATATATATTATTGATGACAAAATATCTACCACAACTGACATAAGAACTTATTTTATGATATGGACCAATTTTGAAAGATGAGTAGAAGTTTTATATACTACATTAATCTATGCCCAAATTTATTCATTACTCTAATAAATATTTATTGAGAATAAATTATATGCCTGCATCATTCTTAATGCTGAGGACATAGTAGTGTATGAAACTGACAAAACCCTGCCCTCATGGCACTTCCATAGGGAGAGGGACAGGAGGCAAATAGAAGAGCAGTGGAAGTGAAGGTAAGTTTACCGTATGCAGAAGTTTCCCTAATGTATAAATCTCTAGTCAGCAATATATTTCTGCCTAAATAACAGTCAGGATAATCAAGATCTCCACTGAAGCAGAGTAAAAGTGAGTAGAGCAGATAGTTTTACTCAAACAGACTGATGCTCAAGTTGGTTGCCATAATAAATTCATCCTAAATTCGAAGTCACCTCTTCTCCCCTGGTAGGTGGGAAAAAACCCCCAAAATATCACTACACATTTTAAAGTACTCTTATTTTATATAAGTCCTCTAGCCAAATTCCTTTCTTAAAACATTATTTTAACTTTTACAATATTTTTTATGTCATTATACATTTATTGGTTCAAACTCATTGAAAGTACAACACCAAGAGTGAGCCCTACAGTGAACAATGGACTTTGGATGAAAAAAATACTTTTTAGGCACTTAGTAACCATAAGACACTAGACTAGCACTGTATAAGAGAAATACAATGCAGGACATATGCAATCATAAATTTTCTAGTAGCCACATTAAAAAAGAAAAAAAAAGTTAAACTTCAATATATTTTATTTTACCTAATATGTCCAAAATGTTATCAATTCAACATAACTGATATAAAATTAGTGATATTTTATATTTTCTCAACTCTAAATTTTTAAAGATTTTATTTTTTCCTTTTTCTCCCCAAAGCCCCCTGGAACATAGTTGCATATTTTTAGTTGTGGGTCCTTCTAGTTGTGGCATGTGGGATGCCGTCTCAGCATGGCTTGATGAATGGTGCCATGTCCATGCCCAGGATCCGAATCAGCGAAACCCTGGGCCGCCGAAGCGGAGGGTGTGAACTTAACCACTCAGGGCTCACTCAGCTCAGGGCTGGCCCCATCAACTCTAAATTTTTAAAATCCAGTGTATATTTATATTTACAGAATATCTTAATTTGGACTAGCCACATCCCAAGTGCTCAACAGCTACATGAGGCTAGTGGCTGCTGTATCTATAGAAATCAGTCTATTTTACACTATAGCACATCTCAATTCAGACACTAAATTTTCACAGGAAATACCTGATCTTACTTGTATTTAGATTTATTTAGATCATATTTACATTTCATGAAATTTATAGTTGAAAAAGATTCATATATCCAAGTTGTTCCAAGCATATTTAAGTTATCCAATTACTGAATCAAGTATCAGCTTTTAAATTTAAATTAATTAAAATTAAATAAAATAAAAAATTCAGTTCCTTAGCTGCACTAGCTACACTTCAAGTACTCACCACATGTGGCATGGCTACCATATTGGACAGTGCAGCACAATTTCTAGACAATGCAGCAAAAAGTTTCTAGAATTAGAATTCTCTTCCATTTTCTTTTCATCTGAATCAATTCTGGTTGAAAACAGATGAGGAAACATTTTTTCCTTTAGAAATTATAACCTGCAGAGTCCTCCAGAAGAATTGAGGCAGTTCCTCTGAATCAAAATAGTCACTAGTTAAATAATCAATAATAATAGTCTATTATTTCCAAAGTTAAGTGCTCTAACCCCAATAGAGAGAAAACTCCCAATTCCCTTACTTGATTGAATATATTGCCATCCACCTTACCACTCACGTTAGAAATGTCACCATTACCTAGTTGTCACTAAATCCTGTATTAGCTAGATAATGAAGTTTTAAAAAACTTTATTTCATCTCCTTCCACGGTATCTTCAACTGTTGCTACCTTAATACTGGTAGACATCTTTGGTCACCCGGGTTATTTTAAAAGCTTCCTAAAGTTAATTTTAAATACATAGGGATTATTCTACATATGACAACACCAGTGTAACAATCACCCAGAAAAAAATATATAACACCTCCAGGACTCAATAAGGTTCCCTCCTGCCCCTAGCCAACCAACTCCTCAACCCCCAGAAACAGGTAGTCTGATGGACTTTTGACTAGTTTTGCCCTTCTGAGCTTCATGGAAATGAAATTCTACAGCATATACTCTTTTATGTCTAGTTTGGCTTCTTTTACTAAACATATTATCTGTGAGACTCATTCATGCTGTTGCCTGTACCAGTAGGTCTGTTTTTTATTACCATGTTACTTGGAATTTTATGAATATTCCAAAATTTATTTATCCACTCTTCTGATGATGGGCATTCAGGTTGTTTCCAATTTGGGGTTATTGCAAATAAAGCTGGCAGCCTGAAGATTAATGATGTTAATTTAAGTACTAAAAGTCCCAAATAAATGCTCAATACATGTTACCTCTTTCCCTCCGTTATATTGGAGTTACAGTAGAAACTGATGTGTAAACACGACACAGAGTGGACTTAGACACACTCAAAATTAGGTTTGCATTTTAAACAAAAGACATGCCATGTATACCTTCAATCACTATACATGTTAAGCACATGCACAATAAATTAAAATCACATAAACAACCACAAACATTAACACCAAATGGATAACAAAAGTTGATTCCATTTATTATCACATTTTAGCATCTGCTCTATATTTTCTAATGCATCAAGAAGAAATTAATTCAGGCAATTGCAACAACAACAGAAAAACCACCAGATACTGTCACACTATCAATCCCACAAAACAAAGATGTATAACAGGATATGCAATATTAAAGGATGTATCTAAAAGAGGTTATAAAAAGTCAACCAGTGTTAATTTGGTCATTTGGACAAGTTCAGTAAATTTGAGAACAGAAAATTCTTACTACTTTGTAAAATTAGTATCGGCTTATTTCCCTTATATTATTGCTAAATTCATGTCAAGATAACGCTTGCATATGGACTTAGAAATAAGTGCTCATTTCTATGAACATGTTAAATAACTGCTGAACCTCCTCTATACAGGAGATATTAAAATGAATCATATCTGAAAAAGTCGAATGAAAATTAGTATAACAGCAATTAATATTATTCAAAAATGCACTCAAAAGTCATTTTATTGCTGACAAGTTGCTTCTCTAGTATTTTAAAGCAAAAGGAAAATGACAAATAGTAATAAACTAAAGTTACTAACCAGATTTATTCAATAAAACACACACACACCCATATATATATATATATATATATATATATATATATATATATATGGACAGTGAACCTTTAAAAACATTACTCTTTTGTACAAAGATCACTCGTACTTTGCCTGTTCTATCATAAAGCTACACATTCACACAAAGTGAAAAGATGAATGAAATCTTCACATTTTTCTCCTTACCTCCCATTCTCTTGCTGCTGCTTCATTAGTAGAATCCTCATTTGTTTCAGATTCTTCAATCTTTTTTACTACTATAAATCCAGGTTCTCTGGTGTATTCACCAGTATCTTCTGCATATATTTCTGGACTCCACTGAATGAAGAAGGCATATAAGTGGTCTGTCCTGTTAGAACAAGTGACTATTAATAATAGACCTAGTATTCTGTGCTGTTAGCAAGAATTACAAAATTATATTTGCTAAGTATCTTGACAAAACTTGAAAACTTAAAATGTACATAAAATATACATTATGCTCTATTTAAAAAGATAACAAAGCCCACTACCAGAAAGACATTAACTTAAAAAAATTTATTTGGCTGTGTTCTGTCAAGTTGTTCTGAGAAAACTATTAAGATTTTCCTTAGCATGCTTTTCACTAGTTCACATGCTATCCATGGTAATGTTTTTTTCTCTTTAAAGAAACTAATGATGGGAAGGGAAACTGAACCCACAATTTTGACCTCATTCCCAAAATGTTCTAATTATCTAAAATACAAGTAAACAATTTACTAATTGCCTATTTTGAAACCTGAACACTATATAGAATTTTTCCAAGTTAACAGAAATTTAATGTGTTTAACTTTTAAATGATACCAGGAACACACAGTGTATTAGTGATTCAGGGATAGATGATCTAATCTTTTAAATCTCTTGTTCTCTTTTCAATTTTGTTTACTACAGTAAAATTTGTTGTTATAAAAAGATAATTAAATCCCTGGTAAAAACATTCGAGGGTCAAATACATATTTCAAATATCTATGTTTTGTTTACTTCAAAAAATTGAGTACGAAAGTCTCAACTAACATACACCACTCAGTAACAACAGTTCTGGAAGTTACGTTTCTAATTTAATGATTTTTTTTTAAAGTGTTGTTTCTTATGTGCCAGCTAACATATTAAAGGGGTGTTAAGTTTCAGCTTTTAGACAATTTGCCTCTACCAAAACAGCAATGTTCATAAATTACATGTATACAATAAAGTTCAAAATCTTAATAAAACTAATTTTTAATGAACATTAGCCAAGGTGCAATGACGTTAAAATGGAAAATTCCATGTAAAAATTAAAATAAAGCCAACAGAAATGAGAAAAACTAAATCTTTGTTAGTTTTAACTAAGATATAATAAGTTAAATTTTTCATTGTCATCTCAATATCATTGGCAAGTCAATATCTGGCTCTGTGCCTTTCAGTTATTTGTGAATTATGCAAATCATACCGTATTTTTAGATTACTCTAATCACATTTTGTTGAATGCACACATTGTACTGCGTATTTGGATGGGAAAGGGAGGAAGAAGAATTTCATCATTATATCCCTGAAAGCAGCAGTCTTCAGAGCAGTATATAAAGACTTTCCATGAGGTAACGGACACTTAAGATACTCCTAAGGGAATCGATTTCTTTATCTTCTACTCCCATATGTTACTCTTCACTCATACTAATCTGCCTGAGAACAGTGTGGTCAAGGTATCTTACAGATTTCCTGTTCTCTGCCTTCACTATAGCACTTTTTCTACTTTATTAAAAAAAAGGGGCATAGACTCACCCATGCAAAATTTTACAATGGTACATAACTTAAATTATAAAAACTTCCAGGCTGCCCAAAGTTGGCATTGAGACAAGGAAACGATTCTAAAGGCTGGTTAATAAATCCTTTTGCATATCAGGTGGTTTCTAATTCATTGATTTCCACAAAATTAAAGAAGTTTTTAAAGGAGTTGTTCACTGATGATTACTAAAAATAATTTTAATGAAAGATGATTAAGTATTTTTTGGAATATAAATAAAAACATGTTTAAAGAATGGAGTCACATTCTCATAAAACTCTTTTCAGTCTCATATTTTTCTGTGAACAAAACTTCTCAGTACTTATTAAAACAAAAAATGGAGGAGCCAGAGCTGAGGGGCTGAATCCTATCTCATGATTTCAATAAACAATATTCATCAAGGGATATAAACTAACTGAAGGAAAGCCCCATCTATTTTATTAAGTCATTTCCTATGATATTATATTTTTTATGTGTAATAATTTATGTTACTTTGATCAACTGTGTATTAATAATAATTGTAATAGTAAAATAAAATTTTCTTCTGGATTTAAGTAACATTTGGAATAATGTAGTTGTTAATAGACAATTTCCTCTTGGATTTCTGCATGTCTTGAGTACTTTGTTCAGCACTATCTTTTAAGTATGTTAGCACAGGAAATACAGCATAGTCATAGAAGGTTGAAGTAGTATCCTTCTGGAGCAAAGGGTAACCACGCTTACTGTACATTATAAAAAGTTTAGGTTTCCTAAACTTATGGTTCTTCTTCTGTAATATAACTCATGGCACGTGCAGCTGTCACCTGGCCTTCTTCACATCACACTACGGGAAACGAGGCTCAAAGAACTCATGAAGATGCTGCTACTCTGACTACTGCTATTGTTGATACTCTTGTGTTTTCTGCCAGCATGCATCAAACTGAGGCAGACTTCTTAGCTTGCAAGTAGGGTAAACCTTAGACCACCCTTTACTATTTTGACAAAATTTTCAAAAAATATCACTAAAAATTTTAAAATAAATGTAATAGTAATAATATACACAGATATATAAGTGCAATTTGCTGCAGGGAAATACAATAGGGAATAAAAATATAGGACCTTATAATAAGATTCTATGAGGAGGTGTAATGGTATAAGTTCAAAGAGGAAAAGTAATGATACAAATTCTAACTATTATAGAAGAGCACATTGAAGTAGTTTTGAAAGGCATAACGGTAGAGGGTAAATTTTTATGCTGTTTAGATTCTACCGGATATATTGAAAAGATCAGTGTAACAGCTTTAACTTAAAAAGTCAATATTTACAATATAGTGATGGCAAACATCCTGTACAATTGCTTCAACTTATGATGAAAAACTTTACTGTGTAGGGGGTATAAAAAGCAGTTTGAAGACCACATCCTTTTAGCAGCTAATTTAGTGTTATGTATATAGGCATTCAATAAGTACTTGAGGAAATTTTAAAAAAGGAAGTATACATCATTACGTGCCTTGAAGTAGGGGCCATACCAGTTAATATTTTAATGAACCTTCTTGCTCTGAGACATGTTAAGTAAGTTTCTTTACTACTGAAACTAGTCACACATTCATATTTTTTGCATTAAACCACAAAGGTGAATAAAATTAAAAATGGGGTAAATTAAAGAGTATAAAATAGGAGCTAAGTGATTTTGAATAGATTTGATGTCAGGTTTTAATCATAAACTATATATTTCAAAAGTACTTTGCCACTGGTGGTGTGATATACAAAATAATTTTAATTCAAGGAATCTCAATAATATTTTCAAGTTTTTGTTGTTGTTTGTTTTTTTACCTTTCTTGTGGAACAGCAAACCAGTATTCATGTTTCTTATCCCTCTGTGCATACTGTTGCATTGTTGCACTTGCTTGAGATACAAATGTTTTCCTCATTGGTTTTCCAACTCTGAGACATAGGAACTTATGTAACCGATGCCTTCTCTTTTCTTTCAAAAGTGCAGAACCTAGAATTGAGACACAAAGTGTTTCTTCAATTCTGTAACACCATGCTTAAATAACATAGATTAAGTAATGTTTACCTCCAAACTTCGGACAAATAACTACAGATATAACTTCAATTTACTGATACTCATCTAAGTCAATTTTCTTAAGTAACTTGTATTTTTTCCATCAAAAGTAGAGTGACAGGTACAGCAAGACTAATGAACTAACAACCAAGGTATGAAATGAAATTACATCCAAGGATATCAGGAAAAAATGTGAAAGCTTCAGGAATTCTTTTGTTAGATTTTTTTGTAACAACCATGCCAAAGTAATTATATATATATATATAAATCTCTATATATTCTTTATCAGCCTTCTGGGATTAACATCTAAATAAGTCTGTAAAATTTTTAAAGGTTTACTTTAATATGGTTGTTACAAAAATTTGTAATAATTACAAAGTTTCTGAAACTTTTACATACATATGAAGGTATGATAAAACAATTAACAGTATGCTAGATTCAGCCACCTGGACAGTTTATTAAGGCTGAATTATCTCTAACTCTTCCAACCAGACATGCTGATATAAGGTATATTGAGGGTTTGACAATAGGTTGAATTCAGGAATCTGGGCATTAATTAGCTTATGAAGGTGGCATATTGTGGAGGAAAAAGTACGTAGCTATAGTCAGGAAATCTGGATACTAGTCGTGGCTTTTTTTCTGTGTAATATTGTTCAAGGCACATAATTTATCTGAGCCCCAATATTTGCATCTGGTTAAAAGAGTGAACTTTTACCATTCTTCCCACAATTATATTCCACAGTTTTATATTTATTAAACGGTTTTTATATTAGTCACTAAAGACCAAAAACTTTGAATATTTCCCTATTATAGACTCTCAAGTTACTTAAAACTAATTTTCATTCTCCCATCTTGCACCTCAAAAAAGAAGATACCTATCTAAACACATTTACCAATTTTTCTCCTCTGAGCATTATGTCATAATAGGACCTCCCCCTCATCAAACCCTACACCCCAATAAACTTACTAAAATGAAAGTAATCTACCACATTATTGGGTTAAACAGAACCCCTTATTTTATCTTTGACAAAGATTTAGAAATAAAATGCAACCATCAGATACAAAGATATCAAATAAACATATTCATGCCAGCATTCTTTACATCAAAGATAGGAAATATCTTAACAATATGAATCGTTAGTAACAACTGAATGTCTTAACAATATGTAAATGGTTAACTTACAGTGCCATTAAAAACCATGTTTTCAACGAAGTATAATGACAGGGGAAAATGTTGATGACATAAAATGGTAAGTGAAAAATGTAGGATACAACACTACACAAAATATAATCTCTATTTTTTATAAAAAATAAATACATATGAAGATATACGTACAAATAATACCAAAATTGTATATATATGTGCATGTAGATGCATATATGCATCAAAGATAAATATATCAAATGTTAGCAACAATTATCTCTAGGTGATGAATTCCAAGTAATCTTTAGAAATTTTCTAAAAACCTCCTATATTTGACAAATGTTCGTTAATGAACATTCACTAGCTCTGAACAAAGAAAAAATATTACAAAAGAAGAAATATTCAATCTTTTATAGAACTTGTTTTGAGTAAACGAATTCCTTAATATCTATTGAGTATAATCCTTAGGTCTTCAGGATGTCTAAATTAGATGATGCAAAGAAAATTCAATATTTTAAAAACTGAACCAAACCTGTGTTCATTGCTGGTGAGAATGTAAAATGGTACGGCCACTATGAAAAAGTTTGGTCGTTCCTCAAAAAATTAAACAGAATTACCATAGGAGCTAGCAAATCCGCTTCTGGGCATACATCCCAAAAAACTGAAAGAAAGGACTGGAAAAGATATTTGTACACCACTGTTCAGAGCAGTATTATTCACAACAGCCAAAAGGTGTAAACAACCCAAATGTCCATTAATGAATGAACAGATAAAGAAAATGTGATATGTATAACGGAATATTATTTAGCTTTAAAAAGGAAGGAAATTCTGACCATTGCTACAACATAGATGAAACTTGAAGGCATTATGCTAAGGGGAAATAAGTCACACAGAAAAGGACATATATTGTGTGATTCCACTCGTATGAGGTGCCTAGAGTAGAGGCAAAAATTCTTAGAGATAAAAAGTAGAATGGTGGTTGCCAGGGGCTGGGGGGAGGGGAGAATGGGAGTTATTGTTAATTGGGTACAGAGTTTCACTTGGGGAAGTTGAAAAAGTTCTGGAAACGGATGGTGGTGATGGCTCCATAACAACATGAATGTACTTAACGCCACTGAATTTTACACTTAAAATGGTTAAAATGGCAAATTTTAAGTATATTTTAATAAAAAAATTCTGAATTTAAAAAATTACAGAAATGTTCATATGTAAGTTGGATTAATCTGGAATCAATGTTCCAATAGAATATAAGAAATGTAGCTAAGATAGCTGAGCTACACCCCATCTAACTCATAATGTACTAAGCAGAAGCACTGTATTTTAGAAATAAAGGACTATTATTATAATTTTCATAAGTAAATAGTACCAAAAAACAAAACTGAAAGAGAAAATGGTATTTTACTTTATCTTTAGTGCTGCTTTTTAAAGGAAAACATATATCAGACAACGATGGAACTTCTGGACACTTGGAAGAATTTTAGAAATAGATTTTTATGTCTAATTGCACTTTTTTTAAGATAGGATTTTAACTTATTATAACAAATAATTATTTATTTAACAAATAATTAGGATATTATATGCCATGAAAAAATACATATTAATATGGTAACATACCAAGAACTAAAAAGAGAAAATGTAGAAATCAAAGATATTACAGTGCTTGTGTGCACTGCCGAGAAACAAATTTTTTAAAGATAGAATGCAGTGGGTTAGGAATATATAAACACGGTGGAAAAGATGCTCATTATTTGTACAATCCACCGTGGACAGTAGAACTCACAGACCATATACCTGTCTCCAGAGAAACATCAGTCAAGCACTACCAGATTATCCTTCAGAGTGCCCTAAGATACAAGAGCTTTTAGAATCAGTGAGGAAAGAGGGAGACAATATGCAATAAGATGAATTAACTTTATATAATCAACACTTACCTTCGATATCTGCAGTTGCTATTTTATGCTTAATTTCTTTTTCTGACACCTGTTGAATATTTTCCCTTTGCTGTTTAGTTTGTTGCATAGTATGGGTTTTCCAGAGTTTCCGTAGCTCTTCTACCTCTGTCTCTGAGTCCTGATTTTGCTCCTTTCCTTGTTTTCCTTTGCTGACAGTTTGCCTTTGTTTAAATTCTGTTGCTTCACCACAAGGCATACTTCCTTTTTCACCCTCTTCTTGGTGTAGTGAGTTCTCATTAAGATCTTGGTCTGCATTACCTTTTATACTTGTGGTTTGTTCTTTAGAACCTGATATTTCTTGAAAATTATCTGTAGCTTGATCTCCTTTCTTAGTGGCCATTTCAAGATTTAAATCAGTTTTAAGAGAAAGAGTCCCAACTTCATTTGCAGACTGTCCAGGATCAGATGTTAAACGATCAGTTGTACTAGTGGACTCCGATATGACTGTCAAACATTCCACCCCACTCTGACTGACAGTTTGCACAGATTCTGATGACGCACCAGATGATTTATCTTGTCGCAGCTCATCTGAAGAGACAAGCTCTTCTCGTATAGGAGAGAGTTCTGATTCTGTGAACACATCTTCAGAAAGAGACTCCTCAGTGCTCCTAGGAGCAGTGCTGGCACTGTCATTACCTGCATCACGGATTCTTGAGTCTATTTCATCAGTATTACTTCTTGTCATTTTCTTTAAATGGCAGAAGTCCCTTCCTGATAAGTGATCTATCTCTCTGTCAGTAAACAAAATTAAAAGTTATTAAACTTTTTAAATTGTAGTATTTTATTTTCCACAAACTTACCACTGAATTAATATCACTAAAAAGGTTTTTTTAAAAGGATAGAGCATAAATCTCTTAGCAGCATATCAAAAACTTAATTTATTCATATAGACCAAGTAATTAAGTCAAGCTTTTGCATTAAATGCTTAAGATATAGGAAACATTAATGTAAAATTTCCTGAATTAATCTACCTGAAGAGAAGTTGATGATGTAAAAGTTTTGGGTGAACCTATAATTCTAAACCAAAACTTATTCACCAATGGAATATGGAAAATAAGCTTAGATAAAATTTTGATTAAAATTTTAAATGTCTTAAAGCGAATATACACTGATTCATATTACACACATGTGTACATACACACAGTGCATATTTACATTTACATAGAGATTAAAGTAAAATATATGGTGTAAATACAAAGCTGAAAACCAACCTGAACAGAACTAAGGCAAAGGTACTTAGAGGAATTCTTTAGGCTAACAGCATCAACTCTTAATAACAATTCCAAGCAAACTTGTTCAGCTAAACAGTTTAGATATTAGATAGCTGAATGGTTTATAACTACATCTAGAGTTCCAAGTTTAATGACCTTTGTATATTTAAGTGCTAACGTTCAAAAGTTAGAGTAAGTTCTAGAAGGAGGTAGTACAAACATATATAGTATGAAATAAAAGTCAGCAATTTAAAACAATAGTTAAAAGTAGTTTGTGATAAATGGAAATTGCATGAGTTCTTAGTGAAAAATATATTAACATTTACGCAAGTTTGAGAATAGAAAAGACTGGAAAGCAAGTCGACACACTAAAAACTGGCTGTCTCTGGATGATGAAGCTGGGTAACTCTTTTCCTTATTCTACTTTTTGGTATTTTTAAAATTTTTTATGAGTATGCCTAATTTTTATAACTAGGATAGGTAAAATTTATTTTTTAAAAAAGTATTAATTAAAGTCCAATTCATATCTGTACCTCCTTTGCATCTGATTCACCTTAAGAAACACAAGCATCTAATTAATGCTATTAAATATGTAATAGTGTCATTTACTGATGATCTACTCAAACTGCATATATAGAGTCTTGGAACTTGGTAAAAATTTTGAGAAACCATGTTTGTACATTTAGTAAGACACTTAGGTAAGAAACAAAGTTAACAAACCTAACAGGATATTTTGATGCCCTGAGCTAACATCCACTGCCAAGCCTCCTCTTTTTGCTGAGGAAGATTGGTCCTGAGCTAACATCTGTGCCCATCTTCATCTATATTATACGTGGGATGCCTGCCACAGCGTGGCTTGATGAGCAATGTGTAGGTCTGTGCCTGGGATCTGAATTGGTGAACCCCGGACCACCAAAGTGGAGCATGCAAACTTAACCGATGTACCACCGGGCCAGCCCCAGGACACATATTTAGGTAAGTGCTGTAACCTTCAGAGTTAACATGCCAAAAGACTAAATATATATTTATGTCAATGATACTGCTATTGTTCAAGATAGTTCCAGAATAATACCTTTCAAATCAGCTTCTAAAGCAACAAAAGACAGAAGAAAATCAATCAAATCTTACACTTCTTTTTTGCCATACATGATATGGCAAAACCACTTGATTTATTTATCTGATTTATTGCTAAATATGTTTTCCAATCAATTCATAAGGCAAGATTGAAAGATATTTATTTTTGGAGCAATTCTTTTAAATGTTTGGATCAAATGTATGGTCTTTCCAGGTGACCTGAATGATAAAACAGTGATTTGCAAGAGAAGCCATACAGCATCTTTGTAGAATAGTTACAGATCATTTGGCAAAATATCATAATACAAATGGAAAAGCAGGACAACATAAAGTGAATCTCACCAATGACTGACAATACATACATACATATATATAATCTTATTGTTTCTCTTTTAGTCTAATTCTTCACTCTGTCACCTCTGTCTCATCCCTCTACTCACCCCAATAATCCTTATTTGCTGAAACTGACTTTGGATGATGATCTATAAAAATAACTAAGAGTAGAGGATATCCTAGGAATTATCTGCACCTCTGAAGATGAATTTACCAAGCTAAAATAATATCTACTGGGTGGAAGGTTTAATGGAGACTGTTTGAAGGGGGGATTTTATTCTACTACAGGTATCCTAATAACTCATGTAAGCTGCCTCAGAAAAAAATAATTTGCTCGTCTCTTCTCCTTTGTAAGTAGTTTTGTCCCACAGAGTTAATTTTAAAACAGCCATCATCATCCCTGTGGGCTAATACAGTGATATAAATTTCAGTATCAGTTAAAGTGAGGCCAGTTTTTAAACTGTACACAAAGTAATGTACAAAGGAATGAAGGAGTTCCATTCTATTACATACCAATTTTCCTCCTTTTTACTTCTTCCTTTCTTTGTCTACCTATCTTGTATGTTCTTCTCTTTTTATTTCTTATTCCTCTTTTTTCTCTCTGCTCATTCCTTTGGTCAAGCACATTACTTTCAAAGGCTGTGCTGACTTGTAGTCTCACACCTATGTTATCTAAGTCATACAAATCCCCTGATCAGTATATTCCAAGTATATTAATTCTTTATATTTGTGCAATTTGTGGGTCTTCTCCCCTCTACTTTATACTTTCCTGAGGGATAAAAATGCAAACATATAAATCAATCAATTAAAAACAAAGCTGCTCTGGCTTTGGCAGTATCAGATCTTTGCTCATGTGGCCTCCGCCAAATCACACACCTGACTCTTCAGGCTCCTCTAAAGAAAATTTGAAAGCTACCCCTGATTACTTATATTGCATTAATTTGCTCATAGAAATAATGAAGAATTCTGAATGTTATATTTGAATAAAAAGGGCTGGTAAACATTACCTTAAATGAGTATTATGGGTTACCTTTTAATATTTGGTTCTCTGACCAAATATACAAATACAATCTAAAACAATTCCTAACTATTCTAGGCACAACTAAGAATAAACTTTTCAATACTACATATACCTTTGTTTCATTATTGATAAAATGAAAAACAGCTATAATAAAAACTAATAAAAATACTAAGAGTATTAGACCAGGGTCAACTATCTAGATGCAATAAAATTGCAAAGAGTATAAATACCACTCTTACATGGGTAAGGATTCCTTTATTTTGCTATCCAAAATTTCTTTGTACATTGCAGCTGACATCACCTCTTCCATTGGACACATGATGCCATATTCCTCACAGCCATTCTCTTGAACCAAGGGGTCAGTTTTATGTGGATCAAACATTATATTATTTGGTGTAACTAGCAGCACACCACTGACTGTGCCCTAAGATGAAAAAGAAAATAACATTTAATCTCCAAAGCTTAAATTTTCAAAAAAGTATTCTAGCTATTTTTACTTTGATTTTCTTCTGAAGTTAGGTCATCTACTACATATAAAAGTAGTACATTCAAGCACTATGCATTCTCATGAAAACATTTTTAGTAAAATCCAAATTTTCCCAGTAAATTCTCCTTTTTAGCAGAGGCAAAATACAAAGAATATCATATTCACCCTCAAACGATCAAGTCAGGAATTAAAATTTGCAGCTTCAGTAAAACAGTGAGTTATATCTGAAGGTAACTTCAGTAATGTAAGAAAGGATTGTAAAGTCCTGCAAGGCATGAGCCATGTTTTACGTTAATTTGCATACTGCTTCTTGTGTTGTTCCCTCACTACAAGTACCAAATATAATTTCACATAAACAATGCAGATCTAATAATGTGTTGATAGTTCAATTCATTATAAAAGGAAAATAGTATAATCTCTTTAAAATACCTTAAAAAAAATCTCTGTTTCACTTGTCTCTGCTACTACCTAGCTTTGTGACCTTGGGAAGCAAAGCCTCTGGGCCTCAGTTTCTTCATTTGTAAAATTAGGTAGCTTAGGTGACCTTTAAGGTATACAGCAATCATTTTAATTTACTCATGAAAAGCTATTAAATTTTAAATACATTTATAAAAATAGCGATGCAAATATGAAGTCCAACCCTCTCATTTTACAAATGAGCAAACTAAAGTCCACAGAAAGCTGGCTCCACTAATATCAGCTAATATTTATTGCATGTTTTGTATGCATCATACTTTACATATGTTATTGTAAATCTGATCTTCATAATCATAGCTCTGAGTATACAGGTGGGGAAATTAAGGTTGAGAGAGGCCAAGCAACTTGTTCTAAATAATAAATAACACAGCTAATAAGTGGTAGAACCAAGATTGAAAATCCAAGTAGTTCATGCTTTTTACTCTAATCTCTCCACATTTGAGTCACAAACTATAATCACTTCAACTCAAGTGCCAAATATTCCTAAATTCCATTTTTAAACTCCCACTCCACTATATTCTCTAAACATATAAATGAAGAGCCAGACAGAATTCTAAAAATAAACCAAATAGTTACTTCAAAGTTTTTTCCTGAAGCTATTAAGGAAAAGAAAAACTGAAATCCCGTTTGATTTGGTATCATACCCTCCTTCCAAGTCCATATTCAGTTCTGTGAATTTACCTGGTTCAACTTTAATAACATAAAATTTAAATTATGACAAACACCACCTTTAAAAATGATCAAGTAAAAAAAGAAAATCCTACTAAAAATGGTCAACCAATCACAAGTGGAAAAAAAGTTACTGCAGATGTTCAAGATAAGAAAACATGTTTATCATTTACACTAACTGCATGCAATACTGGAAAGAAGAATATGTGTATGTGTACATTTTGGTGGGGGAAAGGGAATGAATCTGAAACTCTGTATAGCATTTCTTTTAGTTCAGACCACGAACCACTCAAATAAGGAGTAACTTTATATAAACCATAGCCTAATCATCTTTTGATCAATATTTAATCAACAGATTTATATACATCAGTTTGTATTTCTGGATCACAAGACAATTTAGGTTAATGAGAGACGGTA
Source organism: Equus caballus (assembly GCF_041296265.1). Lineage (NCBI taxonomy): Eukaryota > Metazoa > Chordata > Mammalia > Perissodactyla > Equidae > Equus > Equus caballus. Next base: position 66,642,826 of record NC_091692.1, on the reverse strand, counting down.
AGGTATGTTGTAGGGATATTTACACTGCCAGAGATAATCCAAGAAATAGATACTCAAGAGTAGCGTACATACAATGCAACAAATCTTAAAGACTTTTGATCTTTAATACCTTCCTTTATCTCACCTTCTATAAACTAAGTTATTTGTTAAATGAAACCAAGCAATTAGTAAGGATTAAGGAAAGCAAACTCCAGGTTCTCTGAAATACTTCAGGTCATTCTTGATTTCATAAATTTCACCTGAGCATTAGTTTTAAATGATGATATAATATTTGGTTCACTGGCTTAACATCATATATTATCTTTCACTTTAGAGGATTATCACAAAGACACTGATTACTAGGTATGCATGATAGAAAAGGCACAGTGTAACGTTAATGCTTTAATTCACTATACATGCTAATACGATAATCTTAGTAGCGTAACTATAGAAATCATTTGAAAAGCCTTTCAAAACTGTGCTTCTACTTGCTGGGTTAGAAGGGGCTTGAAGCCCCACATCTTAACACTGGACTGATCAAGCTGCTAACACTACTTTCCAGAAATGGACCCTTATTGCTACTATTGAAAAGATGCACTGATGTATTCTTCAAGCTTCCTTCTCTCTGCCTGTAGCTGGGGCTCTCTGAGGTATTCTGTCAGATGTCATTCTCCATAAATCAAAACAGTTGGCATTACTTCAATGTAAAATTCACAAAAATCTCTTGAGAAAGTAACTTCTCAAATTCTTTAGACCAAGACTAAGTCTGAAATCATAAACTCATGCCAAAGCATTTGCATTTCATTCTTTTTTAATACTCTTTCATAAATCCAGACATATTAACAGTAGCAAGATCATGCTGTAAGAGGTTTCCAATTAGAGTATCTTCTTGATCCACATGACCTTTGGAAACTTTAAGCACAGATTTCTCTTTAGTATTAATAACTTCCAATTCCTTATGTGCAATTACCTAACTAATCTTCTAAGGAGACATTATTTCTATTAGGAAAAAAAAGCCTATCTGTAAAAGTTACCACTTACATTACAATATAAAAAATAAAAGACTATGTCTTAGGAATTCATCCCAGCAAAGACAAAAGCTTGTAGTACTGATTTTTTTTTTCAGTCTTAAGTCCACAGTAATCTAACCATTATAATTACTGTTGATAAATTTCCCTAATTCTTATATAAATAACCTTTACTACAATCAACCTGTGGGAACTAGAAAGAAGAAAAGATGACTTGTATGAGAAAACATCTTTTCCGGCTTACTTTCTTCCATGAATTAGAATAAACAGAGCTAGCCTCCAACGAGAGATTATGTTCCAAGAACAAAGGCTGTAAGCCATTCCTAACTCTGCCAATGACTTTATGTTTGCTTTGATCCTGAAATAAAATTTTTATCCAAATACTAACTGAAATTCTGCTTCTAGTCAAGAACTAATTCTACCTAAAACTACTAAAACAAATACACACACAAAATACATGAAATAACTGTTTTGAAATACTGAAATCCTGGGCAGTGATACCTGAATAAGGGGAAATAAAAAGATGAGCTCTACAAATGCCCCAGCATACTGAGTGGATAGAGTTTCCAGGCCACAGGCAGAGAAAGGAAAGGAGAGATGAGCACTTCCCACTGACAGGCTTTGTGCATCTACAGAGGTTTCTTTTTCAAGCTTCTGGCTGAGTACTGACTGCCACCTATATGTACAGCAACTACCCAAGGATGAGACGAAGCACTTGAAAGAAGCAGAAGAAACAAGCCCTAGAGTCTACAGAGTCAGGAATAGTTTGTGTTCTCATGAACCAGAGCAAAAAATCTTGTAATTTACAGAGTCTCAGAATACTCAGAAGGGTATTGTCTCAATAAGGGGGAAAAAGTAGCTACAGCTTTAAGGCTGCTCTAGTCCTGCCTAATAAATCTTAAAAACATGCTATGATAGGATCAAGCTGTTTCCAAGAAACAACTGTGTCACAGAAAAAAATGCAAGAATATGTATAGAAATACAAAAATATCCAGTACTCAACAAGATAAAATTCATAATATCTGGTATCCAATCAAAAATTACTAGGCATGAAAAGAAACAGGGCAGTGACTCAACAATGAGAAAAATCAATGAACAGAAAGAAACACATAAGTGAGAGAGAGAAAAGAATTGGGAGAAGACACTAAAATAATTATTATAACTATATTCCATATATTCAAGAATATAGAGGAAAGATGGTACATGGTAAGTAGGAACATGGAAGATATAAGAGATCCAGTTTGAACTTACAGAGAAGAAAAATACACTGGATGGAATTAATAGCAGATGAGACATGGCAAAAAAAACATTATGAACTCAAAAATATAGCAACTGAAATTATTCAAAATGAAAAGCGAGAAAGAAAACAAAGAACTGAGTATCAGTGAGCTATGAGGCACGGTATCAAGCAGCCTAAAATATGTATAATTGAAGTTCCCAAAGAAGAGGAGAGGATGGGAGAGAAAAGATATTTGAAGAAATATGGCTGAAAATTTTCCAAGTTTGATGAAAACTATAAACCCATAAATCCAAGAAACTGAATGAACCCCAAGCAAAACAAGTATGAAAAGTACACCAAGACACATCATAATCAAATTGCTCTAAATCAATGATAAAGAGACCATCTCAAATGTAAACAAAGAAAAAAATTAACTTTGTACAGAACACCAAATATAAAAACAATAGAAGACTTCTTTTCAGAAACAGTGCAAGCCAGAAAACAGATGAGTTCTGAAAAAAAATCTTTAAAGTTCTGAAAGAAAAAGAAAACCCTATCAACCTAAAATTCTATGCCTAGTGAAAATATCTTTCAAAAATAATGGAAATGCCAAAGATATGTAGATAGCAAATAAGCATGTGAAAAGATGCTCAATTTCTTAAGTCATTAGGGAAATACAAATTAAAACAATGAATTAACACTAAAGACCAATCAGCACGGCCAAAATCTAAAACACTGACAGCAGTGACTGCTGGCGAGGATGTGGAGCAACAACTCTCATTGATTGTTGGTAGGAATGCAAAATGGTACAGCCACTTTGGAAGACAGTTTGGTAGTTTCTTACAAAGTTAGACACAGTCTTACCATATGATCTAGCAATTTCACTCCTTAGTATTTACCCAAATGAGGTAAAAGTTTACGTCTTCACAAAACTTGCACACAAATGTTTATAGAAGCTATATTCATAAGTGCCCAGTTTGGAAGCAACCAAGATGTCCTTCAGTAGGTGAATGGATAAACTGTGGTACATCCACACAACAAAGTATTATTCAGCAATAAAAAGAAATGAGCTGTTAAGCCATGAAAGACATAGAGGACTCTTAATTGCATATTGTTAAGTGAAAGAAGCCAATCTTAAATCATACAATCATACTGTATGATTCTAGCTATATGACACTCTGAAAAAGGAAAAACTATAGAGATAGAGAAAAGGTCAGTAGTTTCAAGGGATTCAGGGGTAGGGATAGATTAATAGGCAGTGTATAGAGGATTTGTAGGGCAATGAAACTGTTCTGTATCATACTGCAATGGTGGATACATGTCATTATATATTTGTCAGAGACCACAGAATGTACAACTCAGAGTGAATTCTAATATAAACTATGTAAACCCACTTTAAATATAAAGACACAGGCTAAAAGTAAAAGAATGGAAATGATAAACTATATTAACACTAATTGAAAGGAAGTTCAATCACTTGTTAATGTTAAACCATGTTAACACTAATCAAAGGAAGTTCAATACTAATAAATTAGTATTCATCAAAGTAGATTTCAGAGCAAAGAATACTACCAAGAATAAAGAAGGTATTTCATAATAAAGCAAGCCAATTCATCAAGAGAATATAAAAATCCTAAACATTTTTACACTTAATAGCAGAGCTTCAAAACACATGAAACAAAAACTGATAGAAATGAAAGGAGAAATGGACAAATCCACAATTATAGGTTGGTATTTCAAGAGCCTTCTGTAAATAACTGATAGAACATATAGAAAATCAGTAGGAATATAGAAGAACAACATTATCACTCAACTTAATTGACATTTATGGAATATTCTTCCCAACAGCAGCAGAATACACATTCTTTTCAGGTGCACATATAACATTTATCAAGATTTACCCACTTTGAACCATAAAACATGTCTAAATAACTTATGACTTCAAGCAGTATTATGTTCTCCAACCACATGGAGTAACATTGAAATCAATAACAGAAAGATATGCAGAAAATCCCCAAATATTTGGAAACTAACTAAGACACTCCTGAATATTCCATGAGTCCAGGTTGAAATAAAGTATTCTGAACTGAATAAAAATGAAAATACAACATACCAAGATTGTGGATGCAGTTAAAACAGTACATAGGGGCAATTTATAGCACTAAACACCTGTATTTCAAATACAACTTATGAATTATGACTATAAAGTAATGGTTCTTATGTGTGACTTCTAAAGTCAGTATCATCCCATAGTTACTTTCTAAGCAATACTTGGAGTTTACTTTCCAATTCTGTGTTACTTTATTTCCTTTATAAACTGTAACTTCTTTGCTTAGAAAATCAGCAACGTGTGATAGATAAAACATAGATTCAAACTGGGTTTGAATTCCAGCCATGAATGAGAAACCTTGGACTTATTAACCTTTTATGAAAGTTTGTTTTCCTTTGAAGAAGAAATAGGACCATCTATTTCACAGGATTATTTTGAGTTGATAGAATAATTAAAACACCTCATATAGTTTCTGGTCTATAGTAGGTAGTCAATAAACAGTAGTTGTCTTCCTTTTCATGTTTTATACTAAGTTTGTAAGAGTTAACATTCAAAATAGTGCCCATTAATGGTCATTTTATATCAGCTTTTTAAATATTCAACCAACAGCAAATTAACTGCACCTTATTGTAGTGAATCTATTCATATCAAATTGCCTTTAACAACTGCAACAGACCACTAGATTATAACTTATAAGCAAGGTCCACACTAACCCAAACTAGTAGGTCCACCAATACCTTTTTTAAATATTCAAGCACTTGCTGATGTTGATGACTTGAAATGTAAATGTCAAATTGTCGTATTTTAGTAATAAATACAACATGATTTTTTTCTAGAGTGTTATTCATTACCTTGCCCCTGGTAATATATCTGCAATTAATTTTAAGAAATTTCTCAGTAAATGCTTCTTCTTCCTCAGAAGTTGAAGATACAACTCGTGCAGGTCGAATACTAGTAAAAGTAGATGAGGGAGGTGCTTCTTTCGGGTGGACTACATCAGGATTCTTTAAGGAAAAAAAAAAAAAGGCACTTCAGAGAACTAAATAAAAATAAGTACATTATTAAGGCGAAATGAATAGCTTTCCCCAATAAGTGTTCTTCCTTCTCATCACATTCTGGAGGGCAGCCCAAACTATTCTTATGTAAAAAAATACAGGAAAGAATAGCACTAAAAACCTGTATTTCACATTTAATATAGATCTTTAACACAGCTTAAACTTACATTTTCAATTATTTTTTAATGGGGATATGAATCTTCTGGAGAATGTTGAAAACTACATCTTGTACTCCCACCCTACACATACACATCACATACACATACACACACACACATTCAGATGCTCTGGAATTAAACCACTGGTCCTGATAAGATTGTTTAATATATCCCTTGGGTGTTGGGAGCAGAGAAAAGGTGGAGTGCTTCTCTGTGATATTTGAGAATTCAGCAGAACCCATTCACTGGAAGAACCTTTTAAATTCTGAAGCTATGAAGAGTTTATCAATACCACTCTACAAAGTCTTAGTTAGATCACAAGTTCTCTTTTCGATGCCAGGGACCATTCTTGCAGTGAAGTCTATGGGTCTCCTTCTCAGAATGTTTTTTTGAATATTTAAAATAAAATACAGGGTTACAAAGAAAAATTATACTGAAATACAACTATCAAAACATTTTTTAAAATTGGAGATATGGATATATATATGTCTGTGTGTATATATATGCTTCCTTATTAATACACTAAATAAGAAGATCTAGTGGTGACTTTGATAATTATAATTTTGAAGTAGATAGCTATAAACATTTTGTGACGTCTACAACAACTCCCAAGTGATTTGAAAATATCTGTGAGTTCTATCAGGGACAAAGTCACAAGTAAGCCTAGTGTTATTCTATAGTTTGCTGCTTAGATTCCTAATTTACAAAAAAGTTAGATTTCACTTAAAATTTTTTATATCCAACTTTACAGACCTCTTAGAACTCATAGTTCCCCCCCAACATCAATATTCTGTACAATTAAGGAAAGTTAGACAGACGCATTTTAGTCTTTGTTTTAAATACCTCCATAGTTCAACAACAAAACAAAGAACAACCTAATCAAAAAATGGGCAGAGGATCTGAACAGACATTTTTCCAAAGAAAATATACAGATAGCCAACAGGTACGTGAAAAGACGTTCAACATCACTAATTACTAGGGAAATGCCAATCAAAATTACAATGAGATACCACCTCACACCCTTCAGAATGGCTACTATTAAAAAGAGAAGAGGGGGCTGGACCAGTGGCATAGTGGTTAAGTTTGAGCGCTCCACTTAGGAAGCCCAGGAGTTTGCGGGTTTGGATCACAGGTGTGGACCTAGCACCACTCATCAAGTCACGCTGTGGTGGCATCTCACATAAAATAGAGGAAGAGTAGCACAGGCATTAGCTCAGGGCTAATCTTCCTCACAAAAAAGACAAGAAATAACAACTGTTGGAGAGGATATGGAGAAAAGGAAACCCCTCATACATCGCTGGTAGGAATGCAAACTGGTACAGCCACTATGGAAAACAGTATGGAGATTTCTCAAAAAATTAAAAACAGAAATGCCATATGATCCAGCTATCCCACTTTTGGGTATTTATCCAAAGAACATGAAAACACTAATTCAAAAACATATATGCACTCCTATGTTCATTGCAGCATTATTTACAATGGATAACAAAGATGGGATATATACATACAATGGAATACCACTCAGCCATAAAAAAGACAAAGTCGTGCCATTTGTGACAACACGGATGGACCTTGAGGGTATTATGCTCAGCTAAATAAGTCAGACAGATAAAGACAAATACCACACGACTTCACCCATATGTGGAAGATAAACAAATAAACACATAGATAAAGAGAACAGATTGGTAGTTTTCAGAGGGGAAGAGGGTGTGGGGAGGGCAAAAGGGGCACATATGTATGGTGATGGATAAAAACTGGAATATTGGTGGTGAATACAATGCAGTCTATACAGAAGCTGAAATATAATAATGTATACCTGAAATTTACAGTTATAAACCAATATGACCTTAATAAAATAATAAATACCTCCACAAAGGCATTTCATACCTTATGAGTAAATGCACAATACCTTATAAAATAGTTTTCATAGGAGCAAGGTTATTCATAGCTTTGAGCTAATATCTGCCACTTTGTAACTAATAATTAATAGTTCTGATTTGGTCTTTTTAAATAATAAACAAGGCTGGCTCCTCTTCATTCTCATAGACTTTGATACTTGAAAAGGGCTATCAAATTTTAACATACCTTATTCTACTCTTACAAATGGATCTATATCCTTAAACCTACATGAGGACAGAATTTTTATACTTTCTTTCCAAATTTCATCTAACCCTCATAAACATGGGGCTGAATCCTTAGCACTTGGGCAGACACTCAACAGATATTTTTTGAAGAAAGGACAGACCAATGTAAAATACTGTAAACAACTATATTTAATATACTATGATTATATCCTTAAAAACCTAAAATGGAATTAGATTTTAACAGTTGCATGATGCTGTTCACTCTATAATATTTATTAACAAAGTTCTCCTCAATCTTTTCATTTTATTATGCAAATTAATTAATAGCTTCACACTCATTCTGTTGTCTCTGATAGTTACTACATCTAAGAGTTTTGCATCATATATAAATCCATTTAACATAGATAATTACATATTAATAAAATATTAATAGATATTTATGAATACTTGTTATGTTTATGTGTTATATGAACCCATGTTGCCAATCAAATGAACTGGTGAGCTTAACTGCAATACCATCCCCCCTTCCTTTCAAATATTCTTGTAAACTATTATAAATGTCCAGAGGGGAAAAAAGCCAATGCAAGGCCATTGGAAGGCCTCCTGCAAACTGGCACAAAGTTATCAACAAAGTTTGTGTATGACTGTTCAGTTACTTCCAAATCCAGGTGACAACATTATCTACTATATAACCATATTATTCTCAAAAAGTGTCAAGGTACAATGTCAAATGCCTTCCTTAAATGAAGATATACCTCACTGAACAACATGATCTCTGAGGTCCCCTCAAAGTCCCAAACTCTACTACTGAGTAACTATAGCAATCCCTATTTGTCAATGTAATCCTATTAAAAAGAATACATGAGATTAGCCTAGTAAATGCTAAAAATATAGCACAAAAGAGTAAACCTTTTAAAAAAAGACCAAAGGTGTTCAGAGGAATCGTAATCAGATCTCATTATAACTTACATACATGTACATTACCCAAAGTATCAGTATCTCTGTGTCGCTGGTTTTGACTGGTATTTAGGATTCTGATTATTAATGCAGTGATTTTGAAGCTCATTTGAGTGCTTTCTGAAGCTCCTTTGTGCAATTTTGTTTTAGCCACTATGGATGGAAAGGTCCTTAAAAATATGGAAGTATAAATATCTATCAAGCCTCAATTATTGCCCCAAATGTTCAAACGTGCAAAAGCAAAAGCATTGCTAGGATAAATGACCTAAAAAGGTTGACTCATCTTTTTTTGTACAATATGACTAAATGTTATACAATATGATTTGTATAATATTCTTATAAATAATTACCATAAACTAATTAGCAACTCTAAACTTTCCTCCCATCTTGCCTTGGCTTTATAAAGCTTTTGCCCCTTTGTGACTGAAAATATGTAGAAATGTTCTCTGATAACACATAGGTAAGGCATAGGAAGTTTGAGGAGGAAAAATCATACAGGGACAGAAATACCAACATTTATATTTATTTCATACATATATAATTTAGAAGAAAATATTTACTTTTAAAGAAACATGTATTTCTTTATTCAACCCAGTAGATATGATAGGTGCCATGTACCTCCTATAAGTTATTATGTTTAACCCCCTCTCAGAATTTATTTAAATTTCACTTCTTAAGACCAAGAATTTGAGGATCTTAAAACCAACCTCCAGAATAAAATAAGATACAAATAAAAAATAAAACTATCAGAGTGAAGGAAAACTAAAATACAATTTAAGTGTTGTACTTAGGGCTTTGGATCTGATTGAGATTTTTAGCAGCTAGGTTAAAAACTAAGGTGGGATCAATTTTTAAATTCTAGTTATGGAAATGATGCTCCCATTTAGAACCTAGAAGAAAACTCTCACTCAGTAAGTTAACTATTTCTTATTAGTAATGTTACAAACATAGGGATTTTTTCTATATAAAGAAGTGCTTTCCTAAAATCTACATAAATTCAAAGCTTTACAACGAAGTCCTATTTTTTCACATATTAACCAAAAAATTCTGTTCTGAGAATATGAAGGTCTGATTACAACGTCATCTAAAAAGTACATATTAAAAAATTACATTTTCCTAATAAATTGCTAATATTTAAATTAAGTTTAAAAGCACCAAAACTAAATTATCTAATATATAGATGCTATAATTTAGCTTTGATGCTATATACAGCATCTATATATAGATATATCATATATAATTTACATATTATTTATATATGTATTTAGAGTTATTTAACTTTATTATAATATGTAATACATAAGCTTATGTTTATTATAAAGTATATATATTTATACATTAAAGTTTTAGTTTAAAAGCATGAAAGTTAAAATTATGACATTTATTACATATAACAAATATATTTTATATACTATATAATTCAGTGATTTTGAACTTAAGTTTAAATATATAATATTATAGAGAGAGAGAGAGAAAGAGGAGGAGAGGTAGGGAAGGAGGGAAAGAGGCATATTTGTGACTAGTTGAAGGATGGTATATGTGAGGACAATTCTTGAAACATATTCAATATTTAACTTCTTCAAACTTTCTTGATATTTCTAACTAAAATTTGTTTTAACGTCTTCTATGTCTGCTATCATAATTAATGTCTGTTTTCAGGTATACTGGTATATAACTTCAAGACGTCAATGAATTATGTGATTAGTAGGATTAAAATAGAGGGGTTTATTTTACTAGATTTCACAAATATTCCCCAGCCACTCAAACCTCTGTAAGAAATTAACTTCACTCTTCTATATATCTTCTCAACTATAAATGAAAAAAAATTCACTGAATGTCTTTTAAAAAAATCTTATTTGACTAGAGCTAGAAAATCTTCTAAAGTTCCCTTTTTCTTAGAAAATAAAGGAGATGAAATTCTATAATATAAATTAGATTCTATAAAATAAATTTTGTAATTTTCTTGTAATTTTATAACAGGCAATGTTATGGGTTGTGTCACTCAAGAAGATATGCTGAAGTCCTAACCCCAAGTACCTCAGAATGTGACCTTATTTGGAAATAGGGTTTCTACAGATGAAATTAGTTAAGCTAAGGTCATACAGGAGTAGGGTGGCCCTTTAATCCAAATAACTGGTTTCCTTATATGAAGAGAAGACCACTACGTGAAGACACAACACAGAGAGAAAGCCTTGTGACTACAAAGGCAGAAACTGGAGTGATCTAACAAGCTAAGGAATGCCAAGGATTGTAGGCAAACACCAGAAGCCAGAAGAGGCAAGGAAGGATTCCTTGGGGCCAACAGCTTGATTCCAGACTTCTAGCCTTCAGAACCATGAGACAAATTTCTGGTTTAAATCCACCCATTTTGTGATCCTTTATTATGGTAGCCCTAGGAAACTAATATAGGCAACTAATACTTTTTTAAGTTATATAAAGAGAAGAACAACATATTAAAAAGTCCAGAGAATCTGAAATGCTGGGGGTAAAGGAAAAGCAATGCTTTTGTTCACCTTTTAGTCATTTTAAATAATATTTCTGAATTATCTGCTATACTTTTATTTTTGCTTTGGTCAAGCAAAAATTTCCTACATTACTTACACACAGTTCTTTATTACATTCTACTTTTCATAATTTGTGACATATTTTTAGGCTGTATGTCACAGAGAATCTGTACTGCTAGTCCTCACCATTTCATCAATGAGGCAGTTCAAAAAGTGGTTAAGAACACAACACAAAATCTGGACATAGACTATCAGGGTTTAAACCTCAGCACTATCACTCACTAACTATGTGATCATGTGTAAATTGCTCATTCTCCTCTCTATGCCTTAGTTTCCTCTCTTTTTAAGTATAATAGTAGCTATAGCAGCATTATCGCAGGCTATGCTTAAAAAGATCCTTTTCGTGTGCCCAAGCTCTATTGCTACTTTACGTATTTTCCTTCTGTAAGACCTTCTATGCATTGCAAAGACTCTTAACAGTATTTTTCCAAAATTATATTTTCTTACCACCATATATGCAATCCAATTGTTATAAGTATTCTACTTTTCTTATGATCTTTTAGATTTATTAGATAGAGTATACTGAAGATCTTAAAGAGAATACAACATCCTTCATTGGAGTACATTAACATAATAAGCATAAATAAAAACTATTTCAAATTATTTCGTTTTTCCACATTACTTATTTTAAACAGTTTTCCTCTGAATTTCATCCTGAAGATATCACACTAGTAGTTTTCGCCCAAAATGGCATTATTATGAGAATTTTTAAGGTGCAGAGAGGAGAAACCAAAGGAGGTAAAACAAACAAACAAAAGGGTTCTATATTTATAAAATGTTAGATTTAAAGAGTCTTACAAGAAGATGATAGTGCAAGGTGGCAGCTATTACTACACTCACTTATAATGATTAAATATTACTTATCTCTTATTTATTGAGAAGTAGTAATGTTTGAGTTATAAGTCTCCAGCTATGAAGTGGTAATAAAGAACATAGGCTCTGGACCCAGACTACTTGGGTTGGAATTCTAACTCAACTGCCAGCTAACTGCATGATCTTAAACACAAATTACTTAATCTCTTTCCCTCAGTTTCCTCGTCTATAAACTAAATACTGTACTGGTCAGGTACTGGAAGAAACAGAGGGCACACGAAATTGAATAATTCTAAGAGAGTTTAATAATAGAAATATTTACAAAAGTATGCACTGTCTCTGAAAATCTAGGGCAAACAGCAACAGAGGCTTCATTATCATGCGTAGGCCTACAGAGGTAAGGAGGAGAAGCAGATGCCTAAACCTAGAGACAGACAGGGTTCTGTGGAAAGGGTTGTCTGACAGGTGATAAGACGTTGAAAATGTAGCCACTCTGGGGTGACCTTGTAGGGAGGGAGCTAGCTCAATAAATATGCCCCTGCTTCCTCATTTTCTCTGATCTTCTGCCAATGCTCTTGCAAGGCAAAAACCAACAGAAGCAAAAGGTCAAGGGAGCCAGTTAATGTCTATTGCCCAAAGGAGGCTAGAGAAGGGTGTAGAATGGATCTAGAGGGGAAAACAAAGACAGCCAGGCCAAGTGCTTCTCTCATAAGTTTGACATTAGGCCTAAATAATACTACTTTTAAAGTGCTTAGAATTATAACTGACACATAGTAAATTTTAGCAATTTATCATTTACCTACTCTCACTTTGGTTTTACCTCCTTCTATGTTTCCTCACTAATATGTGAAGAAAAAACACGGAAAAAATTGTTTGACCCTGGAAATCTCGAAGATAATATTTTTATGTAAAAATAAATTATTTAAAAAACCACTGCAATCCTTTATGCTAAAAAACCCAGGAATATGAAATTTTAGCCTCATAGGTAAGCCACTACAAAGCTGAAAATTCAGAAAACCTATCAGTGACTAATAGACATACAAATGGAAAACTTTGAGGAAAAACATATAACGACAATGCTAATAAACATTATTTTAATTAATATAATACAAATATGAATTATATCTAATTAAACATAAGATGCTTGCTTCTAAGGGACTTATAGGTAGAATAGGAGACATAAGTCCAATAATTGCAATACAGAGATAGAAGCACTTGAGATATGTAGAGAGTTATATAGGGCTATTATCTTGGAGTCTAGTAATGAATATATTTCTAGGCAAAAAAAAAAATACAACTAAAGTTTAAAAAAATACAACTAAAGTTTATAGCATTCAGTTTAGTAATTATTTCCTAACTACTGCCCACAATTAGAAAGCAGGTGATGGCTATCATCTGGGTAGAGGGAACTTCAAGAGTTCTTCGGTGTCTTACCTTTTTCCTGGATCCATCTCAGGGAGAAAGAATTTATTCATATGACTGGTTATATTAAAGAATACTTTCTGGGTCATCTTTGACAGCAGCTGAGTCACTGCAGGTTAAAAGGTCATTCATGTGGCTGCTTTATTCTCTCCTTCTCTTTCACCAATATGGCAAAAGTGAAGAAGAGAATATTTTCACATAGGAGGAGGCCTGGCCTTGTTGCTTCCTTGGAGCTTCAGCACTCTCTTCTCTTTGATCTTTCAATAAAGCCAGTTGGTAGGCAAACTTGGGTTAAAGCTCAAGGAAAGAAAGGGCTCCACAGGTTTCTAGTCAGGCAAAATGCTACAGTCTAGCTTTTAATTCTCCTTTAGGGTTTGAAACACAGCTAAATTAACCTAAGGCTATACTGCTCTCCTTTATCGTTGCCCCTTATGAGTACATCTCTTCGTAAATCCCATGGAAAATGGCATGGCCATGTTCAAAAAGGTATTCTTGCATCATTTGGTCCAGCAATACCTATCATTAGAACCTGACATCATTTGTCATCAATGATGAGGATAAATGTAATATATTCCTTTCACGTGACCGCATTCTAAAGTACAGCATTGTCACATTTATACAGATAAGATATCCAACAAATAAACATTTGAAAAAGACCCCACTTGGCTCTCTCTCTCTCATACACACAAACACACAAATACATACACAAATACACAGAAAAAAATCCCCGGGCAAGAAGAAAAATAGTTATCAATAATATCATGTACTTCACAAAAAAAGTGGAACTAGTCTAAATACTAGAGTTTAGAAACTAATAATGCCTAATAATTTGTAGGCAAATTAATATTAATACTTTGTGCTTTGTTACCAGTGTGCTATGTGATATTCTAAACTGTGAGTGCAAACCAGGGCAGAGAAAAAAAGGATGCCTCCTAAAGTCAGCAGAGCAACATAGAAGAATCCCACAGGAGTCTAGCCATTTAATGGAGAAATAGCCTTTCATATGTAAACACAATTGTTAGGTCATTATGAAAACGGGAAATGATAATTATTAATTTATACAGAAAAGGCACAAAAAATATAACTCCTTTCAGAGATTTTTTAATGAAAATAATTCAAGAAAGTATGGTTCTTTGAAATTCATTTGTAAAATGTAACTTATAGAGAATGTTTTCATTCCTTAAAAATGTTAGATAAATTAATCCACTATTAATTGCTCAGAATTAATATTCAGAAGAATGACTAAGATGATGACAAATTATTTTTTAAAAGGCAGTGTATCAAAGATGAACTCAGTTCTAAGTACTATATAAATATTCACAGAAACTAAAATAAAAATCACATTGAACATGGACTTCATATCATGATACTTTCAAGTTTGTTAGATAAAACTCTTCTTTAGTTAATACATTATTTATAAGAGAAAGTTGATGAATATCTTTCGATAACCACCATCACCAATAGTAAGTCAATTGAAGCTGCCTGGTTTAAATAAGAATGCTTCACTCTAAAAACTGGGATTTACAAATTTAAGTAACAAAATAAAAAGTAAAAAATTTCTTTCTAACCATAGTCAAAGTAGGATTAAAAAACCATGATGATATATACATATACAGTGAGATTTCTTCAAGCTATCTTTGAAAAGCAAGGATACGTACAGTGGTCTTATCAAATTCAGCCTCAGACGATGTTGGTGACAGAGGACTTATGGGGCTTAGAGATGGAGAGCTCTCAACACTGGAGACATATTCAGGATCAGGAACATATAAAACCTGTAAGAAAACGTTCACACAGGATTCAGGAAAACTGAAATATTAAACAGATGGTGTTCTATAAACAAGTACCATTAACAAAGACCTTCAGCAATAAATAGAAAAAATAAAAATCTTCAAATTAAAAGAATATTTCTCACCATAATAATTCTAACAAAGTAAGAAAAAGACATTTAAATTCAATTTAGACAAGTTGGATAATATATACTGGATAATACATACTGTCAGGGAAAGGTGGGAAAAAAATAATTCTCATACACTGTGGGTGTTCCTCGTATAGGACAATCTGGCAATAGCTAGCAAAATCTAAAATGCACATATCCTTTAACTCAGCAAATTTACTTCTAGGACTTTACAGAAATACCTGCATATAAAGAAAAAGAGATATGTACAACAGTGTTCCCTACAGTAATGTTTACAACAGCAAAAGAGCAGAAACAGCCTGAAGCTTATTGTGCCTAAGCAGTAATTTCTATCAATACAGTGCTACACTATACACACATTAAAAAGTCTGAGATCAAGTTGTGCTTAAGTAGAACATTTTCCAAGAATCAAAGTTAAATTTAAAAAAAAAGGCTAGAATATTTCTGGAAGGGGATACAAATTGATAACTGTGGTTGCTTCTAGAAAAGGAACCTGGAAGTCTGAGATACGATAACTTACCTCTAAAAATTAATTTTATCTATCATGTACATGTACTGCTTTGAATATTTTAAAAAGCTCTTTAAAACTGTATTTGAAAAGACAATACACAATTATTTTCAATATGTATTAAGAAAAATTTGGATTGGGGCCGGCCCCATGGCATAATGGTTAAGCTTGCGTGCTCTGCTTCAGGGGCCTTGGGTTCACCGGTTTGGATCCTGGGCATGGACCTACACATCACTCATCAAGCCATGCTGTGGCAGCGTCCCACATATAAAATAGAGTAAGACTGGCATAGATATTAGCTCAGCAACAATCTTCCTCAAGCAAAAAGGGTAGGATTGGAAGCAGATGTTAGCTCAGGGCCAATCTTCCTCATAAAAAAAAGAAAGAAAGAAAAGAAAAAAATAAAAATTCATGTGGATATAAGTGACAGTTAATTTTCTCTTCTAGAGGCAATATGATTTGTTCAAAGCATGCAAAAAAACCATTCTTCTTAAGTTTTCTATATTGTTACCTATACTGCAATGCATACTTTCTGTCTTGCTACTTAATGATTCTAAACACCAATGCATTAAAAAACATATATACCTGTCCAGTAACAACTGCTCGGGAGAATAACTTATTTAACTGAACAAGTTCGTTGGGCGTTGTATCAAATTTCAGGGCTATACTATTCAAAGAATCCCTTGATTCAACCTGTTTAAAAGAAAAAATAAATTATTTTAACCTGTTAAAACAGAAAAACTAAACTATGAGGTTTGATGATCATTAATATGTCTATGGAGCAATCTTACATTTGATTAATAAGGGATATTTTCATCTTTGGAGATGAAATAACTTGAGAAATTCTGTGTTTTGTTAGTAAACAGTCTCAACCTATTACGATACAGAGTATATGCTTTATCACAAGACATCACAATTACATGTGGGCCTCTACTTCAAACAATTTCAAAATACAAAATATAATTTACAAAATACAAACAGGTGATTTTTATTTTACAAAGGCTTTAAAACAATACACTATTCTTTTAAATAGTTTCTAAAACTTATGCAACTTCTGGAAACATACAATTTCATTTTAGCGAAGTATGCCTATATTAAACTTAAAATGCTATTTCTAACGATCTTTATGTATATATTCTGCTATTTAAATGTATAAATTAGAACACATATCTGAACCAAAGTTGAGTAACTGGTTTCTGAATAGTCAGTATATTGTAATGATCATATTTATAGAAATCTTAAGTCATGGGATTTTTCCAATTATCCTGAAGGAAAAAGTAATCTGATCAATCAATATATTCCTTTAGAGTCCTCTATACATAGGCATTATGAGAGTTCTGTAGAGAATAAAATTAAGTGCAACTAAGTCATTTGTATGCAAGGGATTTACAACCTAGTTGGAAAATAAGAAACACAAAAAAGCTTATATAAAAGACGAAAAGCAATTTAAATAAAACAACAAATGCAACAAAAGTGTTGAGTATGGAAAGAGCACCATATTTGTTCCAAATTGTCCAGGAGAGACTTTATAGGAAAGATTTAAAGGTAGATTTTGAAGAAGAGGTAGGAATTTTGAGAAGCAGAGAGAAAGAAAAGAACATTCAAAGTGAAGACAAGAGAACTGACATGTTAGGAGACAGAAAAGTACAAAACACATTTGTGGGATACTATCTCTTCCTCCTAAACCATCCAGAGTATACTTATGAATTTAGGATTTTAGGAAGGTGAGAAACTAAAAAGAATGAGATTGAAAGCATATTCAGAATTAGGCTATAGAAGATTTTAAAGGTCAGAAAAAGTAGATATGTATGTGGGTGTAACAAACAATGAATATATATATATTTTTAATGGTCCTGTAAAACCAAATTTATGCCAAATACATGGGTTAATAATCTATCTGTGCTTCCTTCCTTCTGTGCAAACTTCCCCATCTATCCAATAAGATGATATATCATCTACCTTATTGAGATAATATATGTAAAAATTCTCTGTAAACAAATTTAATTTGCAGTAACATCTGTAAGTTTACAAAGTATTTTCATATTAATTACTACACATTTTACCCTTACAAAGACCCTATTAAATGAGGTGATGAAGGTAATAAAAAACATTAACGTTTATAAAGCAAGTAAGTTACATGGCCGGAGTGGCATCTTAGATTAGTGGCAACAGGTCTAGTATTAAGGGGACAAGAGAATGGATGCAGAAGATCCAATGTAATACTACTGCTGTAGATCAGATTTAAGATAATAAAAATGTAAAGAAAGAGATGAACGCGTAAGATTTTTAAGTAAGACAAGAGAAAACACTCACGGATTGAAGGAAGTTGTGACGATGGTAGTAGTAGAAGTAGATAAGGGGAGCAAATGTTAATGAGCAACTGATGCTGAATCCCAAAATTCTAACCCGGATGAATAACAGACTGAAGGGAAATGGAAATAAGAAAATTGAGCACTAGGCAAGGATGCAGAAGGAACTGGTATGAGGTTTGTTTCAAATTGTTAAATATGAAGTGATAGTAGGAAACGTAAGCATCTAGAAAGGTAGGAATAGCAAAGTTTGGGTCTCACTCCACATAATTTATATAGTAAACTTCTTAAGCTCTCCAAGCAATGGAATGTAAATGGACAAGTGAAAAGAAACAAGAGAGGACTCACATTTGGAATCAAGAAGAGCAGAACAGCCAACAAAGGAGACAGGCAAAATGATAGCAGTAACACCAGGGCAATGAATCATAATGATAGCCATATGTAGTACAATTAGTTTCAAAAACAAACAGAGAAAGGAGGGGAGGATATAATCAAAGAAATAATGGCTATTTTCCAGAATTTATGAATGATATGATTCCTTAGACTGAAGAAACAAGATAAGCAAGATAAAAATTTGTCTGAATCTAGACTTATTATAATGGCACTGCAGAACTGTAAAGACAAGGAGGAAACTTCAAAAACAATCTAAAAAAAGAATAAAGACCGCCTAGAAATGAACAAAAATAAAAAGGCAACAGAGGGACATAAGACAGTGGATTATATACTTAAACTGCTGACAGAAAGTAACTGCCAACCTAATAATCTACAGACAGCTCAACAACCAGGAATGAGGGTGCAATGAAGACTTTTCAGACATTGCCTGACTATCCATTCACAGTTCCTGAGAGAACTATTAAAGGACCTTAAGAAGAAAAGTAAAACCACAAAGAAGGAACAATGAGCAGGAAGCAACAACAAAGAAAAGACTGCTGGGTTTGATAATTAAAAAATCATTAGTGACCTTGGAGAAAGCTTTTTCAGTAGAAAAGTATAGGGATATTACATTAACTAGGAAGAAAATGATAATGTATAGCATTTTCAAGGTCTACTTTTCCTAGTGAAAGTGATTTTACAATTAAAAACAGTATGTGTGCATGCATATATATACACACACATATTATGATTTTAACTTTAAAGCTACCTAAAATACAAACTAATTTATACTATATTTAGGGGGTCTGGAAATACATTTAAGCTACATCATAAATATTTTAGAAAGACAGTTTGAGAGTACTTTGTGATAGTAAATATTTTATTTTAAGAGAAATATAGGGAAATATTTTCCTAAATACAAAAATCATGTTTTATATGAAGATTTTACAAATTATAATAAGAACAGAATATAAGACAATAATATCTCACTCAATTTTACAATCATATTTGTTTCTTTCTTTTAGAATTTGGCATAAGGAATATAACAAAGAATTAAAAAAATAAAGTCTAAACAAAGAGTGCTAGCAGATGTTTTATAACCTTGTTGATCAATACTTGATTATTTCTCAAGGCTCAATTATAACATTAAGAAAAAAAATATTCTCAAGTTTCAATTAACCTTCCACTAAAAATAATGGTCCTTAAGTTGAATTTAATTTTGCTACAGGTAATGCAAGTTCTATTGAATTACAATAAAAGAATGGTAAACTCCTGAATTTAAAACTAACTAAACTTTTACAGTTCTTCACAATCACATGATTACATGTGTAGATAACATCTTATGCCTCATGCCTATAATCTTATGCCTTAATAATAAACGCTAATGAATACATTAAATTATATTACCCAATATTTTACTGTTTGAACATATTTTCTCAATTTCTCAATCATGCAGAGAGGGTACAAGCACACTCAATTTAAGTTTATAACATGCTTTAAGAAGAAATTCTTTTGATAGTAGTAAATATAATTCTACCCTAAACTACATGGTTCCTAACCTTTTTAAATACTTAAAATCTCGAATTGTCAATTATACAGTATAGGAAAACAAGTGTAACTCAAAGTTTTGAAAATTTGTTCAATTTTAAGGATTCATGGAAAATAAGACTCAAATCAAGACTGCTTCACGATGACACAAATGCATAAATTGTTTAAAATTGCTATTTCCTTCTTAATACAGTTATATTACACAAACAATTAGAAAAACACAAAATAATACAAAATTGAGCTGAGCTAAAAAAATTGCTTTATAACATGTTAACACTATCTAAATAAACAATATATACATTTAATAAAAGAAGCAGTACACTACAGACTAAAGTTAATTTCTCACTTCAATTTTTCATAGTATCCAGAAACGTGAAAAGCTGACTCCAGGGAGATTTGAGGATAGAACATAGGAGAAAGCCCCATTTTCAGAGCTAAATAAACTTAGGTATAAATCACTGCAAATAATCTAATGTGAGAGGTTATTCTGGAATATTAATATCAACTTATTTTTTAAGTCTTCTGTCTGCCATTTTCATTATCATTAGCACTTCCGGGAATATAATGAAGACCACATTTTTAAAAAACTATTTTCCTAAAAGCCTGACCTAATAAAAATTATTGGAGCACAGGAACTTTGACTCCCAGTAAATTATCATCTATGTTACGCTGAATTTGCTGGAATAACTATCATTGTATCACACAATAAAATTTCTCTTCAAGAAAAAAAATCCTAAAATATAATCAAGAACTCAAGTATTATTATTAATAAAAAAGTTATCAAAAGTGAAGCACAGATTTTTTAAAATAAGGCAATTAATAACCCCTGTCTTATTTATAGTATAAACAAAGAATGTCCAAAATAAGACTATTGCAAAGATAAATCAGCTTTTTCAAAAGCAAATAACTTACAGCATACTCAATAGTGCCTTTAGGTTTCTGAAAAGACATTCGTCTCCCATCTTTCTTGTCTAGGGTCTTCTTTTGGCCAGTGTCTGAAAAAAAAAAGATGAGGTAAAACTCCTATTAAATTCATTTTCCTTTCAGAGTAATGTCAAAGACTGCTAAACAGAGCTCATTGGGCACATATCTACTAGATCTACCAGTAATAACAGTTTGTTCCCTGGGGTTCTCGGCTCTAAAATACAACCAACAGTGGAAAAAAGCAAATGTACTTCCTCTCTGCCTGTTTTAGGAACTGACCAGTATGAAACACTATAATAACTAGAAGTCAATTTAAAACATAGTAACTGTCAACAGAAAGGAAGTTATTAAAAACTAAATTATGGATCATTTCTTTCAACACATCTAACTCAATTATAATAAACTATATTTGAAGATATATATTATTATTATTATTAACCAAACCAAGTCTGAAAAATGTATCAGCAGTCCTCACAGGAGAAAATATTTATATTTCTACAATCATAGTTAAAGATAGAATCTTCTCTATGGAATTATTTTAAATTATTAAATTCCTTTTTTATATACCATGAAGTAAAATAAGATATGCTTCCATATATAAACACACGTTTGTGTATTTCATCTCAAATAAAGTGTCAACTATTTTTCACTTGCTTATCAAGACACTTCACTTGAACACGTCATTATCATCAAGATTATGCTATGTGTTTCAGTTTAAATTTTGCATTAGTGTTAACTTTCTCATCTATAGTTCATGTAACAATGATTGCACTGAATTGAAAAAATACTACTCCTATTTAGACAATTTAGAATGATTAAAATCAATCTCTAAAAAACTAATAAAAACCTAAACCTTCAAGATAGTAAACATAGCAAAATGCTATATTCACTCCCAACATTTTATAAGATTAAAACGATAGTGTTCAAAGAAAACATTAGTTCTACCTAAACCCA
Organism: Equus caballus; assembly: GCF_041296265.1. Taxonomy (NCBI): domain Eukaryota; kingdom Metazoa; phylum Chordata; class Mammalia; order Perissodactyla; family Equidae; genus Equus; species Equus caballus. Next base: position 66,620,967 of record NC_091692.1, on the reverse strand, counting down.
AATAAACTAGAAATTATCTAGTTCATTGTTCTCCTCCTATCTAATCTTAATTGACATTTTGACCATGCTAGAATTTGTTTATATGTACCTAATTAGCTCAGTTGGGTGCATGGTTCTAATGAAGCACTAATAATAAAAAAAAATAACATTAATAATCAAGTTTGAATCCCAAAAAAGTCAGTTGACTCTGCAATGCTTAAAACAGCTGTCCTAAAACATTCGTGATCACCCAGGCTAAACCAAGTCTCTGTTATCAATCACATAACATCTTTATGTCTCCTTCATAACATTTGGCACAGTTATAAGTTTCTTTATTAAATCTCGTCCACTAAACTGTAATCTACAAAACACCATGATTGCTTTGTTTCACAATGCCTCCTTGGCACCTAACAAAAGGTCTGACACACGGCAAGCATCCAATTTGAATGCACTAATGTTCTGAAGCAACAACCTGACTGTATCTAGAACTTCCACAATTCTTATAAATTGGCATTAATTTTTCCATAAAGAAAAGTATGCATAGAATTATGGTTCAGCCATTACAACTCTAGGGGGAAAAAAAACCATGTATATGAATATCCTACTTTTATATCCTAAATATTTAAAGAACTCTTAAAAACTGAGGGGAAAAAAATGAAAACTCATGAAAATAGGCAAAAGATATGATCAGACTATTCACAGGGGATGTAAAAATGGCCCTTAAACATATAAAAATATGTTCAATCTAACTCATAATTAGAGAAATGAAAATTTAAACTACACTGAAATACCATCTTACCTACCAGATTGGAAAAAAATCACAAGCTTGACTATATACTGTTTGGCTGTAGAAAAAGAGGCATTCTTCTACATTTACAGCGGGAATGCAAAATGGTACAATTCTTATGGAAAGAAATACTACTTTTGCTTATCGCTATATTCTAACTTTTCTCCATTGAATAGCATATATTTAAATTTGATTTTCTAATAATAAAACATTAAAACTATTTTAAAATAAAGTTTTAAATAGTTATTTAGTTCTGCTATTTCATAAACAGCAGAGGGAGCCAAAAACACTTTCCTCATTTTGCAATTTAAACTTCTTAAGCGATGCAAAATACAATTATAGACTACTTTTAACTAATAAAACACATCTCTCCTTAATTGATTTTAGGAGTTACCATTAGTCTACATTTACTTGCCTAACATTAGTTTCTCAATCTCAAGAGTTCATTAAACATTTAACCACAATCAAGTTTGCAATTGCTCCATCGTTTTTAAGAGTGCGCCATGGAGCGAAGTTCAGAGCAAGAAAACTAATATAACAGCTTTCCACAGTTGAAAGTTTGAAACGAATTGAAAATATTCACTCTAATAACCTAAAATTATAAAATATTTTGCAACAATTTTTATTATAAAATAGTTCTAAATTTTAATTACCAATATTAAAACATTTATTCATAAATATAAGTACCAAAGCACAATGAAATAAACTGATCATTCTCTTCTATCAATATGAAAATACAATCACAAAGTCACAATATTTGAGAACTGAAAGTGATCACAGTTGTCACATAGTCTGGTCTCTTACTAAGTAACTTTATAATACCCTTTTAAAGTCAGTTGTCAGCAAAATATGAATCTAGATTGGGAGTACAAAGAGGAGAGGTCTTATTCTTTCTCCTCATAAAAGTTATTACAGTTTAGAAATATATACAAATTTTGATTTATTTAATCATCAAAATAATAGTTAACATTTATCAAGTACCTAGTACATGCCAGGCACTGTTCTAAGCACTTCACATTTATTACCTTACCTAGTTCATCAACTCTATAAAGCAGGTATCATTTTTACCTCCATTTTACAATGGAGCAAACTAAGGTACATTTTTGGTTATCACAACTGGGAAAGTGTTACTGGCAACTAGTGGGTACAGGCCATGGATACTGCTAAACAATGCACATGACAGTCCTCCCATAACAAAGCAAAAATGTCAATACTGATGAGGTTAAGAAAACCTGCTATATATCCACCACCTAATATTATGCCTGGCATATAGTTAGGTGTTCAATAAATATTTGATAGATAAATGAATATACACAACTTTCTCTGAGATATAGTTATCTTGGTATATCGGAAAGAGCAAGGGAGTTAGATTTTACTCCATCATCACCAAAAGCAGAAACTTAATATATGTAATCTAAAGCAATTCCCATCTAAACTGAGTCCTACAAGTTTTGATACCTGTGTTTTAATAATTCAGTCCAAAATATTATATGATTCTACTCTAATTTCTTGTTTTGCTATTTGGAGAATATTGCTTAATTTGCCAATCTATGACAATTTTTAAAATTTATCTTTTGGTTACTGATTTCTAGCTTAATTGAACTGTGGTGAAAGAAAATACTCTAAAGAAGTTCAAACCTTTGAAATCTGTTGAAAGTTGCTTTATGAGCATATGTAAATTTAGTAAATGCTCCATATGTGCTTGAAAACAATGTGGATTCTGTACTATAGGGTAGTGTTATCTGTGTGTGTGCGTGTGTGTGTATGCACACACACACACACCTGTCTCCACATGCATCATATTCAAATATTCTATATCCATATTGATTTGCTTTTGTACGCTTATTCAGTAAATTACTGAGGGGGCCTTTAAAATTCACCACTATGATTGTGGGCTATTTGGTTCCTTATAAGTCTCTTTACTTTGCTTTCTACATTTTGAGACCATGATATTAGGTTCATCCAAATGAAGAATTGTTATATCTTCCTAGTAAATTGAATTTTTCCTCAGAATACTTTTTGCCTTAAAGTCTGCTTTGTCTGATATTAATTATATCAACTTTCTGTCCATTAGTGTTTGCTTTTTCTTTCTACATGCTTTCAGCCTTTCTTTACCTTTTTGCTTTAAATGTCTCTCTAAACCAGGGCCTTTTTATTTGCCTATTTGTTCTATTTTATTTGCCTGTTCTATTATTCTCCTTTCTTGCCTTCATTTGGAGTATTATTTATTAATTTTCTCTTTTCTCTCATTAATTTGGAATATATACATTCTTTAAAGATTCTGTTAGCAATCGTCCAAGAAATTACAGCCTGAATTACTGACTTACCACAATCTAATATTTAACTAGCACTTTTATCCTCTTCCTGGACAATGCAAGGACGTTTAACACTTCCAAGATTTATATACAATTGTTATTAGATACTTTAATTACATATATATATCTAAAAAACAGTATAAGACATTTTTCAAGCCAGTAAATATTCATTTAGTTTTACCCTCATATTTACCATTTTTATGGCATCTCTGGGTAATTTCACAGGGAACAGAATTCTAGGTTGGCAGGTATTTTCCCCTGCCTTTTAGTTTCCACTGTTTCTGTTGGGAAATCAACTGTCAATCTTATTGCTACCTCATTGAATATTTGTTCTGATCCTTTTTAAGATTTTTCATCTTTGGTGGGATCTATATTGATTCTACTAGGAGTCTGTAGGGATGCTTGAATCTGTGAATTAAAGTATTTCCTCAGTTTTGAAGTTTTCACTCATTCTCTCATTAAATTCTGCCCCATTCTCGCTCTTCTCTCCTTTGGGGACTCAAATATACATACATTAGAACTCCTTATTATATCTTTTAAGCTTACACTCTCCTATATTTTCCATTCTTTCGTCCTTCTCTATTTGGGATATTTTCTTCTGACCTATCTTTCAACTCACTAATTCTCTTTTCTGTGGTGGCTAATTTGCTGTAAAATACATCCAGAAAGGCCCTAATTTGGAGGATTACATTTATCAGTTCTAGAATATCCATTTTTCTTTTTTATCTTACCTTTCTACAAAATTCTCAACACATCTATTTTAAATCTGATAACTATGACATCCAGAGTTCCTGTGGATCTGTTTATATTCTCTGCTGTTTCTGATGTCTTGTCATTTGCCTAATTATATTTTGTGTGTTGGATACTAAATTTGCAAAATTGTCTGTAGACAGAATTTGACTCATAGAAAAAGCTGTTTTCTCCAGAAAGGATTAATATTTGCTTCTGCAAACACCTGAGAACACTAACAATGCCAGATCTTGTTAATGAAGTTATAGGAATGATGATTTGAAGCTGAGTATCATCCCACAAGAGCCTAGCTACTTGTTTTTCTGTACTCTAAGGTAGAGCATTTTGGGGTCCTAAGTGAGAAGAGTTCACCCCTGCCCTGTGGTGGGTCTTGTACTCTGTCCCTGTCCCCTTTTATCCACAGTTGTCAAAAGCACCTCTTAATCTCTCAGTTCCTGCTTCTGGAATCAACACTCACCCCAGGGAAAAAGCAATCCCAAATTGGAGCTGCTCTTCCTTGGGCCTCTGTCCTCACTCAGATCCTAATCTAGTCATATCAGTTAGCTTTCTGATAGCCTCGATAGAATTAATTGTTTTGTTTTGGACCAGCTTTTTAAATTATTCTCAGGATATTTCAAATTATCTAGCTTGCTATTACCAGACTCAGAAGTCCTAAAAAATATTTAAGCAGAGACTTGACAAAGCAGTATCAGAACTTTAAATTAAAGATCATTTTGGTAATAGAATGAAAGGCAAACTGGAGGAAGAAAGCAAGCCTGGAAATCAAAAATGAAAACAGTATGACATCTAGTTTTAATATATTAAAAGACCCATATTATAAGTGGATATTATAATTTTGGTAGCAGCTACTGATAAGTTTCATGATCTAAAAACACTGAGCTGGAAGTCAATATTTTCAAACACAATAATATAGATTTTAAAACTTTAAAAGCATCTAAACTAAAAAGAAATGCTGATAATAGCTTTTCTAATTAACTCATATCCTCTACAGTAGGTAGTATAGGAAAAAATGCCTATATTTTCAACCTTTCACTTGCTATAGACTCCTTATCCATAATCAAACCAAAAAATCCCCCAATTTTTCTTCAACTTTGTAAGCACCCTCCTCTAGATATCCCCCTGTCTTTCTACTTCTTTTGACAGTTGAACTTTTGGAAATAAGAGTCTACTTTCACTGTCTTTACTCCACTACCTCCTACTGATTCCACAATGCACTGCAATGGCTTCTCTTCCCAGATCACTAAACCTGCCTTGGCAAAAGAGAATAAACTAAGTGGCAAATTTGATGGGCTTTTTCAATTTTATTTTATTTGATCTTTGTGAAGCATCCAACTAATCCCTTCTCAATGATCATCTTTCCCTTTATCTGGTAACACCTTACACTCCCACTGGTCTCCTATCCATTACTTGTTCCCCTGTAGTGCCTCTTTCCTCTAGCTGGCCAAGGAAACTTTTGGTGGCCCGCTTCTAATTAAAATGGTCCCTGATATAAAGTTTTATAGAGCCTTGCTACTTGAAAGTGTGTTCCAAGGACCAGTAGCATTGGCATCACCTGGGAGCTTACTGCGAATACAGAATTTCAGGCTTCACTCCAGAACTACTGATTCATGACTGATTTGCATGTACAATAAATTTGAGAAGCAACTAGAGCTTTTAAAAGGATCAAACTTGCAGACCGAATAACCAACAGAAGAAATTCTTCCATATATAACTCCCTACTCATGACAGTAACACTAGCAATTTTTAAATCTCTGTCAAATCAATATAATTGTTTTCTAAAGTAATCACTGTAATAGACTACATTACTAAGTGTCCTGTATTCCTCCCTGGGGAGGAATATAAAATAATCTGTACTATCCCATTGATGTCAGACATGGCCATGTGACTTGCCTTGCCCAATGAAACATGAACAGAACTGATGAGTCTTCCAGGTAGAAGTGTTAAGACTCAACATTGTACTTATGAGCCCTCTTTTCCCTCTATCTCAAGACCAGGGCTATTCTATATAGTGGCTGCTCCATCAACATGGAGCATAGAGGGAAGATGTTAATTCCTAAAAGTGTATTACACATACACATATGTGTGCACACAAATCTGGTCATTCTCATTTCTGCTCCCTGGTTAAATTACAGTGATTGGAAAATAAATGAAGGATTCTGCAGGAGTTCATGCATAAAAAGCAAATCACCTACATACTAGGTAAACAAGGAACTCTAGCTTGCTTAAGACTTCTTTCCTGAAACATTATTCAATGCCCATAAGACTGAAATTATGCCAGCTGTATCTAAATAAAAACTCCAGGTATGAGGAGGACATGTCAAAAGGACTAGTGGGGAATACTGAACAATAAAAGTTATTAAAATGTAGTTGAAAAAATGTGAATGTTACAAATATGGGAAAGGTAAAAACAATATAATGAGTAAACATTAGAAGGTGGGGAGGCTATGGGAGATGAAACTGATAATGTCATCTCAAAGAGTTAAATATATCTCACCTAAAACTGAAGCAAGAATGTAACGATAATACGAACCTCTTAATATTTTTTCAGAATCTGCTTTAGACACACCTTTTAGGGAAATACTTTCATATGGCAAACAAATATTATCTTTCAGTCACTCTTTCCTTCTAACCATCCATGCATCATTCTATATGTGTATATACATAGATAGATAGATAGACTAGATCTTGACAATAATGCCTACCCTAATATTAATGATGTCTCTGGATGGTTGGATTGGAGGTGGCTTTTAAACTTAAATTTTTGCAATGTATGACTTCATAGTTAGCATGCATCAGTTTTACCAAAAAAAGAAAAAAAATTCTTATAAAAGACTGTAAGCAAATATACCAAGATTCTACCTTCAGCATTTCTCTCTCAAGCATGTAAACACGCCTTCTTTTCAAGAACTTTTCATCATCAGCTCAGTTTTCTTAAGGTCTCAATCCTATCCAGAGGTTGGCATACAATTTACACATGCATCTCTTTTCCTAACCTAAATCATAAAACAGGTGCATGCCCAAAGCATTTGTGAAGGTAAAAAAAAAAACCCTGCTAAACTCATCAAGACTCAGCAATTTGATTGAGAGAAACATTATTAAGGAAAATAGTGGTTTTTAACCCTACCTACACATTAGAATCACCTGAGAAACTTAAAACTGGGTGAACTTAAAGATTTTGGGGGTCGGCTCCGTGGCCGAGTGGTTAAGTTCGCGCGCTCTGCTGTGGTGGCCCAGGGTTCGGATCCTGGGCGCGGACATGGCACGGCTCGTCAGGCCACGTTGAGGTGGCGTCCCACATCCCACAACTAGAAGGACCTGCAACTAAGACATACAACTGTGTATGGGGGGGTTGGGGAGATTAAAGCAGAAGAAAAAAAAAAAAAGATTAGCAACAGTTGTTAGCCCAGGTCTCAATCCTTAAGAAAAAAAGAAGATTGGCAACAGTTGTTAGCCCAGGTGCCAATCTTTAAAAAAAAAAAAAAGATTTTGATTTATGATCTACTTTTTGATTATTGTCAGATCTTAGAGATCCGATGCTTAGAGTGGGGCTTTGCCAACAGAATTTTTAAAAATCTACCCAAGGAATTCTAATGTGCAGTCAGTGGTGATGAGATCCATTGCTCTAGAACAATGCTGTCCAATGAAACTTTTTGTGATAATAGAGATATTTTATATCTGCATTGTCTAATATGGTAGCCACTAGCCTTGTGGCTTTTGAGTACTTGAAATGTGAGCAGTGAGACTGAAAACTGAATTTTTAATTTCACTTAAATTAATTTAGACAAATTAATTTAAATTAATGCTTAGTTGCTACCATACTGGACAATGCAGATATAGAATCTAGAATCCAAATTCCTCAAATCAATCCCTCACTAGTCACATTCCAAGTGCCTATTAGTCACATTTGCCTAGTGGCTACCACACTAGATAACACAAATACAGAACAATTCCATCATTGCAGAAAATTATATTGAGTAGCACTGCTCTAATAAATTTAAAATCTAGAGTCTTGACTATATGACCTAAAATATATAGTTTATAAACTAGCACCTACCCCTCAGTTAAGACATAACACGAGATAACTGCCTATTTGGATTAACTGCTTTGGCTGTGCACAGAACTGCTTTTACTAACTTGAATTTTGTTGTTACACCATTAAGCTGCATTAAAGAATGGTGTTTAAGAAACAGGTTTTTGAAATTAGAATCTGTGTTTACTATAAAGATGGGGAGGATACTTTTAGCTATATTACAATTCCATGAGAATTTTTTCTTTTTTTCTCACTGTCAGGAATAATTGTGTTTCTCCTTCCTGCCTAAGCAACAGGTTTATCTTTATTTTAGGAACACTGTAATTAATGTCTGATCACATTTCCCTTTTTTCACTGATTGACAGAAAACAAAAGCAAATTTTTGGCCTTTCTCTAATACGTGAATTTGACCTTAAACCATGCCCCTTTTGGATACTAGTATCCTTTATTCATTCAACAAAATGTATCAATCAAGAGTCTCTTGCTGGTGGCCATGAAGGGAGCCTTTTTACACAGGAAATAATTATTTGCAGTTACCTTACTTTTTAATTAATGTTTGATTTATTGAAGCACAAACACAAAAAGCAAGTTTTCCCTTAAGCCTTCAACTATAAAGTGAATTCTAGTTATAAATCCGGTAAATTTTAACACACTTTTTAAGGTGCTGTTGATAGTTGATCAACTCACACAGAAACTAAATATCCTTATATAATCCTATTTATAATCTTGGGTAAATTCTCTAACATACACTAAACTTCATTTATAAATTTACTAATTTCTATTTTAAACACTTTAATTGCCACTAACAAGTAAACAATTCTAAGAGCTTAACTCTAGGAAATACATTACAATAAAGGGATTTGTGTGTGTGTGTGAGGAATATTGGCCCTGAGCTAACATCTGTGCCAATCTTCTTCTATTTTGTCTGTGGGATGCCACCACAGCATGGCTTGATGAGTGGTGTGTATGTCCGTGCCTGGGATCCAAACCTGTGAACACTGGGCCACACGAACTTAATCACTGTGCAACCAGGCTGGCCCCTACAATAAAGTTTATTTAAAACTTTAAATAACTTTCATGAATGTTAATTTCTCTTAATCATTCCAATAGTTTCTAAATTTAGCCAAATACTTTCACCTTTGAACTTAAAATCACAAGTCAAAAAGTAATTACACAAGTATTCATTTTAAATTAGATTCACAAGGCTAATTTGTATGTACTCTAGTGGGCCTAATTCTCTGAAGTATAACAAATATTCTAAAGATCAAATACATTGATTATTCCTAAACTTAATATAAAAATATCAAAGCTAAGCATTTAATCAATTTCATCATTTCTATATTTATTTCAAATCTGACCATGGATAAAAGACTTACCCACTAAGGAAAGTAGTGATTCTCAAAGTGTGGTCCCCAGACAAGCAGCACCAGCATTTCTTGGGAAACTATCAGAAATGCAAATTATGGGGCCCAAACTAGAAGTACTGAATCAGAAACTCTGAGGGAGGGGTCCAATATTTTTGTTTTAAGAAGACTTTCAGGTGATTCTGAGGCACTCAAGTTTGGGAATCATTGCTTTATTGTAGCCTCAACTACTCAGAGGCAGTTTTGTTCTAAAACACAGGTAATACAAAAGGCTTCAGTTCAGCTATCCTGCAAGATGAGCAGCAATTCTAAAATAGGTAAATCTACCTCATGCTTGAGAACCTCTGGACTAAGGAAACAATATTATGAACTCAAACTTGGAGTTACCATCAGAGCACACTCAGGTTGTTTATCAAGAAGAGATTCGTCTCCCCCTCTACCTCCCACCTTAGGAAATGAGATTAAGACTGCGGACATCAAGGGTTACCTTCCTCCATCACTGACGAACGCTGTGAGTTGTTTTTTTTAATAGTTACTGTAACATCTGGTACTCCAAATCTTTTAATTAGAGGCACTTGATCTTTCCTGATAGACTCCCTTCAAGATAAACCACTATCTAACTCTTCTAAATAATTTGCATCTGCAATTTCCAACCTAAAATACACCTAACTTGTCTAACACCTTCATTGGATTTTGCATTTTCACTTTGGTCATTTCAATAACTTTATAATTCTAAAGAAATTTCAATGACAATCCATCCTATCTCTTATCTAATCTAACTTGTTTTAATTTTAACACCATACATGATAGAATTCTGATTCTTCTCACTTTTTTCCCCCCATCTGACAGGGCCATAACTCTTATAAATATAAAGGTAGCATTCAAATGGATTCTACATCCCTTATTTCTTTGTCTGGGTCAGTTTCTTTATCAGAAAAATGGGATAATAATGGTACCTATCTTACAGAGTTGTTATTAGGAGTAAATAAAAACATTTGCTAGTGCCTGTCCCATAGGAAATGTTCTTAGCAGCTATTATTCCTGTTGCCATTTCCCCCTGAAAGATAAGTTTTAAGTGCTAAAAGTAAACTAAAGAAAATTTCAATAGGACTGAGATGTGTTTAAAGTATACTGTCACCCAATGAGAAAACAGAGTCGACATAACAGGTCAGTTTATGATAAAAACTATAGTACAGTAAGTTGAGACTCTAAACTTGCTAAACATTTATTTACACTTATTTATTATCATATTATCTAGTAAATGCTTTTTCTTTTTAGATTGGCACTTGAGCTAACAACTGTTGTCAATCCTTTTTTTTTTTTCCTGCTTTTTCTCCCCAAGTCCCCCCAGAACGTAGTTGTATATTCTAGTTGTAGGCCCTTCTGGTTGTGCTATGTGGGACCCCACCTCAGCACCTCCTGACCAGTGGTGCCACGTCTGTGCGCAGGATCCGAACGGCAAAACCCTGGGCCGCCAAAGCGGAGCACATGAACTTAACCGCTCGGCCATGGGGCCGGCCCCCAGCAAATACTTTTAAAGGCTACACATTATAGGCTTATTATGGTCATGCTTCCAAACAAGAGCTATACTCAAGGCCCAAAAATACTGTCTGAATTAAATCATAATTTACTCTTAAGCAGGAAAACGAATTGTATTATAAGGTGTTTCCTTTCCAATGTTATTAACTACAGCAACGGTGTGATAAGCTCCTTAATGTGTCTAAGTCCTAATTATGGTTTTCCTGAGGGGACTATAATGTTGGATTCAACGAACACCAAAAGCTGGTAAGAGTAAAAGCAGCCACCTTGGAGAGAAGTAAAGGAATCAGTAACACTAACAGTCTGGTAAGTGGTTTGTTTATAAAAGGAGTAAGACCAGAAACATTTGACCAAAATTTTATGAGGTTCATCCTTGATCTGTTAATGGTGAAACTATTTTATCAACACTATTACTGAACATGAAATGGTGAGGGGCAAGATCACTAACAACAAATGGGGTCCTGGAGTGCAGCCACTCTACATGTGTGGAAGTGTCTGTACAGAAATACTGCACAATACATAGGACATTGCAAAGAAGTGAAGGAAGGGTGACAGGCAACAGGAAACTTAAGCAGCTGTTATAAAAATCTGAAATAAGGCTAGTCACAAGCGGAAAGGGCAGAAGAAAGCCTTCAAACAGACTGACAGATATTCATTCTGAAGGACACAAATGCAAAGAGAAACCCTATAGTCAAAACCCATCTGGTAAGCAGCTGCAAAGAAAAGAGTTCTCATTTTAAGCAAAGCCTGGCTAGAAATTAATAACCATTTATCTTTTACTTGTATATATACATGTTATCTCTCAAAGGAGTCAATCTAGGAAACTAGACTTCTTCTAAGAATGGCAGGGGGTCATCAAATTATTGCTGGGGCACTTCTTTCTTGAACTGCCTTCAGAACTCTGTAGGTATAACTTCAGAGACCTAGGTTTTTACTTCCAAATGCTATCTTTTAGCTTACCACCCAATCATTTTCATCAGTTCTCTTGCAAATAAAAAAGAGCTCTAGAATTGAGAAACTCTGGCATCATCCAATCAACCTCATTTACAAACAAGAATATATAAGCCCAAAGAGATTAAGTAACTTGTACAAATTCTTTCGGCCAGTTAACGCTAGGATGTTCTTGCCCACCTCACTGTGGTCATAACTGTGACATCACAAAGCCTCTCTCACTTGTGTCAGAGACTTGGGGGCACCATGAATGTTAAACAATGTGCCATGGGTTCATAAGGTTGCTTCAATTAAAGAGGAATTTGTATAGTATTTTGAAGCAACTCTGAAGGAGAGTGTCAGATCTGGCAGTGTGCTCAATAAATGTTTCTGAATGAATGAGTTGGATGTATATGTTTGGGGATATTTATTAAAATATTGACCATATTCCTTCCTGATTAAGCTCCACCACATATTTCTCAATTCTCCATCTGTTAGAGGCTGGTCACATATCAACCGCTTTCAATTAGGCAACTGAAGACTCATTAAAAAAAAAAAATCCTTTTTTCTAACAATACTTGAAAGTTCCAGCACTCATCCCCGGTCCCACGCTTAAGACGACTGAGCATCTGGTTAATGTCCTTCAAAGTACAAAGTATCTCCCTTTTTCATGTTCTAATTCCATAAACAGGAATTCTAAAGACAAGATATTTTATGTAAAGTATGAAAACTTATTAAAAGGAGCCGTGCTAAACTGGATTTTAATATTCAAGTTTCTTCAAAGCTTAAATCACATACACACAGCTTAATAGATGTCCTCACTGTTCCACTGCTTTCAAACGAATGGCAGGATGTGAGATTATGGATAGATTTTACATTCTCTGTATTTTTCTTTATTTTCTAAACTCTCTAAGACTCATAAATTTACTCTCATAACACCAAAACGCATTACAAGTAACAAAAATAAGACAAAATATAAAAGACTAGGGGGAGGTCTGCCACTTTAGAGAAAGCCAAAGATACTGGACAAGTTACGATATGCGGTATGCTAATAGTTCTTCAGCAAGGCTTGTCCATAAGATATCAATCTCATGCCACTACGACTGACTCTTTTTAAAGAATGGTACAAAGCCATGAAGATTAAAAGAAAAATAAAAACATAACAGTCAGGATAAATGGTAACTGAGAAAAAAGTTTCTAGGTCCTGTCACCTCAGGACACAAAAGTCACCTCGGTTGCAGCGTAAGTGAAGCATTTTCTCTTGCCATGTAGTACTAAGCAAGTGCTGAAGTGACTCCAACAGTTGGCAAGTATCTAAGAAAAACATTGAGCCAAACCCAAAACAGGCCAGGCACGGTGTCCTCACTGATTCCAGGACCCAAACCACCGGCGTCAGGGGCTCACCAGTCCCCTCCCAGGGGGAGGGCAAACGAAGGGCGCGCACCCCTGACAGACTTGCGGGGCAAGAAAGCTCGATCTCGGGGCCGAAAGCAGGAAGAGCAGAGCAGGAAGGGCTGCGCCGCCGCCAGCAGCAACGCTTCCGCGCCCAGAGCCCGAGCCGGCCGCGTCCTGCCCTCCCGCCGCCCCGGCCCCCGCCGCCGCCGGCCCAGGCACACCTGCCACCGCGCCCCCACCCGGCGCCCGGACCGCCGCCTCCCCCCGCCCTCAGTCCGGTCGGCCGCGCGGGAGGCGAAGGAAGGCTGGGCTCACCGGGTCCCTCCGGGCTGGACGGCGCCGGGGGCCGGTGGGGCGGGGCCCCGCACCCGGGGTCCCCCTGGGCGGGCTCCCTCAGGTAATCCTCGAAGCGCACCTGCCGGGCCTCGCCGCCACCCCCGAAGCCCCACAGGCGGCTGGCCGTGCCCCGCAGAAGGCGCCCGCTCTTGCCCGTGAACGTGGTCAGGTAGTCCATGCTGCGGCGGGGCAGGCCGTGGGGCAGAGCCCGAGCAGGCGGACGGTTACCGCGGCGGCGGCCACTAGCTGCGCGCCCGCCAGCCCGCCCGCCAGCCCGTGAGACCCTCAACGGGGGCGGCGGCTCCGCGCGCCTCACAGGAGGCGGGGAGGGGGAGGGGGCGCCCCGAGCCTTGCCCGGGGCGGACCATCGGGAACTACGCGTCGGGGGGACAGAAGCTGGCCAAAGTTTTGAAAAGTTTTTCTGATCGCTTCCAGACGCCAAGTCAGGGAAAACTTAGCTTGTGAAGTAGGTACATTCTTCCTGGAACAGAAGCTGGATCGGAAAGCTGGCGGCTTTGAGGCAAGCAGAATCGGTCCATCCGCTCCTCCCCCCGCCCCACTCCAATGGAGCAGGCCTGCCCCACCCCGCCCCGCCCGGACCCGACCGGACTTTCGGGACTGCGGGAAAGGGCAGAGCCGGGTCTGAAAGTGGCCCAAGGGAGGCTTTGCTGCAGTTGCAGAGTCTGGGGGACTAGGAGGGCAGTGTCAAAAAGTTTGTGTGTGTGTATGTGTGTGTGTGTGTTAGGGGACGGGGTAACTTTGCAGCTTGTAATTTTGCGGGGGGGGGGTGTGCGGTGGGAGGGAGGAAGGAAGGAAGGTTAAAGATAAAAATGCAGTTATAGGTAAAATAAAACCAACCCTAAAGGATAAAATACTCCTTAGGAAGCATTATGAGACCCTCTTCGTCAAATAAAGCAGCATTAGTCACGTTGTAAGTTCGTTGTGGCATTATGAGCTGATGTTAGAGTTTGACATTGCATGAATCTGTCCTGTCAGGCAAGGTACAGACGGGCTTAGTGTGCAACCTTATGCTCCTTCAGGCCGAGAAAGCGCGCTGACTTTTGACAGAGATTTACTGCCGGATTTCGTGTCCTGTGAGATCTGGTTATTCTCTTGGTTTCAATTCACACCTGTTTATAGCTCTTTTAGTTCTTCCCACGCGTTAAATAAATAAACCCTCTTTCTCGGAATTACCAGTTTATTCATGTATTTGAAGGAAAAGTTTGAATTACTTAGGAAGTTGAACAGCTAATCATACCAAATAATAAAGTCCAGAAAATTTTTCAGGAACTTAAGCTTTCTACAAAACTATTAAAGATTTCCCCCCTCCCCTCTTTTTTAAATCATTGGATCTTTTTCCCACCATCACCATTTTCAGCTTAAATTTTTAGTAGTTTGGGCAAATTTCAGCATTCTAACATCAGCATCACCTTTATACCTGGTTAAAAATATAGAACTTTAGGGCTGTACCCCTAGATTGTAATTCACAGTGTTTGTGAGAAAGGACTCAGGAATCTGCCTATTCAGCAATCATCCGCGTGTTTAGATGTGCTGCTTAGGAAAGCACTGGTCCAGACTTCCTTCTCTACCTCCTACAGGCCCATTTGGTAAGACAGTAAGTGGGTCCTGGTTTTTCTGAGATCTCTATTTGATAAGGAAGCATTACCATGCTTAGCACCACTTCTAAGATCTCAAAGAGGCACAGTAAACTTTAAAAATCGAATTGCAATGACTTAAGTTTAATTCTGATTAACTAAATTGAAATTCTTTTTCTAAGATATGTATTACATCTTGAAATTTGCCATTTAGTTTGTAATAAACATATCAAATTAGCGTTTTTTATACCTGATTAAATCTGCACTTTTAGGTCCAACTTTAGCAGGAACCTGTACTCTACCAGTTCAAATAAAGGTTTACGGGCAGTTAACCCATCAGTTTTTTCTGCTTTTATTTCATGGAAAGCCAGAGCTGCTGGAGAAAAATGTATAAGCTTGATGATTAAGTGCCTTACAATTTTTGATTTAAACTCAGCTAAGCCCTAATGTCTCCAAAATCCTTTTACTCATATAATCAGCTTTCTTTTTTATTCTTCACATTTGTTGTCTAGTTCCGAAATGTCACCGCTCTCCTGAAGTTACCAAATTCATCACTCGAACTTGTTACTTTGCCTTCTACCTGAACCAGAAAATCACAGGCCATCAAATATGAACACTCTCACTTTTCTTCCCTTTTTCTTTTCAATCTACAACAAGCTCATCTCCACATTTTGCCTCAGAAGGAAGTCCTTATTCCTGTCCATGCCTCTCCTTCTCCAAATTAATTCTTAATCTTATTCTGCTTTATGTTGTCTACGACTTGCCAGCCTTATTATTCTTCTCTGTTGTATTATTTTGCTCTCTCTCTCCTCCAGTTTCTTCCCCCTTATCCTACCTATATCATCCACATAAATCCCTCCCATCTTAAAAGAAAAGTTTCCTTATATGCTGTGCCTGCCTCTCCAGCAACTCTTTGCCTCATTTTAAAAATACCTTTTTGACATGATTTACAAACCATGTAATTCAGCTGTTTTAAGCATACAATTCCATGGTTGTTAGTTTATTTGCATAGTTGTTAAACCATCACCAAAATCTAATTTTTGAACATTTCTGTCACCCCAAAAAGAAGGGTCCTATCGATTTGAAGGCACTCCCCATTCCTGCCCCCAGGCATAGGCAACCACTAATCTACTTTCTGTCTCTATGGATTTGCCTTTTATAGGCATTTCCTATAAATGGCATCATATAATATCTGGTTTTTGGTATCTGGCCTGTTTAATTTAGCCTAATGTTTCTGAGGCTTATTCATGTTGTAGCATATATTAGTACTTCATTCCTTTTTATTGCCAAATAATGTTCCATTTTATGGCTATGTCACATTTTATTTAATCCATTCATCAGTTGATGGACATTTGGATTGTTCCTATGTTTTGGCTGCTATGAATAATGTGATGAACATCCATGTACAAATATTTTTGTGGACATGTTTTAATTTCCTTTGGTATATACCTAGGAGTGGAATTGCTGGTTCTTTATATATATATAAAACATAGTGTGTTTAACATATACAACATGATGATTTGATACAAGTATATATTGTGAAATGATTACCGCAGTAAGGTCAGTTAACACTTCCATCAATTCACATAATCATTTTGTGTGTGTGTGCTGAGAACATTTAAGATTTACCATCTTATCAACTTTCAAGTATATAATGCAGTGTTGCTAACTATAGTCACCATGGTATACATTAGATCCCCAGAATTTATTGATTTTACAATTGTAAAAAATTACAATATTTATTTTCCACCTGTAAATACAATTGTATTTAAACAATTGTAAGTTTGTACGATTTGAACAACATCTCATCATTTTCTCCAACCCCTAGGCCTTAACAACCACTATTCTACTCTCTGTTTCTATGAGTTCAGTTTTTTTAGATTCCGTATGTAAGTGAGATCAGGCAGTATTTATCTTTTTTTGTCTGACTTATTTCACGTAGCATAATGCCCTCAAGTTCCATCCATGTTGTTGCAAATGGCAGGATTTCCTTCTTTTTATGGCTGAATAATATTCCATTGATATTTATACCACGTCTTCTTTATCCATTCATCGAATGCTGGACATTTAGGTTGTTTCCATTTCTTGGCTATTGTGAGTAATGCTGCAGTGAACATGCAGGTGCAGATATCTCTTTGAGATAGTGATTTCATTTCCTTCAGATATATAGACAGAAGTGGGATCACTGGATCATGCGGTAGGTCTATTTTTAATTTTGTGAGGGACCTCTGTACTGTTTTCCACAGTGGCTGTACCAATTTATATTCCCACCAACAGTGCGTAGGGTTCCCTTTTGTCCAGATCCTTAACAACAGTTATGATCTCTTGTTTTTTGATGATAGCCATTCTAACAGGTGAGGTGATATCTCTTTGTGATTTGATTTGCATTTCCCTGATGATTTGTAATGTTGAGCATCTTTTCATGAACCTCTTGGTCATTTGTATGTCTTCTTTGGAAAAATGTCTATTCAGGTCCTCTGCCCATTTTTAATTGGATTGTTTGGTTTTTGGCTATTGGGTTTTATAAGTTCCTTAAATTTTGGATATTAACCCCTTATCAGATAAAAGGTTTGAAGATATTTTCTTCCATTCCTTAGGTTGACTTTTCATTTTGTTGATTGTTTCTTTTGCTATGCAAAAGCTTTTAGTTTATTGTAGTTCCACTGATTTATTTTTGCTTTTGTTGCTTGTGCTTTTGGTGTCATATCCAAAAACTCATTGCCAAGACCCATATCAAGGAGATTTTTCCCTGTTTTCTTCTAGGAGTTTTACAGTTTCAAGTGTTTAATCTGTTATGAGTTAATTTTTGTGTATGTTGTAAGATAGGGGTCCATTCTTTTGCATGTGCATATCTGGTTTTCCCAGCACTATTTATTAAAGAGACTGTCCTCTCTCCATTTAATATTCTTGGCTCCCTTGTCAAATATTAGTTGATGATACATGCATGGTTTATTTCTGGGTTCTGGAGTCTGTTCCATTGGTCTATGTGTCTGTTTTTATGCCAGTACTATAATGTTTTGATTACTGTAACTTTATAATATAGTTTGGAATCAAGAAATGTGATGTGTCCAGCTTTATTCTTCTTTCTCAGGATTGCTTTGACTATTTGGGGTCTTTTGAAGTTCTACATGAATTTTAGGATTGTTTCTTCTATTTCTATGAAAAATGCCATTGGAATTTTGGTGAGGATTGCATTGAATATACAGAATGCTTTGAGTACTATGTACATTTTAACAAGATTAATTCTTTCAATCCATGAACACAGGATACCTTTCGATTTTTTTTGTGTCTTCTTTGATTTCTTTCATCAAGATCTTGTAGTTTATAGAGTAGAGATCTTTCACCTCTTTGGTTAAATTTGTTCATAAGCATTTTATTGTTTTTGATGCTACTGTATATGAGATTGTTTTCTCTATTTCTTTTTCAGATAGTTCATTGCTAACATATATGAATGTAACTGACTTTCTATGTTGATTTGTATCCTGCAACTTTACGAAATTCATATATTAGTTCTAACAGTACTTTCATGGAGCCTTATGATTTTCTATGTATAAGATCATATCATGTGCAAACAGAGACAATTTTACTTCTTGCTTTCAGATTTGGATGCCTTTTATTTCTTTGTCTTGCCTAAATGCTTTGGCTAGAACTTCCAGTACTATGTTGAATAGGAGTGGTGATGACAGTGGGCATCCTTGTCTTCTTCCTGAACTTAGAGGAAAAGTTTTCACCCTTCCCCTGTTGAGTGTGATGTTAGCTGCAGGCTCGACATATATGTGGCCTTTATTTTGTTGAGGTACATTTCTTCTATACCCAATTTATTGGGAGTTTCTGTCACGGAAGTATACTGAATTTTGTCAAATGCTTTTTCTGCATCTATTGAGATGATCATATGATTTTTACCTTTCATTCTGTTCATGTGGTGTATAACACTTATTAATTTGCATACATCGAACCATTCTTGCATCCCAGTGATAAATCCCACTTGATCATTGTGTATGATCCTTTTAATGTGCTGTGGAATTTGGTTTGCTAATATTTTGTGAAGAATTTTTACATCTATATTCATCAGAGGTATTGTTTTGCAGTTATCTTTTCATGTAGAGTTCTTATCTGGCTTTGATATTAAGGTAACGTTGGCCTCATAAAATGAGTTTAGGAGTGTTTCCTCCTCTTCAATTTTTTGAAAGAGTTTGAGAAGGATTGGTGTTAAATCTTTAAATGTTTGGTAGAATTCACCAATAAAACCATCTGGGCTGGGGCTTTTCTTTTTTTGGAATGTTTCTGATTACTGATCAATCTCCTTACTCATTATTTGTCTGTTCATATTTTCTATTTCTTCATGATTCAGTTTTAGTAGGTTGTATGTTTCTAGGAATTTATACACTTTGCCTAGGTTATCCAATTTGTTGGCATATAATTGTTCATAGTTGTCTCTTATGAACTTTTATATTTGTGTGTCATCAGTTGTAATGTCTCCTCTTTGATTTCTGATTTTATTTCTTGGAGTCATCTCTCCTTTTTCCTTAGTCCAGCTAAAGGTTTGTCAAATTTGTTTATCTTTTCAAAAAACTAACTCTTAGTTTCATTGATCTTTTTTATTGTTTTCCTGGTCTTTAGTTCATTTATCTGCTGTCATCTTTAATTCCTTCCTTATGCTAACTTTGGGCTAAGTTTGTTGTTTTTCTAGTTCCTTGAGGTATAAAGTTAGGTTGTTTATTGGAGCTCTTTCTTTTTCCTAATGTACGAGTTTATCACTGTAAATAAAGTTCCCTCTTAGTACTGATTTTGCTGTATCCAATAAGTTTTGGTATACTGTGTTTCTATTTTCATTTGTTTCAAGAAACTTTTTGACTTCTCTTTTGATTTCTTCTTTGACCCATTGGTTCAAGAGTGTGTTAATTTCCACATATTTGTGAATTTTCCTGTTTTCTTCCTGTTATTGATTTCTAGTTTCCTATCATTGTGGTATGGAAAGATACTTTGTATAATTTCAGCCTTTTTAAATTTCCTGAGACTTGTTTTGTGACCTAACATATGCTCTATCCTGTAGAATGTTCCATGTGTGCTTGAGAAGAATGTGTATTCTGCAGCTTTTAGATGGAATGTTCTGTATATGTCTGTTAGGTCCAGTTGGTCTAAAGTATAGTTCAAAACCAGTGTTTCCTAATGGATTTTCTATCTGGCTGATCCCTCCAATGTTGAAAGTGGGGTACTGAAGTCCCCTGCTTTTAATGTATTGTTGTCTATTTCTCCTTTCAGATGTTACTATTTTCTTAATATATGTATGTGCTCCAATGTTTGGTCCATCTATATTTATGATTGTTATATTTTCTTGATGAATTGATACCTTTATCATTTTATAATGATCTTCTTTGTCTCTTGTTATAGTTTTTGATTTAAAGTCTATTTTGTCTGCTATAAGTGTAGCAGACTCTTGCTCTCTTTTGGTTTCCATTTGCATGGAATATCCTTTTCCATCCTTTCACTTTTTGCTTATGTGTGTTCATTAAGCTGAAGTGAGTCTCTTGTGGGCAGCATATAATTGAGTCTTGTTACTTTTTATCCATTCAGCCACTCTATGCCTTTTGATTGGAGAATTTAATCTATTTACACTTAAAGTAGTGGGTAAGGACTTGATAAGTAAGGACTTATTAATGCCATCTTATTGTTTTCTGGCTGTTATGTAGTTCCCTTTTCCTTTCTCCGTCTCTTGCTATCTTCCTTTGTAAACTGATTATTTACCATAGTGGTATACTTTGATTCCCTTCTTTTTATCTTTTGAGCATGGACTGTGGGTTTTTGCTTTGTGATTACCATGAATTTTAAATAAAACATGGTCTACTTTAAGCTGATAACTTAATTTCAATAGCATAGTCTCTACTCTTTTATTACTCCCCTCATTTTATATTTTTGATATCACAATTTACCTCTTTTTATATTGTGTATCCATTACTAAATTATTGTAACCATAGTTATTTTTAATATTTGTCCTTTAAACTTTTTACTACAGTTAATCACACCACCATACTACAGTATTAGAGTATTGTGAATTTGACTATATAGTTACCTTTACCAGTGTCTCTTATATTTTCATATGTTTCTATGTTACTAATTAGCATCCTTTCATTTCAGCTTGAAGAACTCCTTTTAGCAGTTTTTATAAGGCAGGTCTAGTGGTGATTAACTCCCTCAGCTTTTGTTTGTTTGGGAAAATCTTTATCTTGCCTTCATTTGTCAAGGACAAGTTTGTCACTTCATGGTAATCATGTGATATCTAGCTGGCAACTATCTTATGGGATAGAAATGTCAACACTCAAATTTCTGATGTGATAAGCAGAATCACTGATAGAATCAATAAGTGGACTGACACTAAGCAAAGACGTTTTATTAGTGTTAAGAAACAAAGGAATGAATCTATTATTTGCTTAGTACATCTGGCTGTTAGTAAACCTAAAGCCTAACTTGGTAGATAGCCAGATTAACCTTTGACAATAACCCTTTCTTTATTCAAAGCCTTAGTGCTTCTTTCTCCACTAAAAGGGTTACGCTAACATTCAAACTGTTTTTCATATGGGACTCTCACTTGTTTCAAAATTACCACAGAGAGGAAGAGTATAGGTTGTTGTTTGGATACAACCAGGATCAAAGCTCTAAAGAGTATATGATAAAGATTTAATATGGCCTTTCAATAGAATGGGAAAGAGCTTAATATTCATTAAAACAAATTACCCTCTAGTAGTTGCCAACCCTGGATATAACCATTTCAAACCCTACTAAAAGCAAGTAACTTTTCTTAATTTGAAAACTGTCTAAAAAGTGTCAACTACCACACTTGTCAGAAATAACATATATAAGTAATCAAGACACGCAAAGATCCAGGAATACCATCACTGAGAATTATAATTGAAACTTAGATCATAATAACTCACATCAACTTACTATAGAATTTTTTCAGGATTACTTTTATATCCTATCAAAGAATATTATTACAATTATATAATTACAGGCCTAAATACTCTGTACCTGGAATGTGGAAACTTCTGACTTTGGGTCAGTTTCACTTAGCTCATTGAACAAGTGCCAAGAGATATTAACATTTATGACTGAAGTTGTAAAAACTTAACAAGGCTTTAAAAGTCTTTAGGGTCAATAGCCAATCAAAATCCCCAAAGAGGAGTATTATGCCATGAAGACAAACATGCATATTCTCTTTCTATGGCAGGTTTCTTTCTCTGCCTGTACTCTGTGTGGGGTTATAGTAGAGTGTGTGTTTCTATAGATGGGACTGCATGCATAGCCATGAAGTAGTCTACCCTCTGTCTCTTTATCTTTCTTGACTCTTCCTCTCCACTCTTGTTCCACTTCTCTCTTAATTCTAAATTAGGGTTACATGTTGCTGCAACTTCTTAATTGTGTTCATGTTCTTAATCTAAAAAAAGCTGATAAGTGAAACATTTGGATGTATAGTATATTAAATGCTTTATTTTAATATATTAACCTTAGGTATTAATAGCAAATATTTTAAAGTTATATTTTGTTATAGTTTTGGAGAGGTTTTAGCCTAGAATGTATTAGAAATAATTTCCCTATCTCTGCTCTGTATTTTTAAAAAAGCTATTAGAAAAATATAAATGCAAAAAGGAAAACAAAGAACAAAATAATTTGGGAGAAACCTAAGCCTGTTGCTAGTTATTACTTTTATGCCAAAATGTCAGTTTCCAGCTTCAATGTATAGCTGGTAATTAAGTAGTTTTGTTTCTGTTTTTTTTTTTTTCCTCCTGTTTGTAGGGTAGGAGATTGAACCCTGGGATCTATCAATAGAAGACAAATGAAGCATGGCAATGAAAAGAGAACCTGCCTACCAGTCCATCTATCTCTCCTAAAGAAAGTGCTGGGCAGTAATGCCAAATTCTATCAATATTCCATTTATTTTAGCCATGGTACATGAGCAGCAAACTGGTAAGTGCTGAGCATAATATTTGAAAGGAAGAGGGGCTGGCTTCATGACCGAGTGGTTAAGTTCACGTGCTCCGCTGAGGCGGCCCAGGGTTCGGATCCTGGGTGGGGACATGGCATCGCTCGTCAGGCCACGTTGAGGCGGCGTCCCACATCCCACAACTAGAAAGACGTGCAACTAAGATATACAACTGTGTACGGGGTGGGGGGGGGAGTTGGGGAGATAAAGCAGAAAAAAAAAAAAAAGATTGGCAACAGTTGTTAGCCCAGGTGCCAATCTTTAAAAACAAAAAGGAAGATTGGCAACAGTTGTTAGCCCAAGTGCCAATCTTAAAAAAAAAAAAAAAAGAAAGAAAGGAAGAGAACCTGTTCCTCTTTCCAAAGTGTATGGGGGTTCCCTAACTCCCCACCTCCTCATCCCAAACACCATTTTAAAGAAATGCTAATAATGCCAGGTGAATCAGCCAAAGTCCAGGCAGCATAAAGGAGAGAAACCCAAACCTTGGTCAATCCTTAAATGATCCAGCACTGACCAGATAAGTTTAATTTTCAAAAGAATCACGTACTGGTCATTTTCTCCCACTGCAGATCTACTCAACTCTCAGTCTTCACAGGAGGCAGTAGACACAGCAATATAACCAGATTCTTTGCTGCACTAACAGGCATGAAGGAATGACCACTTCCAGCTACCTCTCAAGAGAGAAACAGGCCGCACCCACCTACCTCACTCCCCACTCCTTATCCAGGGACTCCTGTGAGTGCTGAACTGGCTCTACCAGCCAACACCAACAGCAGCAGTGGCATGCAAAACATTTATTGAATGAAGTGAACAAGGACTGGTTGGCAACCACTTTGTGCCTAACCTACTGGTATCCTGGGAGTCAAGGAAGGAAGGAGTGGGGAGGAGATTCTTAAAATATACAGAGAAATTTACAACAACACTGTTGGGCTCTCAGATTGAGCTGGTCCTGCTAACACACTGCATGATATATAAGCACATGCATTTCTGTTTGCTCAGTAAACCCTATATGTTGTGTGACATGAAATACCCCAGCATTTAGTTTCTCCCCTCTTTAATCCACCTGCAGCACTGCAGCCAGTGTAATCTTAAATCCACAGATCTAATTGTTGCCTTTCCTCTACTTTAAAAACACTCCTTGTTCACAGCAGTAGCTTCCTGTTGATAATGAGAATCAGCTGTGGAACATTTTTAAAAATGCAAATTCCCCAACTATATCCCAGAGATCCTGATTCCAGGGTTGTAGAGTGGGGCTTAGAAACCTGTATTTTTCAGTTATGAGCTGTGTTTGAGCTCTGCTCCTTTATAGTTCTTCCAAGTGTTTTTGCATCTGTAGTTCATGTAAATCACACATTAACTTCTGAAACAGGGCCACGAGACTAGTTTTGACAAACACTGAGCAGAAGTGATGTATGTGTTTTACACTCACCTGTGTAAAGAACAGCTTCTGTGTAAAACAGCCAATGTTTTGCACCCCAGATGCCTCTGCCCCTGCCTCAGCAACCAAGGACATTCACTACCTGCTCCAGATGGTGCAGCTACGAGATGGTGGAACCATCTCCAACAACCTGGATCTTTGAAGAAACTATGTGGATCAGAGCCCCTCCCCCCAATTTCAACCTCAGTTGGACATGTAATATGAGCAAGAAATAAACAATTATTATAGCAAGCCACCGAGGTTTGAGGTTCATTTGGCACCATAGCATAAGCTAAGCCAACCTTGATTGATACAAGGGTTTTGCAAATGCTTAATTTATATTTATTTTTATCACATATGCCAAATTAATGTACTAAAGAACCAGATTTATGTTTTCAAGTTAGTGCATTTTGTTTTTCAGGCCTCTCTTGGCATTTCTATATTCTGATGAGTATTCTGAGATTGTGAGACTATTAATCTTTTTATCATTTAAACTATGTATGTGAATAAGGATTTTTCTTGACATTACCCAACCAAAAGCAAGCAAACAAACAAATAACCAAAACACAATGAGTAGAATGCTGAGGTGCTGATGCTAAAAAGAATCCATCAATCATCCATCACTTGCACTTTAAAATTTTGGTTTCAGGGGGCTGGCCCCGTGGCCGAGTGGTTGAGTTCATGCGTTCTGCTGCAGACGGCCCGGTGTTTCGTTGGTTCGAATCCTGGGCGCGGACATGGCACTGCTCGTCAAGCCACGCTGAGGTGGCGTCCCACATGCCACAACTAGAGGGACCCACAACAAAGAATATACAACTATGTACTGGGGGGCTTTGGGGAGAAAAAGGAAAAAAGTAAAATCTTTAAAAAAAAATTTTTATTTTCAGTCATATCAGCCTAATTCTCTCAATATATGTCTTTATAATCAGAAAATATTATGAATTTGAATGTGTAAAACACATGTATGCTCATAAAATGCCATTTGTATGTTTTATATTTTTTTTGTAGAACTATATTAGAAAAAGTTTGAAAAGAATTGCTTTTAGAGCTACGAAGACTAAGTCTCAATTCTCTTTCACGTGATGCCCTTAATATATTAATAGCAACCCATTAGACCTGATAGCAGCCTTGGTGTTTATTTAGTTGAACCTATTATTTTTATTGATTTGTTAGTCAAGGCCCAAAGAAGTCAAGTGAGTCTCTCAAGGTCAGACACTTGGAGAAGAATGAAGCCAGAAGACCCCAAGGCTTTCCTGCAGGGAGTGCTGCCATATGAAGTGCTCCATCTCTGACTTGAGCAATTAATTGTGACTCTCTCAATTCACCCAAACATTTGTTGAAGTGGCATAATGTCCCATAAAGTGTTTTCCAGATGTGAAAGCTAGGTCAAACTATTTTTGAGATTTAGCTTTCTTATCTGTAAAATATGAGCAAATAATGTCTATCTTGTAGCTCTATTGTGATTAGAAAGGATATCACATATATACAGTGGTAGGCCTATTGTTCTTTGGCCTTAAATCAACATATTTAGATTTATTGCCTTCAGATTTTAGTCTGTACTTCTAGATCAGGGTTCAGCAAAGTATGGCCCATGGATGAAATCTAGCCTGGCACCTGTTTTTGTAAATTTGTTTTTATTGGAACACAACCACATCCATTCATTAGTGTATTGTCTGTGGCTGCTTTGGGGCTACAATAGCAGAGATGACTAGTTGTGACAGAGACCTTATGGTGCAAAAACCTAAAATATTTACTCCCTTGCTGTCTTCAGAAAAATTCTGCTGACTTATATTCTAGATTGCTGAGAGCATTTTCAAACAACTCTTGATTCTTTCATCCACAGTTCATTCAATATTTCTTTCAGTGAGTCAGACACAAATTTGTCTCTATTCAAGTTTTTACATTTAATGAGACATGGGCAAGGAGAATAACAGGGCACAGTACTGTCTTCATGGTTAACGATGATTACCACTCACTGGACACAGTTATCTGAAGAAGTATGAATTCACTGAATGATACCATCTCTCAGTTCTCATTTATCAACAATGTCATGCATTTGGTAAATGCCTTTCTAATATGCAGAAGAAGATGAGGTGCAGACTCCAGGTGATCACTGTTTTCCTCCTCCCAAGTGATTTCAAACCTATGTTGTTTCTATATCCTTCAACTCCATTTCAACACCATTTTTTTGAAATGTGAATTATTCGTCTAACTACAATTTGCTAGCAGATCTCCTATTATCTGGGTAGAAACTCGTTTGCTGCCACCAAACCTGATGATTATTCTTCCTGGGCACACTACATTTCCCAGCTTTCCTTTCAATCAGGGGTGCCCAAGTGACCGACTTATACCCAATGGAAGGATTGCAAAAGTGACATGTGCTACTTCCAGGCCTGACCCACAAGACCATCCCATTGGTGACCTTCCATGGTCTTATCCTTTCCACAGCCTGGAAGTAGATAAACAAGGAGACCTGAGAAGCCATTTATTAAAGATGGCAGAGCCATGAGATAGAAGGAACCTGGGTCTCTAAATCTACCCTTCAAGGAGAGGCACCCACCACTCAGGAACACTAATTTCGGTCTTGAACAAGAAGTAAACTTCTATTGTATTTAAGCCATTATATATATTTTGAGGTTTGTTATAAAAGCGAGTGTAATGATACACTATCATTCCTATAATATTACTACCAAGGGTTCTGTGACCACATAAGAAAATATCCTGATAACTCAGTTTTCTGAACCAAGAGGTTACAATTCTTGTCAAGTGGATATGGGTAGTCTTGCACTACATCCTCACTAACCTTAGCCTACAAATTTCCATTTCATGGTTTTTGTTCTGTACTTTCTAGTAGCTTATTCTTCTTAATTGAGAAACATAAAGCAAAATAGGCATTACACTTGTTCTTCCTTTTTATAGTCTATTAAACAATGCATATCTTCCTCAAAAAGAGACCCTCAGACTTCCTTCTTGTTTTCCTTTATTCTAGGACTTCCCTTTTCACACAATGATCCTAGTTAGCTAGTTTCTTGAGAATTTCTAAAACCTCACTGTGTTTTGGCCTTCTTTCACTCTTTTTACAGTTTTATGCCATGCTTGTAACTCATCCTTGGTAATATGCCCTTCCTACTTATACCTCTTCTAAGAGCTAAGCACAGAGAACATCTTGTCAAGTCACATTGGTTTCTCTACATTTTGCTTTCTTATTATTTTTGACTTTGTTTGATTCTTTGGAATGCTACCATCTCTCATGTAGGCCTTAGTTCTAGACTTTGAAATTAGATTAAAATGTCTTATTTGTTACTGTCTGTCTCTCCCTACTAGCATTCATCAAGGACAGGGACTTCCTTCACTGCTTAGAACATAGTGGGCACTCAGATATTATATTTGTTGAATGAATGAATGAATGAAATTATGTCCATCTTTTCCCTAAATTTGATCCCAACCCACTTTTCTACAATTCAAGAATCAGATGTAATTGAGTCAAGCTTACTCCCTTTCTTCATTATTAAGGAGTACCAATTACCCGATACTTTTCTCTCAAAGAGTGGTTCTCAGCCTTGGCTAGACATTTTAGGACTCTTGTGAAGCTTTTGAAAATCCCAATCCTTAGGCCAGACTCCAGATCAATGAAATCCTGCTCCCTCAGAGTTAGGATACAGACATTAGGGAGGACACTCCCCAGGTGGTTTCAGTGTGCGCCAAGACTGAGAATCACTGCAGGGCTCCTGTTGTTTCCATAATACAGTCTTTCTTGTTAGTAAAAATTAAGTCCAGAGACCAGTAAATATTATGACACCACTTGGGAGGGATCATTAGATTGTAATAACAACTACCTATCAATCGTTTACTATGCGTACTATGCATCGTACTAAGCATTTTTCATGCATTATTTCCTTTGGATCTCACTTCCACACTGTGACGGAGGTTAATGAGCCTCCCTTTGCAAACAAAGTTATTGGGGTCAGAGAGGTTAACAGAAGCAACATTGGAATCAGGTCAGTCAAGAGCCTCTCGGGTGTTTGCTCTTGACTTTCTGAGACCTACAGCAGAGGGTTTTTCAGTCAAAGGCAATTTTGCCTCCCAGTAAGTTTTCTACATAAAATATAGGACTCCCAGTTAAATTTGAATCTCAGATAAACAACAAATAGTTTTTTACTACAAGTCTGTACCAATTGTTTCTTGGAACATATTTATGCCCAAAAGTTATTTGCTGTTTTATCAGAAATTCAAATTTACCTGGCTGTCCTCTATTTTTTCTTGCTAAATCTGGCAACCCTACCCCCAGGAAATATTTAGCAATGCCTGGAGATATTTTTGATAGCCAAACTGAGGGTGTACTACTGGCATGATTGAGGCCAACGATGCTGCTTAAGATCCTACAATGCTCAGGATAGCCCCCACATCAAAGAATTATCCAGCTTCAAATGTCAAGAGTGCCCAGGTTGAGAAAGACAGATCTAGTAGATGTTTGGAAAAGATTAAGCACTCCTATAACCACATCATGCCTCTGGCAACTTCTGTAGTCTGCCTTCAGAGAGCCTTATTTCATCCTGTGTCTAGCTAAACTAATATTTAATATTCTCTTACATTTGCACTTTAGTATGTTGTGCATGGAGAGAGCATACTTCTCTGGATTCTGACTCCTCTCCATCTCATTGCAGAGAAGATGTGGGACAGGCTATTGCCGCTTCCCAATATATCTTTCTGTGCTTTCTTTTCAGCACCACATTTCACTTATAGCTTCAAAATCTATGTGGTCCTAATTAAGACAGCCTACTCTCTGAAGTCCTCTTGGTACCAATTTGACTTAGCTGTAATTAGAACAGAAAAATCTGGGGCTGAAGGAAAGGTGTGATAAAAGCCCATATGGCAAAAGGAGAAGAGAGCTGGGTGCAAAATAGTTTAGTGCTAATAGAATGATGCTTCTTTAGCTAGCAAATTTGTATTTTGTGAATGCCATTAGCATTACGGCAAGTAGTGGATAACTTCTAAAGTCATACTACCTTGCTGATGTTTTCTCAAAACTTTGAGAAAGAATATTGAAATGAATTTTACCTCAGCGACTTTATAGAACATGCATATTAGCTTGTCAGGAATGAAACTAAGTAAATTTACTTTACAATATGCATATTTTCTAGTTTGATTTTGGAATCTGTAAAAATATGCTGGATATTCTTTCAAGTATTGTGATCAAACATAGGATGTATTTGGTGCAGTTTTAACTATGTCTTCAAGAATTTGAGTTTAAACATTGAATCATGTGCCAGAATTTAAATTTCAAAAGATTTAATTTGTCTTTTTTGGATGTAGCTTTAATACACTAACTTTAGGGTGTTTCTAAAAATTGATTTGCATGGTAACAGGTGTCAATTTTATGCCACCAAAGGTTAGAGCTTGTGTTACTTTCCAAAGTTAAGATCACTTGCCACTCAGGTATCAAAAATATATACTTATTTCTATTACTTTTAAGTAGAGGATTACTGTGCTTTAAAATCATCGTACTCACTACTTATCTATCCCAAAAATAAGGGACCATGAGTTTTGAATAATATAAAAAGAGCTCTATCCAGAGGCCCACTCATCATTAAGGTCCCAATAGGATTAACTGCATTAACAAGTGGATAATCATAATTATCACACAAATCTAATATACAGTTAATTGAAATATATGCACACAAATGCTTGCATTGTATGTGTCATATAGTAGGTCCTTAATAAACATGAATTCTTTCCACTCCTCCAAAATTTGAAATTGACTTTTCATAAGATATATATGTGGAAGTATGCAAGTCTGGCCTGGGGATGTTAATAGTATACAGAGTGAGAAATAGAAACAAGGAGGAACATTGCCTTCATAAATATGATGCTTTTTCCATGATGTACAAAAGATAAACCAAAGTAGGACATTCATGATCTTGGAATTCCTGGCAGTGGCAGATGGAAGGCAGGTTATGAGATTTTATATACTTGCTCCCAAAGGGCTCTGTGACTTTCAATTATGCTTATCTTACCACACTAATTATTTGTTTATGTGTCTGTCTCTGAAACTATTAGTACAGCTGTCTATATTAGTATGATTTTACTACTCTACTGTCTTCTGGTTCATTCCAGAAACATCCTGAACGACACGTCAACTCTTCAATAAAAAGCATCAACCGATAGTTTACACACCAGAACTCTTTGGACCCCTTGCCTCAAAATTCTCATCTTATTCTATCAATTCTAAACTATCATACTTGATATATGATCCTTACTCAGTCCTAACCAAATTGTTACACTGAAAGATCTACTTTAAATCAAACTTAAAAATTTCAAATATCCCAACTAATACTACCCCTACCGCTAAGGCACTACTAAGGCTCTGTTGAGGTGGTGTTCTCCTTACCTCAAAAATGCAGCTTTGTCTTACCAAACTGTGGTTTTAGTGATATTCTGGGGAGTCAGCTTTTGACACCTCCCTTAGATTGTGAATTCCTAAAGGGCTGAGTCTATGTGTCATTAATCTTATCTGCAGCTTTTTACATAGTTCCTCTGGGCAGATGGTTCTCAAAATTTTGTCTTCGGACCAACAACATAAGCAGCATCTGGGATCTTGTAAGAAATGCAAATTCGGGGCCAGTCCAGTGGCTTAGTGGTTAAGTTCGCATGCTCTGTTTCAGTGGCCCGGGCTTTGTGGGTTCAGATCTTGGGCATAGACCTACACAACACTCAAGCCATGCTGTGGCGGCATCCCACATACAAAATAGAGGAAGACTGGCACAGATGTTAGCTTAGCGACAATCTTCCTCAAGCACAAAGAGGAAGATTGGCAAGAGATGTTAGCTCAGGGCCAATCTTCCCCACCAAAAAAAACACAAAAAAACAAAAAACCCCAGCTAATTCTTAGGGTCAACCTCAGCTCCACTGAATAAGAGGATGGGTGGAACCCAGCAATCTGTGTTTTAACCAGCCCTCCAGTTGATTCTGATGTACTCTCAAGTTTGAGAACTACTGTCGATTATAGCAGATGGTCAATGCACAAGAAAAGTACAGAAAAAAATCTGCTGAGGGTTGAGGGCATGTACAGTAATTCCTAGTTAAAGTAGATAAAGCACAACATGGCTTCTTGGAGAAAAAGTGACAATTTATTAGGGACTTGAAGAATTAGTAGAATTTGGGAATATGTAGTTTAACTTTGGCTGAATAAAGTGGGGTTTAAGGGCGGTGGGCTGGATAACAGAAAACGTTGGAAAGAGGCTGACTTAAATTAAAATGTTTGCTTAAGGAGTTTGAACTTCTTTCTGTTGATAGTAGGGAGTCACTGATGGTATGACACAGTTAGGGATACATTACTGTAAGGGAAAAAATCTGGGTTTTGATGGAAAACCATGCAGTGTCTAGAGTCCGCTCTTCTGTATTATCTGATTTTGATTCTATGGAAGCCATTTATAACTCTATAAATAATAAAAACTGATAGCAATGCAAAATATTTCTTGTCTGTAAACAAAGACATTCTTGTCCATGCAAATACTGTCCAAGAGACTTTGAATTGACTCTCTTCACCAA
The DNA here is from genome assembly GCF_041296265.1 of Equus caballus. Classification (NCBI taxonomy): domain Eukaryota; kingdom Metazoa; phylum Chordata; class Mammalia; order Perissodactyla; family Equidae; genus Equus; species Equus caballus. Next base: position 66,589,004 of record NC_091692.1, on the reverse strand, counting down.
CAGTGGAAGAATGTGCCTCTATCTGATCAATCATTTCAGTAATCCTGATCTATAGATGTCTGTTTAGATTCCCCTTTGAACTGGTTGTAACATCTCACTAGTTCCTTCATTCACGAGTTAAATAAAATATTTAATGTGTTTTTACGTCTGTCTTGATTTTAGGGTTTTTGGGGAAAATTTTCCTTAAACAGTACTCTCTTACTGTCTTACTTCTCTCATAAATCCCATTTGGGATACACACACATGCACACACACACACATTGAAGCTCTTCCTTTTGATATAATGATATTCTTTTAAAATAGCAAAAGGAAATAAAACTTTTGCTATATTTATTAATTCTTCAGACTACAAAACTTGGCATCATGCTTCCTCTCAAATCCATCTACAGTAGGAAAGGCATTTTCAATCTTGAAATATATTTTATAATAATAAACAATTTTAACGGTCGCAAGGTTAGGTTAGGAAAAACAAAAAATTATTGTAATTACAATTCTCGAGCCAAGGATTATAATATTGTGCTATAGCAGAACAAACTAGCAGAGGGGTCGAGGCGGGTATGAAACATGTTTGCACAATGCCAAAAGGTCACGATTTGACAGCCAGGTTTTGTTTGTACTGACTGCTGGCTAACAAGCAATGCAGAGAATTTTATCCAGGGGCTGCTTTTGCAGGGGGAACAGAGGGAGAGACTATGTGACTGGGCATCTGCTAGGAGGAATAAAGAAGAAGGAGAGAAAACAACTCAAGTGTTGACAAAATTGAAAATCACACACGTCTAACAATGCAGCTTCCTATAAATAGGGAGGCTCTCAGGGGCATAACCTAAATTGGAGAAGTGTAAGGAGCAGCACCTGAGTGTCAGCAACTCTCTGACTCAGAGTCAGAACCAAAACCTCCACGATCCTATTACTCATTTATTCCTCCTAATACTTATTTTTCTAAAGGAAAATCTTAGATGCTCTAGATTATTCCATAAAATTCAAACCAACAGACCAAAATATAGTACCATAATGGAAAAACTACTCGTGGTTAAAATAAGATTTCTGGAAACAAATTCTTGCTCATCCACTGACTCACTGTGTAAACAGGAGGCACCTACTAAACCAGTCAAACAGGGGTTGTTCATTTGTAAACAGTATAATGTCTACCTCTGGGGATGTTGGCTGAGTTTGTTATTTAGTCTTTAAGAACCATTCTCAGGTTTCTATAGGAAGGAGCCAGAAAATAGAAAACATATTACCACATATACTGCCACTTAATAAGCTGCAAAAGTGTTTGGTTTTTCTTTTTAATAGCTTGTGGAATTCTCTTTGGCCGCCTTTTCCAGAAACAAAAAATGATATGCTTTGCAGTGGGTAAGTACATTAAGGGTTTATGTGATGTTGAAAGGAATGCCTCTCTATATGACAAATACACACCAGCTTAAAAGGGTTTCCTATTGATCACATAACATTAAAAGGCCTTGGTCTGCAGTTACAAGCATAGACTCAACAGAATGAGATCAGTACAGGACTCTCTGTTAAATGCTCGATTGGGATGAGTAGTAGCTCAACATTCCATCAGTCAACCATTAAAGTGAACTGCCAGTGAAGTATGCCATGAGGAGAGGAAAGACAGGGCTAGAACACAGACATCTTCACTGCTTTTCCTTTTCGTAAAACACAACTAAGGCCTTAAATCTACAATCAATGACCCAAAGTATTCACAAAGTATAACATCTACCGTAGAATCATTTATGAGAAAGGGAGCTTGACAGACTTTTTAAGTCTTCTGGCTTTTGCCAGGACTATATCTCAAACTGCACCCAGACCAATGATTTTGTTCAATTTTTAAAATCCTTTAGAGAAAGCTTCTTTGGCATCCTGTTAAATGATTAACCCCTTTTACTATGAGAAAATTCTATCTTTTGGTTATTTCTAAAATTTCTAGAGCATAAGCCCATTTCTTTTGGTATTTAAAAAATATATTTATGAAAAATTCTAACATGTTCAAAAGTAGATACTCGGGTAGAACGACGAATCATACAGATTCAACAATTTTCAAGATTTTGCCACATTTGTATCACTTATTGTTATTTTCTTTGCCAAAACATTTTAAAGCAAATTCCAGACATATTATTTCATCCCTGCATGCTTCAGTATACATGTCTAAATTTTAAAAGATTTGGGCAATCATCATTAACCATTAGGTGCCATGATCACACCTAATGAAATTATCACTTATTCCTTTGTAAAATCCAAGACCTAGTAAATGCCCAGTCTCCTCAATAGGTAAAAGTGTCATTTTGCAGTTGGCTTGTTGGATTATGATCCAAACAAGGTCTACATATTACAGTTGGTTAAGTGTCTAATCATCTAGACTAGTGCTTCTCAAATTTTAATGTGCAAATGAATTACTCTGGGATCTTAAGATTCCAGTAGGGTCTGGGATAGGACCAGAGATATTACATGTCTAACAATCTTCCAGGTGGTGCCAGCATTGCTGGACTGAAAAAGGACTACACTTGGAGCAGTAAGATCCTAGCAAATTCCGCATTGGCTTTTGTTTATGAGTTTATTTTTTGCATGCCATTGGCTTGTTGCAGAAATGGGTCAGTGATCCTGGGCTATGTCTCATGGTTTGCATTTTCATGTTTGTTTCATCTGATATTGTTTGACTTGTTCCTCTTCCAATAACCTTACTTTCTTTAAATAATGTTAGCTCTAAAAACTTGAATAGATTCAAGCTCACCTTTTTTGATAATATCTTAAGGAGTGTTCTGTGATTCAAATAACTATTCAGTCTGTATGAATAGCATATGCTTTATGGTGACTGTCATATTAAACAGCTGGCTCTAGAGTCAGATTTCTATGATTCAATTTCTACCTCCAACACTTACCACTTATACGACCTTGGACAAGTTAAGTTACCCCAAGTCTCAGTTTTCTTATCTGTAAAATGGGTATAATAATAGTATATATCTTACAAAGTAACTGTGAAGAATGGCTTATGGCAAGTGTTCAATAAATGCAAGCTAATATTATTGTTATTGATTTTGTAATCTTTTTACTCCAAGCTAAAATATCTTAGTTTCTGGGGCCTTTCTTCTAAGTCTTAAAACTAACTGTTCAGCTCTTTGTTCATCTTAGGTTCTCCTGTAAATTAGCTCTAGCTTTTCTCTTCTTTTGTACAGTGCAGACCACAGAACTAGGGAGGTCCCTAACAGGGAGCATATTGTGGGCCTGGAGGATTTCCTTTTCATATTTTAGTTTCTATTTCAGATTAGCATGGCTTATAAAACCTACAAATAAGACTACTAAAAAAGACCATTTTTTAATCTGTTTTTATCAACTTATCCAAGTAAGTCCTTCCAAGAGTATTAGTTCTTGGTAGTTCATCAAAGAAATTTAGGTAATAAAATTGTACAATATGAAATGGTTTCAAACCAACCATCTTAAGTGGATATTACAAACTAAAGGAGCTTGTTCATTCATATGAATCATACATAAATTATATAGCCTTTTGTGTGTTATCAGTAATAAATATATGATTTGATATGAAGACTGGGGTTTAGTCAGAGAGTAAATCTTCAAGAGATTACTGAAGTTGAGCTAATGGGACATTCTGATGTTTCCTTATCTTTCTTGAATAGGCATCTGAAGTTTGGAGAGAATCCCAAAATTAAACTTGATACTTTGGGAAATCTAAGAAGCTAGAGAAGGAAGCCTAGGACAATCCAAAACAGCACAGTACATTCTGAATTTTTTTATGACTGGCTATATGAATATAGCAAATGATTTATATGAACGTAAAGTCTGCAACTGTAACTTGAAGCCATGACTTGTAAATTATTCCTTTCCTTACAATAAATTCCATCAGTGTAGAGTAACTTAGAGTCATCTTTCATAACAAGCAAGCGCTCGTCCAGATCATCAGGGCCAAAAATAACTTAGGCAATGAGCCCAACATTGTTCTACATTTTGCTCTTTTGTTGTTTCCTTTTGAGCTGGATTTTCTCAGATGTCTGTCCTGTGAGACTCTGAATATATTCGTTTCAGAGATGTATTCTCTTAGTTTAATGATATGAAGAGTAAGGAAAGATGGTAGAATTGGCAAAGAGTACTAGGACCAAAGCAAAATAATTGAAGGGAATATTTTGAAAGTCAATTACTTCTGAAAGGTTATTTACAAGGCAGCTATATGGTAACATAAGAGTAATGATATTACCATAATTTGACTATTATGCAGTGTTTTGGAATCACAGTATTTTCATGTGATGCAAGTAAAGAATGACTAGAAATCATATGGCAGACTACATAATCACATCTAACAAAAGAAACAGCAAAGATTTAAAAGAGAAAAAAAGAGTGGTGTATAAAAAGTGCCCACTTTTCTTCCCTTGGCTATAATATATATTTATACAGACACACACATATATATTTAGCACCTAAACCAGAATCAAGATCAATAAAGAATAAGCATTAGCAGACAAGGATAACCCATGTATTATCAGGTAATAGATCATTTCATTTAACAACTTGTTTTATTTCCAGACATTTGATTACATTTAGCCTGAAATTATTGATTAAAAGCCAAACATAAAAAGGAATTAGATAGAATAAGACTACCCAGAAACAAAGTTGCATTTATAAACATATTCAGATTTTAAGCCATTAGCAGTGTTCCAAAAAAATCCATATAAAGATAAAAGACACAGAACATGTGTTATGTAATCAATCACTCCAATAACGGATGCCATCGCAAAGCTAGGTATGTACTTATGAGATATCACTTGAAGGTAATATCTGTTTTCACATTAAGCACTATTTTTTCTCCCTAAACTTTTTATTAAAATCTGAAGGGTAGGTCTAATTGGACCATATTATATCTTTCTTCATTCTTAATATTAGTAAGGTTTAAATCTCCTAGGAAACTCTCTGCCTTCCCAATCTGTATTTAGGTTTAGGAAACACATCAATAACATTTTCTTCATGACTATAGATATTTTCTGTCTTCTTTTCTAGGATATTAACTAAAATATTTCCAGTGCCTCTGATTTTATTTCAGTTTCCACACTGCAAGGATTTAGCATATTTTTGCACTGTATCCTGATAAGGGTTATAGTAGTATACAAGCTGTTAAAATAAATAGCAGGCGTAGCGATTTCCTCAGAACAGAGGACTAAAACTTTCCTGAAAGGATTTTTTCAATTGGAAATTAAATCACTGTGTCAGTAACATATTCCCAAGTAAATCTGTGTTGAAAATCATTGAACATTTTTTTTTTTTTTGAGGAAGATTAGCCCTGAGCTAACGTCTGCTGCCAATCCTCCTCTTTTGCTGAGGAAGCCTGGCCCTGAGCTAACATCCATGCCCATCTTCCTCTGTTTTACATGTGGGACTCCTACCACAGCATGGCTTGCCAAGTGGTGCCATGTCCGCACCCGGGATCCGAACCGGTGAACCCCAGGCCACCGAAGTAGAATGTGCGCACTTAACCACTGTGACACTGGGCCGGCCCCCCATTTTTATGTTTTTATTAGGATAAAATCTTTCTTAGTAGCCTGATTATGATCTTTATGACATGACCTAGTTCGTTACTAGCACACAGTAGCCATTCAATAAATATTCTTTGAATTAATTAAAGGAATAAATACTAAAGAACACAATGAAAACATATTACATGTTCATTAAGTGCTCTGAATCTAGATTCACATCCGTAAAATATTCTACCTTTTGCAATTCAATTTATAACTACCTAAAAATTAAAGCCACAAAGATATTTTGATAATTTTTTTTGCACCCGGAAAGACTAATAGATAAATGCAAAATGAGATGCATAAATAGTTCAAGGGTGAATATTTCTGAAGACACTATATTTGCCTTCTTAATTTCATGTTCCATCCATATTTATAGAACAATGGTTGGTTAACATCATCCCATAACACAATCAAGAATCACTATAAAATAGTTGTGAGGTTTTAAAAAACTACAGGTTGTAGTTGTGTATGTGTAGACTCCAGTCTGAAAACTCTAAATGCTTCCACAGTCTCCCAGGTCTCCTTTCTGCACGTCATCTCTTACCACTTGCATGTTGATCTTCCATACCTTTTATTCTTGAACCACTATCCAAGATCTTTAATCAGTATTCTCTCCTTATTTCCATGCCTGATAACCATTTCCCTTGATCCAGAAGCATCTCCATTGCTCTTTTGACCCCGTAATGTATTTTTTCAGGCTTCACACTTGAGGTCAGGTCCCGTTTCATACAGCAAAAGGCCAGAATAAAATCCTCCAAACACAACTGATAGAATCTTTTCATGAGCATAATGCTCCAGATTATTTCCAGCAATTCCCATTTAACTGTCCTGTCTGATTACTGAATATTGGCCCAGCTGTGATCCATGTGCAAGCAAGAGGCGTATTTCTCTCTACCCCTATCCCCTGTGCTTCATGGACATATGACAGCTACTGAATTAAAGAAAACAGTCTAATAGGTTAAAAACAAAAGAAAACCTCTGTGCAATGATCTCAAATCTTTGAACCAAATAACTACCTTATAATCTTATGTCTATCCTAGCTGTTAAGAAACTGGTTGTTTCAATTAGGTAGTAGTGCTGCTATAGAGTTATGCTGTCTGATATCGTTAACTGATAGACTATGTGGCAATTTCTGAATCTGGATCTATAAGAGAAGGTTATTGTATGCACGATTTCAAGATATTAGCTGGCTGATCTCTGACTTTTTTTTTTTTTTTGAGGAAGATTAGCCCTCAGCTAACTACTGCCAGTCCTCCTCTTTTTGCTGAGGAAGCTTGGCTCTGAGCTAACATCCGTGCCCATCTTCCTCTAGTTTATACGTGGGATGCCTACCACAGCATGGCTGCCAAGCAGTGCCATGTCCGCACCCGGGATCTGAACCAGTGAACCCCGGGCCGCCAAGAAGCGGAACATGCGAACTTAACCGCCACACCACCGGGCTGGCCCCTGATCTCTGACTTTTAACTTTAATTCTAAGTTTGATTACACAGTGATATTCTTGAAACAAAATATTTTAACATATTATTCTATTTGAAAATACATTTGAATGTAGAACATTGTCAGCCTGACAAAGGATAAATGTTTTTTCACCAGAAAAGTCTAAAGCTCTTGTAACTTTGAATACAGAAATGATCAGTGTCACACCATTTGGTTTACTTTCAAAATTCAGCCCCTTACCCCAACTCTTGGTTTAAAAAAAAAAAAAAAATTTCCTAACTAGCTATCCACATTAGGGATTTCCAGAGTGCAGTATTTTCACTGTCTTGTCCCACAACAGATATATTTGACCAAACTTTCAAGATGCTCAGAGACCATACTTAGGTTGTACTATGACTGGTCAAATGGCAAGAGTTCATACAGTTCATGGACTGTAAGAATAATTTGCAGTTGGTATATTTTAAGGTTAAGTTTTTACTACCTATTGGTTTATTTTTAAAATGCCCAACATGGACTTTTAGATAATTTATGTTTATTTTACTCTCACCGATGATCAGAGAAGTGCAAAGGTATGCATTACAGTCTCTTTTTTCTAATAAGTATAACCCCTTCCTTTCTATTACCTTCCTAATAAAGCTACCTTATATGTATATACCACTTTTAACTTTTCAATTTGCTAAAACCCTCATTTATTTTCCCCTAATCAATGCTGGTGGGGGTATACCATGGAGTTAAGATAGAGCAGATATTCATGATAACCATTTTATAGATAAGAAAATGAGATACAGGCCGAGCAAATAACTTTTCTGAGGTTATATAGTTACTTAGTGATTGTAGGATGAGACAGCTAACTACTAACATCCCTTCTTCCCTTCTTCCTTCCTAATTCTATTTGGAATGACAATATATTTAGCAGAAAAGTCAATTTTTCACATTCTTTTTCTAGGTAGCCTGTGACACAGTTCTGGACACTGAAACATGAGCTGAACTCTGCTAGAAGTTTCTGGGAAGGTTTTTTTGCTTCACTGATATAGGTGCCACTCCTTCCTACCTCCACCTTTCTCCAGTCTGGAAGACGGAGGTCATGGCAGGAGCTATAGTAGCCCTCTTCCAACCATGAAGAAAAGGCTAAGAAAATGTTAAAGAGACCCCAGCCTTGACATCCTGAACCTATACCAGTGATTGCCAACTTCTGGACTTCTTTCTACAAGAGGAAAATGAAGCTTTGTGTGTTTAGGTGACTGTAATCAGAGTCTTTACTCATAGACAAATGTGACTCCTCATCGTTAGAGCAGGAACTTGAATTTAGATTCTCAGCTTTTGGCTCTGTCATCTTGCCATTGTCTGCTCTAGAGGATGGTGTCTACTAATTCCAGACTGTAAATTTGACTTGTTCTTATTCCTAGCACACATGGAAATATGGGTAGTATCACATCTTGGATTTTAATTGGTTACCTCTATAGCCCTAAGCAAAAAAAGCAAAGTAGCCAAAAGGCTGTTTTTGGCATTTCTCACCAATCTTTTTTTTGTTTTTTAATGAGCTGCTTTTGCCTCCTGGCACTCAATACCCTTTGGCGTCTACTATTCAACTCCTATCTAGGCCTACTTTCCTAAGTGCTTTAAGCTCTCAGTTACACTTCCTTCTACCTCCCTGTCACCAATCAAAGCTGATGTGATGAGAGGAGAAATGTAGAATTATTATCACTGAAGTAATTTACGGGGATGTAAATATCATTTTAAGAAGGCATTTGCATTTTGTAAGAGAAACTTGTGAATCCAGTTGAACCTCTAAGATGAGAAAGCACGGAAGAGTCATTTGTGAGTGAGGGGTTCCAGTGGTCCTCCTCATCTAATTGAAGCAGCTACTCCTCTCCCACCTCTTTCTCCCCAGCTCAGCCCCTTAAATTCCTCATTGCACCCTCCACCCCCAGCCAGCACAGGCGGCAATGCAGCACTAAGCGGGGGCTTGGTGCTCACTGTTAAGAGCTGCTAAGTCCTAGAATAAGAAGAGTGCTAGAAACAGGGAAAGTAAGGAATGAGTTTTCACAATTCTATACATTTAGAAATAGCTTTAGCAGATATTTTAACTATTTAATACAAATCTGGGTAATTAAAAGTTTTTCACTTTTTAATGTATGTTTGCCATGCTATAAACCCTCTAATAAATATTCTTCCTTGTACCTTCCTCTTTTCTTATCTGCTGTCATGTCACTTGGTGTAAAAAACCTACTTTCTCTTTCAGATCATTCTATCCTAGTCTTTACATTCCTTACGTGTATGTATCTGCTCTGTTGTGCCTATCTAGTAAAACAAAAACAAAGCATACTCACTAAAAGACTTGGTTTCTAGCCTCAGATGGATGGCTCACTAGCTAAATGGTCTTGGGCACAGCATTTACTATTCCTGTGCCTCAGTTTTCTTAGCCAAAAAATAGTGAGATAGATTCGATATTTGGAAGGTCCTTTTCAGTTCCAAGATTCTATGATTTCAGCCCATGTCTGCACATACGTCACTAATCTTTGCAACAACCTTGTGGGGAAGGAGAGTAACATTATCCCTGTGTTACAGATGAAGAAACAAACGGTGAAGGAGATTCAATGACTTGTCTACTGCTGCACACCTGGCAGGTAGCAGTACAAGGACCTAAACCCAGATGTTAGCTGACTCTCATCTCTGCAGAGAAAGCTAAGCCACAATTTCCCTATGCAAAGAGGAGGCAAAGGAGGTCAAATGGTGAGGCTTTAAGGCTCAACTACAAATTCATAGACAGAGGCAGGCGTTTCATTCTCTTAAAACATGGGATTATAATTTGTAGATATGTCATACTGTAATTAGATTATATTGACTGTTACTTTGTTTTACATTACTATTATTTTCCCCAGGGTACCAAATCTGCTTTAGACCTTACTGTTGTTGAATCTCACTCAGGGATGGAGGATCCTGCCACACAAGTTAAAAAAAAAAAAAGAAAGCAGTGTATTAAAAATAATGTTTGCTCTCTTCTTCATACAGAGTAATAATAGTTAATGGATACTTATTTGATTTATTTTATAATTTAAGAAGTGCTTTTGTGCTGATATATGTGGGCTCTCTGTATTTTAGGGGATGATATAAATTCTGGAAATATTTCTGTGTTGGTATTCTCGACATAATATTATATATTAACCAAGAGGACAAATGCATTTATGAGTTTAAAATCATTATTCTATTAAATAAGGAAAAATAAAACATGAGCGCTAGTCGTGGCAATGATTTACTTGGCAACTGTACCATCCTCTATTTTTACCAAATTCTTCAGGAGACATGACAGTAATTGCACACTAGAACCTTGGACTCGTAGTCAGAAGATTCAAGCTCTATTCCTGGGACTTGCACTGACTCACTCAGTGACCATGTGCCTATCAGTTGATCTCCCTTAAGTCCTCAGATGTTAGAATTTAGGAGTGTTTCCTAATTCACTAACCTCTGAGAAATGCTGTGAACGTTGGCATAACTGTCTGGAAAATGTAAAAAGGATCAGGAGGAAAAAAACCTAACACTGGTTTTAGCCAACATATTATGAGGCATAAGCAGTATTTTTTTTAAGAGAATTTAAATTTTATTTCACTATTTCTAAATATTATCTTCTTTCCTTCAACTTTGTCTCTTTCTCATTTGGTAGAAAAATAGGTTTTAGGGAGGGAAAAGAAGAATGAAGAAAAAGAGGGTGATTTTGTCTTTTCTTCACCCCCTCCCACCTCTATAAGTCTGATTTGCTCTTTCCTCATGATCTGATTGAGTGTTATTTGGAGGGTTAGTGTAGTTGCACATTAAAGGGAAGGAAGAATTCCTCATTTAGGAGAAAGGGGAAAGGCCTACATATTTGAAAATTCTCTTCAGAGCTTGCTTCACTCCTTTATTTGTTCCACCATTGTTGAGTGCTGCACATTATGCTAAGCTCTGAGGATACAAAGACAGTGAGGATATGGTGCCTGCACCTGAGGAACTGCCAAGAGATCAGCGGCGTTCGATTTTTAAACAAGTTATTCCACTACAGTGTGGTGAGTGTGAAGATGAAAAAGGACAGTGTAGAGGAGTCTGGGCATCTAGAAAGAGCAGAAGAAGTGGTATATCAGTTAACCTTGGTGGGCAATGGAGGCAAGAAAAAAAGGTCATTTTCCAGATACTATAAGTTTTATAGTAATGGGTTTATTTAAATGAATATTTAATCAAACTGAACTGTACACTAGGCAATGTGCCAAGCAGCAGTAAAGTCTATAAAAGCATCAGTTTTGGAACTGGACAGATAAAATTACAACTCTATTTCTGTCAATAGGTGTGACCTTGGGCAAGTTGCCTGACCTCTCAAAGTCTGTTTCTTTATTTAAATAAGGGAGATTACAAAAGTATCTACACCTCATGGGGTTGTGTGAAGATCAAAGGAGAGAATACAGCTAAGCGCCCAGCCTAGTCCTTGGCACCTGGTGATGGCAAGGGTTCAATAAATACTAGTTATTATTAAGTACTCTTATACATTTCCTCACTGAACTCTTGCAACAATCCAATGGACAGGCATTCCTAACATCAGGTCCACGTGAAAAGGATATAGAGCGTGGGAGATACTAGGAAGAGAGGTCCCATACCATGAAAGACTGTGTATACCATGATAAAGAGTTGGGACTGCATGTAGCAGGCAGTGGGAAATCTTTGAGGATGTTTAAAAGAGAGAACTGATGAGTTCTATGTTGCAAAAAGATCATTAAGATGACTGTGGACAATGAGTGGAAGGGTAGGGAGAAATAAGAAAGGACAGGAATCCAGTTAGAAAATCCCCACAGTAAATCACTCTGAGTAACAGCAGGTATGGGCAATCCTAACTGCAGCACTACAGGCCTTCAGAAGGGATGGCTGGCAGATCCTCTGTGCCTCCAACCTCCACCTCTTCCTCCATCCTCTCATGGCAAAAGCTTTAGAACTTGCCTGAATGCTTAATGCTTTCAGGTATGAATTGCACCAGCACTGGAGGTCTTTTCAGATCAGTTTTCTTTTTACTAACTGGCATGAGGTTTTAATCATCTCTGAAATGGCAGCAATTAAGCTCCCTACTGGAATTGAAAGAACTAAATATCAGTATGATTGTTTCTTGGCTGCAGGGGAGAAATAGAAAACAGACGCCCTAAAGTATTTGGGTAGTTTGATACCTTTATCACTTTTGTCATCTTCAGATGTTGATATCATCATCACGAATCTGCCACATCAGTTCAAGAGTAATAACTCATACATACCAATAGAGTTGACATAAAACACAAATACAGAATATCTCATTTTACCTTTGATTTACCACCACACACCTAGTGTTTCATCTTTTTCTATTTCAAAAAGCCAGTTTTCCTTATCCCAGCCTTTAATGTTTCCACCATAAAACAGTAGTCCTTTTCCACTGTGTTTGCTGGAGATTCTCAATAGTAAAATGTATACTTTAAAAGAGCAAGGATTGAGGTCCAGTTCTGTGGCCTAGTGGTTAAGCTCAGCGTGCTCTGCTTTGGTGGCCCAGGTTCAGTTCCTGGGCGTGGACCTATACCACTTGTCTATCAGTGGCCATGTTGTGGTGGCAGCTCACATACAAAAAGGAGGAAGGTTGGCAGGATGTTAGCTCAGAGCAAATCTTCCTCAGCAAAAAAATTAATAAATAAAATAATAAATGAATAAATAAAGTAAAAAAATTGACAACCAAGATTTAATCATCCAGACAGAGAAGGTATTAAGAAGCCACAAGGCCAAAGCAAAAGTAATTAAATTAGTTAAAAAATATAAAAAAGGATTGAATTAAAAGAGAAAGGCACCCAAACTTCAACCAAGACCACGTCACACAGAGAATGACATTTGTAGAAATACAACAGAAAATATAAATATAATAAACAAGAAACAAGAAAGACTAGTTTTTAAAAAAAATGATTTCCAAAAATATACCTTAAATTAATCATCAAAAGCTACAAAAGGTAAAAAGAGTTTCAAGAGTTTTCTTAGTTAATAGTCCAAGGCAGTATCATACTTCTACATCATAACTTAATTTTTTTTTTAGAAAAGGAAGAGTATGTGGTTAACTGCATAACCCTGACTTACATCTAATAAGTGAGCTTGATAGCTTCAACCCTGAGACATTTCTAATACATCTAGATTGTTTTTTCATTTTTTAAATTGTTTCCTTTTTTTCCTTTTAAGAATATATTCTACAAAACACAGACACACACGCACAACAAATAAAACCTTGAAGAGAGCAACATGGTATTTCACGAAAGAAAAGAATTTTTTTAAATCCTGAAAATTATAGATAGGTTAGTATTTGAAAACATGAAATTAAAAGAGCAAATTTCAAGCCTATAGAAGAGAAAAGGTATGTATTAAATCTAACTGTAATTCCTAAAATAAATAATCTGAAATCTTTTTATAATGAAGTAAGCATATGAAAAACAGAAGAAGATCTTAATTTCTTTTAATTTTTAAGGGTCACATGTGACATCATTTCACCAAGATAGGAAAACATTATTGACCATATAGTTCAGAAATACCTTGGTGACTAAGGTGGCTGAGGCTAGCAGACCTAAACTATCATTGCCCCAGTTCAGGTTGTCAGCATTTCTCCCTGGACTAATCTGTTCTGTTTTCTTCAAATTCATGCTCCAGAGTGAATTATTTAAAACTTAATCTGACAAGGAACATCATATGATGCAGAAACTAGCCATCTGCTAGAATGAATGATGTGGCCAAACAGAGAGGATGTAGAGTCTTGCTCTATACTCATGTGCCACTAGAGCAAACTGAGGTTACCTTTTCTTTTATTCATTGTAGCGATTTTCTGTTTTCCATTTTTCAGCAATGACAAACCCTTAGTTATACCACAGCTCCAAGTTCATTTCAAATCTAGGCTATAAGAGAGTTTTGAGTTTTTGACAATTTTGATGAAGCATGGGGAATCAGAATGTGTTGGGGGGGGGTGCCTTGTGGGCCTCTTTAAGTAAGCTATGTAACATATATATACTATGGTTTCCTTATCTGTAAAATGGAAATAATGTTAGCCCTGCCTATTTCATGGGGATTTTATGGAACTTTAAGTAAAATGAGAATGTACGCTAAAGGTTTTTATAAATTATGCAGTGCAGAGCAAATTCAAGTTATTCTTTATTAGAAATAGTAGTAGATTTACAATTGAGTCAGACTTAGGGAAGAATAACAGTTCCAGTACTCGTAGGCCTAAATGTAGGTTAATTATGACTGTACATCAAGCCACTGGCTAACTCTGAGACCTCACCTTGTACTATGCCTATTCTGTCCAGTGCTACTGACATTCTTTTTGTTCCTGGAACAAATCAAATTTATTCTCACCTCTTGACCTTTGACTTACTATCTCTCTACTTGTTTAGCTATTCTCCCGGATCCTTGTGTGGCTTCTCATCATATGGGTTTCAACTCTAATGACACCTTCTCAGAGATGTCCCCCATCATTATCGAAGCTAATTGCATCACTGCCCCCAAACTCTGGTCTCATGTGATCATATTAGTCCATTATTTTCTTTTTAAAATTTATTCTCTAAATATCTTATTTCTTTTTCACTTGTTTATGGATGGAATCTCCATGATGTAAGGGCACGGTTTCCTCTTTACAAAGGTCCTGAGTGACCAAGCAGTCACTAAGCTAGATTGGACTGCCAACACTTTGGATGCCAGTCAGGAAGTTCATAGCGACCTAGTTAAATCAGAGAAATGAGTAGTTGGAAACCTGACTTTCCAGAAGAAGTAAACACACGTGAGGATGAAAAACACTAAACAGACTCAGGATAAATGGCTCTGTTTTTTGCTTTGCCATTAAGTGTAGGAAGTTGGAGTTGCCTAACAGGTTAGCAAAAATAACAGTTTGGAGAATAGAATTTCTTGTTCTTGTTTGTCAGTACCCTGTAACCTGAACCCTATGAAAAAATAGATTGAGGTAGGCTGGGAGACATGAAATTGACAATCTTCCATATGATGCATTTGGATAAGTAATGATACCCTTTTGCAAGTTAAATTCAATACGTATTTACACATCCTTCAGATAAGTGATTGGCCTGTAGTTCCTATTCTATAGCATCTGAAATGGTATTTAAAAATACTCTCTCTCACTTAGTCTCATCATCTAAAACTAAACTATGATATGTCACGTTTATTGTTGCCATTCTCCAACCCCCTCCTTCAGAAAGTGCTTCTTCACTCTTAAGACATTTAATACCTTTCCACCCACTATTTACATACCTGCCCTGAGACTCACTCCCTCTCCGAGGCCCTGCTTTCAGCTGTCAGCAGATCTCTATTTGGTGTTTCTTCTTCTAAATCTCAATTTAGAATTGTATGTAACCCACTGTGGCACTTAAAGAAATGCATAATTATAATTGTCTGCATAAGTGTCTCCCTCTGTTATTAAATTCTACTTGTATTACTGAATGTATGCTTACTTATCATAGAACATAGTAGGCAGTCAATAAATGTTTTCATTTCACGTTTTTACATAATGTTAACTCTTTTACCACTGCATGTATGTTACTTTATTTTTACTATTTGAAGCCAACAATTCAAATAATGGGATAGCGGGTGGGATTAAGGTCATTTTTTAAAAAAAAAATTTCTATATTAAAAAGCAATCATTTCTTCTTAGAAAAAAATTCAAAAAGTGATGGAGGAAAGGCTTTGCTGTGTCTGACTATGCTGTCTGAGCCAGACAATTCTCCATTTTCCATTTATCTAGCGGGAAAGCATATTGAAGAAAATCCTTCTATATGCAGTTTATTTTTCCAATTAATTTACTCAGTTCCTTAATCAGAGAGCCACCGTGGAGTGGCTTCAACAGAGACTTTGGAGCCAGGGTCTTAGGTTGAATCTTGGCTCCAACACTTGCTTAGCTTGTTTTACTTTAGGCAAATTTCTTAATCTTTCTGTGCTTTAAATTCCTCATTTTTAAAACGGGAGTAATAATTGTACCTAATGAATAGGGGTGATCTGAGGATATATTCAACAAAAACTTACTGAGGGCTTATTACGTCCCAGGCTCTGCTTTTTGTAAGAGGTATAGAGTATGGGGAAAAAACCCCACAAAAATTCCTTCTCCGTAAAGTTTGCATTCCAGTTCACAAGAAAAATATAAACACACCTGTATGTGTTGGTGATAAGTAGAGGGAGAAAAGCAGAGAAGAGAGATATGAACCACTGAGGGGCCGGGGGGATTTGAAGTTCTAGATAGGATAGCCAGGGAACATCACAGTGAAAAGCCAGTTTCAGAATAAAGAGTGAAGGAAGTGAGAGAGTGCCATGGGAGGAGCCTTCAAGGCAGAGGAAACAGTAATTGCGAAAGCCTTGAGAAAGCAGAATGTCTGTGGGTTCAAGGGAATGGCAAAAAGGCCAGGATAGTTGGAGTGGAGTGAATAAGGAGGGAGTTGGCGGGAACTGTAGGCAATAGGTGTGTGTGGGCGATCCAGTAGGGCCCTGTGCGCCATCATGAGGACTTCAGCTTGGCTTTTACTCTGAGAGAGACAGGAGCCCTTGAAGGGGTCTGGGCACAGGAGGGATACAATGAGATTCGTGTTTTAACCATGTTCCTCCCGCTGCTGCACTGAAAGCTGACTGGTGGTGAGGGAGGGGTGACGGAGTGGGTAGCAAGCAAGGGCAGAGCAGGGAGATCAGGACTGAAATTGCAGTTGGAAGAGGGTGGTGTCTGGACCTAGGAGGAAGCAGTGCAGGTGTAAGAGCTGGGCAGATTCTGGATTTATTTTGAGAATAGAGCCAACAGGATCTCTGGGATGATGAGATAGAGTGGGGGAGGAAAAAGAAGAGTCTAGAATTACACCAATATTTCTAGCCTGAATAACTAGAAAAATGGTACTTCCATGAACTGAAATGCTAATATAGCTTCATGGATGATTAGCATTATTATGCTAAAATGCATTAACATGTGAATGAGTTAATATATGTAAAGCACTTAGTATAGTGCTTAATACCAAGTCAGCCCTATGTGTTTCCTGCTACTACTAATAAAATGAGATGGAAAAAAATCTAAAACCCCAATATAGTATTAAATGTGAAAATGTTCATGTTAGAGTTACAACTTTTGGTCTTTGGAAATAATGTGACTGAATGAGATATTGAAAAACCCTCCATTGGCAGATAAAGAATAGGAGAGAAAAAAGATTTTCAAGTATTGACTAAATTCTCTCCCCTTCGATTCTCCTTTTTCACCTGCGCTTGCCTTCAGTATAGCACCTCTCTCTTTTCTTTATTCCTTCCTCTTGAACCTATCCCTATCCTCAAAAACAACATAAACACAAAACATGTTACCTCTTAAAAAATAATCTTTGTGTTCTCCGCTCACTATAGTAATGGAATTTACATTTAACTGTACTATTTTAAGTAACATTGAAGTATCTCGTGTTTTGAAGAAAGAGCAACGACATTAGTTTTTTACTGTTATTTTATGTTCTTGAAACTATGAAAGACAATACAATGAAAGATAAATATTATAGAATGCTTAAATACACACAAATGTCCTAACTAGTTTTTTTTTTTTTAAGATTGGCACCTGAGCTAACATCTGTTGCCAATCTTTTTTTTCCTTCTTCTTCTTCTTCCCAAAGCCCCCCAGTACATAGTTGTATATTCTAGTTGTGAGTGCCTCTGGTTGTGCTATGTGGGACACCGCCTGAGCATGGCCTGATGAGCAGTGCTGTGTCCGTGCCCAGGATTCAAACCAGCAAAACCCAGGCTGCCAAAGTAGAGCTTGCAAACTTAACCACTCGGCCAGGGGCTGGACCCCTAACTAGTTTTCTTTTTAAAAACGTGCTCTTGGTTTCTATGCTATGGCACCTAGGTTCTTCTATGGAATTCATTTTTCACTGGTGAATTATAAGATGAAATTTTAAGCTGAAAATACCTCAAGGCTTCTTTATGGCAAGAAAAGGGTCCTGGTTATGGAAATAACTATGAAATAACAAAAATATCTCTTTGTTTTTTTCTGAGGAAGATTCACCCTGAGTTAACATCTGTGCAAAACTTCCTCTATTTTGTATGTGGGTCACTGCCACAGCATGGCCACTGATGAGTGGTGTAGGTCCATGCCCAGGAATGGAACCTGGACTGCCAAAGCAGAGCATGCCGAACTTAACCACTAGGCTATGGGGTTGGCTCCTATGATCCCATTGATTTAATTAATTTTGTATCATTTCCCCTTCAAGAATATTTGGAACTAGGGAGTGGCGCCCTTCCATAATTACTATTATGACTTGTAGCATTTTTTTCCAGTGGGCATTAGCTTATATCCATAATTTTCTCTCTGTGGGAGGTAAGGCTCTATCAAAACATTCATATGCATGTTTGTGTGCAAATTCTATTTCAGTTTAAGTCCTTATGTATAACAGGACCCGGTAAATAAACAACCTTGGAGACCCAACAAATAGACAATAAAGTAAGCTTAGGTTGCTTCAACCAGCAACTGAAACAAACAAATCCAGAAGGAACACTAATCACTGGCAACCACTCCCCAACTCTGCCTGCCCCCACCACGTTTTCCTCTGAAAGTGAGGAGTTAGACAAAACTCTTTGTCATAGAGTGATTCCAAAATCCACCGTTAAACATCCTTATGCTATTTTTTCTAAAGCCAAAGCCTTACTGTTTTATACAGATTGATTTGTCTCTCAAACAGAAGGAACAAAGATAGGAAAGGAGTTGGGGAATCTAAGTAACCTCTTCTATTTTTAATGCCAGGAGGTTCTGTGGGCTGTGGTTCTGCTAATTCAATAAAGGATACAAGCTCTCAGAGGCTGGCATGTGTTCAGCACTGGGATTCAAAATAGCTAGGACTTTGATAGTTGGAAGTTCTCTGAAGATAGATTTCACAGCTCTCCTTGAAATTCAGACAGTAAGTTAATGGGTCATCTATCATTTCCAATGATGATTAAAATGTAGAACCTACTCTTTAGTTTGGGACAAATCATACTATTTCTCCTTCTTTTCTCTCCCCAACTCTCTACTTACACATAAGCTTGTCTAATAATGTTTTATTTAACGTTGATGCTTAAAATTTATAACTGAACAGTACTTCATGGTTTATAAACTGCTCTCATATACATTTCATATTCAATATTTTTACTGGTTCAATATTTTTTACAAATTACCCTAAAAATCCTGTGATGAAGAAATCATTCATATTATTTCCATTCTCTAGATGTATAATTTGAAGCTCTGAGAATGATTATTGGATCAACAAGTACACATAGTTTTAAGGAGCAGAACAATAACTTGAACCCAGTGTTTAGTTTAAAAACCTCTTTCCATTTCATTACAGTTAAATATTGGTAATTAAATTACTAATAAAATTCTCTGAGTGTTTCAGTCAAGACAGTTCAAGAATGGGTAGAACCACAATGCAGGGCACCAGGGTGGAGGAAAGCAGTGAGGAGAGACCAAAATTGGCTATGGATAAGCCACATAACACACAAAAAGTACTATCACAAAGTTTGAATGTGAAATGCACAGCCTTTAGCATGTTATACAAGTAACAGATGTATCTATATTTTTTTTACTGCCATATTTCATTGACTCTAAGACAGCATTGATTATAAGATGCATCACCAAGAGAGGAAAAAGGAAAACAAAACCCTTCCAATTAAATTATGATACACCATTGATCATAAGATACTTTCAGATTTTAAAAAGTAAAAATGTGAAAAAATGTTGATCTTAGAATCCAGGAAATATAGTCCTGGTAACTGAGGAGGGTATGAAAAATACTCAAAATCAGTCATAATACAACCTTACTAGACAATCAATAAGCATTTATTAAGTGCCTATGGATGGATACAAAGAAGCAAAATGCATAATCTAGGTGAAGAAGCTTAAGTGCTACATATGAAATATTAATTGCTGTCCTTCAGTTTTACAATGATGACCACTGGTGAAGAAAACAGATCTACTTGTGCAAAAAGACACCCGAATATGCAAATGTCAGGAGGGCAGAAGGAATAGGAGGGAGGAGCAGACAGAGGAGGAGAGAGGAGGAAGCAGCTGGGGGAGGTGCAGATGGCTTAGAGGAGAGGTAGGAAGAATGGAAGGAGGGATCCAATGTGACTAGGAGCTTCACTGAAATTCAGCGGTGGTCTGAATCTTGTCCCCTCCAGATCTCCCGATTATATAAAATAGAATTGCTGTCCTGTATGTGAAATGATACTTTGAAACATAAGCTTTGAAAAAGGGTTTCATGCATTTTTTATAACATCTATAGCTTCATGTCTAATACTGAAGATTTTTCCATTCTTGCATATATTTTAAATGATGAAGACTGAAAACTAGACAATTTTAATACCTCTCAGATTTGAACTGAACGTAATGATTAAACATTGGGCATTGCTTGGAAATTAAATTTTATTATGACTGGTTATCAACCTCCTTGATAACTTAAAAGTTTTAGAATTTGTGATTAAAATTAAAAAGTTGTTTGTGCTGAAACTAGTCATCTAAATATTTTACTTGGGCATTTTGCATGTATTATGGATGTCATCACAAAATCTGTGTGCCGAACTGGAAAAATGAAATTAGCTTGTTTATTTCCAATTAAAAACATTTTTGTTTCTGCAATGAAATTTTCATAAATAAATTGCCCTATAATGTGAAATAATTGCTTTCAAAATTACCCAAGTACAAAGAAAAGATACTCAACCTTTTTGCTGTGCAATATGCTTATAAATTTATTACTAATTTGAAAAGGATAATATCCTGCAAAATCATTAAGTTTCATGAGTAAGTGGTAAACTATATTATACATTCTGATGACGTCACATAGCTGCTTGTGATTGAGGAAAAACTAACCTAGTAATGGTAATTACTTCTTTTGAAAGGAAAAACTATAAATAAATAATAATGCAGCGTAATTTCACTTTTAAAAGTCAATAATGAATTCCATCTGCTGCATGCCATTAAAAATCAAAGAGGTTACTTACATGCCTCAGATCATTTTATATCTTTATTCTTTCCATTTAAAAGTACAGGTCGGTCCATCAATAATAATGTTATTTTGAGTTGTTTGACCAAAACTTTAAAAGAAGGCAAACCCTCCTATCTATTTCTCTCCTCATTTCTCTGGAGCCTAGAGAACTTAAAGGAATAAAATGCTAAAGGAAAGCAAATACATTTAAGAAGATGGTTAGGACAGCCTAATGAAACGTATTACCAGTGTTTGAAACCCAGATGACAACGGTGATAAAAGCATGAGCATGTGACTTAATCACTATCATTACCCTAGTTATGCACAATTTTTCAGTTAAGGGCAAGGTAAGGGAATGTGGAAACCTTATTGACAAATGATTTCCTGTGAATGAATGAAAAAAAGTCACTAATGACGTTATAAGTGGACACTGGACATGAAAACAGACTGAAAATCACTATATCTGAATCTATTTCTAAGACCACCTTCTCAGAGAATCACAGTTAGTAGCAGCATCTACAGCATCTACAGCAAATGAGTCTATATAAATAATGTACATGCACAAAAAGTCTTTTTCAGATCCTATATTTAGATTTAGTATTTCAACAGGGTTTACCTTCCTCTCGACCTCCCCAAACAAACATTCCCTCTCTGGAGGCAGCAGCCAACAGATCCATATAGCTTATCTGGATTTTGAAATATAGCATAAAGTCAGCCTTATCTGACTTTCCAAAATGACTTGCTTAAAGCTGAAAGCACTTACACATACCTTTACGGGGGCAGAACATTTCTGAGGTCCTCCCTTCGAATCCTACTCAGCCAGCAATATGCTGCTCTCAGGAAGAGACGGGGAATTTGTCTCATGGACTTCCCCGGGTAATACAACACTTCCTCTCTGGGAGAGTGCCCTCTCCTCTAGCCTGGTCCCTGACCCCTGGTGGCAGTGCGAGAGATTCAAAGGTTTCTGTTTCTGCACACGGAAACCCACTGTACCAGCCTTGTGACTGTGGACTTCCTCTTGGCTCAGTGAATATTCTGGAAACAGTGCCAGCACGCTCTGCATAATATGTTACTAGGTTGACCCTATAAAGTCTATCACGGAGTGAGATAACAGAGCTCAATATCTAACTTCTGTACGGTTCCTTATCATAAAGTAAATCAATGGCATGGCAGCCTTTAACAAATCTCTCTTATTTAGTCCTAATAGCACTGACAGGGAGTAGATTTGATAAGGTGGGTACTAACCTGGCTGGTGTTTTGTACCTTTAGAGATATCTAAGTGCTGCTAGTTCACTGTCCAAACACAAATTTGATATTTTCCCCTCATAACCTCCAATGGCATGGTCATGATATAGTACACAGTACTTTGCATTTTTTTATAGTATTTCTTTCTTTCTGTATTTTTTCCCTATTAGGACAAGGAGAGAGTCCACCACAACACTCGCTATAGTGCTGAACACTTAGTAATTGAAGGAATGGATAAGAGTCATAACAACTCTCTCCTTCCTCCCTGGCCACCTCCTAATCCACATTCCCTGTTAGCCCTATGGAAGCAAGTGGCAGCATCTACAGCCTGCCTCTGTTTGACTCTTTGCTCATGTCCTTAAACTTCAGAATCCTGGAGAAGATTTTGGTAGATGTTTCCCTTTTATTGTCCCCGTCATCACAGGTTTATGCAAGCCTTCAATAGCAGCTCATGAGATATACATATATTATAATACTGTATTTTATTTGGGGGTAGGGATCATAATCATCGGGTAGAGAAAATGTCAACTCTGTAGGTAAAGATCCTTGCAAGTCCAAGGACTACTGGATGCCAAATCAGTCGGCCTTAGGGTAAGTTAAAAAGATATACGAGTCTTTGAAAACTGTGTGCAGAGTTAGTACATTGTAATGAATTGACAATGATTTTAAAGTAAGTGGAGTTTATGGTACCACCAGTTCCTAACGACACTCTATGTAACAGTAATAATTCCACGATTTTGCATGCAATAGGGATTGATGGCCTTTGCCAACTTCTGACAACTCCATTATAAGCTACTCATTGACTAGTAAAGTACCTGATCAAGCCAAAATATTTTTAGAGGGAAATGGTATAAATTGCAATATGATTCATTCTCAAATGAAAATTTACGATGTCTGATCTTCTCTCTGGATTTCCGTTTGTATGTACTACAAAGTCTTTATTTTGGCTCCTTTAAGAGTTCCAGCAGTATTCCCTATGAATGCTATTAAATAAATAAGACAACCTACGTAAAAGTCCTAGTAAAGTTCCTGGCACTCTGCTGTAAGTAGGTGTTTAATAGATATTAATTTCCATTCCTTTCCTTAATGATAAGACTGCTTATTCCAGTAGACACCATTCGACTACATTAAAGTCATGCTAATGATAGTAGTGCCTTACACAGGTGCAAGGCTTTATCATTTACACAGTGCTTCAACTAATATTCTCATGTTATGCCCCCAACCACCCTAGGAGATGTTGCTTATTCTGAAAGTTTTGCTGAGTTAGCTATGTATAGAAAAATAATGACAGATGTTTCCTTGCAGCTTTCTACGGTGAACAAAAAGAAAGGGCAGAAGTGTTTTAAAGATGCTCTGATGTTCACCTTAAAATAATTTCACATCTCTGCAGACTCCTGGGAAACAACAGCAGCAGGTAGAAAGCAGGAACGAACTGGCTCTTTTTTTAAGCAAGACTTCACTTTAGAAGAAGAAACTCACACACAAAATACCCTAGACAAAACATAAACACATGGTTTTCAACACCTGCAGAAAATGCAAAATGGGGGCTTTTACAGCAGTCCCCTCCAAAATTCACTGGGGTTATGTTCCAAGACCCCCAGTGGATGCCTGAAACCATGGATAGTGCTGAACCCTATATATACTATGTTTTTCCCTATACATGCATACTTATGAGAAAATTTAATTCATAAATTAGGTACAGAAAGAAATTAACAACAATAATCACAAAATAGAACAATTACAACAATAGACTGTAATAAAAGTTACCATAGATCTTAGCAAACTCAGCATAGATTATTTTTTCTTATTAAGTTGAGAATTTTCATGTTTTCACTTAAAGGAAGCACTTGCGTGCTTCTCTTTGGCATATCTGAATTGCCAGCATCACAACTCTTGCACTTCAGGGCCATTATTAAGTAAAATAAGGGTTTCTTGAACACAAACACTGTGATACCGTGACAGTCAATCTGATAAGAGAGATAACTACCAAGTGACTAATGGGCGGGCGGCATATACAGAATGGATACCTGGACAAAGGGACGATTTATGTCCCAAGCGGGATGAAGCAGGATGGTGTGAGATTTCATCATGCTACTCACAATAGCACAAAATTTAAAACAAGAATTGTTTATTTCTGGAATTTTCCATTTAATATTTTCGGATCTCAGTTGACCACAGGTAACCGAAACCACGGAAAGTGAAATAGCAGATAAGGGAGGATTATTGTACATGTTTACATTCTCACAAAGATGCTAATGTTATCTATATTTGCATTGGGTTTGAATACAAATAAGAGAGCTATAACATATACACATACCTATCAAACACAGTTGCGGACTGATCATATGACAGGTACCTATATAAGCAAAAATCTATATCTATATATGTGCCATATCTACACAAGATACATATTTCCCTACATTTTGTCATTTGCTTTTTCTTATTTGCTTTCATTAGGAATCTGATAGGGACTAGACTTGAATCACTTGTCAGTTAAGCGTCGTTCTTTCAAGGTTTTGTAAGATCAAATTAATTTTTTAATTGTGCTTGGAACTGTCCATTAGGCGTCTAATGAACATAATTTCCAATGAATAAGACTGGCTCTTGGGCATTGCTTCCTCTTAGCTGTCCATCACCTTTGAGATCCAGGCTCCTAAGAAGCTCTGATTTAAAAAGTTTTAATGCTGTGGTCAGGAATGCCACCGCTTCTACATCTCCTCTAGTTTTAACTCTACATTCTTTTTCTAGTTTAGTTTTTTATTTATTTTCCCAGTTTATTCTTCATTTATTTTGCTTATATCTGTTATCACATTCGGTAAATTGACAAATTTACGATAATGTGCCTTATTTTATTTTTTTGAAAGTACTTTTTCAATTTTATTGTGGTAACAACACTTAACATGAGATCTATCCTCTTAAAAAAATTTTAAGTGTACAATACATTATTGTTGACTATGATAATGTGACTTCAAATGTCCAAATTTGTTGGTTTATTTTTATGAGATGGATAAATCTGCTTGATTACATAATTAGCACTTGTCCAAACTAAACTTTTTTTTTGAAGATGGTAGAAATAAGACCCTTTGTAAAAGAAAAATTTATGATAAAAAATAAGTCTCTCTAAGACTTGGATAACTTTGGAGTCATGTGAACTTCCTATTTATAGATGTTAATTGTTGCCACGTAGGACTATAAAAGTACTTTGCTAACATCACATAACAATGCCGATGATACAGTCTTAACCTGAGATGTGAATTTTACTTGTAGCATACACCCTTATCAAAATGCACTCTGCAGAGGATCAAAAGGAACACTTTTCCTCCCAGGTGAAGTGATCTGTGGAGAAATGAATGTGGTTAAGGTGCTGAGTTATAAATGGTGTCAGTTCTGAAACAAGGTTCTCCATGGGATGGATGCAAGGAAATGCAGTCTTCTCTGGTTCAGAGAAAACATCTAGCTTCTCTATGAGAAAGATTACTCATCAAGTATTTAACTAATTTTCTTTTTGAATAGAGAGGGTGTTTAAGAGTGATTCTTAAAAGAAATTTTGAACTGCTTACAGTAGCAATTACTTTTGGATATATATAGGCTATTTCAAGTGTGTTAGGCTTCATGGAAAATAAATACCTCACAAAATTCCCGTAAGTTTAGCTTGCATAAAAGAGCCTTTACTAAACTAGGTAACATAGCATGTAACAAAAATGAATGCTGTTTACTGAGCAAATATGTGTTTGAGGCAAGCCTGTGCTAAGATTGGGGTTACAGTGGTGATTCAGCCACTTGATACATACAGCTTTTTAAATTTTTCATCTCTCTTTCTCCTTGTGAATATACTTTCTGACTGAAGACAAGAAGTCGTTTAAAGTTCTGTGTTCTTCCCTTGGGAACAATGTTTCATACTGAGTAGACAGCACATTTTCCATTCTGTTCTTCCCTCATATTACATTTCTCAGCAATCTGTACTAAGTAGTCAGCTTGCCCCCTGCTTTCTCTGGGCTATACCAGCTAATGCCAAGTATTGCAGAGTCATGCACAGGTAAGACTCTGGAGCCAGTCTGCCTGGGTTCAAATCTCTGTTCCTCCACTTCCCAGCCCTGTGGCCTGAGGTAAATTATTAACCTCTCTGCCTCTCAGTTTTCTCATCTGTGAAACTAGGATTTTAACACTTCCTCTCTCAGAGGGCTGCTAGGATGATTAAATGATTTAATACATACAAGGTACATAGAACAGCACTTAGCATGTAATAAGTACTCAATAAATGCTAGCTTGTTAAATTATCATTATGAAGAGAGGGCTATAAAAGTATGTACAGATATTTCCCACGTTGCCTGCCATGACAAGATAAGCCATGTTAATACAACATTCTTTATAATTTAGAAATTTATTAGGATAAACTCTTCAAAACAAAGCTTTTCTTAACTATCTGATTTAGAAAATTTAAAATTGCCATAAGAGAAGAGACGCAGAAAGGAAATAAAGAAAAAAAAAATACCTCAGATCATAATGACAAAAGGGTTGTAAGCTTGATTTCAAGCTCCTACAATAAAGTCTACCAAAGAAAATGAATGGTCACACACGTTAGACAGTATAGGAAAATTATTATACCCGAAAAGAATTGGTAATGTTTGATTAAAATATTTACATCAACAGTGGTGCTCTGGAGACTGCCTAACAGTGTATATTTTTAACTTTTTACTTTACAAATTGTTATAATTATTAATTATAAAATTTCCCTGGATATGAATCATGTGCCCTATAGATACTATTTTCATTTCCATATGATGTTCCTCTCCAATTTCTATTCTATCCTTATTTATTTATATTTATTTCACAGAAACTTGAAAGAGTATGCTTATTAGAAAAACAATATTTTTCAACAGAAGGGAGACAATCTTTAAGATTATGGACATAGAGAAGGGGAAACAACAAAGATCAAGTAGAAGAAAATAAAAGAGAAAAGTGATGAAATGATTAGAAAGTAAATAATAAGAAAGCAAAATGAAATAGATATCATTTTAGAAAATAATTCAAGGTCTCTTCAGTCATGTAGGTCAATCCTGGAAACAAGTCAGTTCTCTTGAAAAATACAGTGACCTTTTACTTTTAGTTTTTACTTGTTTTCACCATACAGAGGTATAAAAATTCAAGTCTTACTACATTTGGTCTATTTAGACCATGTGGCTGGAAACATTTAAAAACTGGAATTCATTATTTTATTTTATTTTTTAAAACAATGTATTAAACTTCCTGAGAAAAGTCACTGCTGTAGTTTAAAGCAAAAGCACTCCCCATCACCATCTAATGACTGGAAAAGAACCAAGATTTTGGCTAAGTTAATTGTGGAACAACCAGGAAAGAACAGGGATGGGAAAGGGCAAAGGGAAGAGACTGGGATGTTCAGGCTGTCTGACCAGCACTGCTGGTTTATGTGGGACAAAGACTTTGCTCCACCTGCTGCTGCCTTTCTGACATCACCCTTCCAGTTTTCCAGGGTTTATCCAGTTCTGGTTCACTAATTCTCAGGAGAACATCTGTGAACTAGAAAGGTTCTCCTCTCATTGTCTTTGGTCCCCAGTATCCCTTCTTCCCCACAAATGCAGTCTAGGTTGTACTCTCAGTTCAAGTAGAAAATCATGAGGACATTGAAGTCAATACCCAGACTAAATTAGACCTGACAGACTGGGTTCATTGCTCACTATCACAGGATCTGGCCCTAAGAACTCCTTTCCGTCACACACACATAATAGATATATTTTATGAACCAGTTGAGGGTAAGTTACGTGCATCATGGCCCTTTGCCCTAAATACTTGAACATACATTTCCTATGAATATGAATATTCTTTTACATAACCACAGTGCAGTTTTCAACTTTAGTCATTTTCACATTGA
Source organism: Equus caballus (assembly GCF_041296265.1). NCBI lineage: Eukaryota > Metazoa > Chordata > Mammalia > Perissodactyla > Equidae > Equus > Equus caballus. The sequence continues at coordinate 66,560,937 of NC_091692.1, read as the reverse complement.
CATAATTCTTAGGAGATGATGGTTATAATCCATGTGATACATGAAGCTGAATAACGGAGGCAGAGACTACAAGAGGTAGAGCAAGTGAAGAGACTTTACAGGGTTAGGATTTCTTGAGTGACTGTAGCTCTATTGGTTGAGGAGACACGGCTGGGGAGGTACAGGAAAGAATCTAGTTTGGTACCAGTGAACACTGAGGGAAACTCAGGTTTAAAGAGGGACAATATAAAACCAGTTGTGGAAAGGTTGACTCTGAAATACCTGTGGAATATTTTAGTGAGTATGTCTAGTAAACAGTTGGATCCGTTGTCTGCATTCCAATTTTGACTATTGACCCAATAATGACTCCAGACAGCATTTTTATTTCTCAAGTTAAGCTGTATTTCTTCTGCTATGTTAGCTTTCACAGTTACACACAAATCTAAGAACCATGTTTAGCATGGTTGATTTTGTTTGCATTTTCCTTCCTATAAAAGAAGTAATAAGATTTGAAAGGATAGTTCCTTATATTACTGAAGTTCATTTCTTGCAGCTTTTTAAAATTCTATGGGTTCTATCATCCACGTAAGGGCAAAGCCACCACATGAATAAAAAAGAGTTGCCCAAACTGACCTCCTCTGTATAGTATTTGCTCTGATGCTTTTTTATGAACCATAAAGCTTATTAAGGCCCCAAAGAGCATTCATTCTACCATTAAGACCACCTAGTTTGAGTTATATTATTTTTTTCTCTCTTGAAGAAAATAACCAATCAGGAAAGGATGAGGGGTAGTGGTGGAGGGGGGACAAAGTCTGTTCTATAAAGTAGACTTCATGATTAAGGTCATTTTTAAGAAGTATCAAGATTAGAATCCTAAAAAATGCAACACATCAAAGCATCAGCTAGAGCTAAATTCATTAGGTTGTCAGTAACAATTCAGAGTAGGATGATAAAAACCATTAGCATTCCAAACCTAACATGACCACAGCCGCACAATGGGAGGCTTTATTTATAGGAATCCTTTCGCACCCACTTACAAAGTTGCTAAACTGGTTTCCTTTGTGGGTGTTTTGGTAAAAGACAAAAAGCGTGTTTTGGCTTGTCACTGGGTACTGAGAGCTGATCTCTAATGGAAAAGAAACAGATATATCAAAATTATTTCCCTCACAAGAGCCCTAATTTAATGTGGCTCAAAGCCACCCACCCATGGACAAATGACTTCTTTCCTTCATCATCCCTCTTTTTTTTAGATATGAACAATGCACCTGGATTAATCTGCAAGCCATGTCAAAGGCAGAGGTTTGACAAATCCTAGATCTTTGATAAAACATAGTACACATAGCAGTCCTTAGCTGCCCACAGAAACCACCACCAAGAGGACCAAACCATGATTTGTTCGTTATTAGGCTACTGGAAGATTTGTCCCTAAAGTACATGAACTCAACCAAGGCTTCATAAAACAGATACCTGAAAAACAAAGTCAAATGGCGGGACTCCAGTGTAGCAGTAAAATTAGGGGCTTTGAAATCAGACAGATCTGAGTTTGAATTCTCTCTCTACCAATTACTGTGTAGTTTTGACTGAGTTATACAAAGCTCTTTATTCCCAAGTTGCCTCGCTAGTAGAAAAGGAGAAATAATATTTACCTGCCAGGCAATTAAATTAGGATTAAATGAGATCATGCATGTAAAATGTCTAAGTACAATGTCTGCCACATTGTGGGAACTCAAAAACAATTCCCTGAGCCCTTCAGTGTGCTGACAAAGACTAGTTTCTTACAAAGCAGAAGGACTGACATAAGGCAGAGAAGATGGAAAGAAGAGACCTGAGACTTCCTGGGGGTGATGGCATGAATCAATGAAGGAGGAAAAGCAGCAGACAGACAGGAGGCTACTCTTGTAGTCCAGACAATGGCACCAAAAGTTTGCACTTGGACAGTACCAGTGAGGAAGACTACTTGAGAGGACTTGTGTGTGTGTCAGGGAGTCCAAGACGGCAGTCACCCAATAGTTACATCTGCATGACAGAAGGTGTGGTGCTGCCCTTGCAGTGGGATGGAGGAAGGGATGGCTTGAGTTGAAAATGGCCATTTGAATTCTGGAGATGTTTTTAGGGACACACGGAATATTAGGGGGGAGTTGCCCAGCTCTACTGGACTTGTGGTACTTTAAACTGACAGGCTAGCACTCAAGCTCCACTTTGGGAGAGTCAGCTACATAGAGCTGAGTTAATACCATAGCAGAAAATATCCTCAAGAAAGGAAGAAGTGTAAGAAAGAAGAGAACAGGAAAGCTATAGACCCTGTGTATTTAGGTCAGACGTAACAACCTTGTTCTTTGTTTTTCAGCTTTAAAGGCAGAGTGCCAAAACTAGTGTTTGTAAAAGGTGTTGAAATGCAGTGTGAAAGGGCTCCACACTCTTCTGGTTTCTGGGACATTGGTCAGTTGGTATTTTCTTACTCAAACAAAAAAACCATTCAGAGAGGGGTTCTTTCTTTTTTCTGGGTTAAGAATAGCAAAAACTAACATTCCCTGTGTGTTTACTTAGTGGCAGTTCCTCTGGTGTGGTAGGCAGAATAATGTCCCCCAAAGTGTCCTTGTCCTAATCCGTGGAACCTGTGAATATGTTACCTTACATGGCAAAGGAGAATTAAGGTTGCACATAGAATTAAGGTTGCTCATCAGTTGGCCTTGAGATGGGAAATTACTCTGGGAGGCCTAATGTAATCACAAGGATCCTCATAAGGGGAAGAGGGAGACAGGAAAGTCAATGTCTGAGTGATGCAATATGAGAAAGACTTGACTGACCATTGCTGGCTTACGTGATGCTAGGGTGCCACGAGCCAAGGTTTATAGCTAGAAACCTCTAGAAGCCTCTAGAAACTAGAAAAGAGAAGAAAATAGACCCTCCCCTACAGCCTCCAGAAAGAGATGCAGCCCGACACACAAGCCCAGTGAGATGCATTTTGGACTTCAGACTACCAGAACAAAAGACAATACATTTGCATTGTTTTAAGCCACTCACTTTTTGGTAATTTGTTACAACTGCAACAGGAAACTAATACAGCTGGTAAATACCTAACATACCATACGTGAGGCAGGACCTTTATTATCCCCGTTTTACAAAAAATAAAAATGGAGGCTTAGAGATGTCATATCCTGGTCTGATACCAAAACCCATGCTCTTAATCACTATTTTCTCCCCCTGCAAGTTCTTCCAAAACGTCTAGAGAGGAGCCTCAAGTCATAATCTTTCTTTCTTGGAAAATTTCTCAACATTGTTCTACTCATCAAAAATACCTAAACACCATGGTATAACGAGGCAAGAACAGATTACAATTACACCTAATAAAAATATGATTGTCTTCTTGTTAGGATGACTAGTTACTTTGTGTCAGTTGTTTTCAACCAGGAATGGAAAAAAGGCCTTGTCACAAATAACTAATTGCCATTCCTTGAAGCTTAGAGTTTATGCTGTTTCAACCTAAATAAGAAATAGGGAGCTATCCGACTTGAGGATTTTAGAATGCCCTTATTCACTACATTAAATTATAGCTATTTCTGTCCTGGCTTCTCCCCTACAGAAGGTGGTTGGCTCAGTTATAGCAGGTTATTAGGCAAGCCAAGGCTGAGCATTGTTGGAGAAGAAGGAAGAACATCTGACCTGTACAAATAGACCTCAGACACAAACCACGTCAGCAATGCCGAAAGCCAGCAATACACTGTCCTTGTGTTTCAATTCCTATAGCTTTAATTTTTCTTTTTTGAGGAAGATTAGCCCTGAGCTAACATTTGCTGCCAATCCTCCTCTTTTTGCTGAGGAAGATTGGCCCTGAGCTAACATCCGTGCCCATCTTCCTTTACTTTCTATGTGGAACACTTGCACAGCCTGGCTTGATGAGCAGTGGGTAGGTCCGCACCCAGGATCTGAACTGGTGAACCCTGGGCTGCCGAAGTGGAGCACACAAACCTAACCACAGCACCACCAGGTCAGCCCACCTATACTTTTAATTTTGATAAATAATTTCTTTTAAAAAAATTTTAGTTTTCAAGTGTAAAATATTAGAGATTTTTTATCCTTAGGAATTACACAGTAAACTCTTCTAAAAGCCTGCCTTTCCCAGTGAAATCTTTTTCCCTACACCCCTTCAGCACAAAGGAATGATTTTGCCCTAGGGCAAATTAAAAGTCCCAGGATCTCACATCCTTCAACTTGTAAGGTTTAAATAAATCTAAGCTGATGAGAGCATTAAGTAGTGTCTGATCTATTAACTGACTGTAATCTGATGTGGCTTTTTACCCAGAGTGACATCCTGTGCTACCTCAGATCCTTTGTGGAAAGAGACATGTGAGTCATATGTGTATAAGTATGCAACACGCCACACACACACACACACACACACACGCCCGTGCACATATATAAGTAGCTTAAATCATTTCTGAAATGCTTCTTTCTCAGTACAACCTTCAGGCATATTACATAAAGCTTTTGGAAATGACTCTAGTTGAACAAACAAGAAAAACTTATGTAACAATTATCAAAAGGTAGGCATTGTCAGCTATGTTATTGCAAACAGCTGTACAACCATTTGTTAGTCAGCCATGTACCATAAAGGGAGTAAACAGTTTTATTCAATAAAACTAGTGTCTCCTCTTTGTCCCAAGTTTAAACTCATGCAATCCAACACTTTAGAAAAGCAAATGAGTTTTGTTACTGCATAAATTTCTGCATCTGTCCACAGAAAACAAATGGAAAAGTTCAAAAACAGTGATTTTTTAATGCTGCAAGTCTTCATAAGAGCAGTACCCCTGAGATTTTACAAAAAGCTAAAAACCAATATCGTATTTAATTTAGAGGATATCAACAATACTGTATATGACAGAAAGGGAAAAGATGGTGGCATCTAAGTGTTGTTTGTAAAATTCACATAAATATGCAGATTTGTCCAATGAATTACATATTTTGTGTTCCCTGTTAAAAGACGGTACTAAACCACAAACAGGGAATACGTTTTGTACTCCCTCGCCATTAATAGCAATGGGATTGTCCTGATATAGCCTTATTTTCCTGTTCTGAAGCTCTTGGCTATTAATAGACTATGTTTTTCAAATAATTCAGCAGTCCATGAGTGTGGAACACAACAAACCTTATAGGTAGACAATAAATTTGGGAGGGAAAGAGCAAGAACAGGAGTCCAAATATTTTGGCTCTAAAACTAATTAGTTGCGTAAACCTTAGATAAGTCTTCTAAATTAAACTGAGTAAGACTCCTTCCTGTTCTAACATCTATTTTATCAATATGATATGATTAACCAAACTAATGAGATCAAATATTAATCAGAAGAGTTATATTCCATGTGGAATGACCAATGATAATGTCACCACATGGAGCACCAGCTTACCTGGGGGTAATTTTTAAGTCAACAGGGAAGAGCTGAAAAACATGTATTGTCAAACTTAAGATTGAAAAAGTCATTAAATCACCTATACTTATGGTATGCATGGTTTTGTGTATACACCAAATGTAGACAAATTCTTAAGCTCATTAAAGTATGTTTCAAGGAAGAACCAGAGGAAAGTCTATATGCAGATGTTTGGATACTCAAACCATATTGCCTTTAAGATAACTATGACACCCTAGTGGTGAATGGGGTATGGATGGGGAATTATAAAGTGTTTCTGTTTGCTTATTGGTATACTCCGCTTTTTAGTTCTGTTATTCATATTAAACTCTATAATTTTGGCAGATTTATTTATTGTGAGGTTTAGATGACAATAATGGAGGCATATTCTATTCTTTATATGAGGTTTGTGTCTAAAGTCCCTGGATAAGTTCAAGGTGATATGATTCCACTGCAGCTACAAGTGGTAGACATGTCTAGGGATATCATTCAAGTCTACATTTTCCCCTTGTTGAAGAGGTGGGCCCATGTTGGAATATGGTTCTCCATGACCCTTTCCTGGAGCTGACTGGATGATGGGGTCTCACCTGACGCCTGACTCAAGCGCTGCTCTTCCATGAGCAGATAGTCTGGACAATCAGACATGCTCTCAAATTGGAACTAAGAGATGAATTCTGGAGCTTAAAACCTTGTAGAGTTAGGGCCTAATTAAAGTCATAACACCAAAAGCCATGTGCAAGCTAGTGGATAAGGAGAGAAACTAGTCTATACACAGGAGAATGGAAAAGACTTGCAGAGAAAGGTGGAATTCAACGACCTCGGGGAAGCAGAGAGCCGACCTCGGCTCCTGACTTTCTAGGATGGAGTCCTGTCTCCACGAAGCCTGGACTGTGGATGTCACTGCTTGACCAATCATTACCATCTCTATCTTTTTTGAGTGTCATTGGGTCAGTTTTAATGTCTAGTGACTCAGAGGGCCTTGACTAGAAAGAACACTACCATTTAAAGAGCATGAAACATTCTGCTGGAAAGCTTATATATTTTTCTTCCTTATCCCTAACACAATGGTGCCAAAGCTGCCATTGGAGGTCTTAGCTCTCACTCCAATTCTGTAAATCTGATGGTATTGCATACAGTGGTTGGGGGCATAATGCATAAGTGGATCTTTCTGAACGAATGGGCTATTTTAATGAAATATAGGATTTTCAACTAATCTTTAAGGACACTGAGGGTGGAACCATGTTTGTGCCTGTAAATAACAGGAACTCAAATACCTAGAGTCTGATGGTTAATTTTATGTGTCAGCTTGGCTGGGTAAAGTGAACAGTTCTTTAGTCAAACACCAGTCTAGATGTTGTTGTGAAGGTATCTTTTAGATGTTATTAACATTTAAATCAGTGGACTTTAAGTAAAGTGAGTTACCCTCCATAATGTGGATGGGCCTCATCCAATCAGTTGAAGGCCTTAAAAGAAAAGACTGAGGTTTCCTGAAGTAAAAGGAATTAGGACTCAAGATTGCAACATAGAGACCCTGCCTGAGTTTTCAGCCTGCTGCGCCTGCCCTGCCCTGCAGAATTAGGACTGAAGTCTGCAGCATCAACTCTTACCTGAATTTCCAACCTGCCAACTTGGCTTACAGATTTTGGACATGGCAGCTCCCACAATCACATGAGCTAATTCTTTAAAATAAATCTCCTCCCTCTCTCTCTCTCTAGATAGATAGATAGATCTGATAGATTATATATATTTTATATTATTTATATGTATGAATAAATATAATAAATAAAACATACATTTATACGTATTTAATAGATAAAATTAAATCAACATTTAACATATATGTATACATGTGTCCCATTGGTTCTGGTTATCTAGAGAACCCTGACTAATACATAGGGTTTGCTGAGGTTGTTAGGGGTGGGAGAATTTGATTCAGGAAATGCCAAAGAAACAACTGTAATTTCAAATCTACCGCCAATCGTTTGTAAAGGTGAGGGTGGACATCCTGAGTGGATGGCCCTTGACTTAGAAGAATATCTTAATGAGTTACTGAAAGACAAATGTAGGGTCAGAGCCTACACTGGGGGTGGGAGACAGAGACTAAATAGCTGTGCAACCTTCCTAGTTTGGGGAAATTTTGGAGAGTTGGAAGCCAGACGGGTGTTATAAAAACAGGTTGCAGAAGAAAGGCAGAGGGTCCAGCAATGTGTCAAGAAGCCAGAGTCTGAGACAGAAACCCTTTGTGATGAGGAGCGGTCAATAAATTCCTAGGAACAGTGGCCTCTGACACTGAATTGGAATTGTTGCCTGTTCTTAGCAGTAATCACCTTCACCACCTCTTCCCTCCCACCCTCCAACCTCTAAATAAAGTACGTCACACTTAATGTTGCTTTATCTGTGTTTTGGGGGTCAAAAGAAAGAAAGTGAGGTTTCTAGCTGGAAGCACAGTAGGCCAGTGAGTGAGGTTCTGCACCCACTCAGTGCTTCAGCGAAGAGCAATGATTAGAGGCAGCAACAGCAGAGAAGCAAGTTGAAAGTGCTGGAGGTTCAATTGTTCGTGCTTGGAAGAAAAACAGTTCAGACAAATAGTAGGCTAAGGGTTACGAGTCATAGCTGAGAGCAAGATTTAGGAGAAGACAGTCCGGAGTTTAAATCCTACCCTCACTGTTTACCAAGAGGTGATCTTGAGCAAGCTATCTGAGCATCATTTCCTCATTTATAAAATTGGGTAACTTTAAAAAAAAGTTCTTTAAAGTCTTCAAAAAGAGAGTGTGTAAAGCACATAGTGGATACCCAGCACCTAGAAAAAACTCCAACAATAGATATTATCATTATTAATAAGGAGCAGCCCTTTAATAAGGTCTTATTAATGTGGTTTGCAAATACCATTTAACAACTGACATATGTGTTTGACACTGAGCTGGGAATGGTTTTCTCTCCCTCTGAAAGCCAGGTTTCCTGACTTCACAGCATACTGGCTTATCCCTTCACCAATAGGGAGTCAGAGTCTTTTTGACATTTTTTGTTTTCTGATTCATTTAAAAAAGATGTTTGAAAATATATTTAAAGGGTGGTTTGGGGTTTTACAAAAGTGTAATTGTTGGTTTGAGGTCAAGAGTTATGGCATATAATTAGTATACCATATAAGCCTGCTTTTACAAAAGTTTTTCTATTTAATCCCTGCAAGCATTTAGGTTACTTCTGTTTATTTAATTTTAAAGCAGTTTCAAGGAATCCCTTTCTAACACATCTTAAAGTGTTTTAAACTAAAATTTAAAGTTCTAGTCAAATCTTTATTTTTAGAGGAAATTACATGTTCAATATTAAACATCTGGAAAATACATAAAAGTAATAAAAATAAAATAATCACCCATCATAAGCCCATCACCCACAGAGAACGGTTATTAAATAATATACACCTTCATATAATGAATACATTTTTCTTTATTGCGGCAACATTGGTTTATAACATTATATAAATTTCAGGTGTACATCATGATATTTCAATTTCTGTGTAGATTACATCATGTTCACCAACCAAAGACTAATTACAATCCATCACCACACACATGTGCCTAACCATCCCTTTTGCCCTCCTATTTCTCCCGCTTCCCCTTTGATAACCATCAATTCAATCTCTCTCTCTACGTGTTGTTTGTGGTTGTTTTTATCTTCTACTTATGAGTAAGATAATAAGGTATTTGACTGTCTCCCTCTGACTTATTTCACTTAGCTTAATACCCCCAAGCTCCATCCGTGTTGTCACAAACAGCTGGATTTCATCACTTTTTATGGCTAAGTAGTATTGCATTGTGTATATATACCATGTCTTCTTTATCCATTCGTCCCTTGATGGGTACCTAGATTGCTTCCAAGCCTTGGCTATTGTGAATAATGCTGCAATGAACATAGGGATGCATCCTTGTCTGGTTTCTGTTGTCAGAGGGATGGCTTTCAGTTTTTCTCCACTGAGAATGATATTAGCTGTGGGTTTGTCATATACGCCCTTTATTATGTTGAGATACTTTCCTTCCATACTCATTTTATTTAGAGTTTTTATCATACATGGATGCTGTATCTTCTCAAATGTTTTCTCTGCATCTACTAAGATGATCATGTGATTTTTTATTCTTCATTTTGTTAACGTGGTGTATCACATTGATTGATTTGTGGATGTCGAACCATCCCTGTATCCATGGAATAAACCCAACTTGATCATGGTGTATGATCTTTTTAATGGATTGTTGTATTCAATTTGCCACTATTTTCTTATTTTTGCACTGATGTTCATCTGTGATATTGGCCTGTAATTTTCTTTTCTGTGTTGTCCTTGTCTGGTTTTAGTAGCAGGATAATGTTGGCTTCATAGAATGAGTTAGGAAAGCATCCCTTCTTCTTCAAATTTTTGGAAGAGTTTGAGAAGGATAGGAATTAAGCCTTCATTGAATGTTTGGTAGAATTCATCAGGGAAGACTTCTGGTCGTGGACTTTTATTGTTGGGGAGGTTTTTGATTACTGTTTCCATCTTCTTAATGGTGATTGGTCTACTCAAATTCTCTATACCTTCTTGATTCAGTTTTGAAAGGTTGTTTGACTCTAAGAATGTATCTGTTTCTTCTAGATTATCCAATTTGTTGGTGTATAGCTTTTCACAGTATTCTCTTATAATCTTTTGTATTTCTGAAGCGTCTATTGAAATTTCTCTTCTTTTATTTCTGATTTTATTTATTGGAGCTTTCTCTCTTTTTTCTTGGTGAGTTTAGCTAAAGGTTTGTCAACTTTGTTTATCTAGTCAAAGAACCAGCTCTTGGTTTCATTGATTTTTTTCTATTGTTTTGTTAGTCTCTATTTCATTTATTTCTGCTCTGATTTTTATTATTTCCTTCCTTCTCCTGATTTTGGGCTCTGTTGTTCTTTTTCCAGTTCCTTGTGGTACACTGTTAGATTTTTTATTTGAGATTTTTCTTGTTTCTTGAGGTAGGCTTGTATTGTTATAACTTTCCCTCTTAGAACCACTTTTGCTGTATCCCATAGATTTTGGCATGTTGTATTTTCATTTTCAATTATCTCCAGGTATTTTTTGATTTTTCCTTTGATTTCTTCATTGACACAATTGTTAAGTAGCATTTTGTTTAATCTCCACATTTTCGTGGCTTTTCTGATTTTCTTCCTGTAGTTGATTTCTAGTTTCATACTGTTGTAGTCAGAAAAGATGCTTGGTATCATTTCAATCTTCTAAAATTTATTGAGCCTTATTTTGTGGCCTAATATGTGATCTATCCTAGAGAATGTTCCATGTGCATTTGAAAAGAATGTGTATTCTGTGGCTTTTGCATGGAAAATTCTGTATGTATCTACTAAGTCCATCTGGTCTAATGTGTCATTTAAAGGCAGTTTCCTTACTGATTTCCTATTTAAATGATCTATCCATTGGTGTACACAGAGTGTTAAAGTCCCCTACTATTATTGTATTGCTATTTCTCCTTTTATGTCTGTTAATAATTGCTTTATATATTTTCGTGCTCCTACGTTGGGTGCATGGACATTTACAAGTGTTATATCCTTTTAGTGGATTGTCCTTTATCATTATGTAGTGCCCTTCTTAGTCTCGTTACAGTTTTTGTTTTAAAGTCTATTTTGTCTGATATAAATATTGCTACCCCAGCTTTCTTTTCATTGCCATTTGCATGGAGTATCTTTTTCCATCCATTCACTTTCAGTTTGTGAGTGTCTTTAGGTCTGAAGTGTGTCTCTTGTATCTCTTGTATGCAGCATATATATGGGTCTTGGTTTTTTTTATTGAACAAGCCATCTTAAGACTTTTGATTGGAGTATTTAGTCCACTGACATTTAAAGTAGCTATGTACTTTATTTATTTAAAAGTAGTATGTACTTATTGCCATTTTGTTACTATTTTCTGGGTGTTTTAGTAGTTCTTCTCTGTTCGTTTTGTCTTCTCTTGCTCTCTTCCCTTGTGGTTTGATGGCTTTCTTTAGTATTATGTTTGGGTTCCTTTCTCTTAATGTTTTGCGTATTTATTATAGGTTTCTGGTTTGTGATTACCATGAGGTTCATATATAATAACCTACGAATATAGCAATCTATGTTATGTTGATGGTCTCTTTAGTTTGACCTCTTCCTAAAAGCTCTCTTACTCCTGTCCCCCCATATTTTATGTTTTAGATCTCATATCTAACCTCTTTTTTGTGTATGTGTATCCATTACCCTCTTATCATGGAAATAAAAAATTTTAGTGCTTTTGTCTTTTGACTTTCATATTATCTTCACAGGTGGTTGATCTGCTACCTTTACTGTATATTTGCTTTAACCAGTGATTTTATTGCTTTTTTTAAAAATAATTTTCTTATTCCTATTTGTGGTCTTCTCTTTCCCACTTAAAGAAGCCGCTTTAGAATTTCTTATAAAACTGGTTTCTTGGTGATAATCTCCTGTAGTTTTTGCTTACCTGGAAAACTCTTTATGTCCCCTTCCATTCTGGATGATAACCTTGCTGGGTAGAGTATTCTTGGCTGTAGGTTTTTTCCTTTCAGTACTTTAAACATATCATTCCACTCCCTTCTAGCCTGTAAGGTTTCTGCTGAGAAGTCATCTAATAGCTTTATGGGGTCTCCTTTGTATGTAACTCATTTCCTTTCTTTTGCAGCTTTTAGGATTCTCTCTTTATCTTTAATTCTTCACATTTTAATTATAATGTCTCTCTGTGTGGGTCTCTGTGGGTTTATCTTGTTTGGTGCTCTCTTTGCTTCCTGTACCTGGATGTCTGTTTCCTTCCATAGGTTAGGAAAGTTTTCAGCTATTACTTCTTCAAATAGATTCTCTGTCCTTTTGTCTCTCTCTTCTCCTTCTGGAACATAATACAACTGTTAGCATGCTTGATGTTGTCCCAGAGACCCCTTAGACTGTCCTCGTTCTTTTTAGTTCTTTTTTCTTTTATCCGTTCAGCTTGGGAGATATCCTCTAGTCTTTCATCTAGCTCACTGATCCTTTCTTCTGTATCACCTACTCTGCTATTGAATCCCTCTGGTGAATTTTTCATTTCCAGTATTGTATTCTTCATTTCTGATTCATTCTTTTTTATATTTTCCAATTCATTGTTGAGTCCTGAGTTCATCCATTCTTCTCCCAAGATCTGTGAACATCTTGTGACTTTTTCTTTGAACTCTTTGTCAGGTACATTGTTTCTGTTTTATTTAGTTCTTCTTGGGGGATTTTGTCTGCTTCCCTTACTTGGAATGTGTTCCTTTGTCTCCTTATTTTGCCTCTTTCTCTGTGCTTATATCTATGTATTAAGTGGGTCAGCTACATCTCCTGATTTTGGAGAGGTAGCCTTATGTAAGAGACGCCTTATGAGGCTCAACAGTGTGCTTCGCTCTCATCACCTGTTTCAGATGTTCCAGGAGTGTCCCCCATGTGGGCTACATGTGTCCTCCTGTTGTGGCAGGGTTGCTCTTGCTGCAGGTGCCCAGGGAGGCTAAGCTATCCCCCTGACTCTGCAGCGTGTGGCTACTATGGACCCTTCATTCACTTTACTGGGCATGGAGAGCCCTAGCACAGTTGGCTGCAAGGTCTAATAGCACACTTCTGTTGCAGTTTTTCTGTTAAGTGAGTAGGCTCCCAGTGTGGCTGGTTGCTAGGCTCAGGGACTTTCAATTGCTGTAGGCCTCCAGCCTGTAAGGCTGTTGTCAGCTTTCTCAGGACTGCAGCTGAGTGGGGCTGGCCCCAGGCATGGGAGCACCCAATTGTTTCAGGCCTCAGAAGGTGGGGCTGATCACCTTTGTGGCTGTTTGAGAAGCACAATTCTGCTGCAGCTGACAAGCCCCATCACCCACAGGGCCACATACTCCATCAACACAGTCCTGTCCTGATCCACTGAAGCAGACCAAGTCACCCCACTTCAGAGGCCCCATACACTCCACCAATGTCCCACACACTCCACTCACTCTTTGTGCACACCCTGCCCCACAGAGACAGACCCATTCACCTGGCTGCAGAGGTTCTAGGCACCCCACCTATGTTGGCCTACAAGTTGCCTGAGGGCTTGGTGTTGGGTGGGGCCAGTCCCTAGGGCAGGCTGCCTGCCCTGGTTGAGCTGGATTAAATCAGTGCACTAGTGGGTGGGGCAGAACCTGGGCTAAAAGGCCATGGGAAGAACTCCAATGTCTGCCAGTGTCTGTGTCAGCACAACTGTACTATGTCACAGTAACGGCTGCTGCCAATGTTTCAGTCCCTGGAAAGGTCTCACCTCTCACTGAGATGCATCCAGAGCCTATCAGGTGAGTTTCTTTTCACCAAAGGACTGTGCACCTTTCTTTCTGGTGATTTAGATTGCTTTTGGAAATGGGTGAATTTGTGTGTTGGCCCTTTGTGAGCCAGCTTTTTTCCATTATGTCCAATAGCTTTTCTGGGGGTATTCCCCATTGTTATTAGTAGCCAGAAAAGCCAAATATTATTACACTTGTCTCAGTTGTGCTGAGTCCAAAAGCTGCTTATAGTGGTAACACTCTCCCCACTCAGATCCCCCGCTCCTCCAGGGAATGCTGCATACCTTAGGAGTGCTCTCAGTGCTTCACGGCTCATGAAGGTGGCTTTTTTCTATCCAGAAAGGAATTTCTGCCTCTTCCACCTCAGTCAGCACCCTCTCTTGTTGTGGAGGTTCTTTTTATCCAGTTTTAAGTTCTCTCTCAGTGGTAATTGTTCCAAGAGTAGTTGTAAATTTGTTGTGCCCATGGGAGGAAGTGAGTTCAGAGCCTGCTTATGCCACCACCTTGACACTATCCTTGAATGTGTTTTTAACTACTGATTCTTGAGATATATTGTAGAGGTTTTAATTGATAGTTTTAGCTCAGAAGGATGGTAGTATTATTTACCATATACTATTTTAAAAATAAAAAAATGGATGGAAAATGTTAAAGACTTTTTTTTCCTTTCTTTTGTATAGGAAAACTTTATAACAAGTACTTTACATGCTATATTTTTGGAGGAAAGCTAATTTGAGGATGAAGACAGCATCAAGGCTTTCTGATTCTAGATAGAATTTGGGGAAATATATCAGACAAAAGGCCCATGTTTTCACAGAGGATGCTTGATTTAATGGCATCTTTGTATCTCCTTGTGCTGCTTACTAGCAACAGGACCTGACTCCAGTCACATGCAGTTGGAATACAGTGAGACAGGTCAGGCCAGGCAGGAAAGAACAAAACAAAAAACTGAAGCATACCTTCAAAATACATAGGCTATGATAAACTGATAGAGAAATGAGATTTTTTTCACCTTTAAATTGGCAAAGATGCTTTTAAACTAATAACATTCTGGTGAAAGTGAGGTCAACTAGCTTTCTCATATACTTTTGGAGGAAATGTAAATTGGCCCCATCTTTCTAGAAGGTGATTTAATACATTTGAATAAAAAAATTCTTAAGAATATTCATAACTTTCAGATCCAGTAACTCCAATTCTGGTGATTTATTCTAAATAATGAGAAGCATAGTATATGAATATTCACTAGGACAGCATACATAAAAGTGAAAAAATAAAAACCGTTTAACCTTACAACAATAGGGGAATAAGGAACCAGTTAAATACATAAGAATATCATACAGAGGAATATTATGCAATCATTAAAATTCATGTTTTAACTGTTAAGTGGAGAAAAAGTAAAATGAACTGTATTATCATCCTAATTTTAAGACAAATAATCATATTATACACACATATATATATATATACACACATATATATATACAGACATGTGTCACTTAATGACAGGTATACATTCTGAGAAATGCATTGCTAGGCAATTTTGCCATTGTGGGGACATCATGGAGTGTACTTATACAAACCTAGATGGTACAGCCTATTAAACACGTAGGCTGTATGGTACTAATCTTCTGAGACCACCATCATATATGCAGTGTGTCATTGACATATTTACATACAAATACATACAAATAAATACAAATTGTCATATACATACAAATATATATAATGTATATCTAACTACTGACTTGTTGAAAAATAACATTTCTAAAACTGAACACCATCTTCTGGCCCCACCCCACAGGCCAAAATATCCCTCCTCTATTCTTTCAATATTTAGTGAATAGCACCACCATTCATTCATTTGCTCATGCCCAAATCCTAAGACTCATTCCTAATTATTTCGTTTCTTTCACTCTCCAATCCTATTTATCAGAAAGCCCTGTTTCACTTCTAAATTTATTTAAAATCTATCTACTTCTTTCTGTCTCTACTACCAGCATCCTACTCCAAGCCACCATTATCTTTTGCTTAGACTGTGACAATGACTCTAAATAGTATCCACTCTCGTACCCCCTCTTCAATAAGTTTGGTAATTGAGAAGATCATGTCATTCCCTTTGCATTGGTTTGTCACTGGTGTGTAACAAATTACCATGAATTTAGTGGCTTAAAAAAACACTAATTTATTATCTCACAAATTATTACCTAGGTTTTTGTGTCAAGGGTCCAGGCATGGCTTTGCTAGGTTCTCTGTTCAAGGTCTCACCAGGCTGAAATCAAAGTGTTGGCTGGGACTGTAATCTCATCTGAGTCACTTTCAAGTTCACTGGTTGTTGATAGAATTCAGATCCTTGCAGTTGTAGGACTGAGGCCTTCAGCAACTTGACCATCTGCTGTTCCCTGTCACATGGGTCTTTCCACACAGCAGTTTGCTTCTTAGAGCCAACAGGAAGGCATATCTGCTGCTCTGACTCTCTCTGTCTTCTCCTATCTTGGATCTCTAAATTGTCTTTTAAAGGGTTTACTTGATTACGTCAGGCCCACTCAGGATAATCTCCTGAAATAACCTAAAATCTGCTGAATAGGGACCTTACTTACAATTCCAAAAATCCCTTCACCTCTGCCATATACTATAACCTAATTGTGGGAGCAACACATCTTCATATTCATATTCATATTCCTGTCCATGCTCAGTGGGAAAATATTCTATAGAGAATGTATACTAGGGGATGAAAATCTTGGGAGCTGTTACAGCCTGCATATTTGTTTCCCCCCAGAATTCACATGGTGAAACACTAACCCCAATGGGATGGTATTAGAAGGTGGGGCCTTTAAGAAGTCATTAGGATTAGATCAGGTCATGAGGGTGGAGCTCCTATGATGGTATCAGTATCCCTGTAAGGAGCTGAAATGGTCATAGCTCTCTCTCTTGGCTATGTCAAGACACAACAAAAAGACAGCCTTCTGTAAACAGGAACTGTGCCTTCATCAGACACCAGACCTTCCAGCACCTTGATCTTGGACTTCTCAGCTTCCATAGCTGTGAGAAATAAATGTTTGCTGTTTAAGCAATCTAGTCTGTGGTATTCTGTCACACCAGGTTGAACTGAGACAGTTAGAATTCTGTCTACCAGACCTCCCATCCCATCCCATACTTGTCTCTGGAAGATGGTACCTTGTGTGATGTATTTTCTTTTTAATACTTTTTGTATTTTCTCTACACTGACTACATGTTAGCATTCTCCCTCTACAAATGGATCTAAGATCATGTCATTCTTCTACTTAAAATCTTTCAGTGGCTTCTCATCATGTTTGATAGAAAACTCCAAACTCTTAGCAGCCTGGAAGTCTCTGTATGGTCTGGCTCCTACCTGGCCCTCCAGCCTCTTTTTCCTTCACAGAAATTCCTAATTATCTTACTTGTTGTCCATTTCCCTGAGTACCATGTAA
Source organism: Equus caballus (assembly GCF_041296265.1). Lineage (NCBI taxonomy): Eukaryota > Metazoa > Chordata > Mammalia > Perissodactyla > Equidae > Equus > Equus caballus. The sequence goes on along the minus strand of NC_091692.1, from coordinate 66,543,828 downwards.
GACTAAGGAAGGCAGAGCCCGTTGTGTCTTTTTCTCCAATGTATACCAGTACCTAGCTCAGTGCCTATCACCAAGAAGTTGCTTAGTAAACATGTAATAGGATGAACAAATGCTAATGGCAAATGGGTCTTTCTAAGATCAGCCTATATGACACGAGCCATGTAAATAAACTTGGAATAATACAGAGGATGCTTTTTGCAGTTAAGGAACTTACTGTATCATTAATGAAGCAAAGAGTTTGAACCCTCAACAGTGATAGACTCTCACGTAACAATCACAAAATAGACAGAGCTATTGGATTCTTGTTGATCAGATTACTCTACTGTTAAAGTTCACAAATCAGTGTTATTATTATCCTAAAGCACAAAAGATACTACCATCACTACCATCATTGACATGATTGACAAAAAACTTGGCAGCTTCAAAAGTTGATGTGTTCTTGACATTGGAATTATTCCAATAAAAGTGAACAGCCACTCAGCAGGAATGTTGGAGAAGGGATCTGAGCCTTGTATAAGAGGCTGAAAGAAACTGCTGTCTAGATTGGGCTAAGTAATAAAGGTTTAGAGGATCAATAGGCCACACTTGTCTTGAGGATGGGTTGGTTTGGAAGTCACAATACGTATTTTTAAATTAGTTTGAATATCTTTAGAAAGATAATATGCTCTCGAATTCCCATGGCTTCCATCATTCATATTATTTGAAAATAATCTATATACTCATGTATAGTAATTGCTTGGCCCTGAACAAGCATTTGGGTTTGCCACTCTTAGGCTCTCTAAGGTCTCTTTCAACACCTGATTATAAAGGACAAGGTGACATAGTAAGAGAGTTGTTGGGATGGAGGGATATAAACTTTACACTGAGACTAATCATCACTGTATGACTAGCAAATCCTTTCTCTACGCTTTACCTTTGACATTCTAGCCTACAGAATCTCTCATTTCTTAAGCTTGTGGCTCACTCTGAAGATTTTATCTGTTATCAAAATATTAACTTAACCTTTCCAGTAAGAAACTTGATAACAATCCAATACATCTGTGGACCAAAAGAAAGTTAAAGAATCTCTTTCTGTTACTGGTTGAAGAATAAATATGATCCAGTTCTGGTATTTGAAGGAAGATATATAAAGTAAGAGGCCTCTCTAATTATGTAAATATAAATACTGAATTCAGGCTCGATGTTCTTTTTGATTTCAGGCCATGGAGTTACGATTATACATGATTATATCAGTGCACATTTTAAACTACTGTGGTGGACTGACTTTGTGTCCTACCACCAATTTTTCCTGTTTGAGATGCTGAATTAGTATGTGATAAAGGAGATGCTGACATTTTATCCTTTCAGTAATAAACAGCAATTGAGAAGAAAGAAAAGTATTCATTATGCATGAGAAGCAGGTAACATGATCTTCTAATCTGCCTTTCAGTTAGCCTCCTCAAATGAAATAAGGTCTACTAAGTGAAGCCATTGAACTTGTCTACAAAGTCCCCTTTTTCTCATTTGTTCATAATTTTCTCCAAAACAAAAGCCAATTTTTGTGACAATTTCCCAAGTATCTCAAGTCAAATGAAATCTGGAAGAGAATACTTAAAAACAAATATTTTACAATTATTTTATTGAGGTCATATTGGTTTATAACATTGTGTAATTTCAGGTGTACATGATTAAATATGTTTCTGTATAGACTGCATCATGCTCACCACCAATAGTCTAGTTTTTATCCGTCACCATACTTATGTGCCTCTTTACCCCTTTCTCCCACCCCAACCGTCTTCCCCTCTGGTAACCACTAATCTGTTCTCTTTATCCATGTGTTTGTTTATGAAAGAGAATACTTTTTCAAATCGAGGACACAAGAGGGGCTGGCCCTGTGGCCTAGTGGCTACATTTGGTACGCTCTGCTTTGGTGGCCCGGGTTTGGTTCCTGGGCACTGATCTACACCATTTGTCAGGCTCATGCTTGCTGTGGCAGTGACCCACATACAAAATAGAGGAGGAATGGCACAGATGTTAGCTCAGGGCAAATCTTCCTCAAGCAAAAAGAGGAAGATTGGCGACAGATACTGGCTCAGGGCGAATTGTCCTCAGCAAAAAAACACTGAGGACATAAGAAAAAAATTCTTATTTTTTTTAGTATAATACAATAAATTTTACTCTAACCCTCTCAGATTAATAAACCTGTACTAAAAATAAATAATAAATAAATAAACCTATGTTTGGCATTTATTTAACTAATGTGAGCTTAAGACTGATTGATGAATACCTGAAAACTTAGTTTAATCACTAAGAAATGATGTTAACTGTTTTAAGGCCATGGTGTCGTTTAGCCAATTAGTACTTGGGCCACTGAATAGTCATAGAACAAACAATTTAGCTTCTTGTTCTTACAGAAATAGTCCATCATCCATAATTGGGGAAAAGGATAAAACAAGACTATTTGGCTTGTTAACCAAAATTTAAGATATTATCAACATAATTTATTTTATTACCTGTACTTGAAGTCCACCTTGCCTATAAACTTTAATTGCCTACATAACTTTTAAATGTCATTAAATCTAGATTCATATACTTCTTCTGGAGTAACATTATTTACATACTGAATGACAAATGTTTTAAATTTTTGTGGTATTGCTCAACATTTTTGAGCCAATAGAACACATCATCAATTACATTTTGGTTACAGAGCAAGTAATCAAAGTGATAATTGAAATTTTATTTTCATAGGTTGTATTTCAGCTGTTTCAGGAGGTTGAATGTGAGCCTTTTTATTAGTTGCCTAACGGTGGCTTTAATCTACCACCTCTGCAAATCCCACATGATGGCAGTGTTTCACACCAGTACTCCTGAGGTGTAGTAGAGCACGCGTTCTCATTTTGGTGAGTTGATAAGTCTTTATTTTAGTTGTACTATTATTGTGTTGGTTTCTACATCCAATTAAGTCCAAAGATACTCTTGGCCTCTCACTAACGTCAACCTCTGATGGTGGAAATAAACTGTTCTTTTTCTTAGTTAAATTATAGTCAAGTATTAGTTATTATTAAGGTACTTTCTTCACAAGTCCCCAAAGCCTCAGGTGTAGGGTAAGGAGAACATCATAAAGTTGCCTCTGATGATCCTTAGATTCTCCCCTGTTATGGAGTCATGTGGGAGATCTCAGGATACACTATCAGAGGCCTTGTGATTCTGCAGAGACTGCAGAGTTGACGCACCCCCATGGCTCCTTGCAAGACAGGAAAGGTTACTTTCATACCTATGTGTGCTTATGCAAACAAGTGTTCACACCTGTGCCTTCCTGAGCCACATGAGGATCAGGTATGTTAAGTACAAGGACATAGGCTGCAGGCAAAAGTTGTCTTGAGGAATAACTGAAACTAGTGGCAATATTGGAGGATGAGTGAACTCCAACAGTCATACTGTAAACTTGATCGAATATGACTCCAGTCAGTTAGCCATTAGTGATCCATAATCCATAATTGATACTCATCTAAATATTATAGCATTTGGCAAGCAATGACATATTAGTCCCAAAGTTAGGCTTAATTTAAGGCAGTTAGATTTACTTAAAACATGAGGTGCCTCCTGTTAATTTCTGAGGGCAAGATGTCCCAAAGTTATGAGATTAAATTTTCAAAGACTACATTCAAGGGTGAAATTTATACTAAAATTTTATCCTCAATGTATTCCATCTGGATTATATAAATTTGAATATTAAGCACTTCAAAATTAGCAACAGTTCTGGTCATGAGTTTTGTTTTTATATTTTTATGCTTTCCAAAAATATTAAAAGGCATTAGTTGGAATTACTATACAGCTATGTAACATGTATCTTAAAAACAGCTGTCTTTTGAATTTTGCATCCTTTTGGTTCGCCTTACCCAAAATACTAAACATTAGTCAAAATTAAAATATAACTTCAGATATTCATGAATTATTTTTTGTTTTATGAGATACATTTGTGTTGTAAAGGATGCAATTTCATGCATTAATAATAACACATGTGACCTGTAAATATCACAGACTTGCAGAAAAACAGATTTGCCTGGATATCTGATTATTTTTAGAAAGTGCTCTAAAATTAGGAGATTAAAAAGCACATACACTTAAGGACTCAGACACATAGCATACATATCTGTGAATCACTAACACCATCATTTATAATAATCGTTTTCTTTGGTCCAAAGTTTATTTATGATTAGTTTGAATATTTACACATTTTTGGCACTTGAAGTTGTTGCTTTGTTGAAAAAAGCTATGCTTTCAGTGCTTTCCTTCAATGAATTTCAAGTACTTAAAATTCTATGTAAGAAAACTGACGCATAGGGTAGTAATTGGAAATTGCTTCTTTCCATCATATTTCTCTGAATTGTGTTTGCCATTCTGAAAACTTGGTTAAGCAAAAGTATCTGCACCTTCTGGCTAATTTTGAGTTTTTCTAAGCTAATATATGAGGATTTAAATAGCTTTTGCCCAAATCAGAATACTTATCTCTTTAAGAACTCATAATGGAGCAAAAGACTAAGCAAGAGTAATAGATGAAGAAACTCTCTACTGGACAGGCTCTGGGCCCATGTAACGTCTCTGGCATTAAAAAGAGGGCAAATTCTGTAAGGGCTCAGAGTGGATATAAACAACAGCTAGTGAGAGGTGGTTTGATTCAATGGAAGAAGCACCTGGGCTGATGTCCCGGTTCTGCTACTTCTGTGTGACCCTGGGCTTGAAAGATCACTTGACTTTTCTAAGCCTCCTACGCTTCATCTGTCAAATAGGCCTCATGGGTGTGTGGGAGTCAAATAAAACAGTGTAGGTCAGAGGGCTTTGTCTACTTGAAAGCCCAAAAGAAACCTTATGTATCAAGAATCAAATTTTCAAATTAAGATAATCTAGTGTATTTTTCTCCTCACTGGAGACAGCAATCTGCCACTATTACCTGGAAGAGGCGATAAAGGATAAGAAGTTTCCAAAGTTCTATTTCTACTGTGAGTGAAAAATGAAAATAACTGGGCAATGTTGGTACATCCTGAGCCAAACTTATACATGGCAAGTGAACTGGACTATGGTGCCAATGATCCCTACTGTCTCCTTTTGAGTTAATGACATTTACTGATAATTGCTCTAATCAAGGAAGTCGCAGCCATCCAGATGAAGGAAGACAGTTGTGGACGTTTTCCACCCATATGCCAGATGCATGCTTAGCAAAGAGAAGATGAAGTAGCAGGTAACTCTGAAAGTAGGAATCAAACTCCAGTGAGCAAACCAGGTTTGTTTCCATGGAGTAAAGAGAGGACAGTGGAACAGGACTGAGAAACTGCCAGATGTGAGTAAGTAACCATCAAAACTGGAAGGGTTCTAGAGAGGCCCAGGGAAGGAGTAAGAGTTACTTTGTCTTCCGTAGTGATAGAGCTGTGACATGGACAGGAAGCACCTGGCAGAAGGAAACTGAAGTTGCTAGCAGAAGCAGTGAGCCCCAAGGAGATAACTTATGAGGCACTAAACTTGCAGAGGATGCATGTACAAAGCGGCTAAGCTATCATGTTAGAACGTCAAGAAAAAATCTGAAAAGAGGTGGAGAAAGTCTGATCTAGTCAGATTCCGGATTTTACCATATCCAAGCAGCAAGATTCCTCCGGAAGAAGTTAAAAAGGTTTAGATGAGGGCTGGGGATCATCACATAGGGCTCTGAAAGGGAAGTGTTGAGACAAATCACAATCACCAGGAGAAAGGTATGGAAGGCCCCGGGCTGAGAAGATTTTGAATGGGAGGTTCTACAACTGCAACTTCTTGTGTAGTCTGAATAACTGATCAATCAAGTTTTTTATTTATCAGTTGAAAGACCCATATGGGCCAGAAACTGTGCTAAGCCCTGGGGATAGTGATGGAGAAGATACAATCTCTGCCCTCCAGGAGCTCACAGACCAGGAAACAAGCAAATACAGAAGAAGCAGTTAGTACTATGATAGGGATAAACATAGGGTGCTGGGGCAACACAGGAGTAGGGAGCATTGATTCCAGTTTTGGTGGAATCAGGGAAGGCTCACCAGAGGAACTGATGCCAAAGTAGAGACCAGAAGAATCTTTTAGGGTAGCTAGAGGAGGTGACAAAGAATAGCATGTGCAAAGGTCCAGAAGCAAGAGACAGCTTAGCAAATGAGGAAAAGGAAGTAGCTCAGTATGGGTGGAGTGTAGACAGTGAAAGGAAAATTGACATAGGATGGCATAGAAAGGTAAGCAGAGGGCAGATCATGAAAAGCCTTGTGAATCATAATCAGAGGTTTGAGGAATAAGAAATCACAGGGGGGGGCAATGAGGGACCACTGAAGGGTAAGCAACTTAAGCCAATCTATAAGCTTCATTTATATATTTCATTCATATTCATTCTATAATTCCATCTGCCTCAATGAGTTATAATGAACATCAAATAAAATCATATGAAAGAACTTTATAAACTATAAAGCTTTATAGAAACATGTTGTAATATTACTCCCTTCCCTCACTGGAAAAATACAAAGTACCAAAAATAGATATTCTTTAAGAGGTTTATTTTGTAGAATTGATTGTATTAAATGTTTCTTCCCCACTTTGCTGTAAAGATATGCATTCCATCAGTATACAAACCATGTACCAGTTCATCACCACTCAGCTTATACTGCTTTGATAAATGGAAAAAAAGAAAAAACCAGAGTGGGAAACTCAATAAAAAATACTCACTTCCCTTCTACAGGTCATTGTTCAAAAGTCACATGAGGCCCACCTTGACTCTCTTATTTAAAAATACAATGTGCACACCACCCCCCCACCCCCATTCCCAGTCCCTCTTAGCCTGCTCTACTTTGACTTTTCCCTTTGCACTTATTTCCTTCTAACATACCAGGAAATTGATTATTTCTTAGTTCCGGTATACAAGCTCCTTGAGGGCAGGGATCTTCAACTGTTTCATTAACTGATGGATTCCTGGTACTTAGATGGGTGCCTGGCACTAGTAGGTGCTCAATAAATATTTATTGAACTAATTGAATGACTAGATGGAAGGGAAGTTCAGTAGAAATTTTACTAAAATTTATATTTTTAAAATAATATGATAAATTTAAATTAAAAAATTAAGAAAAAGAAACATTTAGAAGGCATTTCCAAAAATCTAAAGCCTTATTCAACACTTTCTTTTCAAGGGTTCCTATCATCTAGTCTCTTATGACCTGGATCTCTCAACAGCCTATAGCCAGACATGCGACAGATCCCATTTCCAAAATTACTCATGTGGACTAAATTCAAATTTCAGCAAGTCACAGAGAATTTGAATATTGCTCTAGGAGTTTTATTTGCCACCTTTATTGGATATGCCTCACGTCTATTATGCCTGTGGGCTCATTTACAAGCAAGGAGGAAAAGGCCACTTCTACCATTACTGCATGTGGGTAAAAGGGACCATAAAAACAAGATAAATGCTGTCTTTCTTCCTTTTTCCCCCCAGAAGGTACAGTTCTGGCACTCTTAAGGAGAAATCTTGCCTCTGTTTGAACAGAGAGTGGAATAATGTGACTGGTTGTTAATAAAGCAGAAAGCGAGTTCTGTGCATGATGCTTTTTTAGAGTCCAGGGACCAGGAGTCTATGATCATTTTAAAACAAGGGTTGCAAATTGGTGGTCCACAGCTGGCATCTGGCCCCCACACAGAAGAGTGTGATTTTGCCTACAGCTTTCAAAAACTTTTTTTAAATAATTGTCAACACTTAAAGAACAGGAGACTTTTCATAAAAATCCAGAATGTCAACCACATTGAAGAATCTGGCAGCAGTGGGCAGGCATTTCTGCAGAGCAACAGCTTACTGGAGCTAACCAGGAGCTGCCTGTTTGACCAGGCAGGTGCTTTCCAGTTCCAGAATCTCCCGCTGGCCACTTTCCCTCCTGTGTAGCACTTGCCCCTGCAGACCTGGGAGATTGTGCAAAGATTGAGCACATTTTGATGGAGGAGAGACCAGTTCTGGTTCACTTGTGCCCACTCTGGTATTTGTGTTCCATGGGTCCCTTCTGACTCTTGGCAGCAATACGAATCAGTCCATTTTTACCAGTGTCCTTGGGTCCAAATTCTATGCCTCATATCACCCCTGACTGGACCTCTTATCTTTTAGGTGCCAGTGATTTTTGGTCTCTTTAGCTAAACTCTTAGAAGAGGTTTGCTCTTAGAAGAGGTCTTGAACTCATTCATACTGAAGGCAGAAAGACAGATGAGAACTGCAAGGCTCCCAAGCGGAGCTATAACTCAAATAAATAATAAAGTTCTTAAAATGAAATAAACAAGTAAGCAGTAGTTAGGGGTGGGGATGTGGAAGAGGTTTCCAAGGCTTCTGAGGGCCCAACATCATTCCTCCATTCTTGTGTGTAACAAAGAAGACCCCCAGCTTTGCCGCTTTCAGGACCACTTTTACAAACTGCCAGATGAAGTAGATGATGAATTAATTTAGAAGATGATGAGACTTTTCTCAGCAACTTTGGTGCTGACATGCCCCTGTCAAGGATTCACTTTACTGGGAACAAAGAAGCAGCCAGCCCTCAAAATAGACAGAGCCACATGTCCTACAAACTGCCAATTGGAGAAAAACACTAAAGCCTCAACAATGTAATAGACAACTTATGTTTTATTTGCCCTGCTTGAGACTGAGGTTTGGTGGCCATTCAATGGGGCTTGGTAGGACCCTCAACTTCATTCTTTTCTGTATACAGCCTGGGCAAACGACCAACGCAGACTCTAAACCATGAGTTTGTAGTCTTATTTTCTACAAGTGAACTTGGTTAAATTAGAATCAATTAAATCAGGTTGATCAAGTACCTACTACGTATATGCTCCCATTCTAGGTCTACGTGCTGTTTGGGATGCAGAGATCAGTGAAATCAATTCTGGGCCCACTACTGTATATGGTAACTTGATACAAATAGGACAGAAAAAGAACGCCTCTTAGAGGATGCAGCCCTGTGTCATGGGCTGGGTTTGGTGAGCAGAGCTCCAGTCGGATTTCAGCCACAAATCACAGGCCTGGTTTAGTAGCCTGGTGAAAGGGTCAACATGCACACTCATACTAGGGCTCTGCAAGTCCTAGTCCTTGATCTCAAGATTAGAATCTAACAGTCAATGAGGCAAGTACCTAATGAATATCCCAGGATAGAGATTAACACAGGAAGCTATGCTTGAAATGCTACAGAGTTCAAAGGATGCAATTATTATACAGTTGAGGGATCAGGAAAAGCTTCACAAAATAAATCTTAAAAGAGAGGTTGCAATGGAAAGAAGGGGCTCAAGGGAGGGTTTCTAGATAGAGGAAAACACTGGGAAAAGGAACAGGGCATGGGAAGGTGGGGGCACATTTAGGAAACATGATGTGGTTCAGTATTGCTAGAGTTTATGTAATGTTTATATAAATGGTGGAAAAGGGTGGTAAGGCTTTAACAGTACACTGGGTCCATGACATGGAAGACACTGAAGGCCAAGGTGAGGATTCTAATTTTGATGCAGTAGCCACTGTCTCAAGTGTCATTGAGCAGGAGCTAGTGATAAAGATAACAGCTAACAGTCATTTAATACTTACTGGGTGCCAGGCATTTTGCTAAGCTCTTGGCATGCACTGTCTCATTTAACTCTCATGACAATCCCATCAAATGTGTACTGTTATTGTCTCCATTTTACAAATAGGAAACTGAGCTTAGAAAGGTTAATGTTTCCATGACTGTGTAGACTAATAAATGGGAGAGCTGGAGTCAAGCCCCTTTACGATTCCAAAACCCCTAAACATCAGTGTTCTCCTCATTTGACAAGTCAGAGTGATGTTTTGGCACTGGTGAGTAAAATGAATGGAAATGGAGAGAGAGGATAGAAAGACTGCTGCAATGCTCAGGTGTGAGGCAATGAGGACCTGAAGCGGCAGTGAAGAAAAAGAGGAAAAAGAGGAAAAGAGAAAGCTAATTCAACTGCCATTTCAGAGGAAGAATACATTTCAGACTTACTAACTGGCTGTTCAGGAAAGAGACTGTTGTTAATATAGGTTTTAAAGTGAGTTTTAAAGCAGATAGGGAGTGCTAGAGATAAAAGTGTGAAAATGGTAGAAGCAGGTTTCCAGGGACAGTTGAGCTAGAGGGGCCTGATGGATGTTCAGATAAAGATATTCAGGAGGCATGATGGCTGGAGCACTAGCAGCCATGTTAAAGTCGGGAGGATGGCAGAACAGAAAGACAGAGCTGCATGACTTTACGCAACCTGAGCTGCCTAACTCTGGTCATTTTGCATGAGTATAATGACTTAACTTATCTAAATACTGGAGTTGGATCTCTGTTACCACCAGCTAAACATACTTCCTTTCTGTTATAGATAAATATATATGTATTTTCACCAAAATACTGGAAAATTTAGTTCTGATAGCTCAAATTGTTTTCATTGATATACACAACTTATGAAAATAAGGTCGAGGATTCTTTATTACTCCACTATAGTACTGCTGCTGCATTCATGGAATGAATGGCTTTTGTTCTTTCATAAATTACCGATCCAGATAAAGTTGATGTAAAGTAGGTAAGAAGTTTTAGAACAATTTACTCAAACTTTGGACAAGGAGGAAAATTTTCAGCTAAAGGGAAATTAGAAGTATTTAAAAATAAAAATATCATATTTTATTGCTGGGAAGGAAGCTTAGGAATAAAAAAGGGCTGTATATTAAGAGATATGAGAGTTGGTCTTCATATTTTTCTAAAAAGAGGTATGAAAAGAAATCTATTGCTAACTACATGATGTGGGATTCTAGATTTTCTAAGGATCAAGCTAAAGCCGTGGCAGTTTAGTTGGCCACAAATCCAATCCCACCCCAAAGGGGTCACATGAGGAAGAAAAAGAGAGGGGGCCTCCAGCTGCATCTGATGGCATAACACGTGGGGAGGTTATCGTTCTATTGTCCGCTAAGATTTAGGGGACTCTGCCCAATGCTGGGAGCCACCCTGTGAGGGGGACATTGACAAACCAGGGAACATCAGAAAGCAACCAGGCTAAAGACTGTGGTGAGAAAGAGGGCTGGAGAACTAGGAAGGTTAGGTCTCCAGAAAAGGAGGTCCAGGTGGGACAGAACTTAAACATTCCCCTAACTAGTTGCCCTTTACCAACTCTTGTTGTCCCACAATCTATTTTCCTTTCAACGTCCAGAGGGAGCCCCTTATATCAGGAATAAGGTTACTCTTCTGATTAAAATTCCCCAATAGCTTCCCCCTGTAATTTAGAATAAAATCCAAGCACCTTAGCATGACCTGGCCTCTGTTACTCTCCCTGCATGCCCCTCTAACACAGCCACCTTGACATTCCAAACTCACGTCCACTCCCGGGCCTTCGCACATGCTGTTCCTTCTGCCTGGCTTGCTTTTCCCTAGAGCTCCAAAAGCTTGGCTTCTCCTCTTCCTTTCAGCGTCATCTCCCCAGAGAAGCCTGTCCTAAATACTCCTGGAGTCAGAAGTGGTTTTGTTTCAAATTTTGGCTCTCCCTCTTAGGATCATTCTGGCTTTGCCTCAGTATCTTCATCCGTAAAGTGAAGCAGCTACTTGAGAGCTGCTGTGAGAATCAAATGAAGGAAATCACAGAAAGCATTTTGAACAGCACCTTTTATGTTACATTCTCATAGTGTCCCATAAATATTAGTTATCACCATTACTATTTAATGCCTCTATCATGACCTTAAATTATTCTATCTATTGATTTTTTCTGATTTATTGGCTATTTACTCACACAAGAACATGAGTTCTATCAGTGCAGAGATCTTGGTTTTCACTTCTCCATCTTGAGTGCTTCTAACAGTACCAGGCCTGTAGTAGGCACGATTTTAATTTAACAGGAGAGAGACAACATGGCAGTGCAGGAAGAAGTGACTCTTCAATAGTCTAATCCTGAATCTTCCACCATCTGTGTCACCTTGGTCACTTTCGTGGCCTGTTTCCTCTTAAGTATGATTCTACAATATGGGTTACAGAGTTGCTAATTTTGTAAGATTGGAGATGTGAAAAATTAAAGTTACATATCAGGCAGCAGGGGGCAGCAGTGTGTCGAAAAATGCACCTGCAACTCTAAGGCCCAGGTGTCCTCTCATTTCCCTTTAACTAAATAACTTGCATTTAAATACTCCATGAAGTCATCACATCCTGTGAGATAAGGAAAGAACTGATATCTTCAGAGAAATGATGTGCAAACTGTCTTTTCTTTCTGTAAAACTGGAGTTTTCAATTCAAGGATCAAGGAAAACTCATTCTTGCCTTCTGATTTTATTTCCAAGTGGGAAGCAGTAAGTTCTGGGACCCACAAGAATCGGATTTAAGGATTGTGCTGGTGATGGCAGTGATATTTCCAGTTCCACCGTTTACTAGCTGTATGACCTTGGAAATGTTGGGGATAAGAAGTAAAAGGTAACTTATCTATAATAATACTATTTAATTCTCAGACCAACCCTAGGAGTTAGATATTAAAATGTCAAACAGTGAGAGATTAAGTAATCTGCCTAAAAGCATGCAGCTGAGATATACAAACCCTGATAGGAAGCTTTTAACTGTTATGTCATACTATAAGAAATTGCTTGGTTTAAAAGTAAATGAGGGACTATATGAATTCCTTGCAAATAAATGCAAACTAAGGAGCAAGGAATATCTCCCCCAACCTTGCTTGAAAAATTAGATAATTAAATAAGAGGTTCAGTATTCAGCTAACCAAATATCTGGCAGACCCACAGAAAGTAACTCAAGACAGCTTGGGAGTCCTTTTGAAACAGACTAAATTTCCACACCATCATCCTGCTTTCTTTTTTTCATTTGTTCATATTTAGAACGTGTTTAGCTGGCCTTATCTTCGTGGGCCTATCATTCTGAGTAATTTCTTATCTAAATCTGTCTCTTTCCTTTCTCTATTCTCAGGCATTTTAGTAACTTTCTTGTTTTTTCTTTTCCTTTTCCCCAGCTCAAAAATAACAATAAAACTCATCAGTTCAAATATTAACATTTCCATCTAGAAAAGCCATAAGAAAGGGAAATACAAGCCAATGAGAAAGAGAAAACCTATGGGAAGGGGACATAGAGAGGTTTCAAGAAGAGAGGGGGAAGAAAAGCCAGATTGTAGAGCTTACATAGGCACAGCAGTGGCCATATACGTGCATCCACTGAGGATTACACATCGACCTATTTGGACTTCTATAAGAAATTTAGCCTATTCTTTGTAAGAAATGACGAAATCCAGCCATTTGTGACAACATGGATGGACCTTGAGGGTACTATGCTGAGTGAAATAAGTCAGAGGGAGAAAGTCAAATACCATATGATCTCACTCATAAGTAGAAGATAAAAACGACAAAAAAAACACCACACACACACACACACACATAGCATTGGAGATTGGACTGGTGGATACCATTGGGGAAGGGGGGAGGGGGGAGGGCAAAAGGGGTGATTAGGGTCACATGTGACAGGATGCACTATAATTAGTGTTCGGATGGTGAACATGATGTAATGTATCCAGAATTTGAAATATGATGTACATCCGAAAAAAATAAAAATTTATTTTTCTCCTTTTATCCCATTGTCCTACTTTTGGGAAGATTTGCTCCAAGGTTTTTACTGAGTTTTTCATTTATACAACCAGATCTTTAATCTCATAGCGCTTTTCTTTTTTGTTTTTGGAATATTCCCTCTTGTATCACCCTATTCTGGTTTCAGATATACAAAATGTTTTATCTTGTTGAAAATATTACTGATGTCTTTAGAAGTTTTTCCTTTTTTCTGTATATTTTCTGTTCCTTCCAAAATTTTTTTTTCTGTGTGTTTGGTTTGGCCAATGTTCTCATAGTAGAATCTTTCCTAATGTAAGTGCACTTAAATTAAATTCTCGATGTAAGAGTGCTTAAATTAGCTTTCCTATTTAAGAGTAGGGCACTAAAAAAGCTGATGGGTAGTGAGGCTTGTCAGCTGTGGTCTTCACTGTAAGATTCTCTGGTTGAACTGATTCCCAGGAGAATTCTTAATGTCACTAACTTTAGGTCTTTTCTCCAGGGTCAATCTACTTTGTAAACAGACTTTTTCAGTCTTACCTTTATTCCTACTTTCTGAAAAACCAATATCACTACTGTCTTGGGGAGTTCTGTGCTGTAAATTTGGTGCTTCTCAGCTTCTCTCACTGCTGGCCTTAGCTTTCTTGGGTCTCCTAAGTCATCTGATTTCCAGCTTCCAAAATACTGTTGCTGTTATTTTCTATTTTGTTTTTGTCCTTTTGCCCAATGTCTCTTTAAAAAAAAAAAATCACTTTACTGTCATTTTAGTTGAGTGTGGAAAAGGAACAGACCTTAATGGTTATATTTAATCTGCCATCCTTAACTAGAAATCTCGCTTCCAGACATGATTTTAAAATGTTTGAAATGCTTAGAAGAATGTAATTTACTACATTTGTAGATTTGATTTATTAGTTTTATAGGAGTTAAGTGCTTAGAAAGCATTGGCTTATTACATTTTAAATCTGCCCCATTAGGCGTTTATAGTGTTTGTTAAAAATCACATAAAAATCATGATTTGTTAAAAATCATTTGTAAGTGTACTTCGAAATGTTTAAAGAAGTTTATTTAACTACGATTGTAAATGAGAGTAAATTTCAGGGGAACTTAATCTGTTACATTTATGAACTATGGAATCAAGTAACTATATTTTTACACAAAAATACTTATAAAATGTGCTTAAATCTCAAGGGAAAAACTGTGCTTTCTAGCTAATATTGTTTATAAAAGTTATATATTAAACAAAAATAACTTTAAATGTTCTTTTTCACAAAGTCAATCCCTCCTCCAAGTTGAAACCTAACTGACGAACTTGGAGGACATTATGCTAAGTGAAAAAAGGCAGATACAGAAGAATAAATACTACATGGTCTCACTTACATGAGGAATTTAAAATAGTCAAACTCATAGAAGCAAAGAGTAGAACTGTGGTTACTAGGGGCTGTGGGGAGGTATTAGTCAAAGGGCACAAAATTTCAGTTATGCCAGATGAATAAATCCTGGAGATTTATTGGTCAACATAATGCCTATAGTTAACAATAGTGCAGTGCATACTAAAAAAATTTTCTAAGAGGGTAAATCTTATTTTAAATGTCCTTATCATAAAAAACACATAAGTAAAGAGGGTGGGAGAAAACTTTTGGAGGTGACGGATATTTATGGCATAGATTGCAGTGATGGTTTCACAGCTATATAATTATTGCCAAACTCATCAAGCTGTACACATTAAATATGTACAGCTTTTGTATGTCAATCATACCTCAATAAGGTACTTAAAAAAAACTAATTGATGAGAATAAATAAAAAAATAGCATAACTACATCATGTCATTGAAGTGTAGAAGCCTTGGAAATGGAACTTTGTTTCGATTTTGGCTGACGACCACAGGTACCAAATACCTCTAGATTCTAAAAGTGATGCTAAGAAACTATAACACTGGTTTGTCAGTATTAGCCCATCACATACCTAAAGGGTATCAAAGGGTTGATATGGAGGGTGCTGAGAGAGAATTTCTTTGGAGAAAGTGGTCAGTATATCGTGCTCCCCCAACCCCTGCCCCAATATGGTGTGGGGAGCTGGCTAGGGAAAGCTTCCTTCACATGTCAAGCAAGTGAGAGTCTTCAAGGGGACGAGTAGAGAACCTGGCAGTAACCAGCTGGCCAGAGAAAGAGAAGGAGGCCGTGTAAATATTGAACTTCACTTCTACCAATGGCAGAGCAAAGTGGTCTATTTTCTGGAAACCAGATGCCATAGTAGGTAACTACCAAGATGCCATGGTAGCTAATTCCCTGGAATTGTTTGAAAAGGGTTCTCATGCAAGAGGGACACCCAGCTAATGAAAGGAAATCCCAGAAGTCATCTGAGGGGCTGGTGGTTTGGAGTAACTGTATATGGTTAGACATCCTCTAGCTTAATTCTGTAGACTTCCATAGAAGTACATCCATTATCTGAAATGACTATTGTAACAAACTAAGGCAAATAGCTGGTTGGCTCTGTTGTTACTGTCCACCAGAAAATGGTGCTCCCTTGTTATTTCATTGGCAAAAGACTGCTAGACTAGAAAGAAAAAAAGTACTATTATAGCTATGGCTGAACATTACCTATCATCTCCAACTATTACTAAAAAGGCCTCTAAAAAAGTCAAAAATCTCTATTTTTCTCTCTTTAATCCCAATTTTCTCTAAGAAATCTCCTATTTGTTTCATGTCTACTTTGTGACTAAGTCCATAGACTTCTCTAGAGTCTCGCTGTATTGTGGTATTTTCCCTCTAATTTTGTTATTATTAAGCTTTACTCATAAATTACTTAATAAGAAATTTTGTTTTTTAAGATTAGCAAAGGCTAAGTTGAAATCCCATAAAAGACTCTTTATTTTTATTTAAAAATAAAAGTATTGGGGCTGGCCCCGTGGCCGAGTGGTTAAGTTCGCGCGCTGTGCTGCAGGCAACCCAGTGTTTCGTTGGTTTGAATGCTGGGCGTGGACATGGCACTGCTCATCAAACCACATGCCACATGCCACATGCCACAACTAGAAGGAAACACAACGAAGAATACACAACTATGTAGCGGGGGGCTTTGCATCCCACATGCCACAACTAGAAGGACCCACAACGAAGAATATACAACTATGTACCGGGGGGCTTTGGGGAGAAAAAGGAAAAAAAATAAAATCTTTAAAAAAATAAAAGTATTCTCCATTGTTGAATACTTAGCACTCAGAAGAAATTATAGTAAGTTCCACAATGGCAGGGGCATTTCTATTTTATTCCTTATGCTAGATTACATAACACAAAATAAATATGGGAAAGAAAATTTCATTGTCCCCAGGTTTGCTATTTTTAGCTGTCACAGACAGCAAGTGCCTTGTTTTTGGCTTATTATTAACTTTCATTCTGAGACTTCCACATAATCTTGTCTTATCTAAGGTCTTTGTTATTTTTATTTCTCTCCAAGCTATCATGAGTTTTGACCAATATTTGTTTTGTTATACTTTAAAAACATCCTATCTGTCTTGCTGTCTTTTTCTATCAATTAGTTTAATAAATTATTTGACAGCATTAGAAAATTTATCAGCCACTTTCTGGAAAACGTTAAATTTTCTGATTTTCTTTTCATACTAGCAACTCTTTTTACAAGCTAAATATTGTTATAGTGAGTAAATGTCACAATAAATATATTTTAATTTCATTTTGTTCACCTGTTCTCATGTTTAGAGTGAAAAAAGATATTTGCTCCAAGAATTTAAGAAATATAAACAAGAAAAATCAAACATTAATAGAAATAAAATAAATGTTTTAAAGAATTTTTTTTTAAAGCTCATACTGCAGAATCAAAATATTACAGAGAGCTAACAAAAGTAGTGCTCTTTTCTTGAAGTCAAAGGTTGGCAATTTCTGGTACTTATTCCACAGGAGGACCACTATACCAATACCCCAAACCACTGATATTTGCATAAGATTCTACTATTTGGTTAATGTCCATGCTTTAGTAGCAGGACTCTGCTTTCTCTAAACTAATGATTGACATTTCAAGCAAATGGGAAATAGAAAAACAGAAGGCAGGATTTCAGAAACTTACATCTCAGCTTCATGGATATTGGGCACATTTCCTTGGAATTCAGCCTTCTGCAGCAGTGGGTTGGTGATCTGTCTTTCAAACATTCTTGCTATTTCACTGGATTTATTTCCATCCTGAATTCTAAATCTCTAAGTACAGAGTGCCTTTGAATAGCACCATTTTTTTCTCCATTTTTAGCAGACTATTGAAGTGAGAAGTCTACACCTTCCCACTTGTCTCTAACTACTTTTAAGAAGGTTTTAGAGCTGGGTAAGACAGTGGTAGTCAAAAGAATGAAGAAACAAATATGCGTTTTAGGTTCAAAAGAACAAGTTATTCATTTACTCAGGGAATGTTCTGGGAAATATTTAGCTTCTGAAATTAAATGCATTTAGAAGCTGGAGAACATTTAAATGGGTCAGCCCCATAACGTTCCTCACCAAGTATTAGCTTCAGTAATATTACATTTTGTGAAATAAAAAAAATAGATTTCATCATCAAAAAAGTGAAAAAGATATAATGTTTTACAGACAGTAACAAGTGTTGGCGAGGATGTAGAGAAATTAGAATCCGAGTGCACCACAGGTAGGACTGTAAAGTGGTGCAACCACTATGGAAAAGTTTGGAGGTTTCTCAAAAAATTAAAAATAGAACAACTATAGGATCCAGTAATGCTACGTCTGGATATATATCCAAAGGAGTTGAAAGCCAGGTCTCAAAGAGATATTTATACACCCATGTTCATAACAGCACTATTCACTATTCAGCAGCCAAGAGTTGGAAGCAACCTAAATGTCCATCAATGGATGAATGGATAAACAAAACGTGGTGTGTGTATATATATATGTGTGTGTGTGTGTGTTTATACATATATATATATATACATATATACACATATATATGTAGAATGTTATACAGCCTTAAAAGGAGGGAAATCTTGTCACATGATACTATATAGGTGAACCTTTAGAATTTTATGTTAAGTGAAATAAGCCTGTCACAAAAAGACAAATACTATATGATTCCAGTCATATGAGGTATCTAAAATAGTCAAATTCATAGAAAAAGAAAGTAGAATGGTGGTTACCAAGGGTTAGGTGTAAGAGGAAAAGGGAAAATATAAGTTTTATGGGGATAGAATTTCAGATATGCAAGAAGAAAAAGTTCTGGATATCTGTTTCACAACAATGTGAATATATTTAACAATATTGAATCATACAGCCAGCCCTGGTGGTCTCATGGTTAAGATTTGGCACTCTTACCACGGCAGCCCAGGTTTGTTTCCCAGTCAGGGAACCACACCACCTGTCTGTCAGTTGTCACAGTGTGGCAGCTGCATGTTGCTGTGATGCTGAAAGCTATGCTATGGGTATTGCAAACACCAGCAGGGTCACCCATGGTGGACAGGTTTCAGCAGAGCTTCCAGACTAAGACAGACTAGGAAGAAGGACCTGACCACCCACTTCTGAAAACATTGGCCATGAAAACCCTAGGAACAGCAGTGGAGCATTGTCTGATATAGCACAATCTCTATTAGGCAGGATTCCGCTCTGCTGGACACAGGGTCACGAGGAGTCAGAATTGACTCTGCGGCACTAACAACAAAACAACAACTGAACTACACACTTGAAAATGAAATGTTTAAGATGGTAAAAAAAAAAAAACAAGATACAATGTTTTGAAGGATTCTTATTTATTCTCTGCCTGTCATTCTGAGCATTTAAAGTCACAGTTGCCAGTCAATCATACCCAGGAGGAAAATGCTGGTCATCATTATAAGCTTTCCAACAGAAATCATGAATAACGATTTTATGCAGCTGGCTGGAAGTGTGTGGTCAATGAGAATGCACACGCTGTTGCTGTGAGCCTAGGATGATAACACCAGCACCTGGGCTGCTGCCATGAGACAAGGGAAACTTTTGGGAGTTTTAAACAACCATTACTACCCCAAGCTTCCTTTAATTGAAGAAATAAACATCTCATAAAAGGCTAAATTATATAAAATCAAGAACATATAGCACTGTGATTATGAATATGGGCTCAGAAATCAGTCTATCTGAGTTTGAATCCTGACTCCCCTACTTAGAGGCTGTGTGACTGGACAAATTACTTAAACCTCACTAAGCTTTAAGCTTTCTATCTCTCATCTGTATAGTGAAAAACTCGTAATACTTTGTGGGATTCTCATGAGCAGTACATCAGATGAAGTATGTCAATACTTACTGCAGTGCCTGGCATGTAATAAACACTGAAATCTTGGCTATCCTTAAAACTTTTTTTTTTTGGAAGATATATTTGAAGCTAGAGATTTTTCTTCTCAATATTTTGAGTGGAAAAATAAATCAAACTGTTTTAGTAAGTCTCTAAAATCAGGTTTTATAATTATTTTGATTTTGTAGATTACTTGGTTCCTTCAAATATTAAGGTATTAAATATTTAAATATTAACAGTATTCATTTTTACCATTGTTACCTTCAAACTCTGTGACATCTCGTGAAGTAGCAAGAGAGTTTTTTGGCATCACCTTGAAGTAATGGATAAAATATTAAATTTGGGGTAACAATATGAGGTGTAGGTATGCTGCTGACTACTACGTAGTCAACAATATAACTATGTTACATCAGACACATATGTAAAGTTTACATCTTTGGGTCAGTCTCCTCATATGGAAAATTAATTTCTTTCAAACTCTTGAAAGTGAATTAAATGTGATCAATTGTAATCCTGCCTACAAAAAAACCTGTAAACTCTAACACTATTCAAACGTAAGTAATAAGTTCTTTAGAGTTATTTGCTAATTAAAATGTATGGTTAGACTAAGAATCGACTATATATATATAAGACGTATATTATCAGTAACTTCATTGAAGAGTCACTGTCTAGGGCCAAAAAGTGTGAGCCAATTACACGTAGGTTCGCTTTCATGGGTGAAAATTTTATATTTGTCTCATTCGTGGACCCAAAATGCCAACTCAGCCAGACTGTTAATTGCTTAGCCCAGCAATTCAGCTTTGGAACAGGCTGTTCTAAGATTTCCATTCTGGTCACTGCTTCTTCGAGATTCCTACAGTCTTTGTGCCTTTCAAACACAGAATGAAATAAGAGTCAAAGTGATTTAATTAGCAGTGATTTTTCTCCCTTTTTCATCTATGGAAACAGACACCACATAGAGATGGAGAGTTCAATAGTTGTGCAAGGGAAGCTATGTCTACTTAATAATCCTCCCACAATATTCATAAGTTGGGAAAATAGTCATTTAGACATGATATTCAATTTTAGAGGTCAACAAAGTCATCAAGTAAAATGATCGGAAGGATAATAAAAGCAATGGCTAACATTTGAGTGCTTTTTCTGAGCTGGAGAGTTTCAAGCAATTTACACAGATTATTTAACTTAATCTTCACAATAATTTTGAGGCAGATACATTCTATTCATGTTATCCTTAAGAAAACTGAAGTACAGGCAGGTAAAAAAAACTTGCCTAAGGTCACATAATTAGTAAATGGTTGAACCAAGCTTTGAGCTCAGTCCATCTGACTCCAAGCCAGTGAACTCAGCCACAAGGCTTCATGAGATCCCTCCCTGAATTCTCAGAGATAACCAGAGATGAAAAAATAGTCAGCTACTTCTCCCACTTTGGTCTAGGCTTTTCTGCTCATTTTATTTAGTTAGAGGCTGGCGGTCAGTGAGGCTAGGGCTAACCCTGGCCTTAGGTAAGATGAAAGGACATATAAGAGAACCAGAAGTCTGAGGAGTTCCAAGTGTCAAGGAACAGCAATTACAGGATGTCAGATAGGAAGGGAGGAGTTCTACATGGTTACTGTATAACCAACTAGAGCTATAAATAGGGAGGTACAGCAAAAGGCAAGCAGTAAGCCAGAAGTGTGGTCTGGGGTAAGCCAGGAACCCAGAGTCAGCTCAAAAATTCTGGAATCAAAATAGTCATGGCTAGAGACAAGCAAAGGAAGAGGGAGTCATGAATTTCAGGAGCTGTGAGAGGTCAATCCAAGTCAGCAATAAAGGAGGTAGCATCATCTCAGGAGGGTTTGGTATATTTCCTTGCTATGTAAGAAAAAGGTTGAGAAGGGTGAGAAGATTATCTAGGTGGTAACTAAGGGCAAATGTGCCACCATAGTCCTGGTTGAGTTCAGATGATGGCAGAAACAGGGTAGAAAAAAATGGGAAGATGGGACAACTTTGTTGATAAGAACAATGCAAACACCATGTAAATACCATTGAGGTGATGAATATGTAACCAGGTGTGCTAAGTATTCTGCCAACTAATGAATTTAGTACTCAGAGTCCAGAACTCAGATGCAAGTGGGACAATGAAATTAACCTACTTCATAAATTAACAATTGATCTATTTTACAACCATATTAAATTTCTAAGTTTTTTTCCATCCTATCTTCCTGCCACATTTTTACAATTACATATATATATATACACATATATATGCACATATATACAATATGTATATACTTGTATATTGTATTTGCATATATGTAATTATATATATTAACACACCCACAGTAGTCCCCCTCTATCCATGGGGTATACATTCCAAGACCAAGACCCCCAGTGGATGCCTGAAACTTAGGATAGTAGCAAACCCTGTATACACTGTATCAGTATACGTACATATTTACGATAAAGTTTAATTTATAAATTAGGTACAGTAAGAGATTAACAATAACTAACAATAAAATAGGATATAGAGTCAAAATTATAACAAAGTTAACAAAAGGTACCGTAGATCTTAGTGACCTCAGTATATGATATTTTTTCTTTCCTTATTGAGAACTTTCACCTTTTCACTTAAAGGAAGCACTTTGTGGCTTCTCATGGCATATCCAAATTGTCAGCATCGTTACTCTTGTGCTTTGGGGCCATTATTAAGTAAAATAAGGGTTACTTGCACACAAGCACTGTGATACCATAGGTATTGCAACAGTTAATCTGATAACCAAGAAGGCTGTCAAGTGACTGATGGCTGGTTGTGTATACAGCTTCCGATATTCTGGACAAAGAGATGATTCACCTCCTGACTCGGATGAAGCAGGATGGTGTGAGATTTTGTCATTCTACTCAGAATGGCACACAATTAAAAACTTAAGAATTGTTTATTTCTGTAGTTTTACATTGAATATTTTTGGACTTCGGTTGACTATGGGTAACTGAAACCACAATAAACGGGGACTACTGCATACATATACACACACATACATATAGAGTATATATAGTAAATTTTTAATTCCTTAAAATGTTGATAACAAAGCTATACTGGCACATGAGAAACAGTGACTGTGATTTGTATCCCTGAACCATACAGAACTACATATATCCTATATATGAACTCTTTCTTTGCAAAGTAGGCCAATTTCAGATAGCTTCTATCAGAGTTACCATATACGTATCTACTTTAACTTATGACATTAACTAGTAGGAAAATTTCCTTATCAACCTTAGTATTTCTGCTTTAGGAAATTATGCTGTATCAGCCAGTGTAGCCAGGAGATGAAACAGAATATAAACAATAGTTTAGGTACGAAGTTGATAACACTAAGTTATCACAAAGATAGCAATTGCAGGAAGCAGCTGCTAACTCTAGGGCTGGGGAGCAAAAGGAAATGCAGTTATTAAAGAGTAGGAACTTAGAGAAGGATTGCTACTGACGAATCCTGGTTGCCAAAGTGAGGAAGGGTAGCCAGATAAATACTCACAGGAACAGAAAGCAGACAGGAAGGAGTTCCTTCTCCCTTCCAGCCTTGTACTCTCCCTCTTTCACCCTCTATGGGCAGAGCCTAACGGATAGCAGCCGGCAAAGGAGAAACTTGGTTTGGAGAGACCCAGCTCCAGCCTCAGAAAGCTGAGCCAAGAAAGGTGGGCTTGGATCTGAGAGAGAATAACTTAAAAACTGGCACATGTAGAAATATGTTCAATGTAATTTATCACTTAATAAAGGAAATCATGCAATTTAGTTGTTTGTGGGATTAGTTTAGAAAATCTGCAGATTAATTTCACACTAATGTTAAAGGAAATATTTCATACATTTAATAATTTTCTGAAAAGTCCTATGAATTCTTCTAAGTAAAAGTTAAAAGTTATTCCCTCAACATACAAAGAAAAAAATGACACTGAAATGCTTCAAAAATAATTTACATAAACATTTCATTTCTACATGCAAGATGAGGATACATGAGAAAAATTTAACTCCTTTTTTGTTTTAAACTGTTGCAGTTCTAGTGGCCTGAAATGTAATTTTAATTTGTAATGTCTCCAATATTATTTAAATAGCATGAGCACTCAGTCTATATATATAATGATGCTTGATTTGTCTAATTTAAGAATTTTCCTTCTAATGTCATAATGTATGGTCAATCATTACGATCACCATTCAGAATAAATAATTTAAACAGCATCCAAGAAACATCCCCAACAGACTACTGCCCAAATACTGATTTTTGTTAAATCACCCCTAATTATGTGTTCTGCATCTCTGCTGGTTTCCATTTTATATGTTACAAATACTGCATATTTATTTTTACTCTGGATAAAAATATTTTGAAAAGAGATTATGGTTTCCCCAGGTCTTCTGCAATAAAGCCTGTGGAACCAAATTTGATTCTTTCTGTTAATGTAGCTACCATTATAAGCACAAATTATTGCATAGCCCTATATGTTACTAGTATGCAAAAGAATAATAATTTCTATTCCTAAAATTTTCAGATTATTCAAAAATAACATAAATTAATTCTCTTTATTACAGTAATACATACACATTTTAGAAACTTTAGAAGATACAGAAAAAAGTAGAAGAAAAAAAGAATCTGACCAGCCCAAGAAAATCATAGTTAATATTTTGGTGAATTTATTTCCAAGACGTCTTTTTTCAATTTTGTTTTTTGTTTTTTCGGTTTACTTTTGGTGAAGAAGATTATCACTGTGCTAACATCTGTGCCAGTCTTCCTCTATTTTGTATGTGGAATGCTGACACAACCTGGCTTGATGAGTGGTGCATAGGTCCGTATCTGGGATCCAAACCTGCAAACCCTGGGCCGCCAAAGTGGAGCATGGGAACTTAACCACTATGCCACTGGGCTGGCCCCTCTTTTCAATTTTTAAAATCATATTTATGACTAAATTCTATGTGCAAAGTTATATCCAGCTTTTTCCTTATTATAAATATTTTTTCTGTGATATTAAAACTTCTTATAAAATAACATATTAGGACTTTTTAATATTCTTTGAACAGATGAGCTATAATTTGATTAAACAGCATTGTCATAAAAATGTTAAAATTTTAAAAAACAGAATTTCAGATTGTTGTTGTTGTGTGTGTGTGCTTTAAATAACACAAAATCTCTATCTCCTCTTTGTTGATCTCTTGGCTACCACTAATTTCGGTTGATGCGTCTGCTGCTCTTTTCTAATTTGCCCTGGACTTGGAAATCACATAATCAAATGTGTTACGATTTTATCTAAATTCAGAGTTAATGTGCTTTGAAATGAGAATCTAAAATCTCTCTGAGACAACTACATGAGCTGTGGCACATAAATGAGGTGCCATTTACTTTAGCAGTTGAAAACCTGCTCTTTTTTCTTCAATACATTCTTAAAGATTCTTAGCTGAATAAAGTTGGTTGGTGTCATTAAATTACATGTATGTCATTAAATGTAGGTGTCATTAAATGAGATATCATACATTCACTTTATACTGGCTTTAATGGCTAACACAGTCTTGCACATGATAGTTTATATTTGCATTAAAACAAAGGATGGATAAGACTCTATTCTAATAATTCAAACTGCAGACAAAAATTTAGGCATAAACATGTTCATAGTAGCATTATTAATACCAACAAAACTGAAAACACTAAGCATCTAATGTTAGCAACATGTTGAGTGAATTCTGATACTTCTACAGGTTAAATTAATGCAAACAAAAAAATGATATTTGGTATCACATTTTAATGATGAAAGGAAATTATATATTATCATGTTAAAAATGCAACACTATGTCCAATTATGTAAATAAAGAGAAAACTCTCATGGGAAAATGCCATAAGGAAATGCAGCAAATTCTTAACAATGGTTATCTCTGGCTAATGGAATTATGGTTGATTGGTAACTTCTTTATATTTTTCTTTGTTTCCCAAACTTTCAAAAATGTGCATTTTTAAAAATCATAAATAAACAGTGCATGTGATGATGTTTTAAAATGCTGGATTCTATAACCCCTGGTAACTGCAGTAGAAACATTATTTTCGTGTACAAGAATCTTATATTCTGTCTATGATAGTTTATATTGGGACAACCTGGTACACTAATTGAAAAAACTGGAGTGATGCTCCTTAGCTTTGGTCGACAGGAAGTTAAGCAGCCTCTTTTCTTCAGAGGATCCATGCCACAGCCTGCTAGTTCTCTTCCTAATATCTGTACTCATCTTCTATAGAGATAGAGGGTTTACCTGGGCACTAGGCTATCCAGCAAAAGATTTTATCTCCCAGCCTTCCTTGGTTCTAGGTGTGGCCACACAGCTAGTTTTTGGTCAATGAGAAATGAACAGAAGTGATGTGACAACATTGGGTCCTACACCTACAAGGAAAGCTCTGTGTTCATCTTTCCTTTGCCCCTCTTTTCACTGGCTGAAATGCAAACATTGAAGTGGACACTACAGAAGCCTTTTTTGGACCAAGAGATGGGGAATGAATATTAAGCATGCCAGAGGAACTAGAAGAAGTTTCTACCCTTGACACTAAAAAGCCTGCCCAGGACTCCTTACCCCAGACTGTTGCATGGGACAAAAATAAAATCATCTGGCATTTATTATAGCAGTGAAATTAGTATCCTAACTATTGCTGCTTCTATCTAGAAGAAGCAGCTGGATTTAGTTGATTACTTTTAGAAGATTAGTTCACCATTAATTACACCAAAACTAAAACCACTATATTTAGTAGCCATTTCTCAACATTTAAATAGCTAATCTTAAATAACCCATTCTATAGGCCAATTAATACAGCTATTAGAGAGCTTAGAGTGCCACACTACTTGAAACCAGATGTCCCAGATGCCATCGAAGGTTCTTTTAAGAATGAATGCCTTTCTTTTTTTTTCCAAGTTAAAAATCGCTCATATATGCAATAAGGCTCAAACTCGTTGCTGGAGAAGATTTAAAGTATTTATTGGGATAATGTTGGGAGCACTTTCAGGTCACATGGCACACCAGTGCTGAAATGAGAGTCAGGTTCTCAACTGTTCACAACAGAATGTCGGGCACTTCAGATCTCACATCTTAAGCATAAAGAAAGTTTGCCTTACTTCATATCTTAGAATGCTGTACCACATTCCCTTCTTAGAGAACTAAATCTTGAATTGACAGTAATAGAATACCATCCGAGCATTTAAAATGGCTTTATTTGAAAGACTAACGGATATATTAGTCATCTATTCCAAATTCTCCAAATCATGTCTCCCATTAAATTAAA
This sequence comes from Equus caballus, assembly GCF_041296265.1. Taxonomy (NCBI): domain Eukaryota; kingdom Metazoa; phylum Chordata; class Mammalia; order Perissodactyla; family Equidae; genus Equus; species Equus caballus. Next base: position 66,516,741 of record NC_091692.1, on the reverse strand, counting down.
ACATCAGAAAACAATATATATATATATATATATATATATATATATAAAGTTAGTATTTTACTTGTATTTCTGACCTAATCCAGCAGAATCATTATGGAATACACTGTCTCTGTTAAACTTTCTTTTTTTTAGACAATATTGAATTCAATAAACACTTCCTTGAATTAATTTCAGAAAGTATAAGATGAACCTCAAGCTTCTTTTTTTTTTTCAAATATATATATCAGATATACATATAAAACCCAATGTTTCCCTCTTCATCATAGTTATCCTGGTGGGTATCCCCTTTTAGCCACCTGGCAATCTTCCTCTTCCTCTTGGTAACAGCACTCCCATTCTTGGACTGGTTCCACCCCTCTCCTGGGCAGCCCATGTGCTTCATGGCTAACTGGCTTGATCTCTGAATTAAAAGTAGAATCTATGGCTCAGGCCTCAGCTCACTGGCATAACCCCATATCCAGCCACATTTACCGAGATAAGGGTGGGGAAGTGCTCTAGGTTGATTAACTTATGTCAAAGCTCAGGATTTTTGTTTGAGAGTGGAAAACCTGTACTCTTCTCCAGTGAATGTGCGTGAGATAGCATGTATGACATCCAGGTTCTCAACCAAGCACAACAGATTGTTAGCTACTTCAAGTCACACACCTTAATCACAAACAAACCTGACTATGACATGGTAGCCATCTTGAGACTATAGGTAGAAAGCAGGCATAGAATGAAGTCAGCACTAAAGAGGCAGAGTCAAGAAATGGACAGAGCATAAAAATGGGTCCTTCTCACATCATTTAAGTAGATAGATCAAGCCAGACTTCAAGTTAGCTTACCTCTGGATTTCAGTCATGTGTATCTATGAATTTCTTTTATTTTTATTTTTTATTTTTGGTGAGGAAAGTCGGCCCTGAGCTAACATCTGTTGCCAATCTTCCTCTTTGTGCTTGAGGAAGATTGCCGCTGAGCTAAAATCTGTGCCAATCTTCCTCTATTCTATACGAGGGATGCTTTCACAGCATGGATTGATCAGCGGTGTGTAGGTCTGCCTCTGGGATCCAAACCCGTGAACCCTGGGCCGCAGAAGTGGAGCACGAGAACTTAACCACTACGCCAACTGGTCGGCCCAGAATTTCTTTTATTGTTTAAATCAACTTGAGATAGGTTTGCTGTTGCTTGTAACCAAAAGCATTCTGATAGAGACAGTAAGAAACTGAGAAAAATTCAGGGTTTAACTCCAACACTAATTTCATGTCATATTCCTGACAATGCCAATTCCCTCTCTTCACGGTGGTCCTTGGTTTTTTAACTTAATTACACCATTTACAGTATGTTTACTTTCATAAACCTCTACAGACCTTTCCCACATTGCAGGGGAAGGTGGTGGGAAAGAAATCTATATTAATTCTCTGCTTACTTTGAGTCAGGCATTTAATTTACACTACTTTATTTAATTTTCCAAATTGAGAAGGTAGGGTCTCCATTAACAGATACAGAAAATGGCTCAGAGAAGATAGGATCTCAAGGTCACACAGCAGTTAATCCAGCTGGGACTTGAATCTCCAAAGCTAGATCTCTTCATATTATACTAGATTGCTTTAGATGAGTAATAAGTTCCAAACAAATAAAAATAGGCCAACGGAAATATCATTTAATATGTGAGTTTTTGAAACATTGGCAACTGCCTGCCTCTCTAAATTTGCATGGCGTTTGAAGAATTAAAATTTTGTTTTGGAAAAACTGAGACTTCTCCAGACCATTTAGAGATAACTTCAATGTCTCCAAAACAAAGCAGATATCACTAACTCTTAAAAAGAGAAAAACATGAATGTGCTAATTTGAAGAGTCTGACAACTAGTAACTATTTTCCCTCCATCTTTATCCACAGTAGGTACTGCACGTGTCAATTGATTATCAAAGAGCTATTTTTACATCTCTTCCCCATCTCTCTAAGCTGGCCAGAGTCACACAATTCAAATCTATCTCTATTGTTAAGGCATGATTCTTGGCCATTCTTCTGCTTTCCTACTGTAATTTCTCCCTTGATTTTTTTTGGAACTTTCTTTTCCATCATAATCACCTTCTCCTGTAGGTGGAGGCCAGCCCCTTTGTCTTTTACATCATCTCTTGCTAACATGCACTGAAGTTCAAGTTTCCCATTTTTTCTCTCAACATCCTGTTTAACTCCTCTTTTTCAATTCTCACTCCCTCCCTCTCTCTAAATCTCCAAACTATTACCCAGCCTCTTTCCAAATTACTACATGTAGGCAACTATCCCTCTTTGAGCTACTTTTTAAATAGCAAAATCACAGCTAAAGCTCTCAGCAATCATTAATTGATCACATCAAACTGAGCTCTACACAATACAGAAAGTACAAAGCCATTAGCTCTGGACTTCCAGAACTATGTATTCTAGAAATATCTTCAAGGGGGGAAAATCTTTAGTCTGGAGATGCAGACACAGTGGAAGCAGAATTAACAATTTTCCTGAATGTCAAAGTCAGAGAACAGAAGAAAGCACCACTGGATATTGTCAGATGTATTGTTCACATAAGAGCGGATGATAAAATGTGAGCAACAATCATGGCAGGGGTCACATTCAGATCAAACCATCAAAGCCACACCATGACAGTGCACTGACAAGAATGCAGTAGCTGTGAAAATTATGTAAGGCCACATTCAGCTGCAACATGTCCTGGTTATTTCAAAGCATTTGCACCTAGAGATATAAATAATAATCTATTTACCTTGGAAAAACAGCTCCCACACAGACATTTCACATTTGATTCCACAAGGGGAGAACACTGAACAGGCTACAAATATTTCACAAAGTTTTACAGTGTTTCTGGGTTTCATAACAATTTGGGATTAATTTAAATGGACACTGTCAAACTATACAAATGTGAAATATAATTTATTGAAAATGATTTTAATGTAGAATGGTAGAATGTCAAAGTGAGAGTACTGATGTGAACATCAATGGAATATTTATAGGAACTTCCCTGTCATTTCTCCTAAATTAACCAAATTAGTGAAACAAACAAGACAGAACTCTCTTGGCATCATTTTAGCAAGATTTTATCCTTCCTGGGTTATAGGATCTTATATCTCAGAAAAAGACCTTGGAAAGATGACCCAGGCTGTTAAGGTACACATGCAGAAATGGACACTCTCAACATTTGGTACGCAGTGATCTGCTCTTTAAACTGGTTTTTGAATTTTTTTTCAACATAATACCTAACAATCTGTGAGAGTGCAGGGAAATAGTCAATCTCTGCTGAGTGGCTTGTGGTTGACATAATCTTTTGGAGAGCAATTTGGCAATATGTAATAATTCTCTAAATTATGAGTAGATTATTTCAACTTGGTAATTCCACTTTTATCAATTTATCTTAATAAAGTCATAAAGAAGAAGAATGACATAGGTTTATTTGCATGGATGTTGATTAAAATACTGTTACAGGAAAAAATGAACAAACAGAAAACCTAACGAGTCCAATAATAGAGGATCAATTGAGAAAGTTGTAACATATCTATACTATAGAATACTTACATAATCATTGAAAATGATGCTGCAGAATCATACCTACTGACACAAAAAGATACATAAGATATACTAAGCTAAAAAGAGTACAGAATATGTATGCTGTGATCGGCATGTTCTCGATGCTGGAACAACAGCAGGGAACAAATCAAAGCACATGCCAGCCTTTGCAGAGCACATATTCTGATGCTTACTTTAGAACAATATAATGTCAGCCCTTTTTGTTATTAGGTATACATAGTTTACATGTATTTAGAAAATCTCACAAATTATATATTCTCTCTGGAGAGTGTGTTTATGCTTCATTTCTTCCATTTCTTTATATTTTCCAATATTTTGTATAATGAACAAATTATGTTATTTTTAATTAAAAAAATTGAAAAAACAAACAAACAATTGGGATATAGAACAGCCAACAGTAATGAAAAATTGGTGAAAAGGAGGAATGAGGAAAGATTTTCTGTTATACAGGAAGTAAGCCACTTTCTCATGATCCAGATATATTTCCTTGACAAAAAATAAGGCCAATGTTAGACCTCAAAGACAGAGGGAAAAAGAAACATCAGGCATGATAATTGTTTTCAATAGATGCCATCATTCTTTTCATCAAGACAATTCAGGAGAAAAAAAATTATCTTTTAGATCTTATCTGCTATGGTTCTATATTTTAACATCCCTCAGTACACTCTCCAGGATTATAACTTTTTCTGTAGGGGCCAGAGGCAAGAGGCCAGAAGATTCATTGAAAAGGCAGATTTGAGATTTCTAAAATGATGCAGGATAAAAAAAGGAATACAATTCATTATGAATTTATTAAGAACTGATGAGTTATAAGTGCACTTGGAACTGTAAATACTTCCTTATTTATCATAATTCCATGAGCTAGGTGTTCTCCATTTGTTACACATGAAGAACCTCAGAAAAAGTATCGTGTTCATGTTCACACAGCTAGGAAGTAAGAAAACAAGATTTGAATTCATATCTGGGTCCAAAATCAGTCCTGCTTTCATTAACCTAGTTAGCAGGGCAGAAGAAAACAAAATGTAATAAACTCAATGACCTAAAGAGTCATAGAATTTTAGATCAGGAAAGGATCTTATAAATCATGTGTTTCAATTTCCTCATACTATAGATGGGGACACAGAGACTCTGGGAGGCTGAGAAACTTGTCTGTGGTCACATTCCCCCAGCAACTAGAGAGAAATGATCATAAAATATCATAATTTGAATTATTAAGCAATAATTCTATTCTCTTTTGGCCATTGTTCAGTGGCTATTAGCAAATTATTCAATGATCACATATCGTCCAGATATTTAGCTTCATGCAATGAATTCCATTTACATTTTAATTGAAGATATTCTGTATTTATTAATGAACGAAATGGAGAGTCACAGAAATTATTTTAAAAAATTGTTTAGGGGCTGGCCCAGTGGTGTAGTGGTTAAGTTCACACACTCCACTTTGAAGGCCTGGGGTTCAAGGGTTTGGATCCTGGGCACGGTTCTACACACTGCTCATCAAGCCATGCTGTGGCAGCATCCCACATACAAAATAGAGGAAGACTGGCACAGATGTTAGATTTAAAAAAAAAATTATTTAGTTTTCATTATCTCTTTTTAGTTTTCTTTACATTTATGAAGTCTTCCTGAATACTTTGTGTTTTGAAGGGATGCATAATAGGCATGGCTTTCAAATTATGCAATATATTTACTATTTTGATAGACCAACATGATCTTCCAAATATCCCCCATTTCAGTAGCATTTGTATTTGGCATTACAGTGAATTTGGCAGGTCAACTCCGGAGAAGTAACTCTTTATTTGAGTAATGTTCTGGCAGTCTGCTCATAGAAAACAATGTATAGATGAAGCTAAAAAATATATTTGAACTCATTCCTCTCTGAGACGTGCACAAAACGTAAGCAACAGCATCAAACTAAGTATCTCTCCTTTTTGAGGTACCATCTGTATAAAGCAAACGGTGCTGATGAAATTGCAGAGCATCTGGTGAAGCCACGAGGAATCTTTTTAACACCTGAGAAACTTACCTGAAATGTTTGGTCCACCTGTCTTGAATTTAAATAAATTCAACATCTCAGATATCTCTGTATGCATAGCAAGCCTTTACAAATGACAAAGTTCCCTCTTGCCCCTTCGTCCTGCATCCAATGAGATACAGAGTGTGAAAACAAAATAATCTCAGGAGAGGTAAGACATACCAGTTCTTAAGTCAAGCTTGTAGCATACTGAACAAAAACAAGATGGGCTCAAGGAGAGTGGTTTGACCAGAGGGTGGGATCTACTAGTCACGGCCCTCAGCAAGTGGCCAGTGACTTTAACATGATCTGAAGTCCAAGCCATTCAGGTCGACACCCTTGCCCTACAGATGGGACTTCCAGGGGCTGCAGGGACTTCAGGACAGCCCCACAGGTTATCTGTCAAGGTTCAGGACAGGGACTAGCTCTGGATGCCTGTTATGACCAGTCTTGGCCAGCATTATACAACTCCCATAGAAGTAATATGAGTCACTTGGGAACAACAGTGCTATCAGGGCATGCTTAAAGGCAGGGGGCAAGGGGGAAGGTAGTGGGGTGGGGGGAGGGGGGTGTTATGCAAAAAGATCCGGGAGGAAAGACCCTAACCAGCTTATGGGGCAGAATTCCCTATCCAGTGGATATCTTGAACTTGCTTCAGCAAGCAGACATCCCTCTCTTTATTTCTCAGGTTAGTGTCCTGCTACAACTGCATTTCCTCAATATAGCAGGCAATCTGTAGCCAAAGGTGTCCTGATATTAGTGCCAGTAAAAATTATTTGTTTAAAATACAGACTCCCAGAGATTCTGGCTTTCTCCATATTTTCCCTAGTTTTATGTTTCTCAATGTTTTTAATCCATGATGCTTTTTGAAATGGGGCATCTGCCTCTTCCCACTTTGAGAATTGTGTGTTTAGGCAAATCTCTACCAACCTCATTTTTATTTTCTATTATGAAAAAAATAATGCTTTTTTTTGTCCTACTTGACAAATATGATTATTATAATATTGAAATACTTAATACGTTTTTTCAAATTACTCATTACCAACATCTTTTCCCCAATTAAGCATCATTTTCCTACTCCTAAGAAGTATTTACATAACTTATTTTTGTTCTTGATATGAGTTTATTGGAATTTGAGAGAGGTGGGATGGAGAGATACAAAGATGTAAGTAGTATCCTTGGTACCAAGACGTAGAGGGCACCAGTGCTAACTGCAGGGTGAAGTATATTAATGATAAGTTATGAAAAGACTTGGGGCAGAAAGATTATAACATGGATGGGACAGGGCTAACATTTGGCCAGTTTGTATCAGAAATACTTTTGTATTGGCTGATACATAGGTACTGCTCCAGTCTGCTAGATGGCCCTCCCCCTCACTGTCCAGGCTTCTCCATTTGGCCCCTCAGACCAACTGATGATCCAGGAACTAAAGGATTGACAATCACCTGGCAGGGGGCATCCAGGTTGGTGATCCAGCCCTGTAACTGCACTGGATTGGCCCAAACCTATGCCAAACTGGTTGCTAAATATTTTGCATATCACCCCTGAATAGGGATAAATATATAAACATTCATAAAATTGATTATTTTGATTGAGACAACTATAGAAGCATGAGAAACATGAGGGAGCCCAGAAGAAACCTAAAGACTTGCCCAGCTAAGCCTTACCTACATTGCTGACTCAAAGAACTATGAACTCCATAAACAGTTACAGTTTTAAGCTACTGGCTTTTGGGTTGATTTGTTATGCATCAGTAGCTAACCAATACAAAAGAGCTACATGTGTTTACTTCCCAGAGTAGGCTGTTCAAGAAGGAAGCTTTTCCCAAGCACATGCCATAGAACGAGGAGCTCGCCCCTCAGGTAATTCTCACAGTCACTCTATGAAGTGACAGTTATTCTCACTCTACACATGAGAAAATGGAAATTTAGAGAGGTGAAATGACTTCTTCAGAGTCAAAAAATCTAAACAGTGGTAAAACTAGAATTCAAAGCCAGTTACAGGTGACTTCAAATCATTGAGGTTAACATCTGCAGTAACTCGTAACAGATTTTAGTTTGCTGATGTGTCTTCAATTTTCAATTCAGTTTCTGAGGTAGTTATGTTTAAATTATTTCTTATTGATTTTGCTTCTTTGTTAAGGTAGAGAGTTTTCTCTTAAAAATGAAAATAAAACAAAACAAGAGACCAAGTCACAACAAAGATCCCACTTCAGATAGGAGGCATCTGTCACTAACATGAATGGCACTTGACCACTGCATGGGACAACACCTCTTCTTGATGACAGTAGGGGCTTGCTCTTGCTGCATTTTAGCTCAGCTCATCCTTAGTTGCCTGCAGTGATGGAGAATAAATGCTGAGTCCCAATATTCCTTTTCGTTGTTATTATGTAATGAATTCCATAAGTGGAATCTAGGGGAAATATTTGCTTCTTTCTCCTCTTGGGAGCAGCCTTGCAATAACAGTCCCAATAAATAAGGAGAATTCCACAAACAGTAGTTTTACTGAGAACTGCTTTCTGCTAATTCTGTGGCTCAGATCAACATGTCCAGGAAATATTAATCACTTGAGTTGGCTGTCAATCACTGTCATCATTTGAATAAACCTAGGTCATGTGTAACTAACGTGGCCGACAACCATCCATCACGTAGGAATGAATCTGAAGCAAGTAGACATTTGCTGTGAGAGTATATGGGGACCAGACTTAATATTTCAGAATAATTTGTTATATGTTACTCTTTTTGATGGGCAGGGGAGATATTGCTAGTATATTTTCAGTGGTTTGTATGTTATCTCTGTTATTGACCTAGTTGTTGTGGAAGAAAACTAGTTGGATTTGTTTATTTCCTAGAGGCTTTTATAAGTACACTCAAAAATTTGTCAGGGACAATGAGAACTCTATGATAATCCATCCCATACTACAAAAGAATTGTGTGTCTGTGTGTTTGCACATATACACACACACACACACATATATATCTTGATGTAGCTATTTCATTGATATTTGTAATTTTACATTTTAACTTCAAAGTATAAAATAATATAAAACCTTTCCTGGTTTAAAAAATGTAAAAGCTTATACAAGCCAATGGAATCCTTGATTTCCTCCCTCGGTATACACTCAACTATGTCATATCTGTGTATGTGCAAATGCCAAATAATCTTCTGCTTTAATTACCACTATAAATGACTGCTTTGAAAGGTTACTCACTATTTTATGATAAAACCTAGTTGCCTCCAGAGTTTAAATATGATTTTCAAGGAACTTGGTTTAAATTTGTCTCTAAATATAAATTGTTTAGTATTAAGGGTTTATTTTAGTGATATTCTGATTATTTGCCAAGTATACTATTTCATAAAATATAGCATTGCTTTTAATAGCCAGCATGTAACACAAGTAACTACTTCATACCTACATGATTTTCAAGTTATAACACAGAGGGACAGAGAGTTAAAAAAGACACCTTATCTTTTGGCCATAAAGAGGGGAAATTTTCTATATACTGCATAGCATTATACATTTATTTTAACAATAACTTCTAAAGAAGTTTTTTGTGAGAAAATTTATTTTTAGTTGATTTTTTTTGAGACTGCCAAACACAAATGACAGGATTATGTGTACACAGTGTATATCTTTTCCTTCACGCAGAATTTCAGAAAGGTTGTTTTCAGTTTGTATACTGCATATTTACATGATTATTGTTCCTTATTTTATGAATGGGCCTTCTCAATGCCTGATGATTTTTAACAAGCTGTTATGTCTAAGTCAGTAAAATAACATTACTTTAAAATTTTTTTCATTATTTGAATTCTACAGCTATAGCAAATAATTTGGTAAATTGTTATATTCAAAACAAACATGGATATAAATCTGGGTTCTTCATCTGTAAATTTTACAACACAATTGACAACAATGCGTAACGAATGTTAAATAAGGAATTAAGTATATTTGATGCAGCAGATGATACAGGTTGCATGTAGCCACTCAGCCACATTAAGAACTTTGGGGAAAAAAACAAACAAATCACAATGTTATAATGAATTCTCCGGTGAACTTTTTTCAGTTATGAAATATCTATTTTGAATTTGTAAATATTTGTGTTTATTTATATACTTGGTGTTTCATTCATTTTTGTGTTTTATTTATATATTTTTAAGTGTTTTATTAAGGCATGTAATAAACTATTCTTTGAAACCTGTTGGGCAGAATGAAAATTTAAAGACATAACAGTAAAAGATGGTATACTGATTATAAAATAAACAGAAATAATAATATCTATTGTTTTGTATCTTTCATAATATTATTTTCTAACAATGCAATAAAACCACTAACTTTATAATACATAGCCTATTAAGATCCTGTCTCATTAAAAGTAAACTTTCATAGTATTCAATTTACATTTTCTTCCTAATGTGCTTATCCAAATGTAGCAAACTCTAAGTGTTAGATGTTGGTGACAAATTGTCAGTTAAATAAAATTCTCTAAAATTTCTTCTAAAAAACAAAAAAGAGAATAAACCTAGGCCAGAACAATAGCCTCTGTGGGTAACATAACCTTTAACTATATGCTTTATGTAATTTTTTTTTCCTGAGGAAGATTAGCCCTGAGGTAACATCTGTGCCCACCTTCCTCTACTTTATATGTGGGACGCCCGTCACAGCATGGCTTGCCAAGGTTCGGATCCGCACCCAGGATCTGAACCGGTGAACCCTGGGCCAACAAAATGGAGTGTGTGAACTTAACCGCTGCACCACTGGCCGGCCCCACGCTTTATGTAATTAAAATTTCATTTAAAACTCAGCACTACCTTACAGCAATGTATGAAATTATTTCCCATGCTTTGGCTACCTTATTAAGGACAGCAAGAAATTAAAATGGTTTTAAGTACCATAAAGAGGAACGTTTCTTTAAATCCTACTGATCCGCTTTGCAGGTACTGGGTTACGTCTCCTTCATTAGAAAAAGAAAAAAAAAAATCTTAATTAATTAATTGGAAGGGCTCAATGTAGAAAACGTTTCATTAACTACAATTAGAGCAAACACAAGAGAAAAAGGAATTTGAGTTTAAGTGTACAAGTGAGAAGAAAGGAAAAGAATTCAATTCCTATGAGTTTAGGAAAGAAGAAAACTGCAGGTGGATATTTTCTCAGATTGCTTAAATAGCTTCAAGGTTACAAAATTAATGAGGAAAGGGAATTGCTAGTTTCAGATGAGAGAACAGGAAGCCATGGCCTGAAGCTATGGAAGGAAAGCTCAGACTAGCTGTTAGGAAACACAGTGAGTTAGAAGGAACATTTAACAGTGAAGCATATACACACAGAAAAGTGACTGTGAAGCAACACCAGCAGCGATATTACATAATCAGGGAGGAAAGATTATGTAAAACACAGGCATGGGATTAGACCCGCATCTTGCATAACAAGAGGGGCCTGTTCAGCTTTTGCTGAAGTCAGTTTTCACTTCCTTTTGTATCTTTTGTTTTTCAAGGACATTTGACATCCTACTATGTTCAGCTGTTTATGCATGATCTCATTTCATTATAAGAATCTACGGATTAGGTACTTTTACCGTTTTACAGAGGAAGTAAATGAGGGGAGAGATATTAAGTATTCTGCCCAGCTCACACAGAGAATAAAGGCAGAACCAGGATTTGAACACAAATTCTTCATATGATACCAACACCTGTGCTCATTACTGGGGTCTACTGCTCCTGATGCTGAGACAGTAACGCAGGCTTAAACATAAAAATGTGTATTTTTCAACACTGCAAGCCCTGGGTTTGTCTTTCTTCCTGACGTTGCCTAAATCCAGAGTCTTAAATGAAAGCACAATACAAAACAGGTTTGTGATGCCTCCTCCTTACTCACCAGCCTTCCAAACTGCGCCCAGAGTCAAGTAACAAGGGCCAGGAAGGTTGGGGGCTCAATCTGCTGCTTCCCACTTCCCCAGGCTACTTTCACTCTTCTCTCTGCTTTACAAATTCAACTACCGAGACAGCTCTGGTAGGGCTAGGCAAGGGTCATGCCTAATGCTTTGTTTTGTAGAGTTCTCAGATACTGTTGACATTGACAAGAATATACATTTTGCTGCAAGGCTTAGAGAATTGGTATCTTTGGGGAATTTCCCCTGCTGCATCTGTTAACATTACCCAAAACATTTTGTCTCATTACAATCTCCAGCCAAACTGAGATGCTCTGTTTTTTGTGATGCTACAGCTGACTAGAGCTTACTTTCTAAATGGACATTGCAAATTTTCCTCAGAGGCAAAGTCTGGGCATATAATAGATGTGTGGACAGCTTTGTACTATGGCTAATTTCATCTTCCTAGAAGACTCTGCACATGTACTTTTTCAACATAGCAGGTGGCTTGAACCCTAGTCTGAAGGAGTCCCAATATCATAGAAAAATAATGTTTTCACTCCATGGGGTAATATTCCAGTTTTAGGAATGGTACTTCAATATATATATATATCTCTCTCCAAAGGGAGAGGTTTATCCATATGTGAACCATACCAGTAAGCAGAGGAACTTGTAGAACTTAGGTCAAAGCAGATAATAATTTAGAACTGCCTTAAGTAGAGGGGAAAATTATACCATGTCAGTCTCTATTCAATATCCTGTTAACAAATGTAACATTCAAATACATTATTAGTCTGTAGCATGCCATCACTCCTACTGATCTCCAATTTCATCAGTATTTCCATAGTCAACTCTTACTCTGTGGCAAAGCTTTATTTCAAAACAGGGCATGTAATTAAGGTCAGAATTTGTCCTAAGGTATTTTATTAAGCTGATCATAAGCAGAGACTAGAAAGTCCTCAGTCCACACTTAATTGAAACTTAGAAAATAGCCTCCTTACCATCATTTGAGAAAAGTGAGCCTGACTCATTAATTACAATCAGCATATTCATTTTATACACAAAGTAGATAACTGAATTCACATTAGACTTTACTCCATCAAAAAACTGCTTAAGTAGGGGGTCAGCCCTGTGGTGCAGTGGTCGAGTTTGCACGCTCTGCTTCAGTAGCTCGGGGTTTGCAGGTTCAGATCCAAGGTGCAGACCTACACACCACTCATCAAGCCATGCTGTGGCAGTGTCCCACATACAAAATAGAGGAAGACTGCCATACATGTTAGCTCAGGGACTATATTCCTCAAGCAAAAAGAGAAAGACTGGCAATGGATGTTAGCTAAGCGCCAATCTTCCTCATACACACACACACACACACACACACACACACACACGCAAACCTGCTTATGTAAAATATACTCGAACTAAAATACTCACTTTTATGAGGGCAATTAATTTTTTCAAGGCATCAGCTACTCTGTGGCAAAACTCCAGCTCTAGAGCATTATATTAGAAGCCACTGTTCTGGAAAAGGAAATTTACTCAGTATGTTTAGTTCTCAGAGTTTATTTAACTCACATCATAGCATCATTAGGCCAAGAATGGATCTATCTCTCTCTATCCATCTATCTATCTATAAATTATTTTCTCAAGTCATGGGGATATTAAAAAATGCATTTGGCAAGTTGTTTTGGTTAAACAGATAGAGGAATGAATCTTGACACAATCTATTAATTTAACACACAGTTGGTACAGACAGAATTCATTTTGTCTATACAAGGAGTGGCAAAGTGTCAGCTTAGACCACTGTCTGACAACTATTCCATATTTATCAGCATGGTGCTGGTTGTTTTTAAGAAAAGAGACTGGAAAATTATTTCTATTGGATATGGAAAACTTGAATGTTTTCAAATAAGATGCCAAATTTATTTTCACTTTAAGCATCAATGGTAAGAACAAATATTTATGTGTGTGTATATATATATTTGTGTGTGTGTATGTGTGTGAGGAAGATTGGCCCTGAGCTAACATCTGTGCCATTCTTCCTCTATTTTCTTATGGGACGCTGGCACAGCACGGTTTGATGAGCGGTGTGTAGGTCCATGCCTGGGGTCCAAACGGGTGAACCCCAGGCTGCTGAAGTGGAGTGCATGAACTAAACCACTACGCCACCGGGCCAACCGCTGAATAAATATATTTCCATAAGGATGGAGGAGTTAAGTTCATCCTTTGTAAAGATCCCTGATCAGATTTGCGGTTACTACAAAAGGACAACTTAGAGAAGCATGGCTATAGCTGTGCTTCTTACCAAATGCTTTTAATAATAAAGTTACCCTGTGGGAGACATTCCCAGAAAGGAAACTCTGTAATACTCTCTCAGTGAAAGTACAGCTGTTGAAAGTACAAGTGAGAAAAACAAGGTGAGAACCACATGGCCTTCCCTCTTCCAGTGCAGACCAAATGTGGAACCACCAGCCTTTTCCTCCCCAAGGATCTGCAGACCATCAATCACCGAAGATCAGAGATGAGAAGGAGAGGGAAGGGCTGCAATTCAAGGAAGGGGTCAGCGTTGCCTCTGCAGGGGCTTCATCTAATGAGCTCTTAATGAAGAAGAAGGTGCTCACAAAGCAGGTGCTCTGAGGGCCTGCGAGAGGCAGGGAGATGGCCCCCAGTGGACCTGGTCTGAGTGATGTTTAAAGAAATGCATTGACATTTGGCTGAGTTATTTATTTCTACTCTGACCCCATGCGTTTCCGCATGAGAATTCAAAGCACATAAAGAATCTTTGTGTTAAATACTCAACTTGATCACTAATTCCCACATAGCTCCAGGGACGCAGTTAGGCCAAAAAGAAAAAAACCTATGACAATTAAGTGAGACATCTATCTCACCCCCCTAGAACAAAGGCAGTAATGACTAATAATTGAAACGGGCTCATCTTCAGCATTTAATAAGGGATCTCCAACGATACGCTTGACACTGATCATCAAAATAAAACACATGATTCTCTTGGGCCACCAAGACACCTTGGAGCTTAAGGGGTGCTAAACACAAGCATTCTCCCTCAAAATTACCCTCCTATCTGAAAATGCAGCCCTCTCTGAAAAAGGAAAACTTGCGCTTAGGTACCATCAACCCCAGGCCTGTTTCTCTTCCCTGCTCTCTCATCTCTGCATCTACTCCACCAACAAGCCCTTCAAAGCGATTCTGAATCCATTCACTTCTCTCTCTCTCTGTCTGACTATCACTCTAACCCAAGTTACTATCTTCCATACTCTACTGAAATAGCATCTTAGCTGGTCTTTCTGCTTTCAACTTGTCTCCAACAATCCATTCTTCACACACAGTAACTTAAAAAATATATAATTATGTTCAAATGATGGCTGTTTAAACCCCTTACTATGGTCTATAAGCTCCAACATGAGCCGCCCCAATCTTCCCTTATAACTTCATCCATTTTCCCTTCCCTCATTGTGCTGGCCTATTTCCTTTCCTACAATATGTGTAGCTTATTCTCACCTTGGGGTCTTTGCACTTGTTATTCCCTGGGATATGGGATTTGGGATTCTCCACCCTTGATGTTTATATGACTGGCTTCTTATCATTTAAGTTTTAATTCAAAAATAACTTCTTCAGAGATGCTTTCCCTGATGGCTTCATCCGAGGTAGCCACTCAATATCTACTCTCCTCTATGATGTCATCATATTGAATTTTTAAAAATTATTATTTTTAGTGAGGTGAAATTCACATAAAATTAACCCTTTTAAAGTAAACAATTCAGCGGCATTTAGTTCATTCACAATGTTGTACAACCAACCTCTATCTAGTTCCAAAATACTTTCATTACCCCAAAAGGAAACGCCATACCTATTAAGCAGTTGCTTCCCATTTCAAACTCCCCAGTCCCTGGCAAGCATAAGTCTGTGTTCTGTCTCTATGGATTTACCTTTTCTGCACATTTCATATAAATGGCACCATACAAAATGCGACCTTTTGTGTCTGGCTTATTTCACTTAATATAAGGTTTTCAAGGTTCACCAACATTATAGCATGTGTCAGTGCTTCATTACTTTTTATGGCTGAATAATATTCCATTGTATATATACACCACAATTTGGTTATCCATGCATCTGTTGATGGACATTTGGACCATTTTAAAATTATTTTTAAATTTAGTTTATCTGAAATTATCATTTTCATTTATAAATGTCCTTGTTTATCACTGGGGTTCCTCTACCACTGGAATGCAAGTTTTGTGAGGTCAGGGACTTGACTGTCCATTACTCTATCCCTGCTAAATCACTATCAAATAAAGAACCGCCCAACTTACATTTCATTGAAGTTGGTGGATTTATCATCCATGGACCTGAAGTCCTTTTCTTATACCCTTCTTTTCCTGATGCTGCCATAGGGAAGGTCTCTCAATAGGGCCTCAGCCTTCACTGCAAGAATCTGGACCAATTTCAGTATTTCTAGATAGCTTGTAATGTTTCCCCAACTTTTCTGGTTATAAAATTCACCTTGGATGAATGTTAAAAATACTTCTCTCCTCTGAATATTCCTTCAATAGGTTTGGAGTGGTGACTTCCAGATTAAAATGCTCATGACCACTTTTATAATCAGGGAACATTCTAGGATATGCTTGTGATCACGAACATTTGGGAATATTGGCTTACAGCAGCAGTTTTCAACCATGTTTTGCATAGAACTACCTGAAGAGTTTCACAAAAATACCAATGCCTTGGTCCATCCCTTAGATATTCTGATTTAATCTAGGGTAAGGACTGAGCATTGGGATTTTAAAAAATCTTCCAAGGTGAATCCAATTGACAGCCAAGTTCAAATACCAATGTCTTAGACCACTGATTCTTAACATTCTGTCCCTTAGAATCACCTGAGAAGATTTTTAAAGTCCCCATGCCTAGGTCTTGACCCAGACAAGTTAAATTAGAACATCTAGGGGTGACATAAGTCACTATTTAAAAAAGTTTTCTACATTTTTATTTTTTAAGTAATTGTAGATTTATAGTAAAATTGCAATAATGGTACAGAGGATTACCATATAACTTTCAACCAGCTTCTTCTACTCTTAACATCTTACATAATCACAGTGCAATAATCAAAATCAGAAAACTAATTTTGATAGAATATTTTAACTAGTCTACAAGTCTTGTTAGAATATTACCAGCTCTTCTACTAATTTCCATTTTGTGGGTCAGAGTCTAATCCAGGATCCCACATTAGATCATGAAAATGGAGGTGAAATTCATATAACATAAAATTAACCACATTGAGAAGTGCTGGCCAGCCGTTTTGTAGAATGCCCTTTAATCTGTCTGATGTTTCCTCATGATTACAGGGGATTATGCACTTTGGGGAAGAATCTTACAGAGGTGATATTACAGCCCCACTCAGTACATCATATTGGGAGCACACAATGTTATGTCTTATTACAAGCATCAACATATTTTACAACTCCCCAGACAATTCCAATGTGCAGCCAAGCTTGAAAACCATAGGCATCGAGGAGATTATAGTGTCTCCAGCAATCTACGGTAACTTGATGGATCCTGGGATTTGGATATTATAGAGAGGATAACATGGAAAAACATTTAGGATATTGAAAATTGATGACGTAAATATGAATAACTGGAATTTAGGCTTAACATTTTTTATTGAGTGTTTACTACATGCTAGGCATATAGGCACTTCTGCTCTGTGGGTTTTCGCAAATATATCTGGCCAATTAACAGCTAAATTTATAGAATGCTATCTATCTGGAAAACAACATTTAACGTCTCTGATGTCACTATGGATTTCTAGGAGGCCTGAATATACTGAACTCAACTTTGATTTTTAAAAATAACAATAGCTTAGGCCTGAAGTCCACATATTTACACTGCCTGAGAACAGAAAACATGGCGCCCACACATAATATTCACATAAGGACTGGGGCACATGAACAAAATTTATTTGCTTGATGAACAGAAATGGGACTATTTAGAATAGATTCAGGAAAGAAAACCCCATCCAGTTTCTCTTCTCAGCTGCAGCTCTTCTGTCAACATGGAGTTCAGCCACGCCCTTTGCTCCAGGCAGAAAAGGGGGCAGCAGTCCTTGCACCAAAAGTAAAGCTTTAGCATCTCAAAGGATATATAAATCCTCTCTGTTCTCTGAATACAACTATTCCCCTAGTATGTGTGATTCCTCTAGTACAAAGAATTATTTATTGAACCCTTCCTTTTAAATCAAATCTACTGAAAAATAATTAGCTGGCATAAAAACAAAGGAAGGTCATCAAGAAGTCCCTCCCACTCCTAAGACTATGAACTTGGATTGGGCCTCAGCTTCTACACTGAGTTGTTAACTCCAACGGAGACCAGAATTCAAGTAGCTGATGGACATTTCATTTTAGCCTATATGGGGAAAAAAGTAAATCAAGTGCTAAACCAAGAACTAATTAAAAGTTTTTATATTTTTGTACTTATACCCAAAGTGTCTGAAAGGAAGAGGACTTTAGAGTGGTTTTTCTGTGGCTCATTTCTTTTGTTAATTATTATGTTTCAACTAAATTTCACTCAATTCAACAAGAAATATTCCTTAATCACAGCAATTATTGAACCCTACGTAGTTGGCTGTTGGTTGGATACTACGTTTAATTGACTATTTCCTAAAATAAACATAGTGCCCCTGGATGAGTGAATTTTCCAGATAATTTACATACTTATTCTAAAATGAAACAGTCCTTGATGGTAAACTATTTGAATTCTATCAACCTCATTAAATGCCCAAGTAAACAAAGGCATAACAGAATGGGAGCACAGAGAAAACAAAGGTGCATTTTGGGACTGGGGGAAGGTTTCACAGGAGAGGTAGCTTTTGAAGTAAGTTTGAGAACATTAATAGGCTATTAGTTAGCGGAGGGTTAAAAAAGAGGACCATTGTAGAATCAAGAAACAATTGAGTGCTTAAACATCCTGACAGCTGTTTTCTGCACTGCTTGCTAATCCTCACTTAGTTTGGCTTATCAAGTGGTCTAGACAGGTGGATTTATTTCCACCATGAGTGAACTCCAGATGAGTGAGGCTTCTGGAAGGCTCACTAATGAGGCATATGGAATGCTGTTGTATGGACATATACTGTGATTTTGGCTCTTGCTCTTGTCTACAGGGAACACCGAGTGTTTTGAGGGCTGTAACTACAGCATCTTTCTGCACTGGAATCCTCTGCCTAGAGACAGAGCGGTTTGAGACTGTCATATTACCAGTAGAATTCAGGACTAACACCATAGGTTTCCAAGTTGCACCCCTTAGTAATACTGTGACTTTGGGTAGATATTTAAGCAATTTAAGCCACAGTTTTTTCATTTGTAGTATTGCAATGATGACAACATCTACCTAATAGCAGTGTTGTGAGGATTAAATTAGATATCTAGGAAAAGTTTATTAGCACAATGCCAGGCAAACAGTAAAAATTCAGAAATACCAGTTATTTTTATTCAAGATGACCTCTACTAAACTGTATTCTTCCAAAAGGCAGGAGATACAGCGATAAGGACTGACTTTGTAACAGGACACAGGAAGATCTCCCATGTGGATAATGACAGTTGACCCTTTTCATTTATACCTTTAGTTTTTCATCTAAATGATCATGCCATTTTAAAGACACATATACTGGGACATTAGTAAGAAAGAACCCTTAGTGTTGTGTGCAAACTTCAGAGTTTTAAAAAACTAGAACTTTTCCTATTGTGCTCATACATATTTGCCAACATTCAACGTTTACTCACAAAGTCAACAGATGTTCTCTGAGTGTTCC